>NC_053396.1:154634753-155834753 GCF_905171765.1 Bufo bufo | reverse complement strand
ATAATAATAATTTTCCGCAAACTTGTGCCCAAAAAAAAAAAAATTTTATGAACTCGCCATGCCCCTCACGGAATACCTTGGGGTGTCTTCTTTCCAAAATGGGGTCACTTGTGGGGTATTTATACTGTCCTGGCATTTTAGGGGCCCTAAAGCATGAGAAGAAGTCTGGAATCCAAATGTCTAAAAATGCCATCCTAAAAGGAATTTGGGCCCCTTTTGCGCACCTAGGCTGCAAAAAAGTGTCACACATGTGGTATCACCGTACTCAGGAGAAGTAGGGCAATGTGTTTTGGGGTGTATTTTTACATATACCCATACTGTGTGTGAGAAATACCTCTGTAAATGACAACTTTTTAATTTTTTTTATACAAAGTTGTCAATTCTCACCCAAAATGGGTATATATAAAAATACACCCCAAAACACATTGCCCTACTTCTCCTGAGTACGGCGATACCACATGTGTGACACTTTTTTGCAGCCAAGATGCGCAAAGGGGCCCAAATTCCAATGAGTACTTTTAGGATTTCACAGGGCATTTTTACGCATTTGGATTCCGTGAGGGGTATGGTGAGTTCATGTAAGATTTTATTTTTTGTCACAAGTTAGTGGAATATAAAACTTTGTAAGAAAAAAAAAAAAAAAAACAATTTCCGCTTACTTAAAAATCTTCTATGAACTCGCCATGCCCCTCAAAAGTGATCTTTATAGCGCCGCAGCGATTTTACTGTGTTTTTGCGGAACGGAATTGCGGACCCATTCATTTCTATGAGGACAGACTTTGTCCTGCTCGGATCCGGAATTGCGGATCTGCACTTCCGGGTCCGCACTTCCGTTCCGCAAAAATATAGAACATGTCCTATTCTTGTCCGCAATTGCGGACAAGAAAAGGCATTTTCTATATAGTTCTGGCAATGTGCGGATCTGCAAAATGCGGAAAGCACATTGCCGGTGTCCGTGTTTTGCGGATCCGTGGATCCGCGGATCCGCAAAACACATACGGACGTCTGAATGGAGCCTTACAGGGGGGTGATCAATGACAGGGGGGTGATCAGGGAGTCTATATGGGGTGATCAGGGGTTAATAAGTGACAGGGGGGGTGTGTGTAGTGTAGTGTGGTGATTGGTGCTACTTACAGAGCTGCCTGTGTCCTCTGGTGGTCGATCCAAGCAAAAGGGACCACCAGAGGACCAGGTAGCAGGTATATCAGACGCTGTTAACAAAACAGCGTCTGATATACCTTTCTGATGCGATTATTTTAACATCTACAGCCTGCCAGCGAATGATCGCCGCTGGCAGGCTGTAGTATAACTTCCGAACAGCGCGCCGCGTTCACAGCAAATCTCGGGTCTCACGAGATGACGCCGATCGGCGTTAGTGTGACCTGAGGGAGCCGCCGCAAGAGGTTAAAATGGCTACATCTGTACATTAAATTTTTCACTCTGGTAGTGCCCCCTGTTTTTTATTCTTTGGTTCACCTTCTCCTTTCAATTTCCCTCAGTGCTAGAGATTTATTTATCCCTACTAAAGTCATAGAAATGTATAGCTATACAGTATATCTCTAGAAAGAGGAGAATGGGGCAGTACATACCATGTATTTCTCTGTGGCTATATGTAAAGAATTATTTTCAATGCAGATGTAGAAGGGGTTAACAGGAGCTAATTAATACGCATCATTGACAATGCAGGTGCTTGATGAGCTGCTGCCTACCCACAGAAAGGCAATCAAGTCCTTTCAAATATGCAAGTAAAATAACGTTCTAAATTCATGGGATAAAACATTTAAGTACTCCAGTTTCTCACAATAAAAACTCAATGCATTGTCAGAACATGCTGTCAAACCCTCAGCAGGCTGTAATTTACATTACAACCACTGGGTGGCCGCATGTAGACACATATACCATACAAGCAACTACCCACAGCATATTATGAAATTATGATTTTTTTCAAAGCATTTCTAATATGTCAAGCCAAGATTAGGTGGAAAGAAGGACACATCTGTAGGTGGAATAAGATATGGGGTTCATTGATAGGCCCCAGTGGAAAAGGCAATCTCAGGGGGAAGAGGGACGATGGGGGGCGACAGAGCGAGCTCCATCTTTCTATTCACTTAAAGGGGATGGTCAAATTGCAAGAATTATTTAAGAAATGTCCTAATGCATTACTTGTGTATAGAAGGCTGCATAAATATCAGTATGTGTCCTCCCTTGCTGAATTCATAGGGCGAGGAGGATGGTGGTGATGTGATTCACCCACCTCACTGCCGCCTCTGGACAGATAACCTTCTTGTGCATGTCCTGAACAGTAAATGAACCGTTCCCTTCAAGCACAGAAAAGGATCCTTCCAGGGGCAGCAAAGACAGAGCTGATGTGACTGAATCTTCTTGTGCCCTAAAGACCAGGCAGGAGATAAGTTCTTGATGTTTATGCAGCTTACAAATGGGGACCTGAAGGCTGGAATAATATAATGCGTGACAAACAGATGTATGCCACATAAGAAATACATTACGACATGTCTGCCACGATTTTTAGAAATTGCCCATTCTCTTTAAATATCGCAGTTGCTATTGGCCACAGCATCTAAGGATTCATATAGCCGGGAATCATAGTTATTTTCAATCCCTGTCAATGCAGCTGAGTGTCAGCTGTAATATACCAAAGACACCCGCTGCCGATGGCACAGGCTCAACCGGCATTGTCAGAGCTGTATATGTATGGTGGCTGCCCTTGAAGAGGTTGTCTCATCTTAGACATTGATGGCATATTTCTAGGGTATGCAACCAATGTCAGATAGGTGCGGTTCCCAGAGAGGGACCCCAGATGTGAGCAGAGAGCAGCTGCCTATGCATGGTGGCCATCCATTCATATCTATGGGACTGGCTTGGCTATCTCCAGCAGTCCCATAGAAGTGAATGGAGCAGTTGCCGCACTTGCTTGGTGTGCTCTCCATTCATTTCTATGGAATGTTCGAAAATAGCTTAGTGCACTTGGTTATTTTTAGAACTTTCCTAGAAATTAATGGAGAGCATGCCTCACATGTGCAGTCTGCCCTGCTTCATTTTCAGGGGCCTGTTCAGGAGGTAAGTCTAACATTGGTGATATACTGTATCTTAGTGATATGGCACCAATGTCCATGATGAGACAACCCCTCTAACTTCTCGGATGCTGCACTAAATACAGCATATATAGATAGCAATTGTCCCCAAGGGCTTAAACTTCTTCAACCTTTCTGTTGAGACTCAGGCTGTCAGTGACATCCTTGGTTCTGCCGTGTTCAAATAGATGCCGGTGGAAACTATATTAATGTCGGTGGAAATCAGGGCTGATGATCATAATCATAAAGCAGGTCAAATCAAATCCTAAAGAATCAGGTCGGGTGTTGCATCGGGGTGCAACAGGAAAACATGACTTCTCTATGATCAGTGCAACTTTTAAATAAAAGATGATGACATCGGCTACTTTCACACTAGCGTTGTTTGCGGATCCGTCATGGATCTGCAAAAACGCTTCCATTACAATAACACAACCGCATGCAAGTCAATGGGGGAAGGATCCGCTTTCTATTGTACCAGATTGTGTCAGAGAAAACGGATCTGTCCCCATTGACTTACATTGTGTGTCAGGACGGATCGGTTTGGCTCTGCTTCGTCAGGCGGACAGCAAAACGCTGCAGGCAGCTTTTTGGTGTCTACCTCCAGAGCGGAATGGAGATGGAACGGAGCAAAACTGATGCATTCTGAGCGGATCCTTTTCCATTCAGAAAGCATTAGGGCAAAACTGATTTGTTTTGGACCGCTTGTGAGAGCCCATGAAGGATCTCACAAACGGAAAGCCAAAACGCCAGTGTGAAAGTAGCCTAAGTGATTTCCTGAGTGGCTTGCACCTTGTCTCAGAAATATTAGGCCTGTTCTTCTTCATATGGCAACAGAGGGTACAGTGTTCTGTTAATTTTATCTGTACTCATTTGAAAGCCTTGTGAAAAGATTTTGACCTTCATTTATTTCTGAATGTGAGATAACCTTCATTTCTAAAAGGACAGTTCTTGTATTTGTCACAGAGAATAATGTTCATGTGGTGACAGAGAGACACTTTGGACACCAGCACCACCACAGCAGAGATAAAGCTGTCCGTGCTCTCGATGCCCTTCCGGCTAACAGGACGTTTATAGAGACTTATGTAATCAGCATGTATATTGCATTTCACACAGGTTTGACAGATGATAAAATTGAATTTATGATTTATAGAAATTGCTGTGGTAGTCAAACACAGCATTAAGGAAATATCCTTGTATTCTTATCCTTACCCGAATGTTTCAAGGAAAGTTAAAAATGCAGTACCACTGCTCTCAATAACATGGTTTTCTTTTCTAAAGGATCCATGATGCATATGGCAGATCTATGTTGTATTGAGTCCCTCTGACTTATAAAGGGGTCCATCAGGTTTCAGTTTTTTTTTTTCATACCATGTAGAATAGTGCAGAGAGCAGCACTACCTACCCATTAGGGTCTATGGAAATCTTGACCTGCTAACACCTGCCATCCACATAAGCTATTACTCCCCATTCCCCTCATACACATGTCTGCTTGGCTCATGGTGTATTCCCAGTGGGAGAAATCTGCTGCCAGGCCCAAGGACAAATGGATTGGGTAGTTGAAATCCAGACATCAGTTTTTGGGAGAAAGTTAGGGGGACACGATATATATTAGATGGTCAGCCGGTCCCACCCAAAATGGCAAGTTCTGCTGGCAAGTTCTCCCGACAATGTGTGGGAACATCTTAAATCACTCAACATCAATTCTGAAGAGATTATGATAAAAATATATTATGGGGGTTGCAATTTATGTAAGTTCCTAATATGTATCCGTACATTCTATTGCCTGATGTATCATCATGATACAAGAATTAAGGGGCAGCAAGGTTAGAAGTCAAGGCCACCTCCAATGATGGGGTTGCAGCACATGTTCAAACGCCATGCTCTTTTGGCTCCCATTGGTCACAGGTCCAGTTTTAATTGAAAGAGAAACTGTCTATAACTGACTATAATGGCCCAACACTGTATCTCCTGGGTGACAGTGAGAGAAGATGATGGTAAATGAAGCCCTGTACTTTCAGCTGTCCATAGGGTCTCAGCGCCAGATCCTTATCTGTACTATTTTCTGACGGGCATCTATGAAATATCAGAAATTAGAACGTTTTGCAAGAAAGTGCAAATTCACTTCCTGCAGGGCCCAGCATTATTATTATTGTGGAGAGAGATTTTCCAGGCATTTAAAGGAATTTTGATTCGGGTAGATTTGCACCTGAATCTAATTTATTAGCTAATTTGGACAAATCGGAAAAAAAAATTGTTTAGGAAGTTGACCCTATACCAAATGTTTAGGTCCAAAATTTCTTGGTCCTATTGGGACATTATCAACAATGCATCTGTGGCTGTAAGGAATGCTGCATGTGTAAATCCAAGTAATACATCAGACTATACACATGATACACTCCCTCCAGCCGCAGATTGGTAATGACAAAATCCAGAATACTATGTAATTAGATTAACTATTTTTCTCCTTCAAAAACTTCAAACTGGTTATCCCTTTAGCAGAGCAAAAAAAATAAAGTCCAGATGGTCCTAATGACAGGAGATGAATGAGTTTTAATATCTCTGAGGGCATAATCACAACAATGCAGTGTTTGTGCTCATGGACGCAGCTGACCTGCTCTAGGAACTGTGAATGTCGAATACAAGTCGACTGATAAAAAGCTCAAATTATCAGTGACGAGAAAAGTGTAATATTGCACATAATTTAGAAAATCTTTTTTTATCCTATTTATACTGTATATCGGCAAAGATTTTTGTTCTTGTTCACCTGCAGATGTGACTCTAATTTTCAATAATGATGAAAAGCTGATCATTCCGAACATTAGACGGCATTATATTGAAAGCATTAATACGTGTCTCTGGGAAATAACTGGAAATTAGTTTTTTTGATAGAATAAGATTCCAACTCTTACTTGGGTAATTTAGGGGATCTTCAGGCCTTCACCCCAGCACATGACACTTGGAAACTATTATTATAAATAAGGTATTCCAGCATATCAATTTAGCATCTATCCACAGTGTGAATCCCTGCACTCTTACTTCTAACTCCAAAAGAATTTGTATGCTAGACCACTTCTCTATACCAACTTCTCCTCACTATGGCTGTGTGAGGGAACCAGCAGTTGGACCCTCAGAAATCTAACATTCAAATGCTGAAATACCCTTTTAAGAACTAAACAATCAGCAATACTACAAGACAGTATTTTTATGCAAATATTGTACCAGCTGTTTCATGATTCAACGGAAAGAGTCAAGGGAAACCAACAAGATCTCCAAACTAAAGAACTTCAAGTATGTAAAATGTTGACTAAAATAACATTTTAAGTCAGACATTCCTATATTTTGTACACCTCTGCAGCCAATCACTGGCCTCAGTGTTTACAGCACTGAGGCCAGTGATTGGCTGCAGCCTGAGGAGAGGACAGACTGGCGGTGCTGGATCGGAGGGACCTGTGGAAGACAGTGTAAGTGCTTTTTATTTTATCAGGTTGCAGGCAGTTTTCAGAAATATTTTTTAAAAAGTGATCAACCCCTTTAAAATAAGCTATTGAGGACCACCATTATTTGAATGGTGAAAATGAGGCCCAATCCTACAATTTATTTAAAATATACCCAAGACATAATTTCCTTGTCAAGAACTTTTCCATAAAACAGTAAGATATTACTATTTCCAACATTAGACATAAATAAAATATCTGATGCTCATTATTGATCAGTATTATAAGAGTTTATAACGCTATATTAATGCTAACTGTTGCCAATTGACCTTCTAAAATTAATTTGTAACCTATGCCATTAAGTGTAACCCCGTCGTTTCTACACTACTGAATAAATTATACAGTCACTTAACCCCTACTATTGATTTGCACTCTCATATTAATCTTTACATTTTGTAAGATAGAGAACAACAGGTTAAGCTGATTATAACAGAAGCTCTTGATAAACGATATATGATAGAAATTATGAACTCAACACCAGTGTAAGGAATTCAAGAGTATGTCCCTGCATGTGGAATAACTAAGCTCTTTACCCGCTTTAATTTCTTAAAACCTTATCTGTAAGCCAACTATAAGGCTTCATACACATGTTAATATTATGGCTATGGACAAGCCCTCAATTGCCAAAAATTGTAAGGCCCCCCTCATACAATTAAGATAACTGTTTGTCAAACACATCTTTGGCCAATAGCTATCACTCTCAATCCCCTCATACACATGCCATCTCGGTAAAGCAAGCATGTAGGCAACAGTGGGAGGAAGCAATTTATCTCCTTGACAGCAAGAGGATCAGGTAGTCCAAATCCAACATGCCCGATCCTAATGTCCCCATCTATTGCCTGGGCAAAGTCAGGAAGTTCCCATATACATTAGATGATAGGCTGATCTCATTAAACCTAGCAGATTCGATCACCATGCTTCTAATGCTTATGGTCAGCATGATAAAGCATCAATAACAGTCTGTGGGGCTATACTGTACCAACGTATTCCTCTGATTTCCTCTGATTTCATACAAAAACAAATCAATTTTAAAAATTGCACCATGATTAGGTGGGGACTCGATGTGCCTCCTTACAGGCACCCAACTATTGCATGTGCATTAAACTTGATACAAAGATCCCCTTAATGTAAAACTGTCACCATGAATATGGAGTGTAATCTGCAGGCAGCAGGTTATAGAGCAGGAGGAGCTGAGATGATTGATATATAGTTATGTTGGAAAAGATTAAGTGATTGGCAGCTATCTTCTATGTACGGTATCTTCAGCTATCTTTCATCTATGCATAGTCATCCAGGAAATAATAAACTGTAATATTAAGTGTTGTTGATTTATTAGGTAGATTATTGTTCTGACAGTTTGATCTGTTGCCATCATCTTTACTTTCCTAAAAGCTCATAAACCCTCATTTAAAAACTATGAGGGCCTTCAGAGGCATTTGTTTATGATTGCATTTTACAAATTTTGGGCAAAGAATGATTTTGTTCAATTGGTCTATATTAAAAGTATTCAGCAGTTTTTGTCTTGAATACTAGTTTGCCTAGCTGTGAGCATCTTACTTTTACTTTCATTCTGAGCTTTTATCTGCTGGCTATGTATATCCTTTATCTTTGAACTTCTAACAGCTTATAAACACTTATTTAAGCCATATTCTTATCAATAAGAAAATAATTGAGCTATAACAAGTGTTTATGAGGTCAGAAGATCAGAGATAAGGAGCCATCAGCTGAGTTGCCTCCTGGGAAACAGAATAATCACAGATCCTAGTACTAGAGAATCTCAAGGCTGTACAGAGAAAGAGTCTGAACATTTTTAACAAAGACCAATTGAAAAAATACTTTTTTAGTTTAAAATGAGTAAAATGCAATAATAAATAAAAAATGTCCCCAAAGTTGTCCATAGCCTTTAAGCTAAATTCTTATCAAACTGATATGAATATGGGACACATAAGTGTTTATGAGCTGTCATGGAACTAAAGAAAAGGACTACAGATCGAGCAGTCAGTGCAGTTCTGATGGATTCACTGTGAAGGAGAAGCAACAGTCGGCTGATGCAATGGACAAACTGTTGACATTTTTTTTATAAAGACCAATTGAAAAATATATTTTTAGCTCACAATAAGGACAATTAAATAATAAAATGAATTGCCCCTAAAGGTGCCCATAGCCTTTGATTTCAGATCTTCTATTTATCTATTTAAAGGAATTGTCCAGGATTTTGATACTCATGGCCTATTTTCAGTTTACCAAGCAAAGCACCATACATTGTATAGTGGTTGTGCTTGGTACTTTGGCTCAGGCCCCTTTCACTTGAATGAGACTGAGCTGCACACGGGCAATGTGACCAATGACCACAACATCACTGGCCAAGGAAGAGGCTGCAGAACTCACCAGAGTGTTGTGGCCTTTTCAAATAGAAGATAGGCCATCAATATCAAAATCCATGACAATGCCTTTTGTTCTGTTGTGCTGCTATAAACCTCTATAGTATTTCACCAGTTGTATGGCATCCGGTTGGGAATCAAAGCTAAATGTGTATATTTACATGTGCCATGCCTTTCTCATTGTAAAGAGAACATAACTTACAGTCTTTACAATCCTTCTTGTTCCTGTCCATTTTCCCCATTGTCTTGCATATTTTTTATCCCGATTTCTGTGTGATTTCTTGTGTAATCTTCTAACGCGTTCTGTTGCCCAAGTGATGAACAGGGGACCAATCTGTGTGACAGTGAGAGGTATTCTACTATATAACAATTATAATTTCCTAGGATCACTTTAGTACATTTTGGATATACTAAAGTGAGTGACAATGTTTAGATCATGGATTAAGGGTAACTGAAAGCTTTCTAGCATCCTTTGGGTTGAGCTATTCAAGAAATCTAGTCCCTTTGGGTCCAACACTCTGCAGACATAAGAACTTCCACAACCATTTAACTGTTTATTGGAAATTTACATTTGCATACTTTCTGTGGTGGTCTCTCATACCTGAGATATAGAGTGGTGGAGATCCTAGAGAATTGGTTTTCCCTACTCATTTTACTCTCTCTGTTTTTTCCCCTTTTTTGTTTTTTTATTTTGCATTGTTTCCAGTGAAGGCCTTTATTATCTTGTTGTTTTGCGGAGATATTTCTAGTATTCTGATTTCAATTACTGTTTTATGTTCCAATTTGTTTCTTGTTCTGGGCTGGGTAATGTAATTTCCCCCTATTCTTTCCTAATTACTATGTCAAAATATGATTCATATTCTCTGCTAATACAAAAACCATTGAAACATAAAGCGAGTGACAACCAGAAAAAGGAAGTCAAGAGGTTGCCGTTTCTAGGCAGCCTGATGTACCACAACCTGCAGAATACACTAGAGAAGATTCTGCAAAGTCAGGTCACACTTATAGACAGGTATTTCAGGCTTTCACCGAGCCATTGCAATTTCTACATGGTAAGTCTGGTGTATACAGCTCTTTCAGGTATAAACAGTTGCAATCTATGTCATAAACCATGTAAAAGTAAGAAATGAATCCAAACCTTTATAGTGCCTGAAAAGAAACAAACAAGAACAGTCTCCTTTAAGATGCACAGTTCTTTTGCATGCAATTGATTCATGTCCAGCGTGCATTACATACACATTCCTCTCGCTGTTTATGGAGCTAATGCTAATCTGAAAATTACCATAGCAAGTGCAGAAGCCTTATGGGGAGGGGAGGGTCATTTGTTTGCAAGTGCCATACTTCCAAAAAAATGTTGCATAACTTCAAATATTAGAAGAAAACATGAGGGTAAATGCCGTATAAAAGAGCAAGCAAATTTAGCAGCCAAAAAGGGCAGTGTGATGATGCAGACGGCATGGATAAAAAAACAGTTATATTTGGGAAAAGCCAAGTCATATTGTATCTTGTTACTATTCTTTCAGTATAATGCGTATACATGCTTAATATCATCCAATGTCCCTTGATAGACTGTATATGACACTAACAGGCAAGCAGGGGGATATGATATGAAGCGCATTATGTTCCCTGTGTCATTCCTGACACAGGCCGGGGGGGATGTACAGCACGGGATAGGGGCACGAACAGTAGAAAGGAAAAAAAAGGGGGAGAGGAAGGGGAAGGTAAACGAACATAACATGGATCCATGGTGCACAAACCTTCCGGCTCTGTGTTTTCTTTGAGGTGCACTTGCTTCAGAGGGCAGCAGAAGATTTCGTGACATTTAGCACGAAAGGGGGACTCTTTTTTCTTTAAATCCGCTGACTGGATGGAATCTTGCCGTAACATAATGTACTCCTGTGTGCCAGGGGGAGCGTCATCCAGAACTGTGGTTACCACATAACAAAATGAACTGGAGTTAGAGCTGAATATGAGAAGCTAATACTTTCTTAGATAATATGTGATAAGCTATTTCCACTGCAAACATCAACCCTAAAAGTTTTAAGAAAAATAGAAGAAAATAAAAGAAGGGGAGGAATGTGGAAAAATATTACTGTGTGAAAAAGTAAGTAGGACATTCAGGGAACATACTGGGACCAAGAAGCAGGACTATTTTGGGTGTTTATGAAAAAATATCTGCATACCAATGTGTCCTTTCTTACCTGTTGTCTCGGTTTGAGATATCCCGAGATGAGTGGTGCAAAATGACCAGCTTTTATTGTTTTAGTCTAAAGTTGATCAAAACAGACGATTTAAACCAAAACATCAGTCATTCGTCGAGTGAAAATTAGCAACAAATTATATTTTTATCTGATCGATGCTGGACCATCATCATCTAAAAATAAGTCATCCGTATTTAATATTTTCACCAGTTGAACGTTCAAAGAAAGATTGTTAAAGAACAAAATATCTTTCTTTGGTGATCTTCCAGAAAGATCTTTCAACCATCTCCCGGTTTCATTGGACATGTATGGCCATGGTGACGGCCAATATGGAACAAAATATGTATGGCAGTGCCTGTGAGAAGAAGGTTCACCAGATGATTGTTTAACTGCTGTTCAACCATCAACCTAGTTCTATCTAATGTGTATGGCCACCTTAAAGTTTGTCATCTTGCACCACTCATCTTGAGATATCACTACCCAAGAGAAAAGTAGGACACATCTGTAGATATTATCTTGTTAGTACTTCTGCCCAAAACAATCTACATCTTGGCTATTCGATAAGTGTTCCACCCAGTGTATTTTATAATATTGTACTGTGTATGGTAAATTGTATATATGTAATATATTTACAGTGTATCTGTTATCATCACACAATGAAAGCAGCCATTTTGTGGAGTGACCTAGTTTTCTTCACAATCCGTCCTGGTTGTTCACAAATATATCACTATAACTAGTGAACTGCTGTGCATACCATCTGAAAATATACCCTATGTGTTGCCATATGATGCTTTGTACAGCACCACATTGTATAGGTAGGTTCATGTTCAATGAAATCTAAGCTATTTGGAAGTGCAGTAGGGCTCAAAATCTATGGGTGCCATATGAAAGTTGTACGGAGGTGTAATAGGGATTGGTGCTTGAGCCCTAAGTATCAGTACCTAAAAAGTCAGGTCCGTACTATGCCCAATTAATTGTATGTATAATGGTGAAATCCAAAAATGGCTGCATTCACTGCGTAGGTGATAAGTTCGAAAATACATGGAATATATATTCATATGGCTGAATTAAACAACATGTTCCTATGTGAGATGGATGGAGGGAATATTCTATGGGAAATTTACATGAGTTCATATGTGAATCATATATTGTCTTTTCCTTTTGAGGGGGGAATAACAAAAAAATAAAAATAAAAAATAGTTCAGAACCATTGATAATGCATCTCAAGAAAGACGACATAAATATCTTTTAAGAAAATGTAATAAGCATGCACTTGAAACAGAAACAGTGAAACTAAAGAAATACCAACATAATATAAATGGTGTGATCAACATCGATAAAATAAATTTGTTAACTTTAACAGAAGCATGCAAAATGGCAACAGTGATCAATCCAACATATTGATGTGCTCTTCTTCACTCTCAAAGTTTTTAGTAAAATCATGTATTTTCTTCTAATCCACTTATAACTCCAGTTATTAAATATTTATTGCTCGGGTTCCAGGTCACTGCCTCCTGTAAGATCAACACACTCATCCACTGCTGCTGTGCTCATAACAGTAGTCTGGGAAAGTATCCTATACAGTATATAACCACAGTAAATATAATACAAAACATGATTGAATCCTATCCTTGCTATGTGTTTCTACTGGATTATAAAATGTATCTATTTTTTTTATAAACCTTTGTGTTAATTTTAGAAATGTATGTCATCAAATCTAAATGATCTCGCATGTGTTGCCTGGATAGATGTTGCCTATGAATTGTTTATAGCCACCAGCTACGTTTTAGACACGGGGATAATGCCGTAATAAAGAGCAGACAGAAGGCTAGTGTGCGGGGAAGATGTGTAGGTGCTATTATGTCTAGCGGAGAGAGTAAATTGATGACACAACCATGCAGCATAAGGCAATCATGAATACTAGGCTGTTTTGTCTGCAGACTGTGAGATCTCCTTATGTTCAGGAAACAAATTTAGATTTTAGCTGCACAATCCAACAATAGAATTTTGTGAGTTTGCATACATACTTGAAATACATAATAGAAAATGCATTGCATCATAGAGACACATACCATAGGGGCAGACCATGCATCTACCATGAGGCCCCTTGAGAGAAGGGACTCACGCCATGTGTTCCTTATTTCAATAGGTTTTGAGAATTCATGCATAACCCCACTCTCCATAAATACTACAAACGAGTCTGGGGAATTAATCCAAGGATCATGGAAAGAAGAAGGGTCAAAAAAGCCCTGATTACAGATGTGTCCTTGCCTTAGTTTTAATTTGGTTAAGAATCTCAATTCCTCATGAGACAAATTTGATACAATATCACGACCTGCTAGGAAAACCCTTGACAGGTTGCAATTCACATCACAACCACTGGGTGGCCACACTTAGACATGTATGGCTTATGCTATACGACAGAGTGTCACGAAATCATGTTTTTTCTATAAGTTTATCATCCGAAACCACACCACAGTTTATGGTGAGCTAAGAGCAAAGGTAAAGAAGGGATCATCTGTACAGTAGGTATGTGGTGGTGTTAACCGGAAGGGGGCTGCATTTTGATCTTTTCAGTAAAGCCCCTCAAATCTTGTAACCACTGTAATGGATTATATGAAAATCAGGTTAAAAGCTAAATGCAAAAGCTACTTTTGAGAACTGCATACAAAAATGCTTTGAGAATATTAATGGTGCTCATGAGGTTTCCGGAAACAGACCTTACACCTATTTATGTTTCCAGTTAGGCTTTGTGTCCCAGAGATGGAGACAGGTCCTAGGATTCTTGTACTCCAAGGTCACATACAAAGAAGATGATGCCTAGTTGTTTTTTCCACCCCTGCATATTTGTTCATTCCAGAGATTCACGTTGCAAGAGGACAGCAGATGCAATCAGAGTTTACATCTAACATGGTACAAAATCAGGAAATATAATTGGTAGCATAATGACTAGTGTTGAGCAAATTGAGCTTCGGATCATAGATCCAAAGTCGATCAATTCAAAACTTTGTTTTAATGCTGTACGGAGACTTCGGTGACAACAAATTTCCCTCGCCGGAGCCCATACATTAGAATGTTGTGCGTAGAAGAATCGCCGTACAGCATTCAAACAAAGTTTTGAATGAATCGACTTCAGATCCGGGATTCGAAGCTCGATTCACTCAACACTAATAATGATGTGGTGGCAAGTCTTTTGTTTTGTATCCGTTGGAAATGTTTTGAAAATGACTTTGATGAAATCTGTGGTTGCTTACTTCCTCTAGATGCTACATCTTCTTCTCAAGCTCCAAAAACATAATGATTTCACGGCTTCTGCCATTCATTCTCTGTGCCGAACTGCAGAATATGTTTGTGCAATTTAAACAGGAATTGACAAAATAGTGCTTTAAAATTGTCTCTCAGCAGATTAACTACTGGAAACACTAAAATACGATTGAAAACCATGGACATCCACCAGTGGGCCAATGTGAATTGGACACGTCATTTGCTCATATGGTACAGATGTAGCAGACGTTAAAGTAATTCCTGGTGCGATAATATACAAGCTTATCAGGCTGGCTTAAATTAATGTTCAAAACTTGTTACACTATCTGCTTAACCCGTTTACCCACTGATGTTAGTGCTTGCAAGATCTTAACTTCTACATAGAGAAGTGCAGGTCCATCACAGAGACAGCATTACTCTGAGGGCGATTTCTCAAAACATTTTTAAAGGAGTTGTTGCATCCAATACGGTTTCTGCTTTTATATTCTAAAGTATATCTCAAAGAGAGAGGTGGAATCTGGTTGCTCTAGGAAAAGCCTACACTTTTCATTGTACTTTTTCTGAGCAGAACCTGTGAAGGAAAATTACTTATCTGCTCCCTGCTGCTTGGTTCTGGCTCTGTGGCTATCTTCACTGCACTTGTGCTCAGGAACCAAACTTCCTGCAGGAACGGTGTCAAGTGGGCCTCTGCAGCCAAGATCTGGCTTCAGTGGTGACATGTCCCCAAGTGGCACGTCACTGCTGGGTCATGTGTCACTTATGGACACTGTTGAGGCCGGTTATTGGCTGCAGTGGTGCATGTGACTCGGCCTGTGCAGGAAGTGCAGTGACCCACGGAGCCAGAACTTTCCTTCATGTGTCACACCTGGCAAACTTTAAAAAAAAAGTTGTATCAAGTTTTAAAAAAATAATAATAATAGTAATCCTGTGACTTTATGAAAATTCTACCTATGTTATCATCAGTGTAACAGATCTGATTGTCTTACTTTATCATTCATATCTGCACTAGAGCAAAACAGTCTCCGTTCAATAAATTAGTCTTGCATGGCATCAGTACCTTAAGACCACACATAGCATGGGGATTCTAGCAGTGGGCGGCAGCTTTCAAGGTCTCATACATTTGAGGAAGGAAGAAACAGAATTAGAGACCGTAGGGGGAGACATCTCTCATAATTCCAAGTTATGGCAGGGAGGGCAACAACTGCCAGCTAGAACTGCCCGGCAGATGGGGAAGTTTGCATATCTTAGTTGACATGATATATAAGTGAAGCTATTTTCAGAGTTTTATAGATATTGGACTGTTTTATGGACACTCAGTACATTTATGGACACGAGGTCCAAAAAAATGTTATATGGCTAATGATTTCTCTAAGGACTCCTACAGATAGAAGTATTAGGGCTCTGTAAAAGCTCCATATGACCATACCACAACACCCCTAGAAGTCTAAGGGACTACACTGCATTTCACACAGAGGCAGAGTTATGGAAAACAGCATAGTGGTACCATAAAGAAAACGGTCAATGAAATGATTTGACCTCTGGGACAACTATTGATCCAGAGAATGAGGGGGGGGGGGGCAGAAGTAACAGTGCAGGCAACATCATTTGAATAGGCCAGCTGCATTTCCTTGCACAGTGGTGCTCCTGGCCACCTGGATGAGAAATGCTACCCCAGTGCTATGACCCCTTCATTTTCCAGATCCATGGAGGTCCCAGAGGTAGGAGTTTCATCGACGATTAAGCGATTGCAAATTGGGGACATAGCGGTTTATAAATTGCTCATTATCCATATTGTTTTTTTAAATGAATGCTAAGATAACATACAGTGCCTTGCAAAAGTATTCACCCCCTTGACCTTTTTCGTGTTTTGGTGCCTCACAACCTGGAATTAACATGGATTGTTTGAGGATTTTCATCATTTAATTTACAGAACATGCCCATAACTTAGAAGATTTTTTTTTTATTGGGTAAGCAAACAACAAATAGGACAAAATAACAGGTAAAGCCAATGTGCATAACTATTGTTCCCCTAAAGTCAATGCTTTGTAGAGCCACCTTTTGCGTCAATCACAGTCTCTATGAGCTTGCCACATCTTACCACTGGGATTTGTGCCCATTCCTCCTTGCAAAACTGCTCCAGCTCCTTCAAGTTGGATGGTTTGCGCTTGTGAACAGCAATCTTTAAGTCTGACCACAGATTTTTTATTGGATTGAGATCTGGGCTTTGACTAGGCCATTTCAACAAATTTACATGTATCCCCTTAAACCACTCAAGTGTTGCTTTAGCAGTGTGTTTGGGGTCATTGTCCTGCTGGAAGGTGAACATCCGTCCTAGCCTCAAATCACGCACAGAGTGGTACAAGTTTTGCTCAAGAATATCCCTGTATTTAGCACCATCCATCTTTCCCTCAACTCTGACCAGTTTCCCAGTCCCGGCTGCTGAAAAACATCCTCACAGCATGATGCTGCCACCACCATGTCTCAATGTGGGGATGGTGTTCTTTGGGTGATGTGATGTGTTGGGTTTGCGCCAGACATAGCGTTTCCTTTGATGGCCAAAAAGTTAAATTTTAGTCTCATCAGACCAGAGCACCTTTCTCCATACATTTTGGGAGTCTACCACATGCCTTTTTGCATACTCACAACGTGTCTTTTTGTTTCTAGCTGAAAGTAATGGCTTTCTTATGGCCACTCTGCTATAAAGCCCAACTCTATGGAGCGTACGGCTTATTGTCATCCTATGTACAGATACTCCAGTCTCTGCTGTGAAACTCTGCAGCTCCTTCAGGGGGTTAACTTAGGTCTCTGTTCTGCCTCTCCGATTAATGCCCTCCTTTCCCGGTCCATGAGTTTTGGTGGGCGGACGTCTCTTGGCAGGTTTGCTGTTGTGCCATGTTCTTTCCATTTGGTTATGATAAATTTAATGGTGCTCCTGGGGATCATCAAAGATTTAGATATTTTTTTATAACCTAACCCTGACTTATACTTCTCAACAACATTTTCCCTTACTTGTTTGGAGAGTTCCTTGGTCTTCATGGCAGTGTTTGGTTAATGATGCCTCTTGCTTAGGTGTTGCAGCCTCTGGGGCCTTTCAAAAAAGGTGTGTATATGTAATGACAGATCATGTAACACATAGATTGCACACAGGTGGACATCATTTCACTAATTATGTGACTTCTCAAGGTAATTGGTTGCACCAGAACTTTTTATGGGCTTCCTAACAAAGGGGGTGAATACATTCGCACATGCCAATTTTCTGTTTTCTATTTCTAAACAATAGTTTAATTTAAATATTTTTCTCATTTCACTTCACTAACTTAGACTATTGTGTTCTGATCCATCACATAAAATTAAGATTTAGAAAACATTGAACTTAAGGCTGTAATGTAACAAAACACAAAAAAAAAGTCAAGGGGGGTGAATACTTTTGCAAGGCACTGTATGGTAGTAATAATATAATTTAATATAAATGTATGAATCATTGTATTAGTAAGAGTAAATGGTAAATAGATATTACGATTGTAGCAGATAGTTACTATCACATTGATAGTTATTATATTGACAGTTATTCTTTGCTTTCCCACTTGCCAAGCCTAGAGGGCGCCAGTACTTCATGATTTATGTTTTATGACAAATCCTCTAGGATAGGGTTTTTAGTAAATATTGTCACATATTTTTAGAATTGTCAAGAATCCTACTTATAACTAACATACATTTAATGTGATAGCAGGCACATAAAATGCAAATTATTGTTGTATAAACTGGGTGAAGATGTGCTTACAAGTGCGGGGAGGTATGCAATATATGACCATGAATCATTATTAGCAGTTACCATTCAATTTTCATTAAAATTTTATTTTTAACATAAGTATTTAAAGGGAACCTGTCACCATGAAAATGCAGGTAGCAGGTTAAAGAACAGGATGAGCTGAGAAGATTGATATGTGAAAGAGTCAGTATTACCTGTATCTTGTTCATTGAAATCCTTGCTCTTGCTATGCTTAGGGGTTCAGTGGCAAGTCTTATAAATGACTGACAGCCTCCACTTAAGAGTGTGCACAGAGAGATTGCTGGCAATCACTAATTCTGACTTCTAATCCCAGAATGAGCAGAGAGTTAAATGAAAATATGAAAAGTCATACTTTATTGTTTCCCACACAACTACATATCGATCCACTCAGCTCCTCCTGCTCTATAACATGTGGCATTTTCATTGTAACTTGTTCCCTTGAAAGAGTTTCCCTGTTAGTGTCTATAACTTATCCCTTATGGGGTGAACATATTTCTATGAGTTTCTGTTTCTCAACAGGTGATCAGCTATGAAGGTCAACTCAAAAACTCAATGGCAGATAGAAAAAGAGATGCCCAGGGCTTGCTCAACATTAATGAAGCCATCTACCACCAAAAAGGGATAATTTTTGGACCATTTTTTAATTAAAAACAAAATAAAAAGTTTGACAGTGCTGTGTGTTTTTTAACCTGCTGTTTGTTACCACCTGCTGCCATTCGTTTACCCATAGCCATATATGTCACTGTCACTTTACTTTTTACAAATTCTTTCTTAAAGAATTGGAAAGGGGTTGGATACAGTCCTAGGAGACCTCAGAGAGTCATACACAACTTTTCAGGGCATTTGGGGCACTTTTGATTTAGGTCGAATCTATACTGACCTAAATCGATCTTGACGACCGATTTGTTAGAATCAGTCCTAAAACGAATGTCAAGAAATTAATTCATCTGTAATTTTAAAGCAATTACTATAGCAATGGGATGAGGCATTCATAGCTCAAGCTTGCATTGTGTCACAATTATCACAATTAAACCTCAAAAAAATTGAAGTTGAAGCCTAATATTCTTTCATGAACTGGACCTGATTAAACTATTGATTAGCATGCATAGGCTACAAAACATAGAGTACATATAGACCCAAAAACAATGTGTTGGGCACAATAAATTAATAAGACCCTAACAAAAAACCTACTCAGTGCACATAAATACACCAAAATAAACTGAGACTAAACAGGTTTTACATAAAATAAAATAAATATTTTTATTGTAAATACAAATTACATAGATAAAAAAGAGACATGATACATCAGATAAAAACAGTGGACTACACCAGAGGAGGTATTGACAAAAAGTACGTGTAGAGGGAATACAGAAAATCATGTAGGCAGGCCCAATTTATATATGGAACACAGCTTAGTACTAAAGTGCAAGTGCATATATCTAGTCAAGTTGTTCCTCTATATCAAATAGCAACAATAAGGTAAATAGAACTACTTGAATCATACAGATAAATATGCTGGGGAACATACATATGGAGAGCCTGGACCCTGTATACAAATACAACACTAAGTGTTTACCTCTTACCTAAAATCACATTGGTATCACAAATCCATAATAGGGAAATCCACCTCAGGAGAGCCACGTACCCCAACGCGTGTTTCGGTGATGCCTTCCTCTGGGGGTGCAGCTCTCCTTGTGAATGTGCTCCTTTTAAAATGCCCAGCTCACCTGTGTAGAGTAATGTAATCATGCAAAAGCGTTGTAATGGATGGGAGGGCGCGTGCGAACACCCGATGGCCAGTTAGATGATCGCGCGCCCAATCCCGCCCACGTGACACGCCCAGACATGTGATGGCCGAGCAAACGCGCCTGCCCGTGCAACGATCAGGTAATCATCCCCACAGGAAGGTCCTTAAGCCATAATACACTGATGCAAGTTTACCCGAGAATAGGGATACCTACAGAAGACTCTATAGGACAAATGGTGGACCAATAATGTGGCAAACACACATACAATAAATACATGATTATACAGAGAATGTATAAGAGTTAATTTAAGTGAGTGATGATTATAGACATGATAAAATAATAAAAATTTGTGAAAAGCGTATGATGAAAAAAATATATAATAAATACATGATTATACAAAAAATATAGTAGAGTACAAATAAATAAGTAAAAAACACATATAGTGAATACTGTGAAATCAATTGGCAAAGATGATCAACTGCAAAACCATATAATTATTGTGAAAACACAATGTGTATTGTGGAAAAATGAAAAAAATTAAAAATATTAAATAAAAAATTAAAAAAAATTAAAAAAGCACATTCACAAGGAGAGCTGCACCCCCAGAGGAAGGCATTGCCGAAACGTGCGTCGGGGTACGTGGCTCTCTTGAGGTGGATTTCCTTATTATGGGTATGTGATACCAATGTGATTTTAGGTATGAGGTAAACACTTAGTGGTGTATTTGTATACACACTTTATGTTATTACTGGGTCCAGGCTCTCCATATGTATGTTCCCCAGCATATTTATCTGTATGATTCAAGTAGTTCTATTCACCTTACTGGCGTGTTGCTATTTGATATGGAGGAACAACTTGACTAGATATATGCACTTGCACTTTAGTACTATGCTGGGTGCCATGTATAAATTGGGCCTGCCTACATGATTTTCTGTATTCCCTCTACACGTACATTTTGTCAATACCTCCCCAGGTGTAGTCCACTATTTCTATCTGATGTATCATGTCTCTTTTTTATCTATGTAATTTGTATTTACAATAAAATATATATTTTGTGATGTAAAACCTGTTTAGTCTCAGTTTATTTTGGTATAGGCATAAATCAGACGAAGTACAGCACACTCGTCTCATCTAAATGGCAAGGCATGACATATAGCTCGTAATTATTCACAGGAAAATGAAGTATTGACTGATCCTACTGAAATGGAATAAAACTACTGTATATATAAAGCTATGAGTTCTCAGTTAGAAGAGGCATAGAGCTCTTCTTAAAATCAGTTTCCATCCTGTCTGCTCCTGGCTCTTATGAATCTGAAATGTTAATATCCCTGTGGCCTTTGAATCCTTCTAATACTACTTACAGCAAGCTCTTGTATTCCTCTCATCTACTAAATCCTACATTTTACTGCAAACTTCCTGTCATTTCCACATTTTGTAACATTTGCCATTCCATTATGACATCCTACAAAATTTGCCATTCCATTCTGACATCCTACAAAATTTTCTCCACCGTACTCAGAGAAGACAGTGTTTTTGCACAGGTGGACATAATAAAATAACTATAGTTGTAATCAGGGCCGAGCCGACACAGAGGCTGGGGAGGCTCCAGCCTCAGGGCGCAGCCTGGGGTGGGCGGAAAAACAAACCTCTTTTTTTTTTTTTTATCACTTACTTGCTGCCGGGCGCCCTCCCCTCCCCTCCCCTCCCCAGCCAGTGTTCACTCTAAGCTGCGCTTGTAGATAGGAGCAGGAGGCTGCTGATTGGCCAGTATCAGCTAGCTGCCCTGCCATTGGTCCATCCTTTCACACCCCCTTCTCTCTGGAGCTGAACACAGCAGGAGGCAGGCGTTCTCACAGTGGATCATGTGACCATGAAGGATCATGTGACCAGTAACGTCACAGACCTCCTTCTAACAAATCCATTCTAGCATCTACCCCTCATGTATGGCAGGACTCTGCTGAGCAAAGACCATGTGCCCAGGTGAGGTGACCACAGAAGTGCCCTGGCATCTGTCTGATGCTGGAAGCTCAATGTGGAGCTTTATGAATGTAAAAACTAATAGCCAAGAGGCTAAAGAAACCCTGCTTGTCTGCTTCTGACCCTAATCATAACACATAACATTCATTTGATTCCAATCTACCCTAACACCTAAAGGGATTTTTTTTAAAGCCTGCTGTTTCTCTAGATGACCTTATGCTGATAGTAGTGTTAATAGAGTCTCAAAGGTCTGTAAAAATAGGGTAACTGCTTTTATAGACCCTTGAGACTCTATTACCAACTACTATAAACATAAGGTCACCTAGAGAAAGAGCAAGTTTTTTAAATTATCTTTTTCCTTTAGGTGTTAAAACATAACTTATTTGATTGCTTGAACACCTAAAGGAAATCAAATTAAAAACCTGCTGTTTCTCAAGATGACCTTATGTTCATAGCAGTGGTAATAGAGTCTGAAAGGTCTGTGGAAGCAGTTACCCTATTTTTACAGACCTTTGAGGCTCTATTAACACTACTATCAACATAAGGTCATCTAGAGACACAGCAGGTTTTTAAAAAGATTTTTCCTTTAGGTGTTACAGCAATCAAATGAAAGTTATGTTTTAACACCTAAAGGAAAAACATAATTAAAAAAACCTGCTGTTCCTCTAAATGACCTGATGTTGATAGTAGTGTTAATAGAGTCTCAAAGGTTTGTAAAAATAGTGTACCTGCTTCTATAGAACTTTGAGACTCTATTCCCACGACTTTTAGCATAAGATCATCTGGAGAAACATCAGGTTTTAAAAAAAAAAAAAAATTTCTTTAGGTGCTAGAGCAATCAAATGGAGGGGAGAAATGTGACATGGGTGAGGATGGGGTTACATGATGGGCCGGAGACAATGTCTGTAGTCTGTCTGTGCCATGGACGGGGAGAAATATGACATGGAGGGCTGATGGCTGACATGGGGGGTCTGATCTGAGGCATTGGGGCTGTGCCTGTGAGCTGGGGTCTGATGGCTGGTCTGACCTGAGGTGGAATGAAAAATATTGTTTCCTATTATCCTCCTTTAAAACCTAGGTGCATCTTATGGGACGAAACTACATTTTGGCGCACCCCCCCCCCCCCTTCCCCCAGGTGAGCTGAATGGGGAGGGGGGGTCGGGGGTGCCAAAATGCAAGTTCGCTTGTGTTGGTAAAAAAACCTTGCACCGGCCCTGGGCGCAGGCAAGGGGGGGGGGGGGGCGCACTTGGGCAGCTCAGCCTCTGTTGGTGGTGGACCTTGTCCCAGCCCTGGTTGTAATACAATGGGATTCTCACTTTTCATGACGGAATACCATCCGGATCGCTAACCTGATGTTTTATTTCTTCTGGACATTTTATCCAAACATCAGGGACAGCCAAATTTTTATTTTATGGACACGATAAAAAACCAGACACAGGAAAAAAAGTCATCTATTTTTGCAGACTGCCCAGAATTATGGATAATTGTCAATCATAAATGCAATAGATACACTGTGTACATTCATCATATAAGGGCAATGGTTTACATTCACAACAATCAGATGGAAACAGTTTGAAAAGCGTTCAAAAAAATACATCAAATAAATGTAAAAATTAGATACTCTAATATATATGTATGTGTATAATGCATTCTCTCTCTCTCTCTCTCTCTATATATATATATATATATATATATATATATAACACTATATATAATTTTAAGTTCATTTTATTGCATTTTTTAAAAGGTTTTTTAATTGCCTTTCAGTGGAGCAGATTTCATTTCAGGTTACATCTTTATTCTTCCTCTGAATGTTTGGGTTATTTAATTTGTGATGTACATGATAACAATAATAAGATGGATGTGCTTGACATACATCCCCTGATGGAAGGACATTCATTTTCCCTTCCTTCCCCATGCACTTTTCACCCTATGCAATTTAATTTACTCCATTTAATTTTCTTCTGGACGTGAGGAGGAAGTATAGGTGACATGAATTATATGAGCACTTAACCTTAGGAGCACAGCCTACTGCTTTATTTGCCCTTAATACTGGAAAGACATGTAAACATTCAGATGGGGAGTCTATAAAATTTAATCTATGATCGTACAGACAATGGGGGGAATTTACCAAAACTGACACTTCATACTCTCATCTGAATCCAAAGTATTTTGGAGAAGAATAAAAAAAATTATAAGGAGGCTAGAAAAACGAAATCTATGTATGCAATGTGCAGGTTTAAGTTTTTGCCATATAGTAATTTAAAGAAGCATTCCAAACAAAAAGTTTTGTTTTCTGGCCCCTGTGTCATGTGATCAACACGCTGACCATCCAACGGCTTCTTATGTATAGACAGGAAGTCATTTTATTGATTCCTTTCTATAGGACTCACCTTGAGGCTCTCATAGAGACTTCCTGTCCACACACGAGACACTGTGTCGGTTGGAGAGTCAGAGTGTTGATCACATGACAAAGCAGAATCATAAGAAAGTGGATAACCTACAAATACAGTCACCAGTATAAAAGATCACCTTCACTACTAGTTACATCATGTACCTTTCTAACAGGACATAGAATAAAATGTATTCTGGTAGTGCTACTTGAAGTGATAAGAAAAAGCATAAAACAACAAAAACATTGCATATATTTTGTGGATATCACCCTGACCCATTCATCTCTATGGGGCATGCACACATCAGTATTTTTTGCAGATCCTTATGGCTGTTCTGAAAAGTATAGACTGTGTCCTATTCTTGCCTGTATTGCAGACAAGAATATATATATTTTTTGATGGGAGTGAGAAAAATGTGGAGGTCACACGGAAGTTATTCGTATTTTGAGGATCCGTTGTTTGCTGGTAAAGGGGTTTATTAATTTTCCCCCAATGTTTTTCTGTTTATGAAAATTAGAATTGCATTTATTATTAATTGCATATTAATTATACAAAATGTTTAACTAATCATTTAGCATGGGGAATAAAAAAACAGGCAAATATCACTATACCATACAAAAACCTAATAATAATATCAACTAATGACTACAAATAATAACTAGTGTGAAAATATCTACTTTATATATAATATTACAGAAGACACTCTGGATAGAAAGAAGTCTATAACATAGGGTCATCCATCTATACCTCTGATTCACCCGGTTTATTTTCTGCTATAGTCCACTAACAATGTAAAATGGCATGGACTCAACAATCTAGACTGGGACTCACAGCATTGTAAAGCAAACTATGAGAATAGGGAAACCTCATTCCTTCCCTACGAAGACAAAGTGGTCAGATTTTTTGCAATAAATGTACAGTTTCGTGCAGCTTTTTCCCACATAGGATAGAGTGATCCCAGTTAGGGCTCATGCACAAAAACGTATTTTCTTTCCATGTCCGTTCCATTGTTTTTGCAGACTGTATGCGGAACCATTCATTTCAATGGGTTCGCAAAAAAAAAAAACTGAAGTTATTCGGTGTGCATTCTGTTTCCGTATGTCCATATTTTCGTTCCGCAAAAAAATAGAACATGTCCTATTATTGTCCGCATAATGGACAAGGATAGTACTATTCTATTAGGGGCCAGCTGTTCCGTTCCACAAAATACGGGTGTCATCCGTATTTTTTGCGGATCGCAAAATACATACGGTCATGTGCATGAGCCCTTATCCTGAAATTTGACTGCAAGAAGTAAAGTTACAAAAGTAACAAGACTTTCAGACTAGAGAAAGAAAAAGCTTTTCAATATAAGCGTATCATTTTGTAATAATGTTGTTTCCTCTTATTGCAAAAAATAACCATAAAGTTGCAACAAAAAAGACAGAAAACTATACCATGTAAGAAAAAAATGTATAAGAAAATATAATACAAATACATAAAGGGCCATTTTATGTCTCATAGATTGTTTCTATTTTAAAATGTTAAAATTATACATCTATCGTACAATAATAAACTTGTACATATAGAAAGTAGAAAGTTATAAAAACACGAATGCTCATAATATTGTAAAGTGTAAAGCAGTTATCTTCCTGAGCATTTCAAATATGGGGCCTTAAAATGTCAAAAGCACAGCATGCCAAAATAGAACTGGTATAACGGTAATGCTGAGGATACGGCTCTTTCCTATGCTTCTTATTAATTCACTAATTTAGTGTCGTTGCCTTTGAAATGCTTGCGCTGTATGTTTTCATATATCAATCGAAACTGACTCAGATGAAATCTAGGCCTTTCCTGTCTAATGCATTATTTTTTATGCTAGTATAATATACCTCGATATGATTTGACATACCATGTCTAATAGATTCAGCAGAAGCAAAAGGCCAAGCCTAAGGTTAAAAATGCCAAGGCCCCTGGTAGGAAACAAGCATGATTACAAAATGTTATATTTGACTTAAAATGACATTGAAGTCATTAATAAAGTTAAATCTAAATGTTTGTATGTACAAAGGTACTATATGAGGAATGCATCACTAAATCTTGGCTTGGTCCCTACTGTTAGTGGAAGGGTGGAGTCCACTCCAGATGTTCCACAGTGAAAAAACTACTGCACATCTACAGAATCTCATCCACTTCATAGCTACTGCAAACAATGCAGAATTATCCACATGAAATTCCATTGCAGGAAATTTGCAGCAAATATGCCAACTATGGCCTTAATCTGAGGGTTTTCCTGTTATACTGTAGTAAGTTATGTATCTATGATATACTGGGACCCCCACTGATCATCAGAATCACAGAGCACGACTAGTCAACCACTTGATTGTTGCTTTAATGGGATTTCGTTGCAGATCTCTACAGTGCCACCATGAAGGGTCTGAGAAGTCAAACCCGTACTGATCATAATGTTATGCCATACCCTAGTGATAGGCAATGGAAATAGTCCTTCAAAACTCTCAACCCAAAACTAAAACATGTTGTAAATTCAAGATAATTATGTAGAGATGGGGCACATTTTCAAAACATCTCATCTCCATTGATTGCACAAAATGAAGATTCGGTGGGAATCTCTACACCTTATACTTATAGCTTGACTTTTTTACTTTGTGAAACAGTGACTTAATGGTATGATAGGCATGGAGATCCAACTGCTCTTGCAACCTCTGAAATATATTCCTATACCACTGGATACATAATGATGATTAATACACAAGATAATAGTGAAAGGGACAGAATTATGTTCATTGTAAAAATCTGATTCTGCATTTGGGAAGTCATAGACAGGGTCTCATGTAGCTCATAAACAAGCACTTTGGCTGCAATGCTTCTGTTCCTAGGAGCTCATCTCCTGGGCCCAGTTATAAGCCTGCAAAGTGCTCCAACTTTCCCAAACAATACTGTATTGGAACACGTATGGTAGATGAGGTGAACTATTGCAAAGGTCCTATGAAAAGAAAGCGGACAAGCATTGGGTCTTTCTTTTTTTAAATAAGGTGAAAGTCTTCTAGTGGCATGAGCCAGCACCACAAGTAAGCTCCATTTTAATCTTCTGCTCTCCTATGTATTTGCCCCCAATGTTATCTCAGCTTGTGAAAAGGTGATATTCATAGGAAAGTCATTCTATAGTATTACAAAATCGGTTGCTTTGGAAACAAATGATAATAATCACGCTCAGTGAATGCGGCAACTTGGCCATGTTCTTATGTTTTGTTAACAACCAAATCAGATGACTTTTCTACAGGCTGACGCACATAGAATGAAGTAAAACTGCACCATCTGGTAAGCTATCGAGAGGCAATTTCTTAGCAGACGTAGATGTAAACAGTTGAGATAGCGGCGATGCTCAAGCCTAACACCAGACTGTTCTCATTCTTTGCACTATTACGATCCTTTCCCTCTTTACATAGCTCAGTTATTATGCTTGACATTATGTCTTATGCATTTTTACAGGGAAAGCTCTTAAAAATATCCCTTAGCAGTTTAAAATGAAAATATCCTCAAGCTTAAGCTATCTAACTCGCTCGGATATACTTTTCACTGGTTTAAAAATATTCCAGTAAATCTATTCCGTTTTTTAATTTTAGCTAATGTCTGAAACTGTTGAAGCAGCGTATTTCTGGAATATACTGCCTTTATTAACATCTAAAAGAAATACACAGTTCAGGAATAAATGGTACAATAGTTTTAAAGCGCATGTGGCACTGGCAGACAGTAGAGTCAGCATTGTAGATTTAATAATAATATAAAAATATTTTTTAGAATTAACAGGGGGCCTATTGATAGGCTTCATAAAGATGTAAAGACACTGCCAGCAGTTGCATGGATTTTCATAATTAGCTGTTATGAGTGAAGGAGTAAAGGTATGGGGTGGACTGGACATAGACCTCACAGGGAAATTTCCTGGTGGGCCGATACACATGGGTCAGTGTGCAGTAAGCCTGTAAAGTTACATCAGACTTCAGGAATGTGGCCAGTTACCAGGCACCACTTACCAACTACATTACAAAGAATTTACGGGGATAGAACAATCTTGCTACAAAAAGACTTTCACCCAAAATCAGGGTTTCAAGGATTTCAAAGCTCAAGATTCAACAAGTTCAGTGTTTTTACTGGAAATATTGGGGATCGGGGAATAAAAGCATAAAATATATTGCAACAACATTGACTACAGTGGCTTGTTGTAGTTACATTTAGGAATAAGTCATTGGACCTGGTATTCAGTTTATCATAAGCAGCTGTTGCTTGTAATCCTTTATTAAAGATCCTAAGTGGCCTCCTCCTGTGTGACAATCTTATCTCAAATGCCAATGAGATGACAAAATCTTGGCATATATATCTGCATGTTGCTTAATGCTGACCTGAATATATAAATCAACTTACAGATTAGAACCAATAATTATATATATATACAGTCAGGTCCATAAATATTAGGACATCAACACAATTCTAACATTTTTGGCTCTATACGCCACCACAATTTATTTGAAATGAAACAAACAAGATGTGCTTTAACTGCAGACTGTCAGCTTTAATTTGAGGGTATTTAAATCCAAATCAGGTGAATGGTGTAGGTGTTACAACAGTTTGCATATGTGCCACTTCAGAATTCATCCTGCTGCTTTTGTCAGCAGTCACATCATCAATAAATACAAGAGAACCAGTTCCATTGGCAGCCATACATGCCCACGCCATGACACTACCACGCTTCACTGATGAGGTGGTATGCTTAGAATCATGAGCAGTTCCTTTCCTTCTCCATACTCTTCTCTTCCCATCACTTTGGTACAAGTTGATCTTGGTCTCATCTGTCCATCGGATGTTGTTCCAGAACTGTGAAGGCTTTTTTAGATGTCGTTTGGCAAACTCTAATCTGGCCTTCACTTTTTTGAGGCTCACCAATGGTTTACATCTTGTGGTGAACCCTCTGTATTCACTCTGGTGAAGTCTTCTCTTGATTGCTGACTTTGACACACACACACACACACCTACCTCCTGGAGAGTGTTCTTGATCTGGCCAACTGTTGTGAAGGGTGTTTTATTCACCAGGGAAAGAATTCTTCCGTCATCCACCACAGTTGTTTTCCGTGGTCTTCCGGGTCTTTTGGTGTTGCTAAACTCACCGGTGCGTTTCGTCTTTTTAAGAATGTTCCAAACAGTTGTTTTGACCACGCCTAAGTTTTTGCTATCTCTTTGATGGGGTTGTTGTGTTTTTCGGCCTAATGATGGTTTGCTTCAATGATAGTGACAGCTCTTTGGATCTCATCTCTAGAGATGACAGCAACAGATTCCAAATGCAAATAGCACACTTGAAATGAACTCTGGACCTTTTATCTGCTCATTGTAATTGGGATAATGAGAGAATAACACACACCTGGCCATGGAACATCTGAGAAGCCAATTGTCCCATTACTTTGGGTCCCTTAACAAGTGGGAGGCACATATGCAAACTGTTGTAATTCCTACACCGTTTACCTGATATGGATGTAAATACCCTCAAATTAAAGCTGACAGTCTGCAGGTAAAGCACATCTAGTTTGTTTCATTTCAAATCCATTGTGGTGGTGTATAGAGCTAAACATTTTAGAATTTTGTCGATGTCACAATATTTATGGACCTGACTGTATATATCACCTTGTTCTGATCTCTGTATAAGAATATAATTGGGTCTAATCTGTAAGTTGATTTATATATTCAGGTCAGCCTTAAGCTGCATGCAGATATAATGTATATGCCAAGATTTTGTCATGTCATTGGCATATACTATATACACTATGCAAAAATGAGGGGGCACACTCAAGAGAGAACCACTAGATGGATGATGGCATAATATTTTATTACTCTAAAAACAAACCCCTAAAAATATATAAAAAAACAATCATAAAATAGCATATATTAATGCAGCAATCCTATAGTGCATGACAAGCGGTACTACACATATATGACAAATACCATATGATATATAACATGCAGCAGTATAACAATGCGTGACACGCTAGTGGTATGGAACCATATGTGATAGTCCTGTAGCCGTCCTATTGATAATAGGTAAAATGTCAGCACTTTCGTGCATAAATGTCCCACTGAGACTTGATGGTAATGGTACTATGACCAAATGTCCCAAAAGATGATGCCACTATTATTAGGGCAGTGTAGCTAAATCCAATAGGACAGTTGAATACCAGTGTCTGGTATTGTAGATGTACAATATGCGTACATATATTAGATACTGGAGCTACTTACTATATCACGCCGCCTGTAGTGTCCCGGTCTCACCCCACCTTCTTGCTGCTTGACCGCAGCGTTGATTCCCCAGGTGGCCGAACGCGGCCGAACGTGGCGTCCCACGTGACCTGGTTGCTTAGGGTTCCGGGTTGGCGCTTCCCTGACGTCACTAATATGCGACTGTGACTCTGGCTGTAGCTCCGTACCGGAGATGTAATGGAAATGTATCTCTTATACTTGGAACTTCTGGCTTTTTGTTCTTTTCTCTTCTTATTGAATCCACGCTCACTCCGTGCTACCAGACGCGTTTCAGGGTCTACACCCCTTCCTCAGTGGCCACCGAGTGAGTGGATTCTCACTCTTTTAAATGGTGTTGTCCCACCCACAATTGTGTTCTTTTGTGCTTGACTCAATATGTGGGGTGGATTTTGATTGCTGATAAATCATGTTAAAACATATATAAATGACATAAAATAATAAATATAACATCCCCACATGTAATACTGTATAAAAACACTTAAAAAAACAGTTCTGGATGGAGACTGCAAGGTCAGATTATCTTTTTGGGAAAAAACGCATCAAAACCGCATCAGTGTGAACTGCGTTTTGCATGCGTTTTTTATGTAATTGTCAATTATAGGGTCTAACAGTATTTCTAAACGGATAACACCAAAAATAACATCATTATATAGTGTGTTCTCCGTGTAATTTCATATTTGGTGATCCTAAATATATATATTCCCAGATTGGGTAGTATGTCGTATAGGGGAGGAGCCATCCAGTGGGGAGGGGAGATCACAATGTCGATAGTCGACCAAACTGCGATGTCCCATCCCCCCCGGACGACCCCCCAACAATCACAGGAACCCGAACACCTCCATCTCGGCATTGAGGCCCCTGGGAATGATGGTATCATACTCAAAGATTCTGCGGGATTCTTGTCTCGACATGTGTGCAATATGGTTACCTCCTCTCCACATTTTTTTGACTCTTTCTATGGCTGTGAATTTTAGACTAGTTGGATCACAGTTGTGTTGAATTTTAAAATGTTTCGATAAGGAATGTGTTTCTAAACCTTTTTTAATGTTTGCCACATGTTCCGCTATCCTCTTTTTGAGTGTTCTTTTGGTCCTGCCTATGTACTGTTTCTTACATCCACATTCTAATAGGTAGATGACATCCGTGGAGTCGCAGGTTAAACATTCTTGTATTTCTAAGCTGAAAGAGTTTACTGTGGATGTAACCTTTGTTGTTTTTTTAGGAAAATTTGTCATTTTACAATTTGCGCACCTTCCACATTTAAAAAACCCATTAGTTGTTAACCAATTGTTTTTTGTTATTTGTTGTTTCTCTTTCTTAATTTTTACGGTTGGGGCTATTTTGCCTGCTAAATTATTGGCCCTTGTGTATGTTATTTTCGGTACGTCACTCAGTAATGGGCCAATTATCTTATCATTCAGCAGATGACCCCAATGTTTGCGAATGCTCCTCTCCATCACTCTATACTGGGAATTGAACGGGAGGATAATTCTCAATGTTTCATCTCGTAATTGTAATGGACCTGTCTCAAAGAAACTTTTTCTTTCCATCTTCTTCACCTTTTCCAGTGATTTGTCTATAATCTGGACTGGGTAATCTCTTTCCAATAATTGCTGTTTTAGGCCGGTGGCCTCTTCATCAAATTTGCTGTCCATCGTACAGTTGCGCTTAAGTCTGCGGAACTGGCTAGTTGGTATATTGATAAGCCACCGCGGAAGATGGCAACTTGCAAATCTGATGAAGCTATTTTTGGCCACCGGCTTAAAGAATGTATTACAGCATAATTGTTCTTCCCTAATCCATATCTCCAAATCTAAAAATTCAACCTTTTCTTTACTAATGGTTGGACTAAATATGAGGTTCTTGTCATTTTTATTGATATCACTGAGAAATAGATCCAGAGATTCAGCTGTGTCTCGCCAGATGAACAGAATGTCATCAATGTACCGCCGCCATAGCACCAGATCCGTCCCCAGCCTGGGAGCAATGATCTCTCTCTCCCATTGAGCCAAGAAAAGGTTGGCATAGCTGGGGGCGAATCTGGTGCCCATGGCGGTCCCGGTACACTGCAAATAAAACTCCCTTTCAAAAGAAAAATAGTTGTGGGCCAATATATATCCTACTCCCTCTAACAGGAAATCTAATTGTTCCACAGGGAGCCCGGCATCTCCCGACAATTGCTCGTGTAATGCCTGTATCCCCCTGGTATGTTCAATAACCGTGTAGAGGGATCCAACATCCAGTGTCCCCAAGATCCATCCATCTACCCATTTGACATTTTCAAGTGTTTTGATGATGTCTGTAGTGTCTCGAATATATGATGGTACTCGTTTTACATATGGTTGGAGCCACTGGTCAATGTATTTGGATAAATTACATGATATGGATTGGATACCCGACACAATCGGGCGACCTGGAGGTGCTTCCAGGTTCTTATGGATCTTGGGGACACAATAGAACATGGGGATCCTCCCCTCAGTGTCCAGAATAAATTTTGCTTCCTGATCGGAAAGAAAGCCAGCTCCTACCCCCCTTCCACAATAATCTTTAAGAATATTATAGTATTCCTGTGTTGGGTCTCCTTTTAATCTTTGGTAGGTATTCTCTGTTCTTAGCTGTCTGTAACATTCTTCTGTGTAATCTCTAGTGTTGAGTATCACGACAGCTCCACCCTTATCGGCTGGCCTAATTGTGATATTATTGGCCTCTTGTAGGGATTTTATGGCCTTAATTTCTTCTCTGTTCAGATTCGCATTGATCCTGCGACTTTTTATCCTCCTCAAATCTCGTTCCACATTATTTTTAAAAGTGGCCATTTCACTACTGATCTCCTGCCTGGGATATTTCTTTGATCTCACCTTCAGATCTGTATGTGAATATTTACTTGTGTTACCTCCTATATCCATCTCCCTATTAATGGGATTTTTGAGAAAATATTTTTTAAGACATAGACGTCTAATGAACTTCTCCACTCCTATGTATGTTGCAAATTTGTCCATAGGGTTCGTCGGAGCAAACTTTAAACCTTTATTAAGAAGCTGCACCTGGATGTCAGTCAGTACAGCCTCACTGATGTTGATTACATTGGTGGTTGGTGCTATTAATTTTTGTGCTTTCTTCTTATGTGCATGTCGTCCTCTCCGAATTGTTCGTTGTGATTGTGCCTTTGTGACCTGTTCATTGTTGGTGTGTAATGGTGTGTTGTGTCCTGATAGTGTCTGTGTTCCTGTCTGTGTGTCTGGTAATTCCCTCTGTTCTGTGTGTACTCCCTCGGACGCTCCCTCAAATTGTATTCGTGAACATAACCCTGTGTTTTGTGATTGTGTTTCTTTGACTCTTGTCGTGGTGGGGTGGGAGTGCGTGTGTTCCTTATTCGTGCTTTGTGATGTGGCGGTGTGAAGTCTAAAAAATGTGGTGTTGACAATGTTTCAAACCTATTTGAGATTGGTACATTCTCAAATTGGCTTAGTGTATCAGTGTGTGCAACCTCCCTCTGTTTATAAACCTCAGTGGCTTCTTTTCTTTCCATGTGGTTTAATTTCCTGGATTTTTTCCCTATTATTTCCCTTTCTAATGCATCTAAATTTTTGCAAATTCTTTCATGCCACTTGTGAACTGCATCAGTGTCTGGGAATGTTTCCATTTCTCTTTTGAGAATATCTATTTGCCCTGTCATTTCTTCTGTCATTTGTATCCTTCTTTTGATGATCATTTGGACAAGGGCTCCCGACTGTGCTTTCAGGAAATCATCCCATTCTTTTTTGAATTTGTCACTCACCAGATCAGATGCAGGTGTCTTGGCGAGTGACAAACCCCTAGGGATGAAGCCCCTGTCCAGATATTGCGTAAGGGATCTAATCTCCCACTTATTACGCAGTTGACGTTGCAGAGTCCTCTCCAGAACTTTAAAAACATCATCCATTGATCTTGTTGTTTCTATTGATGCCTCCCCTTCTATATTGAAGGTGAAAGCCTCAATTTTCTTGTATTTATTATCTAGGTGTTCCCAGATGTCCATATCAAAGAGAGGGGGAGCTCAACTGTTGAGGGTAATGCAATAAACCAAATGAAGGAAATCCAGCGGCTCACCCCTGTCTCGTATGGGTAGGTGCTCACCCTCTAGTCCTACCCTCAGGACTGGAAAGAAGTGATAAAGTATGCAAAAATGAGGGGGCACACTCAAGAGAGAACCACTAGATGGATGATGGCATAATATTTTATTACTCTAAAAACAAACCCCTAAAAATATATAAAAAAACAATCATAAAATAGCATATATTAATGCAGCAATCCTATAGTGCATGACAAGCGGTACTACACATATATGACAAATACCATATGATATATAACATGCAGCAGTATAACAATGCGTGACACGCTAGTGGTATGGAACCATATGTGATAGTCCTGTAGCCGTCCTATTGATAATAGGTAAAATGTCAGCACTTTCGTGCATAAATGTCCCACTGAGACTTGATGGTAATGGTACTATGACCAAATGTCCCAAAAGATGATGCCACTATTATTAGGGCAGTGTAGCTAAATCCAATAGGACAGTTGAATACCAGTGTCTGGTATTGTAGATGTACAATATGCGTACATATATTAGATACTGGAGCTACTTACTATATCACGCCGCCTGTAGTGTCCCGGTCTCACCCCACCTTCTTGCTGCTTGACCGCAGCGTTGATTCCCCAGGTGGCCGAACGCGGCCGAACGTGGCGTCCCACGTGACCTGGTTGCTTAGGGTTCCGGGTTGGCGCTTCCCTGACGTCACTAATATGCGACTGTGACTCTGGCTGTAGCTCCGTACCGGAGATGTAATGGAAATGTATCTCTTATACTTGGAACTTCTGGCTTTTTGTTCTTTTCTCTTCTTATTGAATCCACGCTCACTCCGTGCTACCAGACGCGTTTCAGGGTCTACACCCCTTCCTCAGTGGCCACCGAGTGAGTGGATTCTCACTCTTTTAAATGGTGTTGTCCCACCCACAATTGTGTTCTTTTGTGCTTGACTCAATATGTGGGGTGGATTTTGATTGCTGATAAATCATGTTAAAACATATATAAATGACATAAAATAATAAATATAACATCCCCACATGTAATACTGTATAAAAACACTTAAAAAAACAGTTCTGGATGGAGACTGCAAGGTCAGATTATCTTTTTGGGAAAAAACGCATCAAAACCGCATCAGTGTGAACTGCGTTTTGCATGCGTTTTTTATGTAATTGTCAATTATAGGGTCTAACAGTATTTCTAAACGGATAACACCAAAAATAACATCATTATATAGTGTGTTCTCCGTGTAATTTCATATTTGGTGATCCTAAATATATATATTCCCAGATTGGGTAGTATGTCGTATAGGGGAGGAGCCATCCAGTGGGGAGGGGAGATCACAATGTCGATAGTCGACCAAACTGCGATGTCCCATCCCCCCCGGACGACCCCCCAACAATCACAGGAACCCGAACACCTCCATCTCGGCATTGAGGCCCCTGGGAATGATGGTATCATACTCAAAGATTCTGCGGGATTCTTGTCTCGACATGTGTGCAATATGGTTACCTCCTCTCCACATTTTTTTGACTCTTTCTATGGCTGTGAATTTTAGACTAGTTGGATCACAGTTGTGTTGAATTTTAAAATGTTTCGATAAGGAATGTGTTTCTAAACCTTTTTTAATGTTTGCCACATGTTCCGCTATCCTCTTTTTGAGTGTTCTTTTGGTCCTGCCTATGTACTGTTTCTTACATCCACATTCTAATAGGTAGATGACATCCGTGGAGTCGCAGGTTAAACATTCTTGTATTTCTAAGCTGAAAGAGTTTACTGTGGATGTAACCTTTGTTGTTTTTTTAGGAAAATTTGTCATTTTACAATTTGCGCACCTTCCACATTTAAAAAACCCATTAGTTGTTAACCAATTGTTTTTTGTTATTTGTTGTTTCTCTTTCTTAATTTTTACGGTTGGGGCTATTTTGCCTGCTAAATTATTGGCCCTTGTGTATGTTATTTTCGGTACGTCACTCAGTAATGGGCCAATTATCTTATCATTCAGCAGATGACCCCAATGTTTGCGAATGCTCCTCTCCATCACTCTATACTGGGAATTGAACGGGAGGATAATTCTCAATGTTTCATCTCGTAATTGTAATGGACCTGTCTCAAAGAAACTTTTTCTTTCCATCTTCTTCACCTTTTCCAGTGATTTGTCTATAATCTGGACTGGGTAATCTCTTTCCAATAATTGCTGTTTTAGGCCGGTGGCCTCTTCATCAAATTTGCTGTCCATCGTACAGTTGCGCTTAAGTCTGCGGAACTGGCTAGTTGGTATATTGATAAGCCACCGCGGAAGATGGCAACTTGCAAATCTGATGAAGCTATTTTTGGCCACCGGCTTAAAGAATGTATTACAGCATAATTGTTCTTCCCTAATCCATATCTCCAAATCTAAAAATTCAACCTTTTCTTTACTAATGGTTGGACTAAATATGAGGTTCTTGTCATTTTTATTGATATCACTGAGAAATAGATCCAGAGATTCAGCTGTGTCTCGCCAGATGAACAGAATGTCATCAATGTACCGCCGCCATAGCACCAGATCCGTCCCCAGCCTGGGAGCAATGATCTCTCTCTCCCATTGAGCCAAGAAAAGGTTGGCATAGCTGGGGGCGAATCTGGTGCCCATGGCGGTCCCGGTACACTGCAAATAAAACTCCCTTTCAAAAGAAAAATAGTTGTGGGCCAATATATATCCTACTCCCTCTAACAGGAAATCTAATTGTTCCACAGGGAGCCCGGCATCTCCCGACAATTGCTCGTGTAATGCCTGTATCCCCCTGGTATGTTCAATAACCGTGTAGAGGGATCCAACATCCAGTGTCCCCAAGATCCATCCATCTACCCATTTGACATTTTCAAGTGTTTTGATGATGTCTGTAGTGTCTCGAATATATGATGGTACTCGTTTTACATATGGTTGGAGCCACTGGTCAATGTATTTGGATAAATTACATGATATGGATTGGATACCCGACACAATCGGGCGACCTGGAGGTGCTTCCAGGTTCTTATGGATCTTGGGGACACAATAGAACATGGGGATCCTCCCCTCAGTGTCCAGAATAAATTTTGCTTCCTGATCGGAAAGAAAGCCAGCTCCTACCCCCCTTCCACAATAATCTTTAAGAATATTATAGTATTCCTGTGTTGGGTCTCCTTTTAATCTTTGGTAGGTATTCTCTGTTCTTAGCTGTCTGTAACATTCTTCTGTGTAATCTCTAGTGTTGAGTATCACGACAGCTCCACCCTTATCGGCTGGCCTAATTGTGATATTATTGGCCTCTTGTAGGGATTTTATGGCCTTAATTTCTTCTCTGTTCAGATTCGCATTGATCCTGCGACTTTTTATCCTCCTCAAATCTCGTTCCACATTATTTTTAAAAGTGGCCATTTCACTACTGATCTCCTGCCTGGGATATTTCTTTGATCTCACCTTCAGATCTGTATGTGAATATTTACTTGTGTTACCTCCTATATCCATCTCCCTATTAATGGGATTTTTGAGAAAATATTTTTTAAGACATAGACGTCTAATGAACTTCTCCACTCCTATGTATGTTGCAAATTTGTCCATAGGGTTCGTCGGAGCAAACTTTAAACCTTTATTAAGAAGCTGCACCTGGATGTCAGTCAGTACAGCCTCACTGATGTTGATTACATTGGTGGTTGGTGCTATTAATTTTTGTGCTTTCTTCTTATGTGCATGTCGTCCTCTCCGAATTGTTCGTTGTGATTGTGCCTTTGTGACCTGTTCATTGTTGGTGTGTAATGGTGTGTTGTGTCCTGATAGTGTCTGTGTTCCTGTCTGTGTGTCTGGTAATTCCCTCTGTTCTGTGTGTACTCCCTCGGACGCTCCCTCAAATTGTATTCGTGAACATAACCCTGTGTTTTGTGATTGTGTTTCTTTGACTCTTGTCGTGGTGGGGTGGGAGTGCGTGTGTTCCTTATTCGTGCTTTGTGATGTGGCGGTGTGAAGTCTAAAAAATGTGGTGTTGACAATGTTTCAAACCTATTTGAGATTGGTACATTCTCAAATTGGCTTAGTGTATCAGTGTGTGCAACCTCCCTCTGTTTATAAACCTCAGTGGCTTCTTTTCTTTCCATGTGGTTTAATTTCCTGGATTTTTTCCCTATTATTTCCCTTTCTAATGCATCTAAATTTTTGCAAATTCTTTCATGCCACTTGTGAACTGCATCAGTGTCTGGGAATGTTTCCATTTCTCTTTTGAGAATATCTATTTGCCCTGTCATTTCTTCTGTCATTTGTATCCTTCTTTTGATGATCATTTGGACAAGGGCTCCCGACTGTGCTTTCAGGAAATCATCCCATTCTTTTTTGAATTTGTCACTCACCAGATCAGATGCAGGTGTCTTGGCGAGTGACAAACCCCTAGGGATGAAGCCCCTGTCCAGATATTGCGTAAGGGATCTAATCTCCCACTTATTACGCAGTTGACGTTGCAGAGTCCTCTCCAGAACTTTAAAAACATCATCCATTGATCTTGTTGTTTCTATTGATGCCTCCCCTTCTATATTGAAGGTGAAAGCCTCAATTTTCTTGTATTTATTATCTAGGTGTTCCCAGATGTCCATATCAAAGAGAGGGGGAGCTCAACTGTTGAGGGTAATGCAATAAACCAAATGAAGGAAATCCAGCGGCTCACCCCTGTCTCGTATGGGTAGGTGCTCACCCTCTAGTCCTACCCTCAGGACTGGAAAGAAGTGATAAAGTATGCAAAAATGAGGGGGCACACTCAAGAGAGAACCACTAGATGGATGATGGCATAATATTTTATTACTCTAAAAACAAACCCCTAAAAATATATAAAAAAACAATCATAAAATAGCATATATTAATGCAGCAATCCTATAGTGCATGACAAGCGGTACTACACATATATGACAAATACCATATGATATATAACATGCAGCAGTATAACAATGCGTGACACGCTAGTGGTATGGAACCATATGTGATAGTCCTGTAGCCGTCCTATTGATAATAGGTAAAATGTCAGCACTTTCGTGCATAAATGTCCCACTGAGACTTGATGGTAATGGTACTATGACCAAATGTCCCAAAAGATGATGCCACTATTATTAGGGCAGTGTAGCTAAATCCAATAGGACAGTTGAATACCAGTGTCTGGTATTGTAGATGTACAATATGCGTACATATATTAGATACTGGAGCTACTTACTATATCACGCCGCCTGTAGTGTCCCGGTCTCACCCCACCTTCTTGCTGCTTGACCGCAGCGTTGATTCCCCAGGTGGCCGAACGCGGCCGAACGTGGCGTCCCACGTGACCTGGTTGCTTAGGGTTCCGGGTTGGCGCTTCCCTGACGTCACTAATATGCGACTGTGACTCTGGCTGTAGCTCCGTACCGGAGATGTAATGGAAATGTATCTCTTATACTTGGAACTTCTGGCTTTTTGTTCTTTTCTCTTCTTATTGAATCCACGCTCACTCCGTGCTACCAGACGCGTTTCAGGGTCTACACCCCTTCCTCAGTGGCCACCGAGTGAGTGGATTCTCACTCTTTTAAATGGTGTTGTCCCACCCACAATTGTGTTCTTTTGTGCTTGACTCAATATGTGGGGTGGATTTTGATTGCTGATAAATCATGTTAAAACATATATAAATGACATAAAATAATAAATATAACATCCCCACATGTAATACTGTATAAAAACACTTAAAAAAACAGTTCTGGATGGAGACTGCAAGGTCAGATTATCTTTTTGGGAAAAAACGCATCAAAACCGCATCAGTGTGAACTGCGTTTTGCATGCGTTTTTTATGTAATTGTCAATTATAGGGTCTAACAGTATTTCTAAACGGATAACACCAAAAATAACATCATTATATAGTGTGTTCTCCGTGTAATTTCATATTTGGTGATCCTAAATATATATATTCCCAGATTGGGTAGTATGTCGTATAGGGGAGGAGCCATCCAGTGGGGAGGGGAGATCACAATGTCGATAGTCGACCAAACTGCGATGTCCCATCCCCCCCGGACGACCCCCCAACAATCACAGGAACCCGAACACCTCCATCTCGGCATTGAGGCCCCTGGGAATGATGGTATCATACTCAAAGATTCTGCGGGATTCTTGTCTCGACATGTGTGCAATATGGTTACCTCCTCTCCACATTTTTTTGACTCTTTCTATGGCTGTGAATTTTAGACTAGTTGGATCACAGTTGTGTTGAATTTTAAAATGTTTCGATAAGGAATGTGTTTCTAAACCTTTTTTAATGTTTGCCACATGTTCCGCTATCCTCTTTTTGAGTGTTCTTTTGGTCCTGCCTATGTACTGTTTCTTACATCCACATTCTAATAGGTAGATGACATCCGTGGAGTCGCAGGTTAAACATTCTTGTATTTCTAAGCTGAAAGAGTTTACTGTGGATGTAACCTTTGTTGTTTTTTTAGGAAAATTTGTCATTTTACAATTTGCGCACCTTCCACATTTAAAAAACCCATTAGTTGTTAACCAATTGTTTTTTGTTATTTGTTGTTTCTCTTTCTTAATTTTTACGGTTGGGGCTATTTTGCCTGCTAAATTATTGGCCCTTGTGTATGTTATTTTCGGTACGTCACTCAGTAATGGGCCAATTATCTTATCATTCAGCAGATGACCCCAATGTTTGCGAATGCTCCTCTCCATCACTCTATACTGGGAATTGAACGGGAGGATAATTCTCAATGTTTCATCTCGTAATTGTAATGGACCTGTCTCAAAGAAACTTTTTCTTTCCATCTTCTTCACCTTTTCCAGTGATTTGTCTATAATCTGGACTGGACATCTGGGAACACCTAGATAATAAATACAAGAAAATTGAGGCTTTCACCTTCAATATAGAAGGGGAGGCATCAATAGAAACAACAAGATCAATGGATGATGTTTTTAAAGTTCTGGAGAGGACTCTGCAACGTCAACTGCGTAATAAGTGGGAGATTAGATCCCTTACGCAATATCTGGACAGGGGCTTCATCCCTAGGGGTTTGTCACTCGCCAAGACACCTGCATCTGATCTGGTGAGTGACAAATTCAAAAAAGAATGGGATGATTTCCTGAAAGCACAGTCGGGAGCCCTTGTCCAAATGATCATCAAAAGAAGGATACAAATGACAGAAGAAATGACAGGGCAAATAGATATTCTCAAAAGAGAAATGGAAACATTCCCAGACACTGATGCAGTTCACAAGTGGCATGAAAGAATTTGCAAAAATTTAGATGCATTAGAAAGGGAAATAATAGGGAAAAAATCCAGGAAATTAAACCACATGGAAAGAAAAGAAGCCACTGAGGTTTATAAACAGAGGGAGGTTGCACACACTGATACACTAAGCCAATTTGAGAATGTACCAATCTCAAATAGGTTTGAAACATTGTCAACACCACATTTTTTAGACTTCACACCGCCACATCACAAAGCACGAATAAGGAACACACGCACTCCCACCCCACCACGACAAGAGTCAAAGAAACACAATCACAAAACACAGGGTTATGTTCACGAATACAATTTGAGGGAGCGTCCGAGGGAGTACACACAGAACAGAGGGAATTACCAGACACACAGACAGGAACACAGACACTATCAGGACACAACACACCATTACACACCAACAATGAACAGGTCACAAAGGCACAATCACAACGAACAATTCGGAGAGGACGACATGCACATAAGAAGAAAGCACAAAAATTAATAGCACCAACCACCAATGTAATCAACATCAGTGAGGCTGTACTGACTGACATCCAGGTGCAGCTTCTTAATAAAGGTTTAAAGTTTGCTCCGACGAACCCTATGGACAAATTTGCAACATACATAGGAGTGGAGAAGTTCATTAGACGTCTATGTCTTAAAAAATATTTTCTCAAAAATCCCATTAATAGGGAGATGGATATAGGAGGTAACACAAGTAAATATTCACATACAGATCTGAAGGTGAGATCAAAGAAATATCCCAGGCAGGAGATCAGTAGTGAAATGGCCACTTTTAAAAATAATGTGGAACGAGATTTGAGGAGGATAAAAAGTCGCAGGATCAATGCGAATCTGAACAGAGAAGAAATTAAGGCCATAAAATCCCTACAAGAGGCCAATAATATCACAATTAGGCCAGCCGATAAGGGTGGAGCTGTCGTGATACTCAACACTAGAGATTACACAGAAGAATGTTACAGACAGCTAAGAACAGAGAATACCTACCAAAGATTAAAAGGAGACCCAACACAGGAATACTATAATATTCTTAAAGATTATTGTGGAAGGGGGGTAGGAGCTGGCTTTCTTTCCGATCAGGAAGCAAAATTTATTCTGGACACTGAGGGGAGGATCCCCATGTTCTATTGTGTCCCCAAGATCCATAAGAACCTGGAAGCACCTCCAGGTCGCCCGATTGTGTCGGGTATCCAATCCATATCATGTAATTTATCCAAATACATTGACCAGTGGCTCCAACCATATGTAAAACGAGTACCATCATATATTCGAGACACTACAGACATCATCAAAACACTTGAAAATGTCAAATGGGTAGATGGATGGATCTTGGGGACACTGGATGTTGGATCCCTCTACACGGTTATTGAACATACCAGGGGGATACAGGCATTACACGAGCAATTGTCGGGAGATGCCGGGCTCCCTGTGGAACAATTAGATTTCCTGTTAGAGGGAGTAGGATATATATTGGCCCACAACTATTTTTCTTTTGAAAGGGAGTTTTATTTGCAGTGTACCGGGACCGCCATGGGCACCAGATTCGCCCCCAGCTATGCCAACCTTTTCTTGGCTCAATGGGAGAGAGAGATCATTGCTCCCAGGCTGGGGACGGATCTGGTGCTATGGCGGCGGTACATTGATGACATTCTGTTCATCTGGCGAGACACAGCTGAATCTCTGGATCTATTTCTCAGTGATATCAATAAAAATGACAAGAACCTCATATTTAGTCCAACCATTAGTAAAGAAAAGGTTGAATTTTTAGATTTGGAGATATGGATTAGGGAAGAACAATTATGCTGTAATACATTCTTTAAGCCGGTGGCCAAAAATAGCTTCATCAGATTTGCAAGTTGCCATCTTCCGCGGTGGCTTATCAATATACCAACTAGCCAGTTCCGCAGACTTAAGCGCAACTGTACGATGGACAGCAAATTTGATGAAGAGGCCACCGGCCTAAAACAGCAATTATTGGAAAGAGATTACCCAGTCCAGATTATAGACAAATCACTGGAAAAGGTGAAGAAGATGGAAAGAAAAAGTTTCTTTGAGACAGGTCCATTACAATTACGAGATGAAACATTGAGAATTATCCTCCCGTTCAATTCCCAGTATAGAGTGATGGAGAGGAGCATTCGCAAACATTGGGGTCATCTGCTGAATGATAAGATAATTGGCCCATTACTGAGTGACGTACCGAAAATAACATACACAAGGGCCAATAATTTAGCAGGCAAAATAGCCCCAACCGTAAAAATTAAGAAAGAGAAACAACAAATAACAAAAAACAATTGGTTAACAACTAATGGGTTTTTTAAATGTGGAAGGTGCGCAAATTGTAAAATGACAAATTTTCCTAAAAAAACAACAAAGGTTACATCCACAGTAAACTCTTTCAGCTTAGAAATACAAGAATGTTTAACCTGCGACTCCACGGATGTCATCTACCTATTAGAATGTGGATGTAAGAAACAGTACATAGGCAGGACCAAAAGAACACTCAAAAAGAGGATAGCGGAACATGTGGCAAACATTAAAAAAGGTTTAGAAACACATTCCTTATCGAAACATTTTAAAATTCAACACAACTGTGATCCAACTAGTCTAAAATTCACAGCCATAGAAAGAGTCAAAAAAATGTGGAGAGGAGGTAACCATATTGCACACATGTCGAGACAAGAATCCCGCAGAATCTTTGAGTATGATACCATCATTCCCAGGGGCCTCAATGCCGAGATGGAGGTGTTCGGGTTCCTGTGATTGTTGGGGGGTCGTCCGGGGGGGATGGGACATCGCAGTTTGGTCGACTATCGACATTGTGATCTCCCCTCCCCACTGGATGGCTCCTCCCCTATACGACATACTACCCAATCTGGGAATATATATATTTAGGATCACCAAATATGAAATTACACGGAGAACACACTATATAATGATGTTATTTTTGGTGTTATCCGTTTAGAAATACTGTTAGACCCTATAATTGACAATTACATAAAAAACGCATGCAAAACGCAGTTCACACTGATGCGGTTTTGATGCGTTTTTTCCCAAAAAGATAATCTGACCTTGCAGTCTCCATCCAGAACTGTTTTTTTAAGTGTTTTTATACAGTATTACATGTGGGGATGTTATATTTATTATTTTATGTCATTTATATATGTTTTAACATGATTTATCAGCAATCAAAATCCACCCCACATATTGAGTCAAGCACAAAAGAACACAATTGTGGGTGGGACAACACCATTTAAAAGAGTGAGAATCCACTCACTCGGTGGCCACTGAGGAAGGGGTGTAGACCCTGAAACGCGTCTGGTAGCACGGAGTGAGCGTGGATTCAATAAGAAGAGAAAAGAACAAAAAGCCAGAAGTTCCAAGTATAAGAGATACATTTCCATTACATCTCCGGTACGGAGCTACAGCCAGAGTCACAGTCGCATATTAGTGACGTCAGGGAAGCGCCAACCCGGAACCCTAAGCAACCAGGTCACGTGGGACGCCACGTTCGGCCGCGTTCGGCCACCTGGGGAATCAACGCTGCGGTCAAGCAGCAAGAAGGTGGGGTGAGACCGGGACACTACAGGCGGCGTGATATAGTAAGTAGCTCCAGTATCTAATATATGTACGCATATTGTACATCTACAATACCAGACACTGGTATTCAACTGTCCTATTGGATTTAGCTACACTGCCCTAATAATAGTGGCATCATCTTTTGGGACATTTGGTCATAGTACCATTACCATCAAGTCTCAGTGGGACATTTATGCACGAAAGTGCTGACATTTTACCTATTATCAATAGGACGGCTACAGGACTATCACATATGGTTCCATACCACTAGCGTGTCACGCATTGTTATACTGCTGCATGTTATATATCATATGGTATTTGTCATATATGTGTAGTACCGCTTGTCATGCACTATAGGATTGCTGCATTAATATATGCTATTTTATGATTGTTTTTTTATATATTTTTAGGGGTTTGTTTTTAGAGTAATAAAATATTATGCCATCATCCATCTAGTGGTTCTCTCTTGAGTGTGCCCCCTCATTTTTGCATACTTTATCACTTCTTTCCAGTCCTGAGGGTAGGACTAGAGGGTGAGCACCTACCCATACGAGACAGGGGTGAGCCGCTGGATTTCCTTCATACTATATACACTGCCTGTCCAAAAAATAAAGTCGCCACCTGGATTTAACTAAGCAAATAGTTATGAGCCTCCTATTGGATAATTACTGCATGAGCGATTATCTTTCAGCTGGCAATGAGTTATTTAACCCCAACCATGTTATTTAAACAACCATGTCGAAAGACACATCTCCTGGTCATGGAAAAGATGTTAGTCTGTTTGAGAAGGGTCAAATCATTGGCATGTATCAAGCAGAGGAAACATCTAAGGAGATTGCAGAAACTACTAATATTCGGTTAAAGGGAATCTGTCACCTGGTTTTATCATTTTAAGCTGTAACCATTGCCATGTTAAAGAAACTACCTTATTTCCTGCAGTGGTCTTCTTTCTTCATTTTGTGTTGTCATTTTGATAAAAAAGCTCTTTTTGTGTTATGCAAATGAACCTCCAATGTGCCCAGAGGGGCGTTTTTTTTTCATCTATGGAGCCCAGTAGCGCCCCTTGCAGTGTCCAACCCGCCTTAATTTGAATCCCAAGCACGGCTCCTGATTCAGAAATATCCTCCCGCAGCCGAGGCAAACGGCGGCGCCCCCTCCGCTATGTCATCTTTAACCTTCCAGATACGCCCCGTTAATCTTCATGTCTGCCGCCAGAAATCTGGCGTAGGCGCAGTGCAAGTATAACTACAGATAACTAAGATTTTTTCTTACTAAAGAGTGCATCTTATAAAGCGAAAAATACATTAATTAGTAAATGGAGTCCACCTGTATGTAATTTATTCTTAGTATAACTGCAGCTGTTCTGTAAAGGCCTCCGAGGTTTGTTAGAGAACATTAGTGATCAAACAGCCTCATGAAAACCAAGGAGCACACAAGATAGGTCAGGGATAAAGTTGTGGAGAAGTGCAAAGCAGGGTTAGGTTATAAAAAATATCCCAAGCTCTGAACATCTTATGGAGAACTGCTCAATCCAGAATCCAAAAATGGAAGGAGTATGGCACAACTGCAAACCTACCAAGACATGGACCCCACCTAAACTGACAGTGCAGACAAAGAGAGCACTAATTAGAGAAGGAGCCAAGAGGTCCATGGTCAATCTATAGTAGCTACAGAGATCCACAGCTCAGGTGGGAGAATCTATGCATAGGACAACTATTCGTTTTGTACTCCATAAATCTGGCCTTTATGGAAGCCATAAGGAGTCCCATTTGCAGTTTGCCAATTGCCACAAGCCATGTAGGGGACACAGCAAACATGTGGAAGAAGGTGTTCTGGTCAGATGAGACCAAAGTTGAACTTTGTGGCCTAAATTTAAAATGCTGTATGTGGTGGAAAACTAACACTGCACAGCACCCTGAGGCACCATCCCCACCATGAAACATGGTGGTGGCTGCATCATGTTGTGGGGATGCTTTTCTTCAGCAGGGACAGGGAAGCTGGGTAGAGTGGTTGCGAAGATAGATGGGGCTAAATGCAAGCCAATCCTAGAGGAAAACCTGGCAGAGGCTGCAAAAGACTTGAGACTAGAGCGGACAATGACCCTAAACATACAGCAAGAGCTAAAAGGGAATATTTTAGATCGAAGCATATTCATGTGTTAGAATGGCCCAAGTCCAGACCTAAATCCCATTGAGAACATGTGTGTTCATAGACACTCTCCATCCAATCTGACTGAGCTTGAGCTATTTTGAAAAGAAGAATGGGCAAAAAGCTCAGCGTCTAGAAATGCAAGCTGGTAGAGACATACTGCAAAAGACTTGCAGCTGTAATTGTAGCAAAAGGTGGTTCTACAAAGTATTGACTCAGGGGGGCTTAATACAAATGCACGCCATACTTTCCAGATTTTTATTCATTACAAATTTTGAAAACCATGTATCATTTTCTTTTCACTTGACACATACTTGCTACATTTAAGTTTGTTGATGTATTGTAAAAAAAATGTGGAAAAGGTCAATGAGTTTGAACACTTTTTCAGATCAGTGACTATGCCTTTTTTTTAATATATTTATCTTGCTGTGAAACCTTTCTCATAAATGTTTATGCACAGGACGATCCCTCTTAGACTAATATATGGTATTAACAGTAAATGCTCAAGTTGTCCTTTTCTGTCCTGTTTCTGTTCTGTTTATGGGACAGGTAGCCCTGCACAGCACTGTAAGTAACTTATCCTGAACACTATATGGAACTGATGATCTGATGTGGATGGAAGTACTATGGTACCCGTAGTAAGTACTTACCATGCTTAATAACATTGATTTATTTTATATTCAGTTTGCACATAAGTACAAACTTACAACTACCAAATTTTCGACAGGGGCGTTCAGAATGAAGTCATATCAGTCTTGTAAGTATCTGGGGTGCATAAGTTTCAGTTGAATCTGAGACCTGGTGCCAGAGGGGGTTCCATAAAAGTTCTGTGATATGTTAATTAGGGTGTCTTGTTATAGATTTTGTATTGGGCCTCAGAAGTTTCAAGCTATTCCTTTTGGGTCCATAACTTTCCGCTGCATAGTTTCAAAGAAATTGAAAGTATATTATGTGGCTAGAATTGTAAGTGACACATCTGTGCCATGTTTCCTTAACTTTTTGAGCTTGAGCACAATATACTGTAAATAAACTCATTATTTTTTATCTTCATGTTGACACGTTGAATATATTAGTGTCTTTATCTACTGCTCGAGACTGGGATGAAAGGATTTGAGCAATGATCTATCAGGTGGTATAATTCGTAATAAGCTCTGATGACATTTAATAAAACACAACTGAAATATAAATCAATTTCTGTGACATTTTGAATGCCTTCGTTTGTTTTTTGTTTTACTGTGTATATGTCAGTTTCGAGGCCAGAGCTATCATTTGAAAGCTTTGCTGGAGAAATAAACCAATGAATTAAAGATACATTTATACAATGTCAAATTACACCCAGATGTATTTCAAAACATTGCTACTTGCAGTTATACATGCTCAGAAGGTTCAACCAATTATCCCGTGAAATATCAACTCCAATAGAAGAACAGAATAAAAATAGATGGGGGAACTGTTTAAATTTCTGCTATATTTTTTTTAATCATTGTTATTATTGCAAAAATGGTATTTGGAGTCCATAGTTAGACGTAGAGTTGAGTAATCTGCTGCCAGGCAATTTGTGCTAGAACGGGAAATCAGGCTACGACCAGAACTTGAAATAGCTGGGAAAATTCTCTAAAAAGGGCTCAAAGTTGGAAAATAAATAAATAAATTTATTTTTACTGTTATTAGGGTGTCGACCTTTTTTTAATAGATAAACAATACTATTACGCCTTGATACTCAAATTAGGGTGAATAAGCAGTCTAATTCTACTGTTATTGGGGTGTCCACCTGCCTGTCACAGAAACTGTTTCACTACCAAAGGACTAGCTACAGTATACATGTTGCTGCAATGCACAATGATGTACACCAAGATACACTCTTCCAGCAAGACTGGATATATAGCTGATTTAAAGTGCTTTGTGAGGAATTAATTTAGGACTAAGCAAAAAAATTTGATAAAATTCGGCAAAGCGTCTGAATTTAATTTTCGAAAACTTTTCTCATCTCTAGTTGGGATAACCTGGACCTATCAGGGGGTATAGCAGTTATTCTGCTATGTAAGCAGTAAGGAGACTAGAGGGAACGTGGCAATTAGTATCAGTTATAAAATGTGTATGGCTGCCTCTTTGACTAATATGGACTAAATAAATAATGAAATATTTGATGCCATCTGGAAATGTTATTGTCATTTGCAGAAATTGTGTCATTTTTAATATTCAAATACATTTACAAACAGAAGGAGTTTGCATGGACTTTGATTTTTGGTCCTATGGCGCCACTGAGTGAAACCACAATAATCAATAATAGTCAATAATCTTTTCCCAAAAAACATGATACAATTATCTACTGCATACAATTAGTAGCAAGTCACATACCCTTTTCACATATTATACCAAGGATGGCTACTGGGAGTCCTTCTCACGAATTTACTATCTTTTAGTACTCTGCTACAATAAGTTTTTACAGTAAAAAACGGTTATAGACACGCCACATTGTCTGTGTTTGAAGCATTTTCACCCGTTTAGGCCACTTTTTTCAGTGAGTTTTTGTCTTTATGTGTATGGAATGTGCCACTTTATTTTGTTGGTAACATTCTTTTACACCTGGTAGCTTCTGTGTCACATGGTCTGTTGTGGGTGCGGCTCACAGCTTTATCCTACCTCACAGTGCATTGGTGATACCACTATGGAGGCATGTGAGACCCTTGCTGTGAGTTGGTTTCTCGCACTGTTCAGACCCTGTTCACACACCACAGGCGTTTTAGTGGTAGGACCCCATGCGTGCTGAGACACCGTGATGTGGTGCATGAGGGGCTCTGATATGTTCCTGACTGGAAGATATTGGCAAAGTTCTCAGCTTTTAACATCGGCTTGAGGAATTAGCTAGTATTGTCAGTTGCGTATCATTTTGGTGCATTTTTTGCAGTGATTTTTGTATGTATATTTTTTCATCTGCACAATGTATCATTTTGTGTAAGATCTTCTTGTGCTGCATGCGGTTCGCCCCAGCATCCTCCATTGCACCCATTTTTTGCTGGGGATTGCCGTTGTCTGTGGACCGCATGCGGAGGAATTGCTCACCCGGTTATAGACACGCCACAGTGTCTGGGTTTGAAGCATTTTCAACCGTTTAGGCCGCTTTTTTCAGTAAGTTTTTACAGTAACTAGCATGATGTAAAGATTTAGCAGTATATAAAACATGAATTGTCTCACATCTTGAAAAATGGTAAGTTATTAAGTGGTAAAGCACACAAAGTAAGCATAAAATGTACAAAGTACAGGAAAGTAAACATGAAGTACACACAGTACAAGCTAAGACAAGTGAAAAATACTTTTCTGTGACATCAGATGTAGTGTTGGGCGAGCATTCTCGGCCGAACACCAGTTCAGCTCGAGCATCGCTATGCTCGGCACATCGTGGTGTTCAGCCCAATATATTTTTATCTAATTTAGCCTCTATTTCTGGCGGGATTTGAACTCACAACCTTCTATATTAAAGGGCTTCTGTCACCCCACTAAAGTAATTATTTTTTTTTGGGCTAGTTAAATTACTTATCCTGCGATATATGAAAATATAATGGTGTTACTTACTTTGATTCAGCAGTTTCTTCTAAAAACGAAGTTTTATAATATGTAAATTAGGTCTCTACCAGCAAGTAGGGCGGCTACTTGCTGGTAGCAGCTGCAGAAAACCGCCCCCTCGTCGCGTTGATTGACAGGGCCAGCCGGGATCTCCTCCTCCGGCCAGCCCTGTCGGCATTTTAAAAATTGTGCGCCTGTGTTCATTCTGCGCAGGCGCTCTGAGATGAGGAGGCTCGCCTCCTCAGAACTCCCTCAGTGCACCTGCGCCGATGACATCACCGAAATAGAAGACGTCATCGGCGTGTGACCCTAGACCCTAGACCCCCCAGGGGTGCTGCCGCTTGCCCCCCTCCCCCCCACAACTTTTTTTGGGCGCAGGCATTTTTGTGCGTACGCTGACTGTGGCCAGCACTCTTAGCGTCCGGCCACTGTTAGCGCATCGCACACCCAACGCTGATAAACTTCGAACGGTTGATCAGAGGTTTTTTATTTTATTTTTTAAAAAATTTCACATTTTTCCCCTTTTTTTAGTTAGTCTTTTTTTTTCTGTTAGTTTTAGGGATAAGTAAGCGAACACCCGTGTCACCACACACACGCACACCAAATAAAGATTTACACGCACGCACATACACACGCAGACACACACTCCTCTATGGCCCGCCGGATGTTCTCAGCCGAGGAGGCATACGCCCAGCTTGCCTCCGAGTCCGAGAGTCCCAGTGAGGACGAGGATGACCCCACTTTCCTGTTGTCATCCGCATCCTCCTCATCATCTAGCGATGATGATGAGCCCCCAAGGCGGCGGAGCAAGGGGACCGCCATGCTAGGGACCCTGTGGCCCACCCTAGTACGAGCAGCTCTGGGGCTCGTAATAGTTTTGCGGCCCACCAGTTAAATCCACCGGAGCCCCCTGCCCGTGATTCCTGAGTTTGTAGGCCAATCAGGAGTCCAGATTTTCACAGTTGGCTTCACTGAATATTACTTTTTTAGTCTTTTTTTCAGTGACCAACTGGTAAATCTAATGGTGGAGCAAACAAACCTGTACGTCCAAAAGTTTGTTGCTCAACACCCGGGCTCCTTTTTGGCTAGGCCCGGTGGCTGGACACCGGTCAGTGCAGCCGAGATGAGGACATTTTGGGGCCTCGTGCTGCATATAGGCCTAGTCAAGAAACCTAGTGTCAGGCATGACTGGAGTGGGGACGTCCTCTACCAGACCCCACTTTACAGTACGGCTATGACACGTACCCTGTTTGAGGCCATCCGGAAATGCCTGCATTATTCAGATAATGCAGCATGTCCCCCCCAAGGTGATCCTGCCTATGACCGCCTGTACAAAATCAGGCCGGTCATCGATCACTTTGGGGCCAAATTTGTACAGGCCTATGTACCTGGAAGGGAGGTCACGGTTGATGAGTCTCTCATTGCGTTCAAGAAGAGACTCATTTTACCTCTACGCCCCGCCGTGTGGCCGTACAGTAGTGTACGACCACATATGGGGTGTTTCTGTAAACGGCAGAGTCAGGGCAATAAAGATACAGTCTTGTTTGGCTGTTAACTCTTGCTTTGTTAGTGGAAAAAATGGGTTAAAATTGAAAATTTGGCATAAAAATGAAATTCTCAAATTTCATCCCCATTTGCCAATAACTCTTGTGCAACACCTAAAGGGTTAACAAAGTTCGTAAAATCTGTTTTGAATACCTTGAGGGGTGTAGTTTCTTAGATGGGGTCACTTTTAGGGAGTTTCTACTCCAGGGGTGCATCAGGGCGGGTTGAAACAGGACACGGTGTAAATAAACCGGTCCATAAAAATCAGCCCTCCAAAAACCACACGGTGCTCCTTTCCCTCTATGCCCCACCGTGTGGCCATACAGTAGTGTACGACCACATATGGGGTGTGTCTGTAAACAGCAGAGTCAGGGCAATAAAGATACAGTCTTGTTTGGCTGTTAACCCTTGCTTTGTTAGTGGAAAAAATGGGTTAAAATGGAAAATTTAGCAAAATAATGAAATTCTCAAATTTCATCCCCATTTGCCAATAACTCTTGTGCAACACCTAAAGGGTTAACAAAGTTCATAAAATCAGTTTTGAATACCTTGATGGGTGTAGTTTCTTAGATGGGGTCACTTTTATGGAGTTTTTACTCTAGGGTTTCATCAGGGGGCTTCAAATGGGACATGGTGTAAATAAACCAGTCCAGCAAAATCTGCCTTCCAAAAACCATATGGGCACCCTTCCCTCTACGCCTTACCGTGTGCACGTACAGTAGTTTACGGCCACATATGGGGTGTTTCTGTAAACGGCAAAGTCAGGGCAATAAAGATACAGTCTTGTTTGGCTGTTAACCCTTGCTTTGTTAGTGGAAAAAATGGGTTAAAATTTAAAATTTGGCAAAAAATTTAAATTCTCAAATTTCATCCCCATTTGCCAATAACTCTTTTGCAACACCTAAAGGGTTAACAAAGTTCGTAAAATCAGTTTTGAATACCTTGAGGGGTGTAGTTTCTTAGATGGGGTCACTTTTATGGAGTTTTTACTATAGGGGTGCATCAGGGGGGCTTCAAATGGGACATGGTGTAAATAAACCAGTCCAGCAAAATCTGCCTTCCAAAAACCATATGGCACACCTTTCCCTCTATGCCCTCCCGTGTGCCCGTACAGTAGTTTACGGCCACATATATGGGGTGTTTCTGCAAATTACAGAATCGGGGCAATAAATATTGAGTTCTGTTTGGCTGTTAACCCTTGCTTTGTTACTGGAAATAATAGATTAAAATGGAAAATTTTCCAAAAATTCAGAAATTTTATCTCCATTTGCCATTAACTCTTGTGGAACACCTAAAGGGTTAACGACGTTTGTAAAATCAGTTTTGAATAGCTTGAGGGGTGTAGTTTCTAGAATGGGGTCATTTTTGGGTGGTTTCTATTATATAAGCCTCACAAAGCGACTTCAGACCTGAACTGGCCCCTAAAAATTGGGTTTTTGAAAATTTCTGAAAAATTTCTAAGCCTTGTTACATCCCCAAAATATAAAATATCATTCCCAAAATGATCCATACATGAAGTAGACATATGGGGAATGTAAAGTGATAACTATTTTTGTAGGTATTACTATGTATTATAGAAGTAGAGAAATTGAAACTTGGAAATTAGCAATTTTTTACAAATTTTTGGGTAAATTTGGTATTTTTTTTATAAATAAAAATGATTTTTTTACTTCATTTTACCAGTGTCATGAAGTACAATATGTGATGAAAAAACATTCTCAGAATGGCCTGGATAAGTCAAAACGTTTTAAAGTTATCACCACTTAAAGTGACACTTGTCAGATTTGGAAAAAATGGCCTGGTCCTTAAAGGGCTTCTGTCACCCCACTAAACAGTTTTTTTTTTTTTGGTTACTTATAATCCCTATACTGCGATTTATGCATACATACTGTAATTAATCATTTTGGTTCAGCAGATTCTGTTAAAAACTTACTTTTGATATATGCAAATTACCTTGCTTACCAGCAAGTAGGGCGGCTATTTGCTGGTAGCAGCCGCATCCTCCTATCCTAAAGACGCCCCCTCCGCATGTTGATTGACAGGGCCAGCGGACGGGATCGTCCTCTGGCTGGTCCTGTCTGCTATCAAGATCTCGCGCCTGCGCCGTAACGGTATTCAGTCGGCGCAGGTGCACTGAGAGGCGGACGCTCCTTCGGCCGCCCCATTATCAATGCGCCTGCACCGATGACGTCACATCTATACCCGGCGCAGGCGCATTGAGGAAGGAGCGGCCGAGCGAGTGTCCTCCTCTCAGTGCGCCTGCGCCGACTGAAGACAGGTACGGCACAGGCACCAGATTTTGAATGCAAACAGGGCCAGCAGAGAAAGATCCCGTCCGCTGGCCCTGTCAATCAACATGCGGAGGGGGCGTCTTTAGGATAGGAGGATGCAGCTGCTACCAGCAAGTAGCCGCCCTACTTGCTGGTAGCAAGGTAATTAGCATATTTTAAAAGTACATTTTTAACAGAATCTGCTGAACCAAAATGATTAATTACAGTATGTATGCATAAATCGCAGTACAGGGATTATAAGTAACCAAAAAAAAAAAAAAACTGTTTAGTGGGGTGACAGAAGCCCTTTAAGGTGAAATAAGGCTGTGTCCTTAAGGAGTTAACTACTACACTATAGAGCTGCATGGCCAGTTACCAAAAAAAATAAAAAATATATGAGACTTATGCTATATAGGAATACTTACAAGTAGTAAGTATTCCTATACAGCAGAAGTCTCCTTTTTTTTTTTTTTTAAGTAACTAGCCATGCAGCTCTATAGTGTAGTGGTTAAGGTTTTTAGCTGTAATGTAGAAGGTTGTAAATTCAAATCCCGCCAGAAACATTGCAGAAATAGAGGCTAAATTTAATTTAGATATTTTATATATTTTTTTGTAATTTAAAAAAACATGTATGGCACAAAATAAATGTGTAATTACAAAAAAAAAAAATTAAAATTGTATATATATAATCATACTTCTGATATATATGAATGCATAATATGCGGGAAAATACTACTGATGTTTTAGCCATAATATATTTATATATATTATAATATATTAATATTTTAAATATATAATAATATATGCAAATATATTATGGCTAAAAACTTATATATATGTTTAAATTAAATTTGAGCTCACAACCTTCTACATTACAGCCAAGAACCTTAACCACAACACTATAGAGCTGCATGGCCAGTTACAAAAAAAAAAACATGAGACTTCTGCTATATAGGAATACTTACTACTAGTAAGTATTCCTATACAGCAGAAGTCTCATATTTGTAATTATTTTTTAATAACTTGCCATGCAGCTCTATAGTGTAGTGGTTAAGGCTGTAATGTAGAAGGTTGTGAGAGTTCAAATCCTACCAGAAACTTTTCAGAAATAGAGGCTAAATTAGATTTAAATACACCGGGTGTCCCAAACCATTGACTCCATATATGGACATAGCTATATATGGAGTCAGAGCAGGGACTCCTAAGCCGAACTAGAGTCCCGACACCCTCCCCTCTTCAGAGCAGAGCATTGCAAAGTTTTCTACTCGAGCACCAGACCACACAAGCACACGAGCACACAAACACTACTCAGATGGCAACAACTGTTTTTATGGCCACTATCCAGTGAACCTTTTCGTATGGGCTGCCTTTTTAGATTTCATATGGAGGACATAAAAACGATAATGAACTTTAATAATGTTTTTTAAAGGTGAAAATATTCAAAACCAAAAAAAGTTTAAAAAAACCCCACATAGAATAAAGTTAGTTGGCTATATTCACCGCAAAGAAAAAACAATGGTGAAATGGCTTTTATTTTTTACCCCCTCCCGAAAATAAATAAAAGCTATATGTATCCCAAATTGCTGCCATTGAATATAAAAGCCTGCCCACAGAAAAGAACAAAGAAAAAATGGCTTTAGAAATGTAGCAATGAAAGAACTAAAAATATTTCCTGGTTCTTAAAGGGGTTGTGTGGTAGCAGAAAATCTTTTATGGGGCATAATGAGATTAAAAAAAAAAACATTACTCCACCCTCACCACTCCCCCACCACTGTTGGTCCTATGCTTTCTGGGTCCTTGCTGCTTTCTACTTCCTGGTCTCAGCTAAGCACACTGGAAATGTTCGGAGATTCCAGCCAACCATTGTCTGAGGTGGGTCACCACTGAGACTAGTTATTGGCTGAGCAGGCTTTTCTTGCAATCTCCTGTTTCCTGAGCCAAGACTAGGAAGTGCAGAGCACAGCAGCACTGCTGTCACAATACTGCCATTCAATGCCTAAAGGAGTTGTACAAAGAGGTGTTATACCATGTAGGAAGGCGCAAGGGTCCGTTGTTGACGGAATGTATGTGTCACCGAGGTTCCAGTCATCGGCGAAGTAAGAGTCTGTATTTTCAGGTGTCAGCGGCAGCTAATGCTGATTGACACTTTTCTATTTTAGTATGGCTGTATAGCTGATCCGGGACGGCTCTTATTGGGAGTAGTCAAAGTGCTGGGTGGGTGACTACTCCCCACGTTCCAGGCCGGGTCTTGACTGGCCTAAAAACCCAGCGGGCAGTGTCAGCTGGGAGTGATTACCTCTTTCTGACAGAGGATCTCTTGCAATAGCTGGTGTGGGAACTGAGCCTTGTACTGGCTGAAAAGCTGAGACCTGTAGGTTGGGAGAGCAGGCCACCTAAAGCCTGCATTTGGACTGCTGGAGGCCAAACTGCCCACAAGGCGACTTTTTGTTATGCACAAACTTTCTACTTGGTGTAAACAAACACCAACCCTGCAAAGAGTGTTTTTTGTTTGACCTTATGTGTAAATAAACATGGACATTTGAATTACGAACTTGTACTTTGCCTCTGTGCTGCACCCGCTTATCCCAACTACCAGAGCGAATCCCCACAACCATTACAACCTGCAGACTTCTATGGTGCTTTTCAATGGAAGAAAACAGACAGTTTTTCTAATTATGTACAACCACTTTAAATAAAACCATAACTTTGCAATATTCTACCCCCCAATATGCCAAATTAGGTTTATGCTCCAATGGGCGACAGACTTACTGGTAACTCTATCTCTCCCTCATGGGTAATCATCAGGTTTTACCTATCCTCTCCCCACATTGCTTCCAGAGTTTCCAAGAGATGGGTTTGTATGTCAATACACATATCTATTTGTGGTCATGGCAGATTGCTTCAAGATACCCGACAAAATTATTTAATCTAGTCAGTAATACAAAAAAAAATATCTCCAAATCAGCAATGACTGAATAATACTCCCATACACTGAACACATACTGTAATACAGCTATATTCTGTAGATCAGTTCAGAGGAGAAGACAGAGAATATGGTGTGGTTGTGGCTTAATAGTCTCACCATTGAAGGTTACTCCACTCAGTGTAAATGGGCACTCTCTAGGCTACTGGAATGACAAGGTTTTTAACCCCACTACCAGGTTGCTCTTGGAGTTATGTTCTTGGCAACCACTAGGAAAATTGGGATCCTCGACAACTTCCCAGTTTACCTAAAAACAAGCCCTGCATAAGAGTCGTTAAAATACTACTATAAAGTACTAATTACAATTTATCCCGTTCAACCTCAGGAAGACTACGATCCTCTATCTTAATCAAGGTAGTGAGGGCACAGATTAGAACAGGCTTAGAGACAATCAATTAATTAAATAACAGAATTATGTTCCTTATACCCTAAACCTAATTAACTTGTTTTCTTCACTGCAACCTGTAGGCGAAAAACAAGGAAACACATAAGTATACTTTTTTGTTCCACTTCTACTAATGTAATAATGAAAAGCACAATATTATATAATTGATCAGATCCTCCTGTAATAATGCTGCACATACTGTACTTCTTAGTATTCCTCTACCTCGATAAGCATTTTGAGGCCAGTGCTCACTGTACACACCAGGGTACATGCATAGGTATAATGATTTATGAGGCCACGGAGCTCATCCTTGATAAAGTGCTTAAAATGTGGTGATAGATAGACCTCATCAAATCAATCAATATCTCTCTACAGTCAGAATACTAATGACACATGTCTACACTCAACACTCTAAGCAGATTTATGGAAAGGAAGGCAAGGTCTATTTCTTGCTTCCCATTCTTCATACATTGTTATCACCTACTGTACATTCATTTGGAAGAGTCATACACTGCACTATTTTAATTTAGAGGGACCCTAAATCTGAGATCTAGCATCTGAGGTCTAGTTTCCTATGACCGTTCTCTAACTAGGTTAACTGATGCCATCTGGTTTCTAGTGATGTGCTTGTCTAAGTCATCCGATGGACATGATTACTGTAAAACAACTTTTATTCTGCTGCAGGCTGTATGCAAATGAGGATCTTGAAATCAAGAGGCGGTGGCTTCCATGCTTAAAGTCAGGCTTGGCGCAACCCCTTTCTGCCCCTTTGCATTTGATTGATGGGTATCTTCATGTCCCTCATGCACCATTCCCTCTTGAGATCTCTCTTTAGAAGCCAGTTAGGAGCCATTTCAGTGCTGAAAGATTTCCTTTTATGTAGACTCAGGGAAAATCTACAATAATTGTAAAACCAACAGACAAAACTAAGCTGGCCATACACAGTGAAATGTGTCCATAAAAAAGAGTAGGTGAGATCTCTTTTGGTTTCCAGCCTAAGCAAATATTTTGGTTGTCTACAGAGAAAATGGGTTGCAGTCCTATGAGAAGGGATAAGCATTGCATAATTACAACGTTAGAAAATCTTGTGTCTACTTCATGTATTCCAGATCTCTAGAAGCATTCAGTAGGTAGCCATATGAATATGATTATCTGCCCTCTTGTTGCTTCTGGCAGTCAATATGTAAAATATATGGCAGGTATTTGATTCATTTCACTTCAGATCAATGGTCGTTTGATCAGGTGAAGAAAATGTTTCATGTATGGCCAGTTTTAAGATGGCCATAAGCATTATTTCTTATCAGAGAGAGAGGCAAAGCTACAGAGGGTTAAGAGGTAGCAGTTGCACCCAAGCCCTGATGCCTGCCACATAAGAAGACACTAGTATGATAATTGGCACAAGTGAAGAGTGGGGCCCTGTTACAGATTCTGCATTACAGCCCAGGAGCTTCAAGTTAATCCTCTAAAAGAAGGGATAGATGGGTTTTATAGACATGTCTAGCATGTGCTTTACTCACACCACTATTGAGAAAAGTACCCTGGCCTGTCCAGATCAATAAAAATATTTGAGGGGGAATTGGGGTACAACGCTGTCTACAATTACCAGCTTGAGATTTTTCCAGATCTGATAATTTTCAGGAGCATATGCATACAGTTTCTATACTGTATAATGCAAGCAGTAGGGATTTTCAATATGTCCTCTGGCCAGGTTACCCCTTATCTGCAATACAGTTGGTGTTCATCAATTGACAGTACTTGAGAAGAAAAACTGGTGGTGATGTTTTTATGGTCAGTTGTTACAATGTTGACTTGAAGGGTCCCCTTTGTGATGCAATGGTTATACTAGCTAACCACAATGTGTACAGTACACCAACCGCACATGGCAGGAACCTTTTACATCCTTCTTTCAAACTCATAATACTGGCAAGGAGTATCATCAGCCATGTCCCTGTTGGAGGTCATCAGACTTGGAGGTTGCTATCAGATAATTGCTATGGCAGTAGTGGCTAAGGGAATTACTTTTATGACGTGGCCCAACATCACTATGGATATACTGCAATGGGAACTCAGATAATTACAATGATAATTACTTTTATGTTAGGACACATTATTAGAAAATATAATTACATTTTAATGACAGTAATAAAATGTAATCATTGACCATTGACTTTAAGTATTGCCATTCTCAGAATCTTTTTTGAGATGGTATCTATCTTTCTATCTATCTCTCTGTCTATCTATCCTCTCTCTCTCTCTCTCTCTCTCTCTCTCTCTCTCCCTCTATATATATGTATATATATTTATTTATATATGTATATATTCTCCTGTTGGCAATGCTGTCTGGGTCACTAAAGTCTTATATCTCAAGAAGCATAAACCCGAACAAGAACGCTCCTATTGCAATAAAAATGTCTGATTTTGTAAACTTACTCACTCATAAGCTCTCACAAAATCTAACATTATGCAATACAATTTCCTGTAATTAATCTAAAATATATTGCTCTTTTGTACATTTTAAAGTTGGTTTCTGGTATGTTTTAGAGCGTCTACTCTCCCCATGGAGATAATTTACTACAATTAGGTAGTCTACAATAGTTGACAATACCATAGCATGAAAAAATGTAATGATGCTGTTGATTCACACTGTATACTCATGTACTGTTCACATATTCTTGTCCCTATTCATTGTTGACAAGGAATCTCATCTCTGAATTATTCTGAGGGCTCAACTTCGGTATATTCAGAAAGCGTGTGTGTCCACTTTTCATAGCAATGAAAACTTTTGGGTCAGAGTTATCAAAACTGTCTAAAAGAAAGACCTTCCTTTGATGACCCTAGAAACCAATCACAGTGCAGCTTTCATTTTAATAGAGCTATTTAAAAAAAAAAAAAGGAAAACTGACCTATGGTTGTTTGATATGGGCAACAAAAGCCATTTTTCTGTTAGATCAATGAAGCCCAATTATTTTATTACTGTAGTCACATGACTTGTCAGTGAGGTCTAATAGGTTGTTTGGGACTCAATCAGTATTAAAAGGGCTCTCTGGGATCTTGATATTGAAGGCCTATCTCAGGATAAGTCATCAAATCTGATCTATGGGGGTCTGACTACCGGGACCCTGGCTGATCAGCTATACAAAGAGTTTGCTGAGCTCCATGAGTGCTTATGCCTCTTTATCGGCCATGGGATTTCATGTTTATTTTTCACATGGCCTCAGTCCTATTTAAGTGAATGGTGTTGAGCTGAAATGCAAGGCACAGCTGCTATGCAGTGTAAGGCACTGTGCTTGGTAAACTGTGAGCACCGCAGCTTCTTCAGTCAGCTGATAGGTGGGGGCGCAGGGAGTCGGACCCCCGCTAATCTCATATTGATGACTGAGGATATGCCATCAATATGAAAATCCTGGAGAACTCCTTGAAATAGACTCTAGTGGCAAGTGGTTGGCTTCAAAGGTACCTCCAGGGTTGTCTCATGCCAGACCTTTGGATCCTATTATTCTTTCAGAGCAAAGACTCAGAGTTGGGAGAGTTGGACCTTGTTGCTGAGTGGTTGATGTATAACAGTAGGAGTACATATTCTATACACTGTAGTCCTACTAGGTTCCAAATCAATTCTCAATGCCATAAAAATAATTCATTGAATACCAATGCACAGTATACCAACTACATGTAACAACAGCAGCAAGCTAAACATTTGTGCACGCCTGCCACACCTTGGGTGTCTGCTCAAAGAGAAGTCAAGCCCACCTCTAGCTGAGTTTATCATGGTTGGCATCCACCAAAACTCTACAAAATTGGTGGGGAGTGATAGAACACTGAAGGATCACACTAACTTTTTCTTTGGGAACAGAGAAAATGGGCAAAAAGATAGCTAGGAGCGTGTGACATTATGAACTAGCATAGTTTTTATCAACGTTATAGACACCTACGACATCTTACATAAAAGTGTTGTTTTCAGACATAGAGCCTATTTTCTTTCTTCTACCGATGCAGTTGAAAAGCACTGCTTAGCAAACCTTTTGAAAGTCTAATCCATTGGTTGGAAATACTTTTATAGAGGCTTGATATACATTTGTTTTGCTGTCAGAAGTGATAGCGAGCAATGCTTACAATATAGAGATATGCTTCCCCTTTACTTAAGCTTTCCCGAAGACTCTAACCATTCAAGCATTTGGCAGACTCCCACTTAGTTTAATCCCCCCAGGCACCTTATGCTCAGTCAGATATCTAGGCTGAGCTCCTAAAAATGTTTATCGAAAGCAAACCGTATTTTAAAATGGAATTTTGATTACACACACTCAACCAAAATAGCATGGAAACAAGAAAAGGGCTTGCTTAAGCCAGTTTTCTGTGCAGTCAAGGAAGATAGTACAATTAGGAGCTTGGTTTTCTGTGACAAAAACATAATTATTACCAGAGCATATTTCTCATATATAGAGTTGAGCGGACACCTGGATGTTCGGGTTCGGCAGGTTCGGCCGAACTTGAAAAAAAGGTTCGGGTTCGGGACTCGAACTTGACCCGAACTTGACCCTGAACCCGAACCCCATTGAATTCAATGGGGACCCAAACTTTTGGTCCCTAAAATGGCTCTAAAATAGTCCTGGAAAGGGCTAGAGGGCTGCAAAAGGCATCAAAATGTGCTTAAGAGCATGGCAACTGTTCTGCAAACAAATGTGGATAGGGAAATGACTTAAAATAACATAAAATACAGAAAATTTTTAAATAACAATCTGGATCAAGGAGTAGGAGGTTGAGGAGGCGGTGGATGGGTGTATGTGGCGGTGTAGGTTGACGTGGCGGTGTAGGTGGAAGCGGCGATGAAGGAGGAATTGGTAGCCAACACTGATTTGTGTTATTTATTTATTTTTAAACTGGGGTATCCCCACAAAATAAAACTAAGAATAAGTGCACTTGAGTACAAGAATGGATGGTTGAGGCTGGTATAAATGTCTATTCTGCACAAGGTACGGACAAGTCCTGTGGGATCCATGCCTGGTTCATTTTAATAAACGTAAGCTTGTCCACATTGGCTGCGGCCTGTGATAATGCTCTCTGCCGTGCTAAACACACGTTCACACTATACACTGGCTGCAGGGCAGGTCAGCACCTCCAAGGCTGACAAAGCTTTTCCACATTTTGGTCATGCTAACCCTGCCTTCTCAGGTGCTGGTGGTGCCCTAGCTGCGTTGGCGACCTCTTCCTCCTCCTCTGCCTTCGCCTTGTGCTTCCACTGTGCCCCTGCTGTCAGGTGGGAATGCTATCATCAGCGTGCGCTTGTAGTCGCGCATCTCCCAATCAGTAACAGATGTTTTTACTAAATTTAGTTCCCTGTCAGCAATGCAGAGCAGGGGTTAATTCACGGCAAAATGGGGCTCATGTCACCCAGCAATAGAACAGAGGATTTTGAGAGATTTAGGCCCCTGTCACCCAGGCACTGCAGGGGTTCATTTACGTCAAAAGGGGGTTCATGTCACCCAGAAATACAACTGAGGATTTTTAGAGATTTAGGCCCCTGTCACCCAGGCACAGCAGGGGTTTGTATACGCCAAAAATTGTAAAATGTCACCCGACAATTGAAAATAAGAATTTTTTCAATTTAGGGCACTAAAATTGCCACTTTTTTAAAATCAAAATGGCTCTAAAATAGCCCCTGAAAAGGCTAGAAGAATGTAAAAGGCAGTAAAATGTGCTTAAGAGCATGGCAACTGCTCTGCAAACAAATGTGGATAGGGAAATAACTTAAAATGAAATAAAATAACTAAAAATTACAAATTATTAACCTGCAACTCAGAGAAGGAGGTGGATATGGAGTTGGAGGTTGAGGAGGCGGTGAATGTGGTGTTGTAGGTGGAGGCAGCAATAGAGGAGGTAGCCAACAATGTTTTTATTTATTTTTTTATTGGGTAAGTAGCCCCCAAAATATTGGGCCAAATAAAAAAAAAGAAAACAAAGAATCATTGCACTTGACTTGAGTACAAGAATGTATGTTTGATGGTGGTATAAATGTCTATTCTGCACAAGGTACAGACAAGTCTTGTGGGATCCAAGCCTGGTTCATTTTAATGAACGTGAGCTTGTCCATGTTGGCTGTGGACAGGCGGCTGCGTCTGTCTGTAATGACGCCTCCTGCCGTGTTAACTACACGTTCAGAGAGTACACTGGTTGCAGGGCAGGCCAGTACCTCCAAGGCATACAGGGCAAGCTCTGGCCATGTGGACAATTTGGAGACCCAGAAGTTGAATGGGGCAGAACCATCAGTCAGTACGTGTAGTCGTGTGCACAGGTACTGTTCCACCATGTTGTTCAAATGCTGCCTCCTGCTAACACGCTCCATATCAGCAGTTGGGGCCGGTTGTTGCGGCGAGGTGACAAAGCTTTTCCACATGTCGGCCATGCTAACCCTGCCTTCTGAGGTGCTGGCGCTGACACAGCTGCGTTGGCGACCTCTTCCTCCTCCCCTGCCTTGTGCTTCCACTTGTCCCCCGGCGTCAGTCGGGAATGCTCTCAGGAGCGCGTCTACCAACGTGCGCCTGTCTTCGCGCATCTTCTGATCACGCTCCAGTGAGGGAATTAAGGACGGCACATTGTCTTTGTAACGGGGATCCAACAGGGTGGCCACCCAGTAGTCAGCACACGTTAAAATGTGGGCAACTCTGCAGTCGCTGCGCAGGCACTGCAGCATGTAGTCGCTCATGTGTGCCAGGCTGCCCAGAGGTAAGGACAAGCTGTCCTCTGTGGGAGGCGTATCGTCTGCGTCCTCTGTATCCCCCCAGCCACGCACCAGTGATGGGCCCGAGCTGCGTTGGATGCCACCCCGCTGTGAACATGCTTAATCCCCATCCTCCTCCTCCTCCTCCTCGTCCTCCAGTAGTGGGCCCTGGCTGGCCACATTTGTACCTGGCCTCTGCTGTTGCAAAAATCCTCTTTCTGAGCCACTTCTAAAAGACTGGCCTGAAAGTGTTAGAGATGACCCCTCTTCCTCCTCCTCGTCCTTGGCCACATCCTCTTCCATCATCGCCCTAAGTGTTTTCTCAAGGAGACATAGAAGTGGTATAGTAACGCTGATAACGGCGTCATCGCCATTGGCCATGTTGGTGGAGTACTTGAAACAGCGCAACAGGGCACACAGGTCTCGCATGGAGGCCCAGTTATTGGTGGTGAAGTGGTGCTGTTCCGCAGTGCGACTCACCCGTCCGTGCTGCAGCTGAAACTCCACTATGGCCTGCTGCTGCTCGCACAGTCTCTCCAGCATGTGCAAGGTGGAGTTCCACCTGGTGGGCACGTCGCATATGAGGCGGTGAGTGGGAAGGCCAAAGTTACGCAGCAGCGCTGACAGGCGAGCAGCAGCAGGGTGAGAACGCCGAAAGCACGCACAGACGGCCTGGACTTTATGCAGCAGCTCAAACATGTCGGGGTAGTTGTGAATGAATTTCTGCACCACCAAATTCAGCACATGCGCCAGGCAAGGGATGTGCGTCAAACCAGCTAGTCCCAGAGCTGCAATAAGATTTCGCCCATTATCGCACACCACCAGTCCGGGCTTGAGGCCCACTGGCAGCAACCACTTGTCGGTCTGTTGCTCTATACCCCGCCACAACTCCTGGCGCCTGTCCCCCAAACAAACACAGTTTCAGAACTGCCTGCTGACGTTTACCCCTGGCTGTGCTGAAGTTGGTGGTGAAGGTCTGTCGCTGACCGGATGAGGAGGTGGAAGAAGAGGAGGAGGAAGCCGAGTAGGAAGAGGAGGCAACAGGAGGCAACTGAATGATGCCCTGCGATCCTTGGCGGCGGAAGGACGTGCGCCAAACAGCTCTCCGTCTTGGGCCCATTTACCCAGTGTGCAGTTAGGGAGATATAGCGTCCCTGGCCGTGCTTACTGGTCCACGTATCTGTGGTTAGGTGGACCTTGCCACAGATGGCGTTGCGCAGTGCACACTTGATTTTATACGATACTTGGTTGTGCAGGGAGGGCATGGCTCTCTTGGAGAAGTAGTGGCGGCTGGGTACGACGTACTGTGGGACAGCAAGCGACATGAGCTATTTGAAGCTGTCCATCTCCACCAGCCTGAATGACATAATTTCAAAGGCCAGCAGTTTAGAAATGCTGGCATTCAGGGCCAGGGATCGAGGGTGGCTAGGTGGGAATTTACGCTTTCTCTCAAAGGTTTGTGAGATGGAGAGCTGAACGCTTCCGTGTGACATGGTGTAGATGCTTTGTGACTGAGGTGTTTTTGCTGGCACATCCTCTGTTTGCTGGGCGGCAGGTACCAACGTTCCTCCAGAGGCGGAGGAAGAGGCCGAGGCAGCAGCAGAAGAGGGAGAAGGAGGGGCCTGACCCCTTTCTTGGTTTAGAAGGTGCTTACTCCACTGCAGCCTGTGTCTCGCATGTAGATGCCTAGTCATGCAGGTTGTGCTAAGGTTAAGAACGTTAATGCCTCGCTTCAGGCTCTGATGGCACAGCGTGCAAACCACTCGGGTCTTGTCATCAGCACATTGTGTGAAGAAGTGCCATGCCAGGGAACTCCTTGAAGCTGCCTTTGGTGTGCTCGGTCCCTGTTGACGGTGGCCAGTAGCAGGCGAACTGTTTTGGCGACGGCTGCTCTGCTTTTGCACCCTGCTCCCGCTTTTGCTACGCTGTTGGCTCGGTCTCACCACTGCCTCTTCCTCCGAACTCTGAAAGTCAGTGGCACGACCTTCATTCCATGTGGGGTCTAGGACCTCATCGTCCCCTGCATCGTCTTCCACCCAGTCTTCCTCCCTAACCTCCTTTTCGGTCTGCACACTGCAGAAAGACGCAGCAGTTGGCACCTGTGTTTCGTCATCATCAGAGACGTGCTGAGGTGGTATTCCCATGTCCTCATCAGGAAACATAAGTGGTTGTGCGTCAGTGCATTCTATGTCTTCCACCCCTGAGGAAGGGCTAGGTGGATGCCCTTGGGAAACCCTGCCAGCAGAGTCTTCAAACAGCATAAGAGACTGCTGCATGACTTGAGGCTCAGACAGGTTCCCCGATATGCACGGGGGTGATGTGACAGACTGATGGGCATGGGTTTCAGGCGCCACCTGTGCGCTTTTTGCAGAAGACTGGGTGGGAGATAATGTAAACGTGCTCGATCCACTGTCGGCCACCCAATTGACTAGCGCCTGTACTTGCTCAGGCCTTACCATCCTTAGAACGGCATTAGGCCCGACCAAATATCGCTGTAGATTCTGGTGGCTACTGGGACCTGAGGTAGTAGGTTCAGTAGGACGTGTAGCTGTGGCAGAAAGGCCACGTCCTCTCTCTGCACCAGAGGCTCCACCAACACCACCACCACGACCATGACCGCGTCCCATATTAGATGTTTGCCTCATAGTTAGCGATCACAAAGCGAAGTAAAAAGTGGTTAAATATGTTAAAAATAATTAACCGCCAATATAAACCCTGATGTAGGGTATTGCACTAAAATTCTTTTTTTAAAACTCTATATGACAGCGGTATTTGTGGCCTAAATGTAACACTTACTTATGCACGTCTTATCCTAGATGTGCAGTATATCAGAGGCTTTTTTCATTCTAGTAATCAAAAAGCCGTATTTCTGGCCTAAATGTGACAGTCACTTATGCACGTCTAATCCTAGATGTGCAGTATATCAGAGGCTTTTTTTACCCCAGTAACCAAAAAGCCGTATTTATGGCCTAAATGTGACAGTCACTTATGCACGTGTAATCCCAGATGTGCAGTATATTAGAGGGTTTTTTCACCCTAACCAAAAAGCTGAATTTTTGCCCTAAATGTGACAGTCACTTATGCACGTGTAATCCCAGATATGCAGTATATGAGAGGCTTTTTAACCCCAGTATGCCAAAGCCGTATTTATGGCCTAAATGTGACAGTCACTTATGCACGTGTAATCCCAGATGTGCAGTATATGAGAGGCTTTTTTCACCCTAACCAAAAAGCTGTATTTATGGCCTAAATGTGACAGTTACTTATGCTTGTCTAATCCCAGATGTGCAGTATATTAGAGGGTTTTTTCACCCTAACCAAAAAGCTGTATTTTTGTCCTAAATGTGACAGTCACTTATGCACGTGTAATCACAGATGTGCAGTCTATTAGAGGGTTTTTTCACCCTAACCAAAAAGCTGTATTTCTGTCCTAAATGTGACAGTCACTTATGCTTGTCTAATCCCAGATGTGCAGTATATTAGAGGGTTTTTTCACTCCAGTATGCCAAAGCTGTATTTCTGGACTTGCAGATAGCCTATGCTGGTGCACTATCGTTGCAAAAAAAGGGCTGCCAATCAGGTATTGATATTGATGAAATGAATAAAAATAAGTTAGTTTTCAGCAGTAGTTGTCTCAGGGCAGGCTTAAAAAAATTGTGCACTGCACCCACAAAACACTTTTTCTGTAGATCGCTGAGTACATAAACCAGTTCTTGATAAGATCGCTCCCTGATCTCTCCCTCACAGCAGCTGCAGCCTCTCCCTACACTAATCCGAGCAGAGTGACGGGCAGCGCTACGTGACTCCAGCTTAAAAAGAGGCTGGTTCACATGCTGCAGTTGGCCAATCACAGCCATGCCAAGAGTAGGCATGGCTGTGATGGCCTTTTGGGGCAAGTAGTATGACGCTTGTTGATTGGCTGCTTTGCAGCCTTTTAAAAAGCACCATAAAAATCGGGTCCGAGTTACGAAAAACCTAAAGTTCGGTACGAACCCGAACTTTACAGTTCGGGTTCACTCAACTCTACTCATATAGTATATCACCCATATCTAATCAAGCTTAGAATGGACAGAAAACACCTTACCATGAAATTATAAACTTTTCCCTGCTGAGGACTTTTCTTTCACTGCTACCCCTTGGTTTAGGTCTAAGACAGATCCAAAACAAAGGCATACCATTACGAAATTTTATCACTAAGGGTCAATAGCCTGTTGCCCATCACATTAAGGAATGTAGAACTTGCATCTTGCATTACAGTTCCATTGCAGTGATTAGGAAAATTATGATGACACACTCAAAGATCAAAAGATTTTTGCATCCAGAAAGCAAAAGTACATGGTGCTCAGAGGAGGCTGGCAGCTCCTTCATTCTAGAGTGAAGGGAGTCAGAAGGCCTGAGCCCTCTAGTTACATTTTCTGACTTATCTCAGGAGATGTGTGAAGGTGCACTTTAAATTAAAGATCGCATACCATAAAACAAGAATTTTTCAGCTATTTTGAAATCCATCCAAGTTGACCAGAACCATCTCATAGATGCAAAATAGCCAACAACTTTTTACCAAAAAACATAAAGAACGTACAGGAACACTGAACATGAAAACTGCACGCAAAAAATGTATTCAAAATCAGAGCAATTTCACCATTGATATCACTCCCTTTGATCCTATTTTATCTTATATTAGAATGGAAGCTGAGAAATATCATAGAAATAATCTCTTTGTGTCAACGCAGATGAGCTATGGCCCCTCCTTCTTTTCAATGTTCTGTAACTGGCTTTAAGACAGTTGTCTGCATCAGGAGCCTATCTCTCTGTCCTGTTAGCAGTAAGACAAAAGATTGTTAAGGGATTCTCTGGCACATAGTTATTGATGATCCAGGCTTAAGATAGGTCATCATTAGCAGATTGGTGTGGATTTGATATAGCCCCGCCCACTTCCCCTCACTGATAAGCTGAATGGCAGATATGAATATATCAGTATAATAAATGTCACATAGAACCTGTGCCCTAATGTAAAGAGCATCCAAGAGCTTACACTGTTAATTGTAAGCATATACAATGAAGTCACGACCGCAGAGACTCTCATCATGGTGAACAACAGCATCCAAAAAGATTACCAGGGTTTTTCATTCTTTATTAGGGGTGACCTAATAGCTATGTATACATCAAAGAACAATACAGAGATCTTTCCCATGATATACCCAGGGCTGTAGCTATAACAAGGGGACTTTGTCTGCATCTAGAGAAAAAAAAATTAAGATGAGCAAATCTCTCTGCCCGTGGAGGTTGTGATGGTGAACTCACTAAAAGAGTTAATGAAGGGCTTGGATGTATTTCTACAGAGTAATAATTAGTTATGAGCGGCAGGGGCAATATTCGAATATGCGATATTTCGCGAATATTTGGGCGAATATTCGCCATATATTTGAAAATTCGCGAATTCATGATCTCCAGGCATTATTTTCTTGATTGCGAAAATTCGCATAAAATGCGCCTAAAATTTTCGCATAAAAATTTGCATGAACTGGTATTTAAAAAAAAATCAAATATTCGCAATTACGAATATATTTAGCGATATTCTAAATATTCGCGAATTCTCGAAGTGCCGATATTCGCGATTAAAATTCGCAATTCGAATATTCGTGATCAACACTAGTAATAATATTATAGGTTATAGTTAATAGATTTCTGGGGAAGGTTTGATGATCCAGGGAGTTGTTCTGATTGCTGGATTTGACATTGGGAAAGATTTTTTCCTCTAATATGAGGAAAATGTACCTTCTGCCTCGTAAAGTTTTTTGCCTTCCTCTGGATCAACATTGCAGGATAATAGGCTGAACTGGATGGACTTATACTATGTTACTATTAGTGATGAGCGAGGTTATGAAAAATTCGACTCAGCTGCTTGCCGAATTTTACAAAGAAATATGATTTGTGACAAATTACTTCATCGTGAAGTTCATTGCTTTGTTTGTAGCAGGCGCAATTATGGGGAACGGCGATTGTGCCGCCCCATCATTGAACCCCTCAGATGCCACATCCATAGCTGATTCAGGCATCTGATGCTACAATTGAGGCCTTTCAGGGATTAATCAGGTTAAAAAATAATATTTACCTTATCCATTTGCTCACGGAGAGGCCATCGCGGCCATCTTGATTGAAGAATCTGCGTGAAATCTCACTGATGACACAGATTTCAGGCAGTATCTACAATCAAGATGGTCGTGACGGCCTCTCCACGAGCAAATGGATGAAGTGAGTATGTATTTTTCTTTACCGCCATTTCAAGAAAAATTGATTTGTTTCCATGAAGCACGAGGAAATTTGGCTTCATGGGAATCAAATTTTTCCTGAAACTCAGATCGAAGTCTGGCTTTTATTCTCTCAACACTAGTTACTACGTTACCATACCAGCAGCCTCTGCTAAAAACACCTGCCAAGCACAGTTCATGCCCATATCAATGCCTCTGCCACATATCACTGAATGTAGTCTATTCCAAAATACATATACAATTAAAACTTTGACTATTAAAACATTAAGTCCTGTATATTTTCTATGTAAAAGTTCAGTTCTGCTATTGCTACACTATATGCATACATATATGCTGTTTTGAGTGGAAAGGCATTATATGAATCAGCGATCTCCTTTATATCGAAGCATGGTATTGCCGTCTCACGTATCTTACACAGTCAGAGCATGGCATTTTCTGTTGGCACTGCCATTTAGATGATTATTTTTGGACTGTTGCAGCGAGTGAAGAGAGGAGGAGTGGCGCAGTTGGTAAACACTCTGACGAGAAGGCTTCTGGCACTCTTCCATGATAAACTCCATGTGACACTATGCTGGTCACTTTCAGTAACTGAATCACTATAAATATCCCTGTAATTTCTACAGAATGATCACTGTATTTATTCCCGAATACCAGGGTGTATGACAATATCAGTGTTTGTATTGAACAAAAGAAGTGTCCAAGATTTCAGAAACCACCCATAACTCGGGGGCTAGGATGGAATTTTAATTTCTCTTGAATTTCCCTATATTTAAAGGGGTTTCCAAGCTACAGATGCTGATGACCTATTCTCAGGATATTGTTGTTATTTATTTATTTATTTATTATATCTAAAAGGGGTTTAAGTCATCAATATCAGATTGATGTGGTCTGACACATGACAACCCCTCCTCTTGCTCTGCTAGATTTATATCTCAAGGGGAGTGTCTTTTGTGCTGCAGCCCAGGGGGTGTGTCCATTCTGCTGCAACGCTCTCCCTATCACAGATCAGGAGGCAGTTGAAGGATGAAACTGAGCATGTGCGGCCTTCTCCGTGAGCAGGACAAAGAATTAAGAAAAAGAACAAACAGCAGGTGGTGCTATACAGATACATTTTATTGAATAGCTCACTGGCAATACTTATTATCAGATCCAGGTGCTGGTTTGAAAACCGTAAAATACTTTTTGTGGGACAACCCCTTTAACTTCCATTCAAGTGAATGAGAGCAGAGCTACAGTATGGGGCACAGGGAACTGCACTGTTTTTGGAGCCCTCTGCATCATTCTGAACTGTATACTTTTCAGCACCACGGATGCCTAAAACAGCTGATGGTGGGAGTTCTGGGTGTCGCCCCCCCCCCCCTCCAGCTCCTGAAGATAGGTTATCAATATGTGCAGTGCCCCTTTAATATCAAACAATAGCACACACAGACCCTTTTATTTCTCAGAGTTTCTCTGATCTAGTATGTACATAAAGAACTGTAACATAAATGTTAAAACAAGATATCAGAGATATTTAATGCAATTACAGATAAACACAAGCATGGCATTTACAAGCACGTCCACTGCCTAAATGGATTTCTTCTTTGTATTAGAAGTTTAATTGGGTTTTCATAAAATTGGTCCAAGGTACCAATCTAATTGCCTTCTCTTCACAGTTCTCATGAATTTGTTGCCACTATGTTGATAGTCCATAATTAATAAATACCAGGTATGAACAGCGGTTATGACAAAACACTCAACAACAATACACAAAAAGAGATAGAGATTGTAAGGTCACAGCTAGGTTTACAAGCAAACAAGGACTACAAGTAGCAGCATAGACACCTGAAAACACAAGAAACATGAATATATGTAAACTGTGTCACTACTATTCTCGCTATTAGTGTTGAGCGAATTGAAGCCAAATTTCAGGAAAAAGTTGATTAACCGCAAAGCCAACTTTTGTCGTGCTTCGTGCTAACAAATCAGTTTTTCCTGAAATGGCGGTAAGAAAACATACACACCTTATCCTTTTGCGTGCAAAGAGGCCATCGTGGCCATCTTGATTTCAGAAATTGCTAAATCTTACGCAGGGTGATGTATGACGTCACCACATCGGCGCGCTGGCTGGCCACGGTGACGTCATTAGTGATGACGTCACTACGCCAGGCCAATGTGATGGGGTCATCACGTCACAGTGTGAGATTTTGCGCAGTGTCTTCAATCAAGATAGCCGTGACAGCCTTTAAGTGAGCAAATGGATACGGTGAGTATTTTTTATTTTACCCTGATTAACCCCTGAAAGGCCTAAATTGTTGTCTCAGATCCGATGCCGCAATCAGCAATGGACGCGGCATCTGAGGGGCTCAGATCAGGGGGAAGGGGTGCAATCGCTGTTCATCACAAATCAAATTTCTTTGTGAAATTTGGCAAAGCAGCTGAATCAAAATTTTCATAACTTGGCTAATCTCTGTTATGGCTTCTAACAGACATTTTTGCATTGTACATTTGGGGGAGTGGCTGCCCCCTTTTGTACATTCACTTCCTGCCCAGGGCTTCTAATCAGAGTATCATATAGCTGGATTTAACATTGCCCTGAAATTTTGTAGGCCAAAAGCCTAGGAGAGGCAAGTCTGTTTGTGTAGGTCCCATCTGTTAGAAGCCACCTTGTCGCTGGTAGATGGGCACAACACAATTTTTATCAAAAATGTGCTCAAAGAGCTTTAAATGTTCATATAGTACTGTAAGTTTAGCAGTAATACAATTTACATTTACTCATCTGTCTTTGTGCATGGCAGTGTGCTGCTACTTGTAGTCCTTGTTTGGTTTTACATTGCAGCCATGGTAGCGTGCATCTTTTTTCATATTTACAAACGTTTTGTGTATTAGATTGCGTGCTGATATTAGCTGCAGTCCCTTTGTAGAAGTAGGTCCCCACTTCATTCAGTCCAAAAGGTATAAAAAGGGGTTAGGGTCCTTGCTGCAATAAAGGAAAGCTTAGGGGTAACACAAAAAAAATCACTAGTTCTTTTTATGCTGCTTCCTCCAATCTCCTCCTTATCCTTCCTCCTTCACAGCTTCTTAGTCTCTGAACCAACAAGCGGTAGTGGGTATGCTTCTCACGCCTTCAAAGAGAGTATCAACATAGTACAGACCCGCATGTAAAATAGTTTGCGCTTCTTTATTATACTTACAAGATCGTAATCTTGATCATCACATTGAACATTTGATAAAAGTGAGTATGATTTTTTTAAATGTTTTTTTAACCGATTAACCCTTTAAATCCCTATTATTATTATTATTTTTATCTCAGATGCCGCGATCATCTGACGGGTTCAATCATCATTTCCTGTCTTTGCACTCGCTACTTACAAATAAATGCGCTTCATAACTAACCAATTCATCACAAAGCGAATTTCTTTGTGAAATTCGGTGAAGCACTGAATTGAAGTTTTGTAAGCTTCACTCATCTCTAAATAGCACACACATTAGATAAATATAGCCAGGTGCGCCTGCCACAGCCCATCTGCGCATTGCACATGCGCCGAACACCACCAAACATGGTTCATGATTATATACTTCAACAACCAAGCCACGAAGGCTGACACAACTATAACATGCTGATATTGCCTAATACATCAATGTACGAGGATCTCTTTCCTTCCAAATGACATGCAACAGTAAACAGGGAAATGAAACAATAAAAAAAGAATGAGCAGGATGACAATATCCAGATAAATTAAAATCTCCTAGAAAGATTAGCTACAAAGCAGAAAAGTTAATATTAGCTAATTTCATGTTTCTACTCCGTTAGCATATTCCGTGTATCATTGGAAAAAGTTGAATTGTTTAATGTATCTGCATTTCTTATTCTTTTTTCAGAGCATAAAGGAGGGAATTTATCATGAGGGGAATATTTGAAGTCAGTTTCGCTTGAGTCTGGGTTGGAGTACTTTATTCCACATTTATTAAATGTCTCATGTTGTTTGCTAAATTTGTTTTATCCTTAAACCTAGCCCTTTTGTCAAGAAAAGCTACTCCAGATTTCCTGCTTCACCCTCCGACTGGAGTGAGATTGCGACTTTTTAAAGAAAAGTCTCAATGATAAATCTGGAGTTAAACTCACTTACATAACTAACCACACTCACTTTCCCACCCACATTACAAAACCGGAGTGAGCGGTGTAGAAATGGAAAAAGTTGCAAAATTTTGCGCAAGCCAGTGCAAAAAAGTCGCAAAATCTTTGCAACTTTTTGACCCTAGAATTCTGGAGTGAAGGTATGATAAAGCAGGGCATAAGGGTTTATCCGGGTATACATTTTTCTTCATCTTTGTGCTTCCTCTGCCAGGCCCTGCTATTAACTAGTGTGCTTATGCTACTTTTTCTGTCACACTCTAGATATCAGGAGAGTGGTCACGTGACTGCACCCTCTGTGGAGACTGGATTTCCTCTGAGATCATGACCAGAACTCCCATGGTGGTCTCCATCAGAATCCCTGGCCAATTGATCTTGATGTCAGACCCAAGTGGTCTTTGAATGGGCATGTTCAACACGCTCAATCCACAAGCCTCTGCTTGTCATATCGAAACTGTGCATGAGGAGACAGCAAGGGATGAGGGGGAGTATAGTGGGCAGAATTTTTCGCCCAGAGAAGGGTATTGTAGACGCTTACATTTCTGGCTGATCTTGCATCACACAACACTATGCAAAGTGTTGTGGCTGCAGCTCATCTACACCCACAACTTGGAAGTTTGGGTTGTAAACTATGGAACACAGAGGGAACATGGAGATTGAAGACTCAGGAAAAGTTGACAAGTACACAGTTATGCTCTGAAGGAGACTTAACGAGGTTCATACAATTAAATGGCATTTGTTAGGATCCTGCACAACCACTTTAAACTAAGATGGGAAGTTGTCTACATGGAACACATGCTCAGAAGATATATTTTATATGACCTGCTTACACTGTATGTGAATGGCATAATCAAAGAATGGGTATAACAGATCAGCATAGTAAACTGTTAAGATTTGGCTGGTCTTCCACACTATGTCACTCCTTTCTCCGACACGCTTAATAAGAAATGCTCAAGCATTCCCAGTTGACTTATTTTCAAAGTAATTTATCATGTCTAGACTGGATGAATGCATGGAAATATTTACACATGAAAAATTCAGGACATAAATTTATCAGTGAATGTGCTGTCTGTGTTTTATGCTTCCACACAAATATAATGAACATGGAACATATAATTAGATAGATAGATAGATAGATAGATAGATAGATAGATAGATAGATAGATAGATAGATAGATAGATCTCAAAGTCAGTGCATGGGGCTTTGGTCTTCAGACCTGCACTCAAAATAGAGTTTCCAATAGATGACACACCGTCATTTCCACCGTTATCCCAAGACTAGGACCAAAGACCAATCATCTGATATTTCTGCAGTGAGACGGGTTTGTCTGACGTTGGAATAGCAGACTTTTGGGTGAAGAGGAAAGGCACAAAGGGGGAGATTTATTATCTCGCTTGCACTAGAAAAATGGCTTTCATAAGCTGTGTGTTACTTTTTAAAAAGAAGGCATGACAAGGGCGCAATAAGGTTGTGACAAGCAAGGCAAATTTATCTGCATTTAGATCAGTTTTGTGGTGTAGATGAAGCATCTCCGAGCTGCTGTAGATTTCCATTTAGGAACATGGACTGCCGGAGGCCTCATTATAAATTAGGCACATCCTCCAGCAGTGCAGGGGTTATCAAGACCAGCACAAAAAGTGTAAGCTGGGCTAGGAAAACCTTGTGTCAGGTCAGCTCCTGTCAGCTCTGGTTTTTCAGGAGATTAGATGGGCAGCCACTGCTTCTTTGTTCAAGTGATAAAATGGAAGACCTTGTTTTCTGTATGCCCTCAACATCTTAAGTGGCAAAGACGTATTTAATGCTGTAGAGATAGATAGATAGATAGATAGATAGATAGATAGATAGATAGATAGATAGATAGATAGATAGATAGATAGATAGATTAGGTAAAATCTAATGGCAGTCACATGCCATTGATCTTTCGTGTAACCACTGAATACAATCACTGGTCTCAGGGGTCATATTGCCTGAACCACACGACTGCTGAGGTCAGTGATTGACCAAGCAGGGATCGGAGAAGTGGGGACCAGAACGGCATCACAGAAGTGCAGGAGATTTTAAAGGAGAGTAAAGTTTATTCTTTATTTTATACTGCTCTCTGCCAATTTTTTATTTATTTATTGGAAAACCCTTTTAAGTGCTACAATGGTAGTACAGTAAATTCTGCACTGTATCTATAGTTATGGAAATACATAGAATCATTTTTTTGTAGTTTTTAAAGAATAATAATAATATTTATATTAAATAAAATCTTAATTTTCAAATAAATAAAATGGTTATGGCTGCAGAGTATGAAATAAAATCACATCTGGTGAGCAGATTGCTGATATTGCTGCTATTTCTCACTATATTTCCTAAAAAAAATCTAAAAAATTCATAGGCAACGTCTAAGGGAAATCTTTCGCATTTGCAAACCTCACATTAAAAGCCAGGTTGGCGGTTGTGATATCAGATCCGTGTTATTTCTTTTTGTGTTGTTATAATAATGAGACCAATATATATTTATTGATTGTATCGCTGAAAAAAAGGTCACGAGAAACGGCCTCCTTGGGTTATCAAACTACAGAAACAATGTAACTAGCATGCTTCAGATACGGAATGAATTACCAACAGCTCACGCTTCCCCCGGCTTCATTACAAAGCACAAGCAGAGAAGAAAAGCTACACTGAGCATATGTAAAATAAAATAAAAAATACTGGGACACCAAAGAAATAACAAGGATGTGAGAACGGCTTCTGAACTATTGGAGCTGCTTGGCGCAGCTGTTCAAAGACTTTAACACATTTTTATTCCTGGCTGGAAACATTGCAGTTATGTTTCATGGCATAGCTGCAGGTGTAGGGCAAGCCATTATCTAGTTAAGAATCCTGAAAATCTATAAAATTCATGCGGAAAGTCCGTTTTTATTTCTGTGGCTTCAAACAAAACAAAATGGTACAAATATAGGATAATAAATGGAAAACTAATCTTTTTATCATTCATAGTCCTTCCTGAGAACGACCCCTGGGTTGGTTATAATGCCGCTATATATATATATATATATATTCTGGAGGAATAAAGGCTGTTTTAATTCATCCATTATTCACACCACTGCGGTACGTATTTTAATCAGTATGGATTAGAAATTAGCAAATTTTCTAAAATTCACTTCAGATTTTGATTTGGCCGATTCCATTTGGGTGAGAATAACGTTGACCCGAACGTGCCCCAATTGCCCTAATTGCTTTGACAAGTTGTGGGTGAGATTCTGAGGTCTTCTAGGACTCTACGAAACTCCTTCCAAGCTCTTTAATTACGGGACAGCATTCGTAATATCAAAGGGACAGCGACATATATAGACGTGGGTAAACTGATGGTAGATGGTGGTAACAAACAGCCTCTTTTAAAACTCACTACATCGTAGGATTTTTCAAATATGCATAAATGTTTTAGTGGCAAATGCCGGCCGGTGTGCATACACAGGCACCTCCGGTTGTCATGTGATCCTCCTTCATTTTTCCTGTCTTCTGATCTGAAAAACGGTTGACACATTTTTTTGAGAAATTCATCCAAATTGAATTTGCAATTTTTAGGTTGAATCGATTTGTTAATTTCTAGTATGGATCCTCCATAATATATCATTTGTGTTATTCTATAGAAGTTTCTATGACTCCATTGGACACTGTATTTTTTCTGAAAGTATTTTTAAGGCACAGCCTTTGTCCAACGTGTGGAAAAGAAATGTGACATCCTATATTAACATCGGCATCATTTTTATCCTTTATATGTCTGAAAAAGAGAGGCTGGAAATGTGAGCTGTGTCTGTGAAACTTAAAACAAGTAGTGTTCTTCAACAAGTAAACTACTGGTGCATCCATAGAAAAAATACCTTCAAAAACAAAACTCAAGTCATGCAGGTTGCACATCTGTATTCAGTATGTTGATGAGACCAAGGATGGACATTCCATATGTGCAACCTGTGCACATGGGTCCAGTAGGAAGGGAGGACCACGGTCACCATAATAAACAGCTTACTTCTATATATCAATATGTAAGGACTAAGCTATTGTATTAATTTACTTGCATATATAGCACCAACAGATTCCACAGTGCTTTTACGGACATTATCACTTGCCGTCGTCGGTGGAGCTCACAATCTAAATCCCCTGTCAATATGCCTTTGGAGTGTGGGAGGAAATGCACACAAACATGGGGAGAACATCTATCTGCAAATGTTGTCCTTCTGTCATTCGAGCCTAGGACCCCAGTGCTGCAAGGCTGCCCTGAATTTCAAAGAGACGTAAGGTACTCCACCGATCAGCTTTTTCAGGCAGCTAAAACTATACAGTGGACAATGCTGGAAGCATGAGGCTCTGTCCAGTGTGTAGGGGCTGTGGTGGAGCACAGGGAGCTAAGCTGCGGTATGCTGGTGCTGAAAACGACACAATAGACAGAGCTTTCTGTCCACTGTATAGTTTTCAGTGACAGCCTGAAACAAACAATTGGTGGGGGTGCTGGTTGTCGGAGTATAGGTCATCAAAATTTAAGTCCAATAAAACCCTTTAATGCCAAATATGCTATGAGAATATTCCTAGCAATCAGCACTGAAAATTCTAGAAGCCAGGGCTTAATTTCATCATGACTATGGTTATTTAATATACAGTGTTGTTAATATATGCTATATGCATCCAGCCCCCACTTAATACAATGAGCCTGCCGCTGAATGCTGCTTCAACAGATTTCTACATTAGCTGCAAGTTCAAAGACTTCATAATACACTGAAGATTGATATTAGGACATTAATTATGGGAGCATATTCACAATAAAATGCCTTCCATGTAGAAGATGATTGAACTGTAATTAGGCTACATGTGGTTTAATAGCTCTTTACCATCTCATTCATTAGTTTATTAAAAAAGGTTACAAATATACCAGATTACTTTTGATGCATCATCCAATTACCGCAGTTAGTACTAATATAGATGAGGAGCTTGTCAGCCTATTCAAATCTTGGGGCCTATTATTCTTTCATTTTTAATGGGTCCATAAAATACACTATATGGAAGATTTAGACCAGTGATGGCAAACTTTTTACAGACCTAGTACCCAAACTGCAACCCAAAACCCACTTATTTATCACAAAGTGCCAACACGGCAATTTACCCTGAATACTACAGTCCAATATAGTATAACTTCCATGTACTTTATTATTTAGCAATAATAGCCTGCCTACATTCAATGTGCCGCCTGTGCCGTTCATAGCGCACCCTGCTCTGATGAATAGCAGGAAAAGTCTAAGGCATATTGGTACACCATAGACTTTTTCCAGGGTGCGGGTGCCCACAGAGAAGGCTCTGAGTGCCGCCTCTGGCACCCGTGCCATAGGTTCGCCACCACTGATTTAGACTATTCACTAGGAAGCCTGCATGTGTAATGGAACTTTGATTTAGCGTTGGAGTAATGAGGAGACCATAAATAAAAGTGGCTATGTAAAGATTAAAGAGAGATGTCTACAAATTTCATAAAAGGGGTTGTTCACCCCTGTGAAAATTCTCTGCACACATGCCATCATGGCCCGACCCGCAGTTAGAATCATACTTACCAGATCCCTGCCGCTGCATTCCAGCTCCATCACTAACTGTTGAGCAGGTCTCAGGTCTCCCCAAATCAACATCAGTTTTTCTTTGGTTTTTAGTTTTTTTCATGTGGTCTTAATTAAACATTTTCAACAGCTTTTCCTTTAGAGTTTTCAGTTTCTGTGCATTTGTAGGCTTTCCTTTCACAGTGAGTGCTGTCAAAGAGCTGTTCTGATGGCTCAGTCTGTAACCCTTATCTCTGACCTCCTGACAGCACACTTATCAGTTTTATAAGAATTGAGCTATGAGTGTTTGAGCTATCAGGAGTTCAGACATAAGGGCTACAGATTGAGCCATCAGCATAGCTCTTTGACGGGATTCACTGTGTAGGGAAAGCCTGCAAATGCACGGAAACTGAAAGCTCTAAAGGAAAAGCTGTTGAAAATGTTTAATTAGGACCAATTGAAAAAAAAAAGAGTTTTTTAGCCCACAATGAGTATACTGCAAAGGTGTCCACAGTCTTTAAAAGTAGCCCCCGCTCTGATGGTTCTGGCCTCTCTATGTGATACACAGTTGGACACTCATTTGAATGACTGGCATGTAGTACTACCTTTCTCACAGGGCTACCATTACAGAAAAGAACCTTCCTCTTACTGATTGCCAGGGGTTTTAGGTGCTTTCTTTTCTGAAAAGTTTGTCTTATGAAAGTAAGGGTTGTCACAATCCTAATCAATCTTTAGTTCTTAGCTCATATAAAAAGAACAATGAAAATGAGCTCCTCCTCTACACAGGAGGGCTACTGAGTCACTTCTTAAAGGGGTTGTTCAAAGGGTTCCCTCCTTCTCTTCCCTGGCAGGTTGCTTCATAAAGGGGTTGTCTTGAAGGTACAGTATTCAAGATCCTCATCGACTGCTCAGAGTGGAGAGCAGTCACAGAGAGCATCTCATGCTTTGACAGAACTATTCTGTCCTGGAGTACACAGACAGACCACAGATTTCAATGAATAATAATTTCTCCTGCAATGGCTCAGAAGGGAAATTGAACACTTACTGCCAGTTTTTTTTCACACATTGCAGATGATCCCTGATGGTTTTAGCAGGAGGACACCTTGTGATCAGCTATTTGTCAAGGGATCTGTCTAACAAGTAGGGTTTGTCTAAATGGACAACCCCTTTATTGAAAACATAAGCATGAAGCTGAGTTTGGGGTAATATTCTTTGTTTAGGGACATATTACTTTTATTATGTTTTTTTTTTTTTTGCTGGTGGTTTGTGTAGTCTTATCTTGGATTTTTATTCTCAGCAACCACACAAAATATTGATAGAGAGTGACATAGGGATGCATAGCCTTCTAGGAGCTTCGTCATCATGTTTACTAGTTTTTTTAAGAATCCTTCCACGCATGTGAATTTAGCAAACATAAATTTGGATGAATACAAAAGAAGGAAGTCTGGTTTAGAGCAAGCTGTTCTGTATTACCGCTCCATTGAGATTTCACGACAAGAGCACAGGAGAACCTGCCTAAGCACAGTCCACCGATAGGAATGCTTAAGGTGCCAGAAATTTATTGAATAACACATTTCTAATAACGCAATTCCTTTCCAAGCAGCCATACGGGAATGTGCCGTTTACAGTATGCGCTTTCATGAATCAAGTCATTCACAGAACAGCATACACCCTCTGGGGAGCAGAGAGGCCCGGATTTAGTCAGAGAGGACAGTGTTATCATACATCTCTCTGCATTCATTAAATCTCTATGTTATTTATAGCCACCAACCCTGGCACTACAGGTCACTAATGCACAATTCATGTAGGTTAGGCGGAACTGACAGACTCTTAAAGGAGTCGCATCATCATACTGTATGTCACATCATCTCTTACTGAATTACATCTTAAGCTTAGAATTGCATTTCAAGAGAGACATTGAATGGATGTAGCAGAGCTACGTTTGTCAAGTGCAGCAAGCCGAGCTCTGTTAGTTTGTTCAAGTCAATGTGTAATCTATTACCTTTTATAGGGTCAGAGGTAAAAAAAAAATCAACATTAATTATCCCAGGATACAGATAATGCAAGACTGATTAGCGAAATGACAAATTCAGCTCATCTGACCCTATACTCTGATGAAAATGATCCTTGCCATTTAAAAAAAGACACATATTCTATAAAACTAGTGTTTTTCTGAATCACCGTCTATGTATGAATATCAAAGTTCAAGTAACGGAATCTGATTTGTTCCGCCATATTTTGCATCGAGGATAGAGAAAAGCAGTAGATTCGCTGACAGTCCATCAGCAGAACATATCTACAGGGTGGGCCATTTATATGGATACACCTTAATAAAATGGGAATGGTTGGTGATATTAACTTCCTGTTTGTGGCACATTAGTATATGTAAGGGGGGAAACTTTTCAAGATGGGTGGTGACCATGGCGGCCATTTTGAAGTCGGCCATTTTGAACCCAACTTTTGTTTTTTCAATAGGAAGAGGGTCATGTGACACATCAAACTTATTGGGAATTTCACAAGAAAAACAATGGTGTGCTTGGTTTTAACGTAACTTTATTCTTTCATGAGTTATTTACAAGTTTCTGACCACTTATAAAATGTGTTCAATGTGCTGCCCATTTGGTTGGATTGTCAATGCAACCCTCTTCTCCCACTCTTCACACACTGATAGCAACACCGCAGGAGAAATGCTAGCACAGGCTTCCAGTATCCGTAGTTTCAGGTGCTACACATCTCGTATCTTCACAGCATAGACAATTGCCTTCAGATGACCCCAAAGATAAAAGTCTAAGGGGGTCAGATCGGGAGACCTTGGGGGCCATTCAACTGGCCCACGATGACCAATCCACTTTCCAGGAAACTGTTCATCTAGGAATGCTCGGACCTGACACCCATAATGTGGTGGTGCACCATCTTGCTGGAAAAACTCAAGGAACGTGCCAGCTTCAGTGCATAAAGAGGGAAACACATCATCATGTAGCAATTTCGCATATCCAGTGGCCTTGAGGTTTCCATTGATGAAGAATGGCCCCACTATCTTTGTACCCCATATTCCACACCATAGGGTTGCCACCTTTTCCTCAAGCCAAACCCGAACACGGGTGGAACGCATCTGGGCCAGAAGTTGCGTTCCACAGGCCGGAAGTGGGTCCAGCTGTGGAGCGCAAGCTGTAACTGAGGAACGGGCCAAGCAGACAGGATATCGGAGAGGACAGTAGGGTAAAAGGAAACACAAGAAGGAACAATAGTAAAAGAAAACATTTCAAGGAGGGAGGGAGGGAGGGAGTGTCTGAAGACAGCGCCGCCCTGCGCTAGCATCACAGCTGATCGCCCGCAGTGACAGCTGATCGTCCCCGCTGCTGACACCTCATCAGCCGCCTCCGCTGACTTACACCCGACGCCGCCGCTCAGCGCCAGCTGTCAGGTGTGCAAGTCTCCTGTGCCCGGGTCCGAGAAAGGCTTGTACCCGGGCACAGGATTACAAACCCGGACTGTCCGGGTCATTCCCGTACGGGTGGCAACCCTACACCATACCATAAAAAAATTTTTTTGTTCCAACAGTCTTGGAGGGATCTATCCAATGTGGGTTAGTGTCAGACCAATAGCGGTGGTTTTGTTTGTTAACTTCACCATTCACATAAAAGTTTGCCTCATCACTGAACAAAATCTTCTGCGTAAACTGAGGGTCCTGTTCCAATTTTTGTTTTGCCCATTCTGCAAATTCAGTGTGCCGATCTGGGTCATCCTCATTGAGATGCTGCAGTAGCTGGAGTTTGTAAGGGTGCCATTTGTGAGTAGCTAATATCCGCCGAAGGGATGTTCGACTAATGCCACTCTCCAGTGACATGCGGCGAGTGCTACGCTGTGGGCTCTTGCTGAATGAAGCTAGGACAGCCACTGATGTTTCTTCATTAGAGACAGATTTCATGCGTCCACATTTTGGCAAATCCAACACTGAACCAGTTTCACGAAACTTAGCAAGCAGTTTGCTAACTGTAGCATGGGAGATGGGTGGTCTCGTAGGGTGTCTTGCATTGAAATCTGCTGCAATGACCCGGTTACTGCGTTCACCAGACATCAACACAATTTCTATCTGCTCCTCACGTGTTAACCTCGGCGACATGTCAATGGCTGTAAACAAAGAGAAACTTGTAAATAACTCATGAAAGAATAAAGTTACGTTAAAACCAAGCACACCATTGTTTTTCGTGTGAAATTCCCAATAAGTTTGATGTCTCACAGGACCCTCTTCCTATTGAAAAAACTAAAGTTGGATTCAAAATGGCTGACTTCAAAATGGCCGCCATGGTCACCCCCATCTTGAAAAGTTTCCCCCCTCACATATACTAACGTGCCACAAACAGGAAGTTAATATCACCAACCATTCCCATTTTATTAAGGTGTATCCATATAAATGGCCCACCCTGTATATAATCTTATGCAGGCAGGGATGCTAATCCATTCGCGAAACACAGGCTGACGACAGGGAAGCTGAACGTCATGGCTGATGTTTAATCTCTATTCTTCCACATGTGAAATGTGCAGTTCGAAGTAAGACTGTACTGTTTAGGTAACTCCTTAATTAAAGGGGTTTTCCAGTAAAAATCAGCATGGCCCCTGAAACAGAAGATTCATACATACCTGCTCCACCCCGCTCCGGTGGTCCACGCTGCCTCATGTTCGTCTTCCTGTCCTCGCATTGGTTGCATCCAGATGGCTATGGAAATGGTCGCATGCACCGCTCAGACCAATGACGTAGTGCTTGTGGCCACATCATTGGCTGGAGCGGTGCATGTGAAGATGCCCATAATCAACCGGATGTAAATAGTGCTGGGACCGGAAGATGAAGAAATCAGAGGTAGCTTCGAGAGCTGGAGATGCATGGTGCAGGCAGAGGCGTAACGATTGCGGTTGCAGAGGGTGCAACTGCGACTGGGCCCGGCGGGGGGGGGGAGTGGCGCGGCCTCGCAGCCCTGCAAGTGCTTTTAATGGCCAGTCGGGGCCTCTCTGTGCATCTACTTCATTTTCTTATGGCTGCTCTACATGCACACATCCCCAACAACCCATACCCACCCATATCCTCTCCAGCGCTGCACCACCAGACTTACAATTCAAGTCTTCAGGAACTTGTTTAAAAATAATGAAAATATTTTCTTTATAGGCTGTATAATCTCTACAAATAAATTAGATAATGAAGTTTATGCACATAAAAAGTACAGGGCCCAGGTCTGGAATTAATGAGTGCTATTATTAAAGGCTCATTCAGATGAATGATTTTATCTTTCTGGGTGCCGTCTTAGTGTAGAACGGACAGCACCTGAACTGAATAGTTATCTATTAAAGTCAATGGGTCGGTTCACAGTAATTTTCTGCATGGACCATTAATCCATGTCACGAAACTTGCCATATCGGATATTCCCGCAATACTTTTTCACTCAAGTGAATGGCTCTGCAAGAAAAATGGACAGCACATGGATGCCATTCATATGTAATCTTCTAAAAACTTGTCCATATTTGCTGGCCAGAACACAGACAAGTTTAGCATCATTTGTCTGATTTTTTATTTTTTTATTCTCTCTTGCCCCTCTCTCTTTCCAATTGGGGCACGGATAATGGGGGTTTAATACTGTATTATATAGGCTCCTTTGTGATAAATTATTAGTTGAAAATATAATGAAAATTATATTCATTAAAAAAGGAAGAATAAAAATAAGTTGTCCCATTCTCTCCTTTCCAATCCACTCCAGGTTTGGTTGTTCTCTTGTCCAACCAATGGTCAGAATGGAGTTTTTTCTTCAATACATTGAAGACAGTCCTATCTTCAGTTAGTTTGTATGCATTAGCACATTGTGAATAAAATTATACATTTTGCCTGCCACTTATACGAGAACTGGGAGACTATTGACTATGCAGCACATAATAACAAGACTATGACCTTTAAAGAGGTTTCTCGTGGTTGGAAAGAGTCTGCATTTTTTCCACAAACAGAGCCACACTTGTCCATGTGATTTGTCAAGTATTGCAGCTCAGAGCTCTCTGCCTCCTCCCATTGTATGCATAGTCACATGCTGGAGGTTACTGGGAGATTGCTTTGAGTCGGACCTTGCGCTCCTGTAATTCGCCCACTGGCTCCTGGTATTGCCCATACGGCCCAGGTAGGTTTAGCGTTAGGTCCCAAGCTACTTGAGAAACCTTGGTGTGGTGTGCGGGCTCAGATATGTCCTCCAAGCAGGATATGTTGGCTAATTCTCAATTTTACACCACTACGAGGGTTAGTAAGACCGCAGAGGGCACCTGTCTTTGTTTTTGTTATATCAGTTCCATTCAACTAAAAGGGTGTATGTTGTATTACCAGATACAGCCTGTAAATGGAAGATGAGCTGTTTCTAGAACAAAAAAGCAGACCCTGTTTTAATGCCACACATCCCCTTTAAATGCTTGTATTGAAGTACGTGAAGGCGTGAAAAGCTCAGCTATTTCATCCAGAGGAAAAAGAACTCTGTATCCCCAGCCAATGTGGCTATGTTTGCCTCATGTAAGAATTGTTTCCTGACCCTACAAGTGTCCAACAATTTCACAATCTCAAAGTAACGACGGTACTTGCTTCCCTCTTCTTAGTCTAGTTTTTATGCCATGAGAAACTTTAGGCTGTTCCTCAGCCATGCCACAAAATGCAGGGTATCCAATATGCCACCAAGGATTTAGGCCACTAGGAAAGCTGGCAATGAAGAACTATACTACCACCGGATCTGCAATTTTCCAGATTCCATCAATTAGGGAGCTATTTCTTTGTAACTTGGAAATGTTACATCCTTATTCTTTTAAACATGAAGACATATGCTATACACTTTGCAAACTACAGTACTACAAGGGGCTTTCCACTAGACCACCTGGTCTTATGTTTCTACATAAGCAAATGACAGGGAAGAAATGGGATGGTCCAACGACATGCAGTTTTTATGATAGGTGCAAGGATATCAAAAGAGCACAAGCCAAGGTGGGTTGATACCTCAAGTACGGTAAGTACAGCATCATGACCAGAAATTATATAAAAAAACAGATCCATCAAAAGCAGATTTGTGGTGAAGAAAAAACAAGCTAAAATAATTCACTTAAACCTACACAAAGGGGGTATGAACATATTTTATAGATATGACTATTCTTGACATTTTATTCACAACTATTGCACAGTCGATCATAATCAAAGTTGGAGAACGCTTTGGTGCACAACATTTACACAGGTATGATGCGGCAGAGATAGGCAAAGAGGCAAAACTATTGAAAACCATGTAGCAATATTACAGAATGTCAAACTACTATCTAATTGCCACATGTTCTAACCAGATAATATTCAGATGAAGGAATAAAGCATTACAATGGGAGGTTGTGTGCTGTTAGCAATTTTTGTCTTAAAACTGCAGTAGGCCATGTCTAATGAGTGCCAAAGTGCGACCCGATTCCTTCCACATGCAGGCAGTCTACTTTACATTTTAGCTGAAAGAAAGCCAATAAACGTAGTACTAAAACCACCATTCGTTGAAACTTATTCTGCTCTACTTCTGCTGGAAAGCTTAAGAACACCTTGTAGACATGGGTATAAATTACAGGTTTCACTAAATAAATGTATATAGAGTGAATGCAAAGTGATAAGGACAAAGAACATTTTTTCTGATTGAGAACAAGATATTCAAATGAATAGAAGTCATAATACACTTTAAGGCAGTAAGGGGCCACATTGTCAGACTGAAGGAATCCCAAGGGCCGAAAATAAAAGTTAAAGGTGCATTACCAAATGAAATACTGTATTTATGGCGTATTGTACATACAGTATATACCATTAATGTCTGTCCAGGATTCCCATCTAATGTGAGCAGCCACAAGAGATAGACAAACATGTCTGTCACTAGATTGTTGGGGGCCACACAGAATGATATCAAGGGCCGCAGGTTGTGCATCCCTGCTTTAAGGGTGTAAGTCACTTTATCGTTAAGAATCACGTGCCATGCAAGCTGCAAGAGTATTTTATGAACTCATTAGAAACAGTCTATTTAGTGTTCAGATTTAATGGCTATGCAGTAACCCACAAAACCTTGTGAACGTTGCCACTGAACGATGAGTTAATAGAACATCCGTTCTCATGGCACAAAGTTCTCGGTTTAAAAAGGTCCAAAAAAGGAAAAAGAACTTATGACATCTATAGTAAAATCCACCTGTCTGTAAGCATAAAACAACATGTAAAAGGGTGGAGGGTAAGAACAAAAGATATGTAATCTAGGAAGAAAAAATAGATAGATAGATAGATAGATAGATAGATAGATAGATAGATAGATAGATAGAATATTCTGCCATTTCCAAGAACATGACCTATTTCTGATCCAAAGATATTCCTAGACTCTGACCTCCTCAGTTGCTCCACTCCTTCCTCCAGAATAGGGTATTTACAAAATAGCTTCTTGTTATGTAATGTTATTTGATGTATTATATTGTACCTGTATGGATATGTCAGGGTTGACAATCCTGACTGTATCCTTTTAGGAAGCTAGAAGATGAACTTAGGTGCGCCCCTAGTTTAGAGTGAGGAAGAGAAAAGAGCTACATGTGCTCACTATTTAGAGAGACTAGGTCCGAGTCCCAGAGAATCCCCATTTCTGAGATATATGCATCAAGAAATCCATCTCTACTCTATAGTACTCCAGAGAAAGAAAGAAAGAACTTGAAGGTCCAGAATCTGCAAGGCAAAGCACTGGAGTCAGTCAGTAAGGTATTCATTGTGTAATGCTGATAGAGAGTTTACTGCAATGAGAGGAACATTGCTAATACTCCCTTCCACACTTAGACATAGTCCTGATCAGCCATATCTTAATTCTGTACCCCTCAGACTAGGAATTACAGAGAAGCTTTGTAAAAACCTTATTGCCAACCTTAGATTCTGCAGAGAGAGACTTTGCAAAGATAGAAAGAAAGAGTACTACAACCCCGTGTTTGTCCATATCCATACATTGCTATTAGGGAAGATTTGCACTGTGAATAGTCTGGAACTGTGTTTTGAAACTGCTTAATGTACTACAACTCCCGTTCTGCACTTTATTAAAGCAAGACTTTTTTTTATCGCTGGCCTGGTTGATGACTCCAGCACTATTCGCCGGCTACTGCACCCACACCTCCTGCTTGTGCCAGCACCAAATATATAATACCAAGGGCACACCAATTAACATCAAGCAGGAACCATGTTACGTCTGAGGCACCATATCACACAGATTATAGTTTTCTGACAATACAAGAACATACAGCCTGAAGCTTTTTACTGCAGCACTGTATGTAACAGACTGCATTACTACAGCATCAGAAAGAGGAGAATCGAAAGAGCTGTAGGTGTGGATAAATGATCTCCACTACCGGCAGTACGTCTGCTCTTATAATTTATGGACTTTGATATTGCATGATTCATTATCAGTCCACACACCATACAGATGTAATACAGGTTACCTCAGCATTTTCCTGATGAATTACACATACAGTGTCTAGAACTGGAATGCATCAGCAGAAGATCTGTAGGATTTGTTTTTTTTATGCCGTTATTACCACAAAACCTCTAAAGTAAAAGTCTTTATTCTAGATTCTGCATTTTTTTACCCAATGTAATAAGTATGGGTTTTTCTGGGCTCCTAATATTGATAACGTTCAGCAATTTCCGATCCGTGGGGTTCTGACACCCACTACCCCTATTCCGCTGCCAGTGCCAGAACTATTATCTTGATCAGAGCCAAAAGCTCAGCTCAATTTAAAGTGTAATGGCCATGTTGGGTTACTGCAGCTCAGCTCTCAATCAAGTGAATGAGATAGGACAACAATATTAGGAGCCCAGAAACCCCCATTAAATGACATCTGTCAGCAGATTTGTACCTATGAGACTGGCTGACCTGTTACATGTGCGCTTGGCAGCTGAAGGCATCTGTGTTGGTCCTATGTTCATATGTGCCCACATTGCTGAGAAAAATGATGTTTTAATGTATGCAAATGATCCTCTAGGAGCAACGGTGTTTTGCCGTTACACCTGCAGCCTCTGCTGCCTGTGCACTTTGATTGAAAGGGCCAGGAATGATGACGTTTTCACTGCCTGGCCCTGTCAATCAAAGTGGAGAGGCCGCGGCAGTTGAAGAGACCAGAGCCTAAAGGTGTAACGGTCCACAAACCATACAGATGCCCTTTAAATAAACCAGGACTGCTGATGGAATTTTAATTCTCAAGGGATTCCCTGAGATCCTACCTTGTAGTTTACAAGCTGCTATATAAAGCCCCGTGGTGCAAACTCAAGCCTGCGGCCTGTTGATGGACTGGCACAGTGAATGATAATTCCTCTGACTGTCCTGATCTGCTGTCCAGTTGAAAGTAGGAATTACTCCATTAAATCCAGATGTATCTTCTGTAACTTCATCATAGGGCTCACAGTGGCAACAAGCTTATAGTGGAGAAGGGTGCAGCTTCCACGCCCTGTTATACAGGCTCTATACGAGGGCAGTCTTCCCAAAAAGTAATGTAGAGTCCAAACATGGCACAACTATTTATACAGAATTGTAATGTATGCCTATCACAGGCCTCGGAGTGACTGGAAACCTCTGGCAACGGAGCACTGGCGAATAGGTATCAGCTCCAAGGTTGGACAACCCCTTGAAAGGGAATCTGTCACCCCAATTTTAGACCATTATTTACAGTTACATGTGAGTGGTACTACAGATAAGGAGTCCAGACAACTCTTTTTTTTTATTTTCCTACTGCCCCCCGTCCCCCTGCTGTCAGCTCTCAGAGCTGCAGTGAAATACATTGTCAGGACTGCAGTGCATGCGCACAAGTCCTCTCCATTATGTTAGAACAGCACAGCAGTCCTGACTGTGTATTTCAATGCAGCTTTGAGTGCTGACAGTAGGGAAACTATGGGCAGTAGAAAAATAAAAAATAGGGATCTGTATTTCTTATCTGCAGTACTGATTATGTATTACTGTACAGATTCCTTTTAACTGTTATGCAGGTTGTTAAAGCCTCGGCCACACAATAACCAACTCATACAAGGCTTTGGTTTAAAACAAAAAAGTGCATTGGATGATCCTTTTTTATATTTTATCAGCTTTAGACTATTTTCTGAAGCTTATTTAATATTTGTCTCAAAAGAATTATCCTGCCGAGTATATAGAATATATTTAGACTTGGTAAGAAGTGCAGTGCAACAGTTCAACTCTCAAATGTCCCCTTTGTATTTTTACACCTGATCTTACTAGCTTTGTTTTGCTGGCTTTCTTTCTGAAATAATTTTTGTTTCGCTTATGCTGTAAGCCTTTTGGGATAGGAACTACTTCATCACATAGTTGGTTACTAACACAAAGCGTCAAATTAATGCTGAGCACAGCATCAAAGAATGGCTTGGAGCAGCACCGCAGCTATTACAGGTACTAATAAGCCGATCATTGATCAGTCCATTTTCAGTGAGCTAAGCAAAGCGGAAAATAAACAGCTTCATGAATCTAGCAAAAGACAATGCAAAGCCAAACATCTAAACTGTAAGAATAAATTACTATGTACTTTGGTTAATAAGGGTCACTGCTGTGCCTTTGCTTTTTTTTTTTTTTAAAAGATCATTATTTAAAGAAATACTACAGCTAGGGTAAGACAGCAGAGACACCCTGCGTTACCAATGTTCCTTCTTGATTTCTTAATCAAATTTAAAAAAAGGTATTATAAAAAAATTATAATAATAATTAGCACTTCCATCCAAAGGTATGCAAGAAATATTTTTGAAAACAGGATAATCTGCAATTCCAAGCTATACTCTTATTGCATGGTCACTACAGAACAATATCTCAGGGGAATCCTTTTCCTTGTCGTTGCATTTCGAGCTAATCTATTGACTAACATTTACAGAGGTCTACATTTTCAGGGAGTAATTAATGTTCATGTCACAAATTATGTCAGATTTCATGGAGGAATAGCGCTTTATGCTAGTGCTTCATGGACACCAGGACAGACCCCAGACGGACCCCATTGTCAAAGTAATCCTTCAGGTGCCATTAGTAGCCTTTGTATGATGGATCAGACAGAGCATTGCAGCTTGCGACACAAGTGTGAAGAAACCTTTAAAACTGGGAGTAGAGATAAGTAAATCAGCCTAGCCTACTACAGCCTAGAACCTAGCCTAATAAAGACAAGGGAAACCTCTTTGAGACAACCACCCTAAATAGCCGTGAACAATGGTCAACAGGGGTCATCCTTTCAAAGCTGTGGTCCAGTATATGCACAGAAGGATATAAAACATGTCAGAACCCATCACCGAAAAATGTGGTCAAGATCATGGGTGGTGTTGTAAAAGAGGTGGTCTTTTGAGGAGACTGCACTGTATACAAATCAGATTACTTTGCACTGCTCTCTTATCTGGTAGTACTTTGAGCTCAAAGGTAGGCAGTGGAGAAAGTGCAGTCACCACGATGTTTATCATTTTGGTTAAAAATGCGGTTGGCGAGCCATTTAGAGGGGCCTTATTTTTTTTAGGATGAGGCATTGTATTACTATAGCTTGTGTGCGCAAACAAAGGCTCTGTGAACAACTAATTCATGCTTTCTATAGCCAAGGTTATTATGGAAGAAGGAATTGCATTAACATTCGATAAGAGGTAAGTTCCCTAATTATCATCATATATATAGAAGTTGCTTATCCTGGTGACAGAGATTCACATGTCTTCCTGTATTGATTTATATGTATCAGGCAAATAATTGACATTACCTCTTCGATTTGGAAATCTCTAGTAGGAAAGCTTAGTTGTCAAATCCAATTTATATCAATAATTCTTAATTCAGGTTTACTTGGCATTTCATGATTTTGGATTTTAACAATATGAACACCAATTTCAATTTATATGTCCTAATTCCTGCCTCTCTTCTCTTAGTTTTCATGGATCTGATGAGAAAATGTAATAACAGGTGGGGACCTAGGCAAGTTAAGTTAATCTTTAGTTTCCTAAACATTATAGATCCGGACTTTTAATAAGATGACCATAAAAAGCAAGTACATATTATATTAAACTTCATGGCTGACATTGAAATAATCATAGCACGCGGTTGCCATGGGTGGCTGAGGTTACAGATAAAAGCTGAGCTGACCACCGCATAGGATAGTTATTTCAATCATAGTCAGGAAATACTGAGAATACCTCCTTTAAATCCAATATTCACATGGCAACAACAAATGAAAGTTATATATATCGTCTCAATGTGTTTAAAGAGGACCTTTCACTTGTAAAAACAATGTGAACTAAGTATGCTGACATATAGAGTGGCGCCTGGGGATCTCACTGCACTTACTATTATCCCCGGGCGCCGCTCCGTTCTCCCGTTATAGGCTTCGGTACCGGAGCGCATAACGGGAGAACGGAGCGGCGCCCGGGGATAATAGTAAGTGCAGTGAGATCCCCGGGCGCCGCTCTACATGGCAGCATACTTAGTTCACATTGTTTTTACAAGTGAAAGGTCCTCTTTAAAATAAAATTGAACCAACTTTACAAATAATCATGTTTAAAAATATCCTACCATATTGTGTCTGTAGCACCTATGCAGACGTATGCATCTTCATGGTAAGCAACTACAATCTCTCTCCTCCACCTCTTGCTAATGTAGAATATGTAAGAAATGCACAGATGGAAAGGAGTAAAAATGCAAGATTAGACTGCACAGAGTAAGGGCTCATTCATATGACCGTATGGTTGCCGTACCCACGCTGTGGACCACAAATAGCGGTCTGCAATGCACTGCGCAATCCTCAAAATACTGCATAAGATAGGACATGTATTTTGTGGTGCGGAGGCACGGACCCCAAAGCCCACAGAACAGCTTCAGAGTGTTTCTGTGGGCCTCCAATCCGTGCCTCCGCTCCGTAATCGATAGGACATGTCCTATCTTTTGTTATATTTTGCGGATCGAGGACCCATTCAAGTCAATGAATCCGCACTGAGGCACAGAGTTCACACAGCTGGTGCCCTGCAACACGGGCGCAACAGTCATATGGTCGTGTAAATGAGCCCTTAGTTTGTAATCTGCAACCATGGAGACACCTAGGTGTGGATAGGGGCTGTAGACGCAACATACACAATCACACACAAGCATATGTATATATATATATATATATACACTCACCTAAAGAATTATTAGGAACACCATACTAATACGGTGTTGGACCCCCTTTTGCCTTCAGAACTGCCTTAATTCTACGTGGCATTGATTCAACAAGGTGCTGATAGCATTCTTTAGAAATGTTGGCCCATATTGATAGGATAGCATCTTGCAGTTGATGGAGATTTGAGGGATGCACATCCAGGGCACGAAGCTCCCGTTCAGCCACATCCCAAAGATGCTCTATTGGGTTGAGATCTGGTGACTGTGGGGGCCATTTTAGTACAGTGAACTCATTGTCATGTTCAAGAAACCAATTTGAAATGATTCGAGCTTTGTGACATGGTGCATTATCCTGCTGGAAGTAGCCATCAGAGGATGAATACATGTTCTCATTCTGTTTACGCCAAATTCGGACTCTACCATTTGAATGTCTCAACAGAAATCAAGACTCATCAGACCAGGCAACATTTTTCCAGTCTTCAACAGTCCAATTTTGGTGAGCTCGTGCAAATTGTAGCCTCTTTTTCCTATTTGTAGTGGAGATGAGTGGTACCCGGTGGGGTCTTCTGCTGTTGTAGCCCATCCGCCTCAAGGTTGTGCGTGTTGTGGCTTCACAAATGCTTTGCTGCATACCTCGGTTGTAACGAGTGGTTATTTCAGTCAACGTTGCTCTTCTATCAGCTTGAATCAGTCGGCCCATTCTCCTCTGACCTCTAGCATCCACAAGGCATTTTTGCCCACAGGACTGCCGCATACTGGATGTTTTTCCCTTTTCACACCATTCTTTGTAAACCCTAGAAATGGTTGTGCGTGAAAATCCCAGTAACTGAGCAGATATTGTGAAATACTCAGACCGGCCCGTCTGGCACCAACAACCATGCCACGCTCAAAATTGCTTAAATCACCTTTCTTTCCTATTCTGACATTCAGTTTGGAGTTCAGGAGATTGTCTTGACCAGCACCACACCCCTAAATGCATTGAAGCAACTGCCATGTGATTGGTTGACTAGATAATTGCATTAATGAGAAATAGAACAGGTGTTCTTAATAATTCTTTAGGTGAGTGTATATATATATATATATATATATATATATATATAAATTAAGAATGTTTGCAAGTTGCCTCTTTTTTCGCTCTTGCAAATGTTTGCAAAGGTGTACATAGACTATAAGGCATACAATAACACCATGTGGCTACAGTGCAACAAATAACAAAGTAGAATTCAATAAAAGGGTGCGGAGGGATCATACTATACAAAATCAGATTATTTTTATTCGGTGATGCACATTGACAGCCAAGGGGGGAACAACCTGTCAAGATTTCTAATGAACCGGAGAATGACTGCTACAATGAAAGCTCCAAAATGGGAACATCTTTATCTTCATCCCACTTGTAATAGGCATCAGGTAAAAACTATAGCAGTTCAGGTAATCATTTTATCACGTGCTATCTTACTAGAGTATTATCCTCGGTTCTGTTCCTCGGAGGTCCCGCGTGCCGCTTGATGAAGCATGTTTATTGTGGTCACAGCGTGGTCGCATGGCAGTGCCAGGAACATAAAGCCATTTATCCAATTTCCATTAGGAAGGGAGAGGGGGTGAAAGATAATGTTACCAGAGGGCCCCTCTAATAGAGAAAAGTTGTTGACGTTGACTTGTTGATGAGCATGGTGGATCTTATAGAGTCCTAAAAAAAATTAATTTCTCCATAGATAACAATAGAAGACCCCCAATATAAAAATTTTTTTGCTTGGGTTCACACCACAACTTAAATTTTCATTGTTCAGCTATAGGAGAAGAGAAATGAAAACTAACAAAGTGCTGGAGCTGTCAAATGACGGTAACGAACAACAGCCTACGGTCCCAATTGACTACAATGGGATTCACTGAGTTTCCTTTAGAAAACCTAGCATTTTACCAGACAAAATATTGCAGCATACTGAGCTATTTTGTTATATATTTTTAAAAGAACCTGTGATGGAGGCCCTAAGCATAACCTCCGACACAGATGTGACCATTTCATCATTTTAAGACTTTTACTAACAGAAATCATGAAGTGGGAAAGAGATCTGAGACTCAGTGTAAATTTTACTTACTAAAGTGATTCCTCTGAGGTCATCCATAAAAACAATGGAAAATATGGATTCAAGCTGTTCTGAAGTTGGTGACCTTATTATTATTATTGCTATTAAACCTTCAAAGAGTTGTACAATCAATACATAATCTTTTGTGCGTGTCAAATTTGCAATCTAAATGCATATACTGTCAAGTCAGCACATTAATAAATGTGAAATATGACTTTTTAAGATAAGGAACTGACAGAAGAATTCATTTCTTCAGGGTTTATTTAAATGTGATCATTAACGAATATGTGGCGTTTACGTCTTTAAAATATATGTGTAAATGATATCATTTTCACCCTAAAAAGAGAGCAATTATGCAGTAAAAGGATCATATCCCATAAGTGGGACCCACACTTATCTGAGAAATGAGGTTCCCCAGACCCTGGTTGCTGAAAATGGAGACATGGCTGCAAATGAGTGACTACTCATTTGACTATTTTTGGAACCCCATCCATGAGCGTCTACCTTTCCATTCACAGCAGTTGCGAGATGTGGGTTGGGAATGGGACCTCCGTACCCAACCCACATCCTGTGGCTGTCCTAGATGGGAATAATCCTCATCAATAATGTGGAATCTCACACAAAGAATAATACTTTTGTTATCCTTTCTTGAAGTTGCAGGTCTTCCAACTTGAGCATGTAGAAATGGGTCTTGATGCTGGAACCTCATGCAATCAGATGATGGGGAGGAAAGGGGGGATACTGGTGCCTACACATTTCACAGGGGATGCATTCGCCATATCAGAAAGTGCTGCTCTTTGCAAAATCTTTGTTTTGATGAATACATAAAGGTCCAAAATTCCCATTTCAAAAATGTACATAGGCCTTAAAAATGTATCAGTGTTTGTTCTGATGGGAAGAGCATAGCTGGATGTACTGCACTTTCCCAGGCTATAATATCCAATTTTCTGGAGTGTTTGAAATCAGGTCTTACGAAATTAATGTGGATTCGCTGTGTCTACTTAACAGATTTGACTAAGGGCAACTCCTAAGGGCATTACCTAACCCTACCAATTGGAGTAGTCTCTGTTCAGCAAACGGCTGATACACGGGCTAAAGAGACGACAGTGCAAACGCTGCGGGGTTAGGGAGAAGTCGAGGTCAGGCCAAGCAGAGTTTGTGTAATCTAAATTCAGTGCAATGGTCAAAGCAGGTAGCTCAAGGTCATTATGGAAATAAGGCAGAGGCCATCAAAGTGAACGGTTAGATCTGAAGACAGGCAGAAATAAGTACACGGGGGAGTGAACAAGACAATTTTTGCACCTTTGCTGGGAACTAGACAACTAGATCCTATTGCTCAGGCATCTTCCCACAGGGACCAGCCATAGTCCAGGAAAGATGAAAGTGCATGAGCAGGACACTTAGGAGATGGATAGAGAAAGCCCTATGGGCAGAGAGGCAGACAAGAAGAAGGTCTCAGCCTGAGTGGGGCAAATGGAATGACACTGTGTCAATTGGGAAGACACTGTGGCACCACCAGGACACTAACATTGAGGGACAGGTGAGCATACTGGCAGCCATATCTGCTAGGGGGAAAGAGATTGTTGTGGGTAAGGACTACCGGTGTAACAACATGATAATCAGCCAATAGTTGGGCCAAAAAAAAACAAAAAAATTCATAATTTAAGGATAGTGCCTGTTTGTCTGTAAAGGAGTCAATGCTAATTAAGGTATACAGTCAGGTCCATAAATATTGGGACATCAACACAATTCTAACATGTTTGGATCTATACACCACCACAATGGATTTGAAATGAAATGAACAAGATGTGCTTTAACTGCAGACTGACAATTTGAGGGTATTTACATCCAAATCAGGTGAACGGTGTAGGAATTACAACAGTTTGCATATGTGCCTCCCACTTGTTAAGGAACCAAACGTAATGGAACAGAATAATAATCATAAATCAAACTTTCACTTTTTAAGGCCTCATGCACACGACCGTATTTTTTTGCGGTCCGCAAAACGGGGTTCCGTTTTACCGTGATCCGTGACCGTTTTTTCGTCCATGGGTCTTCCTTGATTTTTGGAGGATCCACGGACATGAAAAAAAAGTCGTTTTGGTGTCCGCCTGGCCGTGCGGAGCCAAACGGATCCGTCCTGAATTACAATGCAAGTCAATGGGGACGGATCCGTTTGACGTTGACACAATATGGTGCAATTTCAAACGGATCCGTCCCCCATTGACTTTCAATGTAAAGTCAGGAGTTAATATACCATCGGATCGGAGTTTTCTCCAATCCGATGGTATATTTTAACTTGAAGCGTCCCCATCACCATGGGAACGCCTCTATGTTAGAATATACTGTCGGATTTGAGTTACATCGTGAAACTCAAATCCGACAGTATATTCTAACACAGAGGCGTTCCCATGGTGATGGGGACGCTTCAGGTGAGAATATACTAAAAGAACTGTGTACATGACTGCCCCATGACCTGTCACTTACCAGTAGGAGGAGCTCCCGCACAGACCTGTCACTTACCAGTAGGAGGAGCTCCCGGCCGGACGCAGAGATCGCAGCTCGCAGGTAAGTATAATGGTTCTACAAATTGCTAAGTAACCATGGCAACCTGGACTGCAGTAGCGTCCTGGTTGCCATGGTTACCGATCGGAGCCCCAGCGATTAAACTGGGACTCCGATCGGTACACTCCGCTGCCACCAATGATAGGGGGGGAGATTTTAATTAGGAGGGGGAGGGAGGGGAGAAGGCCCACTGGCCACCAACGAGTTAACTACATGGGAAGGGAGGGGGGGGCCCACTTCCCACCAACGAGTTAACTACAGGGGAGGGAGGGGGGCCGGCCGCACTGGCCACCAATGAGTTAACTACAGGGGGGGGGCCCCACTGGCCACCAATGAGTTAACTACAGGGGAGGGGAGGGGCCACACTGGCCACCAATGAGTTAACTACAGGGGAGGGGGGGGCGGCCGCACTGGCCACCAATGTGTTAAATACAGGGGAGGGAGGGGGGCCGCACTGGCCACCAATGAGTTACATACAGGGGGGGGCAGGGGGGGTCTGCCCCCTGCTGCCTGGCAGCACCTGCCAGGCAGCAGGGGGCAGTCATGTACACAGTTCTGTTAGTATATTCTAACCTGAAGCGTCCCCATCACCATGGGAACGCCTCTGTGTTAGAATATACTGTCGGATTTGAGTTTTCACGAAGTGAAAACTCATCTCTGAAAAAGCTTTTATGCAGACGGATCTTCGGATCCGTCTTTATAAAAACTAACCTACGGCCACGGATCACGGACACGGATGCCAATCTTGTGTGCATCCGTGTTCTTTCACGGACCCATTGACTTGAATGGGTCCGTGAACCGTTGGCCGTGAAAAAAATAGGACAGGTCATATTTTTTTCACGGCCACGAAACACGGCTCACGGATGCGGCTGCCAAACGGTGCATTTTCCGATTTTTCCACGGACCCATTGAAAGTCAATGGGTCCGCGAAAAAAAAACGGAAAACGGCACAACGGCCACGGATGCACACAACGGTCGTGTGCATGAGGCCTAATACTTGGTTGCAAGTCCTTTGCAGTCAATTACAGCCTGAAGTCTGGAACGGATAGACATCACCAGATGCTGGGTTTCATCCCTGGTGATGCTCTGCCAGGCCTCTACTGCAACTGTCTTCAGTTCCTGCTTGTTCTTGGGGCATTTTCCCTTCAGTTTTGTCTTCAGCAAGTGAAATGCATGCTCAATCAGATTCAGGTCAGGTGATTGACTTGGCCATTGCATAATATTCCACTTATTTCCCTTAAAAAACTCTTTGGTTGCTTTTGCAGTATGCTTTGGGTCATTGTCCATCTGCACTGTGAAGCGCCGTCCAATGAGTTCTGAAGCATTTGGCTGAATATGAGCAGATAATATTGCCGAAACACTTCAGAATTCATCCTGCTGCTTTTGTCAGCAGTCACATCATCAATAAATACAAGAGAACCAGTTCCATTAGCAGCCATACATGCCCACGCCATGACACTACCACCACCATGCTTCACTGATGAGGTGGTATGCTTAGGATCATGAGCAGTTCCTTTCCTTCTACATACTCTTCTCTTCTCATCACTCTGGTACAAGTTGATCTTGGTCTCATCTGTCCATAGGATGTTGTTCCAGAACTGTGAAGGCTTTTTTAGATGTCGTTTGGCAAACTCTGATCTGGCCTTTCTGTTTTTGAGGCTCACTAATGGTTTACATCTTGTGGTGAACCCTCTGTATTCACTCTGGTGAAGTCTTCTCTTCATTGTTGACTTTGAAACACATACACCTACCTCCTGGAGAGTGTTCTTGATCTGGCCAACTGTGATGGGTGTTTTCTTTACCAGGGAAAGAATTCTTCGGTCATCCACCACAGTTGTTTTCCGTGGTCTTCCGGGTCTTTTGGTGTTGCTGAGCTCACCGGTGCGTTCCTTCTTTTTAAGACTGTTCCAAACAGTTGTTTTGGCCACACCTAATGTTTTATCTATCTCTCTGATGGGTTTGCTTAGTTTTTTCAGCCTAATGATGGCTTGCTTCACTGATAGTGACAACATTTTGGATCTCATCTTGAAAGTTGACAGCAACAGATTCCAAATGCAAATAGCACACTTGAAATGAACTCTGGACCTTTTATCTGCTCATTGCAATTGGAATAATGAGAGAATAACACACACCTGGCCATGGAACATCTGAGAAGCCAATTGTCCCATTACTTTTGGTTCCTTAACAAGTGGGTGGCACATATGCAAACTGTTGTAATTCCTACACCGTTCACCTGATTTGGACGTAAATACCCTCAAATTAAAGCTGACAGTCTGCAATTAAAACACATCTTGTTTGTTTCATTTCAAATCCATTGTGGTGGTGTATAGAGCCAAAAATGTTAGAATTGTGTCGATGTCCAAATATTTATGGACCTGACTGTATATGATGGATAATCATGCTATCAGCACCGTAGTAGATAGTATGTGGTTTAATAAGAGTCGCCTTAATAGAGTAACCAGTTTTACTACAAATTTTCAAAAAGGCAAGGAAGGGTATCATCAGCATGTCCTTACCAAATTTCTAGAAGGGTATAGTCACACATGCCGTATGGATTTTCCATCATGGAACTTCATGTGGAAAATCTAAATTGAATACAGTAGCAGCCGAGTGCATGAAAGTTTAAAGTAAATCTCTTCCAAAAGCTGTTAAAATTTGTGCAACAAAAGCCACACATACAATAACACATATAATAAGATTTGAAATCTGAAGCATGCGAATTTACGCTGCGGATTTCTGATGCCATGGATTTCATGCATTGCAATGCTGAGACTAGTGCAGACCTGCAGCATTTATGCAGTGAATTCCACAAGAATTTGGTGCGGATTTTACTGCTGCAAAATTCTGGCAGGTGCAATGAAGACTTAATTAAGAGTTAAATCCGCAGTGCACCCGCCATGTGTGGCTGCACCCTATAAATGTGATCCAAAAATAGATAACGATAAAGCACCGCACAGAAAAGGAAGGTGTAGGCACAAAGAAACCACAGGCATTCTTGTATGCAAAGAGAAAGGTAACTAATCTCTTGTGCTCATCCCGTGACAATTGCACATCGAAGCATTACATGCATGGTATTCTCAACGCTTGCTCACACTTCAATAATTGCTGATTTTTCTGAGATTTCATGCAAATGAGTAAAAATACGATCCTTCATCTTCTCTCAGTCACTGGAAAAGTCAATAATGGGGAGTTTTAACTATCAACTGATGGGAAAATTATTTTACAAAGAACTACACTGAGAAAGAGGTAGCTAAAAAATTCTCATAATAATATGAACTACAACGCTACAACTTGTTACAGTATCAAAGCCAAGACTTTGTTATCCAAAGCTAGAACAGCGCAATAAGCTACAGTTACTTAAAGTTTGAACAGCATATTAAGCTACAATTTACCTATCAACAAGTGGTTCTGAATTTCAGATCACTCGTGGTATTAAACATACGAGTGCACTAAATGACATAAGCATCTACTATCAAATATCTGAATGGGACATCTGCTTATATATCGTATATATCCTACATATATTATATTATATATTTTAATCAACACAAAATGGCCATTTTTTTTAACTGATTACTAAAGAGAGACTTTTCATTTTATCCTAATTTATTTGAACCTATTTGATCTTTTTTGAACTCATATTCTTTTGGATCTACATTTATATATATTTTTTTGGACATATATTTTTGGATTCATATTGCTGTTGCTATACCATATTAATTGCCATTATTCATTACTGCCACTTGAATTGCGGTTATTATTAGTGCTGCCATTGTTGCTTATTTCTCTTCTATTTGCTGCTATTTATTTGCTGCTATTTATGGTCACCCATTGTTGACATATGTGATCTTCATTTTTAATCTTAATTTTTAATCTTGATTTTTATTTCTACTACCCTACATTTTAATTTTCCTGAAATATAAAGTGTGAATAAATTATCTATCGTTTTTAGTCCTTGCGACACCAGATATTAGTGTGCCATCCATTATTTTATCTCTACTCAATACTAATTACATAGGCGACGGGTACGCCTAGGATTGAGCACCTATATCCAATGGTCTGAAGGAGGTGAGCCGCTGATTTAGCAGATGCAGCAGGAGAAAATGTGCTGTCCTTAAATAAAGGAACAAAGAGAAGCTTGTCAGAATAATAAAAAGCCTTTGCGTTTTCCAGTTCAGTGGGTATAAGAAAAGAAATTAGAGGCAATGTATAGCAGTTTGGTATGGATCAATGACAGTGTGCAGCACTGTAAAAAGAATGGCAAAAGCACAGTGCGGAGATGTCATTTCTTACTTGTTTTATTAAAGCTATCTGAGATACAGAAATACTGTTTCTGTGGAAACCAAAGACTAGTATATGACCTCAAGCTAATGGTGGTTGTGACCTGCATATCTGCATAGCAGTGAGATATTATCAGGTTGTTCAATTTCTACCAATTCTTTGCAAAATAAAAATAAATAAATACAAATTGTGCATGTGAGAAGTAAAATGTTGGGGTAGTTTTAGTGCATCCTATAACTGTTGACCACTTCATTGACAAAATACTGTAATATGTGTGACCCACCTCTTCAGGAAAGCTTGCCCCCTGCAATAAGTATGCTGCTATCACACAGCCAGATTGGCAGCTTTTACCCTCACCTACTGTGTCCTTCCCCTTTCCCTTGTAGATTGTAAGCTCTCGTGGTCAGGGTCCTCTCCTCCTCTGTACCAGTCTGTTACTAAGTTCATGCTCAATGAACTTGTGTTGTTTTATGTTATGTATGTGTAACCCCCCTTAGATGTACAGCACCATAGCATTAGTGGTACTTTCAAATAATAAAACGACTAATAATGGAAGATTAGAATTTTAGTTCCAGTCTGGGGGAAGGCACATGAGCCTTAGATGTGGTCCCTGTGGTGGCCATGGAAGGAACTGGACACAAGGGTCCAAGTTCCCTTACAGGGTGGACACAAGGGTCCAATTTTCCTTACAGGGCCATCCTACAGAGTCACAGCAATCTTAGTAAAAAAGGGTGGGGAACCTACCTGAGGTTACTGCCACCTTAAGATGGCCATTCACTTTAGATAGCTATGCATAGTAACTCCACTTATGCATGTACTGCATACTTGTCTGGTCATGCATGCCTTTTAAAAGTAAAGGGGTACGAGGAGGCTGCCAAACAACTCTAGCAAGGGATTAGGCATGGTGGAGTCCAACTGCTCAACGAATATAAATTCTTCTTGTCCCAGATGTATTTATTTATTTATTTTGTGCGGTTTTCCAGACTTTTGTCCTTTTTTTACCTAGTCTTTCAGTGTGTTGTACCTAGTGAAAAATCATATGCACCTCCTTTCTGAGATCTTGCGGTCTTCAGGACGTGACTGACCTCAGTGTGTCCCTAAGCATCAAGCGACCCAACATTGAAGTGCTGCCTGGAGACACATCACCACATGAGGTCAGTCATTTGCTATAGTAGCGCATGTGATCCCATCAAGAAGTTTACAGGGCAGGGACCGGAGTAACATGGAACTGAGCCAGTAAGCTGAAAGGGAGTAGATAAGTGTGATTTTTTTTTTTTTACACCAGGTTCAACACTCTGCTGGGGCTAGTTTAAAACAAGCATAAGACTGGAGAACCACTTTAAGAGCCATGTACCTTTGAATTTTACAAAATGATGAATTCAAACGTGGTGTTTCCCTAACCACAGTCCCAAAATTAATTCCCAAGACACTCAATGACCAAAGCTATTTCTATTATTCTTACTCTTCTCCACATCATAGACTATTGTTTTCCAGAAAACCTACTGTATGAATTACATACACTTAGCTGTCATGTCATCTCTCACAACTTCCACACATTATTAACATAGCATTGTTTAACCCAAGCGGCATTTAAGGATAGGACACATATGTGTCCTAGTTTTTCTGGTTTCCATATATTGTCATTTTTCATACATAGTCTTTATGCTATTGATATAGATAACTGAAGAGGAGATTATACATCTGATTTCCCAGCTTTTGGGGCCTGAGATAATTATTGGGGACCAAGTCACTTTATGTTTTGATGCTTACTAATACAGTGTTTTACACTATATCAGAAATGAGTTAAAATAAAAATATAACAACATTAATTAAATTAGCTTAAACAAACTTTGTGAAGGCAAATAAGTCTGTATATCCAAATAGTTTAATTAATAAAGAGGAGTAGTGAGTAAAGAACCATATCAACTATGTTGAACCTAGGCATAGACATGGTCTAACAATGCATTTTGCTGACATGTGAACTGAGTAGACAAAGAAAAATCTTAAATAAGTTATAACTTAAGGAGAAGACAATATATTGGAGACATAAGGAAAAGTGGGGAGGAAAGGATAAGAAACAGATGAAAACATAGGCGGTTATTCATCATAAATCAGGTGGACTTTGTCAGTGATTATTAACAATGAGAAGTAGTCTCAAGTGTGCCATACATGTTGGACATGGTCAAGGGTACAGTTTAGGAGATCTGATATCTTTCAATCAAGTAAAAAGCCTGTTTCCTTGAGTGCGTTGTAGAATTGGAAGCAGCAACCTGGCAGACCCTTACCAGAGCTTAGATGGTAAGAAAGCAGGCTTAGGGGAATGTATCAGAGTAGAACAAGGATTAGGGTATGGACCTCAGCCCTAAAAAGTATAAATACTTCCAGCTTTTTGAATTTTATAAATAGTATTTTTAATGAGTAGTTGAAACAGTTCAGCAATACTGATACACAATAAAGTGACCAAATTCCTAGAAATTATTCTCCTTTTGAAGCATCAGTATTTATGCGTTATGAGATTTAAGTAAGCCAACAAACCCTAACCCAGGCTACATGTGCAAAACAGCTGGGGAAGAAATGCTTACCTTGCCGCCCTCTTGTCTAGTCCAAAATAATCAACACTAGAGACAAATCTTAAGGGTTCTTGTTAAATGCCGCACTTGTCTGGGGGCATGCCCTAGTCAATCATTACCAGTTTTCCCCCAACTTGTTGAATAGCTATTCGATGAAAGATGGCATACCATGGGTTTATAAAGATCATTTATGTGGTTGGATGAACAGAGAAAAACATATATTTTTTATATTTTTCATTTTATCCAATCAATTAATAATATCAAATATACCAACTATATTCATACACATTTAAAAAGACAGAAAGACACAGAAGGAGGAATGAGGAAAAGACAAAGAAGAAAGCTGTAGAACTTTAAAAGATATAATTAATTAGATTAGAACAGAAAAAAAACTACTGACACAGATTAATTCAGACTAGTGATTCTTGCAGAGCTCTAGCAGTGCTGCTCTTCGGGGTGGTGGGTTGGGGGCAAATATAACTGCTGGTGTCATTTCAGGTGCACCTTGTGTATGTCTACATACTGTAGAGTACTTAGCGCATTATCCGCCGAGCTGGGTTCTGCCAAGAACACATTTAAATGGTTACTAGACTCCTTTTGTCTCTACTGCAGCACACAAGAGTGCTAATTAACAGCCATTCAGAAAGATACTTTATTGGAGATTTTATTTTGCTCGCCTGAATATTATTAAGCTGTTATTAAATGTCTCTAAGGGATTAACTTAATGTTAACTGCCCAAACGACCTTTAAAATAATGCCCAACCAAATGAAAAGAAATTAGGTTTTATGTATACAATGGTACAACACTCACCTGTTGCATGCAGTTATTATTATGCCTACTGCCATCTGTCTAATTTGTATGAAAATCGATCAGTAATTTGCTTGGAATTAATTTAGGTTATGAATTGTAAATTATTTACAGCTATACACTGCTTTGCATAATCAGGTCATTAGCATTACAAAGGAGAAAGGGTCTAAGATTCTTTCCTAAAAATGTAGCTAAAATAATATAGTTGCATGGTATTTTATAATAATAGTTTATTATTCTTATTCACAATTTTTTTTTTTTTTTTTTTAGGTTTTGAGCATAGACATTAGCTATGAATGATTTGGTGAAATTGTCAGATTCCAGTTGGTACAAATAAATTGAACCAGAATGCATGTTACTCTGAGGTTTCCTAGTACTGTCTTCTACCTCTTTCAAGTTCATATATGACTACGGGTAAATGAATTGTAGTTGGTGGTAACAAACATCCTGCTTAAAAACACACTGCACTATACATTTTCTTTTTTATCAAAAACAATCCAAAAACTATCCCTTTTTGGTGCAAGATTCTTCTTCTCCACCATACAGAAAGAATTCCTAAAAATAATCCGATTCATTGGAATCCAGAGTTTTGGGGAAATTTGGGAAAGTTTTGCTCATCTCTAAGGCTACATGCACACGACCGTATGAGCTTTGCGGTCCGCAAATTGCCATATGCCATCTGTTTTTTTTTGCAGATCCATTGTAACAATGCCTAAAACGGACAAGAATAGGACATTTTCTATTTTTTTTGTGGGCTACGGAACGGACATACTGATGTGGACAGCACACGGTGTGATGTCCGCATTTTTTGCGGACCCATTAAAATGAATGGGTCCGCATCCTATCGGCAAAAAAAATGGAACGGACACGGAAACAAACAACGTTTGTGTGCATGTAGCCTAATAGATATATAAATATTCAAGCTTTTAGGTTATAATAAAGTTAAAGAAACACTTGTACAAAGTGTATACATTAGGTTATGTCTAGTGCAGGGCCAGAGGGGTGGTTGTATAACACAGAGCTTCACTGAGCACCAAAGACAGAATCCCTGTGTCATGCATTGCTTCGTTGGGCCCCTCCACTGTTCCTAGTATAATAGTAATATCACTGTACTTGAATCTCAACGTGTAACAATATGCAGTGCAGCATGCATTAGGATAGGTGAGTTGTACAATGGTTGCAATAAAAATGCTTTTGGACATCCTCAATATTTCCCTATGGTGAGAAATAGAAAAAACCAAGCAAAAGCTTCAACATTATCGTAATCGTAGCCAGCTACCCTGGTGTATCTCCTTTTGAGGTTACAGAACAATCATGATAATCAGGGATTTCATTAGAACATTCAAAAGTCACCTTGTAGCACAATCCTTAAAGAGATGATCCTATAATAAGCATTTATTACCTATCCACTGCTTAACCCCTTAAGGAAATGGCCATATTTCACTTTAAGGACCAGGCCATTTTTTGCAAATCTGACCAGTGTCAATTTATGTGTGAATAACTTTAAAACGCTTTTATTTATCCAGGCTATTCTGAGATTGTTATTTCGTCACATATTGTACTTCATGACAGTGGTAAAATTGAGTAAAAATGTATTTATTAAAAAAATACAAAATGTACCAAAAATTTAGAAAAATTTCCAAATTTCCAAATTTACATTTTTCTACTTTTATAATAGATAGTAATACCTCCAAAAATTGTTAGTATTTTACATTCCCCATATGTCTACTTCATGTTTGGATCATTTTGGGAATGCCATTTTATTTTTTGGGGATGTTACAAGGCTTAGGGTACTTTCACACTAGCATTTTTCTTTTCCGGCATAGAGTTCCATCACAGGGGCTCTATACCGGAAAAGAACTGATCAGGCATATCCCCATGCATTCTGAATGGAGAGTAATCCGTTCAGGATGCATCAGAATGTCTTCAGTTCAGTCATTTTGACTGATCAGGCAAAAGATAAAACCGTAGCATGCACCGGATGCGTCTCACAAATGCTTTCATCACATGCAGATTGGCGGATCCGGCGGGCACTTCTGATGACGGAACTGCCCGCCGTATCACACTGCCGCAAGTGTGAAAGTAGCCTTAGAAGTTTAGAAGCAAATCTTGAAATTTTTCAGAAAATTTCTAAAACCCACTTTTTCAGTACCAGTTAGAAACATAGAAACATAGAATGTGTCGGCAGAAAAGAACCATTTGGCCCATCTAGTCTGCCCAATATACTGAATACTATGGATAGCCCCTGGCCCTATCTTATATGAAGGATGGCCTTATGCCTATCCCATGCATGCTTAAACTCCTTCACTGTATTTGCAGCTACCACTTCTGCGGGAAGGCTATTCCATGCATCCACTACTCTCTCAGTAAAGTAATACTTCCTGATATTACTTTTAAACCTTTGCCCCTCTAATTTAAAACTATGTCCTCTTGTAGCAGTTTTTCTTCTTTTAAATATTCTCTCCTCTTTTACCGTGTTGATTCCCTTTATGTATTTAAAACTTTCTATCTAGTTTCTATTCTAGTTTCTATTCTAGTTCAGGTCTGAAGTCACTTTGTGAGGCTTACATAATAGAAACCACCCAAAAATGACCGCATTTTACAAACTACACCCCTCAAGGTATTCAAAACTGATTTTAAAAACTGTGTTAACCCTTTAGGTGTTTCACAAGAATTAATGGAAAATAGAGATACAATTAAAAATTTTTACTTTTTTGGCAGATTTTTCATTTGACTCCATTTTTTCCAGTTACAAAGCAAGGGTTAACAGCCAAACAAAACTCAATATTTATTGCCCTGATTCTGTAGTTTACAGAAACACCCCATATGTGGTCGTAAACTGCTGTACGGTCACATGGCAGGGCGCAGAAGGAAAGGAATGCCATACGGTTTTTGGAAGGCAGAATTTGCTGGACTGTTTTTTTGACACCATGTCCCATTTGAAGCCCCCCTGATGCACCCCTAGAAGAGAAACTCCAAAAAAGTGACCCCATTTTGGAAACTACAGGATAGCGTGGCAGTTTTGTTGGTATTATTTTAGGGTACATATGATTTTTGGTTGCTTTATATTACACTTTTTGTGAGGCAAGGTAACAAGAAATAGCTGTTTTGGCACCGTTTTTATTTTTTGTTATTTACAACATTCATCTGACAGGTTAGATCATGTGGTATTTTTATAGAGCAGGTTGTCACCGACGCGACAATACCAATTTTTTTGTTTGTTATTTGTTTCAGTTTTACATAAATCATAAAAAAAAAAGATTCTTTAGTGTCTCTACATTCTGAAAGCCATAGTTTTATTTATTTTTTGGGTGACTGTCTTGTGTAGGGGCTAATTTTTTTCCAGATGAGATGACAGTCTGATTGTCACTATTGAGGGGTGCGTATAACTTTTTGATCGCTTGCTATTACACTTTTTGTGATGTAAGGTGACCAAAAAAGGCTTTTCTTACATTGTTGTTTTTTTTTTACGGTGTTTACCTGAGGGGTTAGGTCATGCAATATTTTTATAGAGCAGGTTCTTACGGATGCGGCGATACCTAATATCTCAACTTTTTTTTATTTATGTAAGTTTTACAAAATGATTTCATTTTTTAAACCAAAAAAATCATGTTTTAGTGTCTCCATAGTCTGAGAGCCATAGTTTTTTTCAGTTTTTGGGCGATTATCTTGGGTAGGGTATGATTTTTGCGGGATGAGATGTCGGTTTGATTGGCACTATTTTGGGGTGCGTATGACTATTTGACCGCTTGCTATTACACTTTTTGTGATGTAAGGTGACAAAAAATGGCTTTTTTTACACCGTTTATTTAAAAAAAAAATTACAGTGTTCACCTGAGGGGTTAGGTCATGTGATATTTTTATAGAGCAGTTTCTTACGGATGCGGCGATACCTAATATGTATACTTATTTTTATTTACTTAAAGAGGACCTTTCATTACAATAAAAAATCTAAACTAAGTATGCTGACATGGAGAGCGGCGCCCAGGGATCTCCCTGCACTTAATATTATCCCTGGGCGCCGTTCCGTTCTCCCGGTATAGGCTCTGGTATCTTCAGATTTTTGGCTCAACTGGGAGGAGCCTGCTCTTGTTCTCCTGGGTGTCTCCTTCTCCCAGGCTGGAGTGCTGGCCAATCGCAGCGCTCAGCTCATAGCCTGAGAGTTTTTTTTCTCCCAGGAGACGCCATACTTAGTTTAGATTTTTTATTGTAATGAAAGGTCCTCTTTAAGTTTTACACAATACCAGCATTTTTGAAACAAAAAAAATATATGTTTTAGTGTCTCCATATTCTGAGCCATAGTTTTTTTTGGGCGATTCGCTTGTGTAGGGGCTAATTTTTTGCGGGATGAGGTGACGGTTAGATTGGTACTATTTTGGGGGGCATACGCCTTTTTGATCACTTGGTGTTGCACTTTGTGATGTAAGTGACAAAAAAGCCTTTTTTTGACACCTTTTTTATTTTATTTGTTACGGTATTTATCGGACAGGGTGGATCATGTGATGTATTTATAGAGCCGGTCATTACGGACGTGGCGATACCTAATATGTGTGGTTTTTGTTTTGTTTTTCAGTTTTTTTATTATAAAATAAGGGGAAACAGGTTGCCTGAGGCTGGATCTTCTCGGCTCCCGTAGAAGGCAGGTCCCGATGCCGTGCAAGGCATTGGGCAGCCTCTGCACGGCATCGGGCTGCCTTTTGAGACATTGAGTCCCCGCCACAGCAGCGCGGGGACTCGATGCGCTCCCTCAAACACAAACCCCTTCAATCAGTAGCGGCATAGAAGGGGTTAATCTGCCGTGATCACCTATATGGGGGGGTCACAGGACCCCCCATTGGCATTGACCCAAGGTGCCTGCTCAATAATTTGAGCAGGCACCTTTTTCACGCGGCGGTGATCGGAAAGTACCAGGACATCAGTACCAGGACATCAGGGCGTACCTGTACTCTCTGTGTCCCCTTAAGAGGTTAAACTTCCACAATCACTAGAATGAGGGTCCACATTTCTGCTGTTTCAGAGGCATTGAAATGAAGGGCTTATTCAGGGTTGGGCTTTCCCACCAGAGTACCAGAGGATCCTCCAGTGGCCCAAGTTCAGACACAATAATGGACCCCTAATAAAACATGGAACCAAAGGTCTAGCAGGAGACAGTTTCTTAATAAACCTCATTGATGATAAGTCCTGCATGTGCAATGACAACAAGAATTACTTAAAAGTGATCACATGTCAGGTATAAACAGATATGGGCCCTCAGAATAATTTCTTCTGGTGGGCCCAAGAAATTTCAGTCTAACGTTAGGCTGGTTAAATTTCTATAGGACTGATGGAAATAGTCAAGTAAGGTACTCGCTATCTTCGTCAGTCCATTAGGCTTTGTATGGAGTAGGAGGGCACATGACTGACCACTTCTTTATTCAAATGGCTTTAGGCCTCCTGCTCACGACCGTCTTTTTTCCCCATTTACTGGCCGTTTTTTGCGTTCCGTATACGGTCCGTATACGGAACCATTCATTTCAATGGTTCCACAAAAAAAAAGGAGAGTACTCCGTATGCATTCCGTTTCCGTATTTCCGTTTTTCCTTTCCGTTTAAAGATAGAACATGTCCTATTATTGCCCGAAAATCACGTTCCGTGGCTCCATTCAAGTCAATGGGTCCGCAAAAAAACTGAACACATACAGAAATGCATCCGTATGTCTTCCGTTTCCGTTCCGTTTTTTGCGGAACCATCTATTGAAAATGTTATGCCCAGCCCAATTTTATCTATGTAATTACTGTATACTGTATATGCCATCCGGAAAAACGGAACGGAAAAACGGAACAGAAACGGAAACACAACGGAAACAAAAAACGGAACAACGGATCCGTTAAAAACAGACTGCAAAACACTGAAAAAGCCATACGGTCGTGTGCAGGAGGCCTTAGAATGGGGGCTTGGAACCCCTATTATAGTGATCAGTGGGTCTTCAGGTGGTTGGGCACACACAGATCCTATATTAAACATCTTGTGGATAGGTAATAGGTTTGTTGTAGCATAACCCTTCAAAGAACTGCTTCACCAGTCTGTGTATACTTATTATTGGTTTTGAAGGAGTATGGATGTCAATTTCACTAAAGTACAGATTCTAAAGGATGGAAATCAGTATCATTTTTAATTACTTGCAGTATTATTATTAGTAGTAGTAGTAGTAATAGTAGCAGCAGCACATCTTCACATTTTTAGCACTATCACCAAATTTACACCCAAACTATTCTTTGCATTTCATTTTTATTGGTGGATTCATTTGACAAGTGCCAGGTTGGGCATAATGATTAGCAGTATCAATAATTCATTGGAAACTTCATTTTGAAAGCTTCTGAAGTTTACGGCAGTTTAATTAAGTAAAAGTATGAAGGAAAGGGGGTATAAAGCAGCCTGACTGAGACAGAGCAATCATTTAAAGAAAAATAATAATATTCTGGAACAAAAATCAGTCATTGATACTCTCAGCAGAGGAGCACTTTGGGCAATTTCTAAAATTGTCAGATTGCCAATTCAAGCTATTTGACAACATCACATGTATTTCAGTCTTTACACATATTATGCTGATTTAAACGTAAGCAACAATTCAAGGGAATCCTATGTGTGAATGAATATATAATTATTCAAAATATAGGTCAGGTAACAGATACTGATCACATACGCGGAAATAAGTGACAGCCATGCCCATGGTTGTCCTACATGACTGTTAGGCCCCATTCACACGTCCGCAATTTCATTCCGCATTTTGCGGAACGGAATTGTGGACCCATTCATTTCTATGAAGCCGCACCATGTGCGGCCCAGCTCCGGAAATGCGGACCCGCACTTCCGGGTCCGCACTTTTTAGTTCCCGAAAAAAAAAATAGAACATGTCCTATTCTTGTCCGCAATTGCGGACAAGAATAGGCATACTCTATTAGTGCCGGCAATGTGCGGTCCGCAAAATGCGGAACGCACATTGCCGAGTCCGTGTTCTGCGGATCCGCAGATCTGTGGATCGCAAAACACGTTACGGACGTGTGAATGGACTCTAAAATAAATAAAACTATGATCAGGAAAGATATCCAAATTCAATAATTACAGTATCTAAAGCACAATCTTTACATACACTTTGAATTTTTCTTGGATCTCCACACCTATGATGTTATGGCCATATTTTAAATGTGAATAACCACCCTGCTTCGACTTACATAGAATGACCTTTGAAAGCCAGTCATGTATGAGGCTTAACTATTATCTTTGGAAATACATGTTTTTTTTGTAATGGAGGGACATATCCTCTGTTCTTAGTGTACTCTAAACATCTATATACCTGATTATACCTATCCACTCAGAAACCTAATCTGGTGACCTCACCCCTCCCATTGTCTCCATTGGCTACCCTTATAGTCCTTCCTAACATGTCTTTCTGATGGACCAAGGGTGTAAAAAGTAACCATGGCGCCCCAATCTCAGAATTTCGACACCACTCCACCATGACCACCTTGAGCAGCAAGTTCAGAATGTCAAAGTCTTATGATTTCTTTGGTCTCCCTAATTATCAAAGATTAGCACATAGTGAATTCCCTGTACATGTTCCTGACCCAAGATACAGTATAGTCCTCTAACTTCATAAAGAACCACCATGACTGCAGTTTAGTCATGGTGGTTCTATGTGGCCAATGTTTGATATACCTATCACTGTTACTGTGATGTATGTGCTGTACTATGGATGATAGGAAGTCATATCTTGTGCACAGCAGACAGCTGTACGATTTCTAGATTAGGACGAAAGTGCCATGTTTACATAGGACTCAATCTACACCCTCAGAAGATGAACAAACAGTATCAAATTAATCAGTGTTTCACCCGTCATAAAAGCATTTTTTCAAAGTTTGAAGTAAAGCTCCGGAGGCAACTGATATGATGATTAAATTACTCATAGAGATTCATTTTTAGGAGCAGTTGTGTTTTCCTTCTCTTTCGATGAGAACCTTTATGTTCATCCCCAAGTAACTCCCACTGGTAACGTAATGTCTATGTGAACGTCATAGACTAGATCTGTCTCAAGAATGGAATATAATTTTCTACTGCTCGTTCCCTCTGGCTACAAATCATTTTTGATATTGATATATTTTCAACTCTAGACCATGAGCCATAATTCACTTGTATTTCAAGCAGACATTCACTCATTAGAAAAATTCTTAAAAAATATTGTTACTATTGTTATTAGTATTTAAGGTGAAACATTTACTCCGTGAAACCAACTCAGAATGTTCTCCACCTAAGGTAGTATTTTCCTTTTATTTGGAAGATCTATCTATGGCTGGTCAAATGACCATGATAACTGCATGACTAGGGTTTTGTGGAGCACTAACCCTTTTAGCTCAATAGTAAACCCTATCAAAAAACAACTCTGGAGCCACTGCATGGAGTTAGAATTTTAATGAACTTATATCTAAGAGGGGGTTTTGAGGGCATTTATTCCTAGGAAAAATTCTATGTAATTGTGCCCACACAATATTATGATAGGCAAGTTTTTATCATCTTTATATGATTTTCTAGGTCACCTGTCTAGTGGGAACATACACCAGCTGGCCCAGCACACTATATAATTGTTGGCCAGACCTGCACAATTCAGCAGTGTCCCCAAATCTTGGGGAAAAGAAGGATGGAGCTCTTGGATTTCCACGTGCTTGATCCTTTTGCTAGGTTCCTGGCAGTGGTTTACTCCCCTCCGACTTTTCAGAATATGAGTCTGAGCTTGCTATCTAAAAGGTCTTTCCAGCTTAAGATAGCCTTAGTATTCCATGTTAACCTCTGTGAGGAAGCATGGTTTTTGCTGCAAGGCATCCTCAGATTGCAGTCTCCACAGTAGCATAAAAAAAAAGTGCTGAGAGAATATGTAACCCAAAATCTTGAATGTTCAATCAAAAGAAGATCAGGTATGGAGAATTCAATAAGTGTCCTAGCAGGCAGATGGAATATACAGTCTAGGTAACAAGATAGAGCAAATGCAGGAATTAGGAATGAATCAATAGAAAAGCACAACTTGGCAAATAAAAACCAAGAAATCATGTTGTTCAGGCAATAGTAAAATGGACTGTGAGAATTAAACCTTGTCCAAAGAAGCCACCAAGTGTTCACATCTGTGTCGGAGGGTCAGTTCAGGCCCTCTCTCACAGATTTCATCAAAAACAGCAGCGAGAAAAATCCTACATGCAGAACTTTTTTTCAGTATAAAAGCAGACTTTTTTTCAGTATAAAACCAAACAGATCCTATAATAGTCAATGATATCTGTTTGGCTCCGTTCATGTCAATCATGTGCCAAATCTGGCACTTTCATTATTTTTTCATTGTTCTGCTCCTATAAAGGAGCAATAACGCTGGTGTGAAAGAGACCCTAAAGAAACAGAAAACAGTAAAAGACTTGTGCATTTAAGGAGATGCCAACCAAGAGTTATGAAAACAGCACCACCAAAACAACCAATGACCGTTTCTACTGTGGGCCTTCCATACTAAACACAATAGCTGACCTTAACGTCCTGATACCTGCAGTGTGCTAATACAATACGATAGAAATTCCTTCCCCACTAACAGCAGAACATAAGGAAAGTAGGTAGGCTGATGCAGCCGCCTAAGCACTGGATCCTGAATTGTTTCTTTAAGTGACATACTATACAAAATTGATTGAACGCACATTTTTAAAAAATAATGTGCCTTACGTAGACCCATTAGTGATTACTCATGGTTCCTGATGCCTGAAAGCTACAGTACGTCAAACTAGACATGTGTGACTGTAACATATTGTTACCCCCCCATCTTCACTTAAATATTCTGTCACTGCAAATACAAAGTCATTTCTGTTAACAGCCTATTGCACATTTAATATTTTCCTTTACTTAATGAGGCAGTCACGATTATCAGATTGTTGATAAAGCTATAAGGCAAACTTGCCACAAAGCTTCTTTCCCTCCATAACTGGTCATCAAAAAAGATAATAAAATTTATATTTTCAGTGATAAAAAGGTTTGTACATTTTTAATGCAAATTAGAATTATCCATGGTTACAGAGATTGTCAGGTTGAAAGTTCTTACTCACTATACAGTGAACTGTTTTATTAGGTCTGCAAAAACTGTTATGTTAGCACTAGGGTTGTCTACTTTGGTTACTGTTATTACACATAATTTGTTGTAATGATTGTATATGGTAGTGATCTGGTATTCCCGGTAGAAATGCGAAAGGTTCAACCAAATATTCAAAGCATGACTCTTCGCAAATAGTCATAATCCCAAGAAAAAGTCATAGTTAAAATGTTGATGTCATGACGCCCAACGTAGTGCAAGCTGTCTGGATGGAGAATACCTTGTCAATCCTACAGAACTTCACCAAAGGTATCATAATAGTAGGAGGAGATATCAATGTCGCCTTAACCCCCCCCCCCCCTCCCAATAGATACATCAACAGTTTCCTCTTCACTTTTTCTGATTACTCTTAGAAGGATTAAACAAAAGTTAGCGGAGTTGGGCTTAGTTGATGTATGGAGAGCTAGAAACCCTACAACAAGAGATTACACATATTACTCACTGGTTCATATCTCATACCAACGTATGGATTACCTATTTGTCCCCCCACTGCTTTAAGGTGAATGCTCCCAGGCTTCAATAGGCAATATATTGCTATCAGATCACGCCCCTGTGTTACTAACTATGAAAATAAAATCCCTTCCTAAAACACACTTTACATGGAGGTTGGATGAAACCCTATTGAGCGCACAAGAGAATATTCATACTATAAGTCTAAACAGATTGAGAGCTGAACTAAAGAATATACTAAACGCCCATGTTGCCAAACTATATTTATCAGCAAAATGTAAATATTATGGTGATAAAGCCTCGAAGTTCATGATGGCCAATCTAAAAAAACGCAAAGGTAAATCATACATACACTCTATTAAAGATTCATCTTCCCGGTCACTTATGTCCACAGACCTTATAGCAAAACAATTTTGCAATTTTTATAGCTCTCTATATAATCTCAGGGAACAGGAAAGCCCGCAAGAAAATGAAAAGAGATCAGACAAAATAGAGAAATGGCTTTCCCATCTGCAGCTGCTAGTTCTCTCACAAGATCAGGCCACGCTCCTTGCTAAACCCTTTGCACTGCAAGAAATAAATAAGGCTCTCAGAACAGTCCCCAAACATAAATGCTCCGGACCCGATGGATAAACCTCTAGTTACTACAACACATTCTCCTCGATATTACTACCTAAATTCCTTAAAGTGTACAATGAGGTGTATAATGGCAACTCGCTTCCACCACAGATATTAGCGGCCCTGATTACCATTTTGCCGAAAGAGGGCAAAGACCCATCTTCCTGTGCCAGCTACAGACCCATCTCGTTTTTAAATGCGGATCTAAAGCTGTACGCTAAAATACTGGCACTAAGATTATAGCCCTTTTTGCCCTGGCTTATCAACGCGGAACAGGTGGGTTTTGTGGCTGGCAGGGAGGGAAGAATAAATACTACTTGGCTAGTGAATCTCATACATCATGCCAGGGAAAAATCCATTCCTCTAGTTCTTTTAGGAACTGACGCAAAGAAAGCGTTTGATCACATTGATTGGCTTTTTATGCAACTAGCTCTGGTAAAGTTTGGAATACCTTCCCAATTTATAAGAGCTATCATGGCTATGTATGAATCCCCTACAGCTAGAGTAATGGTTAACGGTACTCTATCCCCTTGCTTTTCAATAGGTAACGGTACATGACAGGGATGCCCCTTATCACCTCTGTTCTTTATCTTGGTGGTGGAATGTCTATTCCAGGCAATTCGCCAAGAGGAACAGATTCAGGGTCTAAACATGAGAAGCACTTATCACCAACTTGCGGCATTCGCTGACGACATCTTGGTTATTTTAACCAATCCTGTAGAAGCGTTCCCGGCTATTCAGGATTTGTTCCAGAGGTTCAGGGTTTTATCAAACTTCCTTATCAATCCCACTAAATCTCAAGTTCTGAATGTCACTATTAACCATAGCAAACAATTGATACTGGAATCACAATACCAGTACCATTTGTCAACGCGATTAATTAAATTTTTAGGGGTAAACATAACCTCAGATCCTAACGACTTATATGAGGAAAACTTCCGAAAACTTCCCAAGAACATTACAGACACCATTAATTCATGGAGCACCCCCTTTACCTCTTGGTTTGGAAGACGTACCTTAATTAAGTCCATATTAGTACCCAAAATTCTGTACCACATGTCAGCATTACCCATTCCCTTACCAAGGGCCTTCTTCACACAAATAAGGCAATGCTTTTCCAGATTCCTCTGGAAAAAATCACATCCGCGTCTCCCTCACGCAACTTTGATACAACCAAATAGGCTTGGAGGGATGGGCCCGATATGTCAGTCTACTACAGGGTGGTACAGGGGATGAGGTGCCTAGAATGGATCAGGTGCACAGATAGACTAGATATCTTAGCAGAAGCAGGAGATATGAGACCTCCTCTGAGAACCTTCCTGCTTTCACCCCCCAGTGACATGATTCGGTAGACTAACTCACTAAGCAGCATGGCGAAAACCACCATGAAATTATGGCTTTCTGATCTGGCCAAAATATTACTCTCCACCCAGGAAATATCACCTGCGCTTCAGGTGAGAGATATTTTATGGGGTTCTGGGAGGGCCTTCAGCTCCACTTTGCCAGATGATACTCTGGACCTGTCCCTTCCAGTGGTTGACCGGTTGGACCCCGCAGGGCTTCTCATAGAAAGTTGGGACTCACATCCTAAACTGCAATCACAAATTTTATCCACAAAATGCGCATCAGACAACGCTCCCAAAACACAATTTGAAAAAATGATCCTATCTAAATAACCCCCCGATAAGAAAGTGGCACAAATATACTCCTTGCTGGTTTCCCAGGCCAGAACCGACACATATAGCTTCATCCTCAAATGGGAAAAAGACCTAGTCACTCAGTTCTCAAATAGAGGAATCTCACAACTTTGCTCCAACGCACCTAAAGTATCCAGATGCGTAAAGCTTCAGGAAAACGTATACAAAGTGACCTTTAGGTGGTACTATATGCCTCAAAGGCTACACCTCATTTACCCGGAGTGTGACCCTAAGTGCTGGAGGTGTCTAAGCAACACACAGGTCTTACCTTCACAAAAAAATATGTTTATTGGGATTATTGGGAGATATCAAATGCAACAGACAAACCGCTTCTCTGATAGGCCAACTCTTAGCGGCTGCTAGGGTTCTGATCGCGTACAATTGGAAAAGTCAAACGGCCCCCACTCAATGGATAATGAAATGTGACGCCATATATAGGATGGAACAGATACCAGGGTGGAAATCCAAGAGAACTCATATGTTTGAGGCCATCTGGTCACCATGGAAAAAATTCTGAGAGTTTTCTTCTTAATGCTCAAATGACAAGCTACCAGATTGCATCTTCTCTAGTAGGAAGGTACCCCCCTCCCTTTTTCACTTTGTTCCAATTCCCCCCCCCCCCCCCCATTGAAGGTATTTTTCTGTAACTGCAGACATTTACTGAAATATGGGATGAGTGTATCTTCTGGTGGGGAATGTTTTTTCTTCTTTGTATTTACTCTTCTCATCATTTCTCAATAAACATTTTAAAACCCCCCCAAAAAATGTTGATGTCATGGAAATGTTTAAAAGTGATGTCAGCTAATGGCAAGTTAAAGGGGTTGTGCAGCCTGTTAACATTGATGACCTGTCACGAGGGTGTCATGACCTATCGCTGACCCTGTGGTGCCTGGGGTCAGAAGGTTGCAATTGGTGGCTACTCGCTCAAAAGATCGCTCCATGACCTAGTGGTGGGAATGGATTCCGGTTTTCCTGCTTAGGTTTGAGAGCCTTTGTGTCCCATTAAGGAATCTGTAGCTTTTCCTTTCAGCTGTTCTCTGTCAGCCACTCCCAGCTACCATATATTATCCCTTTCTGCTTCCCTTGTTGCCAGATATAGACCTTCTTTCCAGATCTTCTATTCTGACCACTGGTGGAGTTGGAGTTGCTGTGGAGCTGTTGGAACTGGTGCTGTCAGATCTCCGGTTCTCTCCTGTTTGTTGTCTCCCTTCTGGAATTGTTTGTGGTGTTTGTGTTGTTTGTCCTTTCCTTATTGTTACCCTAGGTGTCAGTGTTGAGGACTACTCACTACCTAGGGCTTATTTCAGGGTAAGCCAGGGACAAGGCACGAGATTAGTGTATGGGTTAGCAGTCCCTCTAGGGATGTCAGGGCAGCCAGGTGCCAGTGCTAAGTGAGTTAGGGGTCACCACTCCTCCCTCACCCTAGTGAAAGGGTTCTCCCCTTCCCTCCCCTCTGCGCCGCACGTCTGTTACCTGCCATATCAGACGTGATATGACCGATCCTGAGGATCGGTCATCAATATCTGATCAGCAGGGGTTGGACACCAGGCACCCCCGTTGATTAGTTGTTTGAATAAAAGGCGATGCTCCATGAGAGTGCTGCTTCCTCTTCATTACACTGCCCGTTGTCTGCAAGTTGTATAATTATAATAATGTATTAATATTAAACAGAAAAAGAAGATTACATATTACAATGGTTTCTATTTCTAAACGAAAGTTAAATTATATGAACCTAAATCAATAATTCAATTGGAACCAACGTAATTTGTAATATGTCACAGTACTGTACAAACAACAAAATTTATGATTTCCGGAACAAACACAGCCTGAAGGCCGATGCTGAGATTATTAGATATGTATATAAGCAATCAAGTCAAGTTGTATAAGAATGCCGATCCTAAAATAAGTCTTTATTGAAATCTTTAGTCTTTATCTACCGAAATCTAAAAACAGTAGACGATGAATCACATTAATATTTGTGCTTTTAATTATTAGAAAGTCACCAGAATACAGGACATTGTAAACTACAGGCCATAATCTAAAGTCTGAGCTTTCACGGAACTTCCCATAGGCTAGACCTCCATGGCAGCAAGACTCTTGGTAACATAACATTTCCATGATTCAGTCATGTCTATAATGTCTCTCTATGGGGTAAACGTTGCCCCTGTGCTAATTGCCATTGAACTTGTACTATCAATCTGATTGCCATAAGTTAGCTCAGTAAAAGCCTCTGTTTATAGCAATACTTGTGTCCGCCTGTTTCTTTCTTGAGTGGGAAGCAACAGATGCTACTTACGGGACAAAAAGATCCCACTTCACATTCCTATCAAGTTTATCTACTGATATCTTTCACTGGTATGGCATACATTTCTCTAAATGGTATCTATGATGTATCAGAAATACATACCAGAAGTTTATATTGGAGGGAGTCTAGACACTGAGACCCTCATAGATCACTGTGAAGAAGTAGAAGCACCCAATTGTGTGCTGTGCCCCTTCAAATATCATGAGCATTTTTGACGGTCCGTGGAACACTGTCAATATACTGAAAAAGGAGAGCCAAACACTTGTACCCCTTTATGCTAGTGACTGGTGAGAATTTTAGCACTTGGACACCTAGCAAAAAATGTCAGATATGTCTTGAAATTTTTGTCTTTAAGTACTATTTGAAGAAGATAATTAGTGTTGAGCAAATCAAAGCCATACAAATATACTTCGATCTAAATTTCAGGAAAACTTTGATTCGCCATGTAGCTGAATTTCCTCGCACTTCGTGGTAACTAATCTATTTTTCCTGACATGGCGGCAAAAAAAAGTATACATACTCACCTCATCTATTTGCTTGAGAAGAGGCCGTCACGGCCACCTTGACTGAAGAAACTGCACAAAATCTCTCTCGGGGTGACGTGTGACATCATCATGTCGCCGCCCAAGATTTTGCATGGTTTCTTCAATCAAGATGGCTACGACAGTCTCTCCACGAGCAAATGAATAAGGTGAGTATTTATTTATTTTTTAACCTTGATTAATACCTGAAAGGGCTCCATTTTAACTTCAGAGCGATGAACGCAGCATCTGAGAGGTTGAATGAAGGGGGGGGGGTGCGATCGCCGTTCCCCATCACTGCACTTGCTACTTACAAAGGAATGTGATTCGTCACAAAGTAATTTGTCACAAATCTAATTTCTTTGTGAAATTCCGTGACGCAGCCTATTCACATTTTTCATAACTTCGCTCATCAATAAAGATAACATTGCTAATTTAGTTTGGTCAATAGTTCAAGTCACTTAAGTCCCTTATTGTCTGTGGTATACTAGTGCATACATAAGTATGACTGACACGACTATAGGACTTCCAGAGAGACACTTAACATAGCAGTCATTAGTCATTCCTAGGCAACTCAGTCGAGGGCCCTTGACCCAAGTAACCTGATATAAATAGGTTTAAGTCAGAAAAAAATAAAAAATAAATCCTCAGCCCACTTAAGTGAAAACAGCTGAGCCTGGTCCGAATATACATGGCATTCCCACCAGCATTCCAACTACATATTATATTAGCTTTATGTTCTGACCTTTTCTTGAAGGGTAACGAGGAACATTATAAGCAAAGCCATTATGAGGCACATAAATGATGCCGCTAACTCAGTCTTTATTTTGTACATGTGGGAAAGAAATATGAGGCATGAGGATATTAGCAGTCCGGGCATGACTTAATCATACAGTCAGGTTTAAATAAGACATAAGAAACAGTGAGGACATGCAGTAAGAAAATACTTTCCAAGACAGCTAAATTCTGTGGTCATTGCAGTAAAGCTTGTGAGCGCATGACATATTTAGTAAGGTTCCTTTATTCAGGCTTCCAGTAAACCAGAAATTGTGATTCTTAATAACACCGTATTTGTATCTGTCCCAGAATTGCTAAAAAAAACTCACGTGGCATCAAATCTAAATAATTAAGAGACTGAAATTTCTTGACGCATACAAGCTTCCCTGTGGATAGAAGAATACTTACCTGCTCCTTCATGCTTGGTTCTAGCATCTTTGGTCTGCAGTGCTCCAGTTCCCTGCATATCAACTTATGGAATGGATGGGTGTCATGTGTGAGATTGGCTGCAGCGGGGATGTGTCTTCCAAATGACATTAGACCCAGTGATGCCACGGTCAGCACACATGATCCTTGCCCACTCCAGAAGTTGACAAGTAGGGAATGGATTGTGGCGGACTAAAAAAGTTACAACCAAATGGAGGGAACAGGGTTAATATGTGTGTTCCTTCCACAGGTCCAGGGGAGGAGGACTGCCCAAAAGTGTTTCAAAGGTGAACAACCCCTTGAATATACTATCAAAGATAAAACTAGGACTATTTGATAATTTAGAACATTTAGTAAAACATGGACAAACAAGACCACATATATGTATATGTATATATACATATAAGCAAAAAAGTGGTGTGCTGCTACTTTATTTGATTGCTATATATATACAGTACAGACCAAAAGTTTGGACACACCTTCTCATTCTAACAGTTTTCTTTATTTTCATGACTATGAAGGCATCAAAATTTTGAATTAACACATGTGGAATTATATACATAACAAACAAGTGTGAAACCACCGAAAATGTCATATTCTAGGTTCTTCAAAGTAGCCACCTTTTGCTTTGATTACTGCTTTGCACACTCTTGGCATTCTCTTGATGAGCTTCAAGAGGTAGTCCCCTGAAATGGTCTTCCAACAGTCTTGACGGAGTTCCCAGAGATGCTTAGCACTTGTTGGCCCTTTTGCCTTCACTATGCGGTCCAGCTCACCCCAAACCATCTCGATTGGGTTCAGTTCCGGTGACTGTGGAGGCCAGGTCATCTGGCGCAGCACCCCATCACTCTCCTTCATGGTCAAATAGCCCTTACTTTCAAAGTTTTCCCAATTTTTCGGCTGACTGACTGACCTTCATTTCTTAAAGTAATGATGGCCACTCGTTTTTCTTTACTTAGCTGCTTTTTTCTTGCCATAATACAAATTCTAACAGTCTATTCAGTAGGACTATCAGCTGTGTATCCACCTGACTTCTTTTCAACGCAACTGATGGTCCCAACCCCATTTATAAGGCAAGAAATCCCACTTATTAAACCTGACAGGGCACACCTGTGAAGTGAAAACCATTTCAGGGGACTACCTCTTGAAGCTCATCAAGAGAATGCCAAGAGTGTGCAAAGCAGCAATCAAAGCAAAAGGTGGCTACTTTGAAGAACCTAGAATATGACATTTTCGGTTGTTTCACACTTGTTTGTTATGTATATAATTCCACATGTGTTAATTCATAGTTTTGATGCCTTCAGTGTGAATCTACAATTTTCTTAGTCCTGAAAATAAAGAAAACTCTTTGAATGAGAAGGTGTGTCCAAACTTTTGGTCTGTACTGTATATATATATATATATATATATATATAATATATAAAGCTGAGTGTATGTGTGTGTGTGTATGTCTGCTAAAAGAATCCGCACCATCGCATTTACAATCACGAGATTTTGCAAACAGGTACATCGGGTGTCCAGGAAGGTTTTAGACCAGGTCTCAGCTCTCTAGGACATGCCATTCCCGAGATATTCCCAAAAAATGCATTAGCCAATAGAAGCTTGGTCACATGACCCTTAAAAGCCAATAGAAGCTCTCAGATCCTTCAGCCACCACATACAGTTTTACTTCAGGTTTCCATAACAACCCAGGCATTTATTTTCACTGCTGTAGATGAATTTTAAAGGAAATCTGTCACCAGGATAATCGCTATTGAAGTAAAGCCATGGCCTAATAGCACTTAGTACCTTATTTCTAGATGTGCCTTTGTTCCAATAGATGTTTTTATCCTCTGAATATCCAGTTTATTTGGTATGCAAATGAGCCAGTAAGGTGCCCAGAGGGGCGTCACTCTTGCAGGAAGGAGCCCAGACACGCCCCCTGCCACAATGTGTCTACCCTCAAAAGACTTAAAACCCGCCCCATGTCCTGCTAAATCACGCCCCTGATCCGGCAAGGCCACGCCCCCTCCCACTCCTGAGCCGATGGGGATTGAAAAAATGAAGTAAAAAATCAACTTCTAAGTCCCAGTAAGCCACGCCCATATCTGGTTAGGCCACACCCCCTACACTCCTTAGCTGACAGGGATTTAAAAAATGAAGGTAAAAATCAACTTTTGTCAGCTGCAGAGGTGGGAGGGACGGTGACTTTCTCCCTGCAGATCACACTCAGACAGTACAGTGCTGCTGTCTTAGAGTGAGCTGTTCAAAAGGACACGCCCCCGATCCAGTAAAGGACACTGTTAAGGGGGCGGGCCCCTGTGGAGGTCACTGTCAAGGGGGTGGTGTGCTGTGAAAGTGCCACGACCATGATTGTATTGACAGTATAGCAGCCTGAGCTGTTGCTAGGCAGCCTGCTGTCAAGTGCATGCGATTACACCTGGAAACCTGCCTATGTAGGTGTGTCTCTGGTCTGTATGGTGTGCACTCAGACATTTTCCCTTCACTTGCGATTCTGCGGCAACGTGTGGTGTTGTGTGCGTGTGGTGGCAGTGTCTCGGCCTGCTGGCTGATTTCCAGGACATGATTTCCATGCATGCCGTTGCCGGCGGTAGCAGGTGCAGTGTGATTTTTATGTGTACACTTTCCCTGTTTGTTGTGCACGAGGTTTAGGTATGTGTGCACTTCCCCTTTAAGTGGTTTCACTTCCCTGGTTGGTGTTGGAAGGGTTAATTCCCTTTCCAGTGTGTGTCTGTGTGGGTGTGGCCATTTGGGCTATTTAGCCTCTGCTGAGGGGTACTCCAGCCTTGTTGTAGCTGGAGTCATCCTCCTGGTTTCTTATACCATCTGCCAGTGAGGGCCACCCTTGTGGTCATAAAACATTATGCGTGATGTTATTTCATGTTTATGTGGTGTCTATTATTACTGCAGCTATGGATCTGGGCTCCTGTGTGTTTATGTGTGTGTGCTGTGTCCTTTTATGTTTGGTTTGGACATCAGCATTTGAGCACGGGATCCAGTCAGTGTGTCTGTGGCAGGTAGGTGTGGAAGTCGTTTCACTCACCTGCCATATCCATAGGCTGTTTATGTTTCTCTTCCCTTGCAGCTTGGCCAGTTTAGACTCCTGTTCGTCCGTGTCCAGGAGGAACAGGTTGTTTTACTCAGCTCCTAGTTCAGGGAGCCATTGAGGGCTAGTAGGGACCCAAGGTTCCTGAGTATGAGCCCTCCTACCATCTGGGTTGGCTCATACAGCTAGGAGTCAGGGTCAGAGTTAGGGACGCATAGGAGGTGACCTGCTTCCTAATTCTGTTGTCCTGGTCAAGCAGCTTCCCTTTACGTTTAACACCACACGGATGAGGGTTTCCCCCACTCTCATCCGTGACAGAAAGGGAAAGGCTGCTGTAAAGGTCAAAGTTAAGAGGGTGGGCTGCTGTGGAGGTCCAATTTTAAGGGACAGGGCACTGTGAGGGGGGGGTCAGTGTTAAGGGGTTGGGGGCTGTGGAGGTCACTGTTTTGGGGGCGGGGTGCTGTAGATGTCACTGTTATAGTGGATAGTGTTGATATCTTTTAACGACACACACAAACATTAAATTAAATAGATTAAATATACCTGAGCGAAGCCAGGTCCTTCAGCTAGTATATATATATATATATATATATATAGAGTATTTATAAATACAGTACAGTATATATACAGTATATATAAATGTGTAAAAAATATATAACATAAATATACTAAGATATTTTATTTATCGAAATGTGTTAATCATAATAACATAGTGAGTGGGAGGATGCTATATCTGAATGAATTAGAAACTGGATCTGCTGGGGCTAGGATGGGGGCTGAAATAGTCTAATCCACACAGTGGTACATTAGTACGTTCATTTTCTTACATTTAAAACATAAATTAATAGGTTAATAGATAATCTTTATTTACATTTATAGTTATTTATTTGCTCAACTGCGAATAAACTATATTATTTAATCCCCCCCCCCCAACAGAACTAGCCAGAGAAAAGAGTTGACCATTTATTTAAATGCTTACATATGAAAATTTTTGCTAGATCAGCTGCTTCAGGGGAATTATATGGTCAAATGAAACAGGCCAGCTTCAGTTGAAGAAGGGGTTTGTCTTCATGAGACAGTCCCTTTAATTCAATAAAAAAAAAAGTTAAAAAAGGGCAATAGGGGTTAAAACATGCCATAAATTATGTATAATATGTATTTAAAAGATGCAAGAAACAATAAGGAAAAAAAAAACATATTAAAATAATTATTGGGTGGCAGTAAACCAGATGGGAAATGATGTGGGCAAGCATTAACTCTTTAGAGTTTACAATATAAACACCTTTGAGTAAAGCTTTTTGCCATGATGTTTTAGCTTTTACTTTAAGTGTACTTTTTAAAAATATTTTGCCCATTTTATTCCACTTTTTATAGAGTTCTAGAGTAAAATAGACATTTTTCAACAAGGAAAAAATCTTAATGTAGGTGAATACTTTCTGCACAAACCATTATTCATTCAGAAAACCTACAATACTGCACCCATTACACACAGCGCTAGAGCATTGGGGTGGTTTAGTGTTTCATATGTCTTGTAAACCAAGTGTGACACGTGCTGTCATGTTTCTTTAGGGTGACAAATGTCAGGAGACTTCAACACTCAAATACTTTGTGTCAATGGAACCCGCAGCTAAATAGCAGAACACAGCCATAACAATTGTGCCGCCAGTCTCCTGTTCTGTTCACCACCTTGACTGAAAGGCAACTTCCATATCGGTGAATTCAGATATTGCATATCTAAGTCCAGTAGGTTCTCACAATATACACACATTGGGTCACAATATACAGATATTGTCTCACATTATAATTTTTGTTTATTCTATATGTTTTAAGTTTTTGTATTGTGTCTAGAATGTTTGGTTATTTTTTGTCCATATTTGCTTTAATGCAGTTAGGGATTGATTTTCAGTAGAGATGAGAGGATTGATTCTGTAGAAAAATGCAACCCAAATTTTTCAAGAAAATTCTGATCATTTAGAATCAGATTTTCTTGAGATTTGATTCTGGAGAATTTTGTTCTGAGGAGAGAGAAACTTGTTCAGGCATTCCAAGTACTGTGATTTGGGTAGAATCGATTCACACCTGAATACAATCTTAGGGCTGAATTGGACCCAAAATTAATTTTAAGAAATTGTCTTATCTCTAGTTTTTAGCTTGCGGAATTATTAAACAGCTGGTTTGGGATAAAATGATTATTTTTTCATGAATTTCTGCTAGTGAGGTAGTCTGTCATGGATGACTGCTTAAGGTATAAAGTGCTCCAACAGAGAGGCAGAAAGGGAACTATAATTAGACATGGGGTCTCAGGAACTGAACTACTTTGCTTTGTACTGATAAATGCTACAATATCCTCCATTTTCTAATTAAGTTGCTATTTGCAGAACGGCACTAGGCTCTCTAGAGGTGTATTCAATTAGCATAAGGTAACTCAAAAACCTAAAAAAAACAAGATGAACTGTAGTTGGATTAAATATTCTTATATAGGAATCAAATGTAATACATGTTTTGAAACTTCATTGTTTTCAGTTAATTAAAACACCACTAAAATCAATTTCTAACTTGATTTATTCAGTTGTAAATTTAGGAATGACCAGAAGGTGATTTACATTTAAAAAAAAATCCACATAAAACTTAAGCCTTGATGAAGACTATGGTCTCCCTCACACTTAGTCATAGGGACAGAAAAGAGGTCCAATGGATTTATACCCATCATGGGTCCTATAAAACAGATCCCATGACTGTAGTGGGAACAGAGCTTTACAAAGGATGTCAATTCCAATGACAGTAAAGAAGGCTTATGGTTTCTTCACACAAGATAGGTTGTTTGTTTGTTTTTTTTTTGTTTTTTTTTCAGGGTTGGATTGAAAACATTGAGCACAAATACATATTTCTGTTCTATTTTTCCCAAAACTGCTAACATTAGACATAAAGGTAGACCAATTTTGGCAAGATCAGCTTAGGATATACCAAAACATATGGGGCCTCCAGTTTGGACCTTCAACCAATGACAGATGTTGGGGGAAAGAAATACCAGACATGTTGGATGACAAAATATGCTAGATCCTCTGTTCCATTTCTATTGAAATAGGCATAAACACTTGACCAGGCCAAGTGTAAATTTGCCAGGTTGGGGCAGATAGCTTTTGGCCAAACAAATGTTTAGTTGGCAGTCTGTTGAAGGGTATGTAAAAGGCCAAATTTATATTTTTGGAGTTTGTAGTGGTATCCACTGACAGATGTCATGGGAACCTGCTTTCTGAGGGGAGGGGAAAGGGTGTTGAACAATTTAAAATGTTCACACCCAAACTGATTATTTTCTCCCAGGATTTAATCCTCCTGCATCCATAAAGGTTAGCAGTCACTGTCAGCCATCTTGATTCCTTCTCCCTCTCCTCTGATATGGTTCTCATAATGAAGCCTACATTTCCCTTTATGCCTCTCGGTGAAGTCTCATCACATTAAGGGAACCAGTGATAGATCAGTGACATAGAACTGTTGTCCCTTAACTCACGCTGCACTGCATCCTATGTGATATAGCTTCAGCCTGTCTCCCTTGCCTGCTGCTTGGGATATATTTCTCCTTGCCAGCTCATACAAGCAGAAGGTAGGGGAGAGTAGTGTGAATTTTGCATCACATAGAAATAATCAATATTCTGCACAAATAGTGTACACTGTGTGAGTCAAGCAAGTTTTATAGTTCTGCAACTAATCATAAAAAAAAAAATCATCCTAGTACTTTAAGCAGTTCCAGATTTACATCTCAGGGGCCTATGGGCACAGATTGTCTATCGCTTAAGGCTGTGCCTACAAAATAAATCACAACATTTAACACCCTCTACAGCCCTCTTCTTTGGGAGTCCTTAAAGAGGACCTTTCACCAGTTTTTACTTTATAAAATCGATACCTCACACTGTAGCCCATGTTCCCTAGATGTCATATCGCAATTTTTTTTCATGATATGCTCCTTCGTTGCGCTGCTGTGCCCCTCTTTCTGTTTAGCAAGGAAGAATGTCCCACGGCTCAAGGACCACCCAGTGGTTTGGATAAGATGCAGGGTTTTTATTAAGCAAGCGGTACAATGCGTTTCAGGGATGAAATCCCCTTCTTCAGGTATTAATTAGTTGCATACACAGTAGTAAAATATACACACATAAATAAACTAATAAAAACGCACTAGAGGGCGGGCATGGGAACGGTAAGCACAATAGGAATATTGTACAGGGTGCACTGCAAGCACTAAGAACAATAAATGTATAAATAGGGGCCGGGAAGGCGGGTATAAACGGATCCCTAAAAAAGTCTATTACAGTAGGTTGAGTAAAAGGGGAGATATAGTAAAATATAATATATAATAATAGATAAAGACATATAAAAAATACTAAAATATATATATATATATAAATATATATATATAAATACATAAATACATACAAATATATATAAGCATGATACAAAAATAAATATATATAGATATATATTAAAAACAACAAGAATTTTGAAGCCTACACCATGATACTGAAAGTAGAATGAAGTGATAAATATAAGATGAAATTGAACTTGGAGGCAATGAATATTAGATGTGATGCACAGCTAAAGGATGGTTTGACTATATATAGAATGCACGGATGGGATTGCTACAATTGAGGTACTAACTGGGATTTCTCTGGGTAGTATGTAGGTGGTCATGGGATGGAGTGGTGGTAAACTAGGCCTGGAAAGAATGGCATGCTGATAAGAGGGGGGGCTACTTTGTTGGGATGGAGAATTGATAATAAAAGTGAATGGTGGGGGGCAGATTTAAAGATTGATTTCGAATGCCTCATTGAGGCCGTATGGGTTTAAACAATTCAATTTATAGATCCAAAACATCTCCCGTCTTCTTAATGCCTGGATGATATTGTATCCGTTCATTGTGACTTGTTCGATCGAGGTAATAGTGAATCCGAAGAATGAGCCTTGGTGGTGGGTAGTGGTGTGTCTAGAGATGCTGTGTTGTAGGAACTTTTTTTTTACATTTGATCTGTGTTTATTGAGTCTGCTGCGTAGAGTTTGGATGGTGCATCCAACAAAGTAAAGGACACAGGGGCAGGTGATTAAGTAACTGATATTCATCGATCCGCAGTCCAGCGGGTCTTTAATCAGAAAAGATTTGTCATTCGGACCAAGAAAGCATGCAGTTACATTTATGGATTTACAGTAAAGACATCTTAATTGGTTGCACATATAGGTCCTTGGCGTTTTGGTACTAACCGGTATGTCAACTTGTTCAGATTTCTTCTTCAGTTTGCTGGGTGCTTGGGCCCTTCTGAATATGATAGAGGGTTCGTTCGGTAGGATTTTGTTCAGAAAGGGATCCTTTTTCAAAATGTACCAGTGTCTAGATAGAATTTTCCGGATGTCGTTGTGGTTGCTGTTGTAGGTGGTTAGAAAATTTGTATTGGAAAATTTCCCGATGTGGTCTTTTTTTGGCTTACTGGTATTTGATAGACATTCCGCCTGTGTGAGAGCCTGGGCTCTGTTGTGGGCCACGTCTATAATTTATGCAGGCTAGCCTTTTTGTAGGAACCTGGACTGTATTACTCTGCTTTGTATGATAAAGTTATCGTCATTGGAACAGCTACGCCTTATTCGCTTAAATTGGCTGAACGGGATGTTCTTTTTCCATTTCTTGTAATGTTCACTTGAGTAGTTTAGATAGCTATTACAATGGACTTTTAAAAAAAAGTTCAGGTATTAATTATTCCGTGGTTAGCACTTAGCTCCAAGTCAAAGATTTCTGCTGTAGACTCATTACTCGTGCCCGAGAAAGTGATGTCCCAATTGGTAGAGTTGAGATGTTTTGTGAAATTGTCGATTGAAGTTAGGTCCCCTTCCCAAATAAAAATCAAATCATCGATGTAACAGCGGCAGAAGATGATATTCTTCGTCCAGTAATGGGATTTATAGATAAAAATGTCATGAAAAGCCCCCATAAAAACATTTGCGAAACTTGGCGCAAAGCGCGTGCCCATCACAGTTCCTTTCATCTGTAGGTATAAGGTATCTTCGAACTTAAAAACATTATGGATGAGGATCAAATGAATACTACTTAGGATAACATTTTTAGGTCTGGTGGTAAAAGGTCATCCGTGTCCAAGAATCGTTTCGTGCAATTGATGCCCAAGTCGTGTTGGATGTTTGAGTAAAGAGATGATATATCCAGGGTTAGCCAGTGGTACGTGTCTTTCCACTTGACATTCTGTAGAAGCTGTATCAGGGTGGTGGAGTCTTTGAGGAACGACGGTAGTTGGACTACATATTTTTGCAAGAGGATATCAACGTAATGAGATAGGTTACATGTGAGTGATGAAATGCCCAAAATGATGGGGCGGCCTGGGGGGTTGGAGATGTTCTTGTGAATCTTTGGTAAGTGGTAAAAAGTGGCAATAACTGGATCCGTGATGTGATTATATTCATACTCCTTCTTGCTGAGGATATGGGATACCATCAGCTACAAGGGGTATTCAACAGCCCCGTACGTGCCTACACTAGAGTTGTGCCTACATTTAGCACAACCCCACAAGGTGAGCCTCCATTTTTGGAGACATTTTTATTACTTTATCCAAATGTTATCATGCTATAGTGCGCCATTTTTGTTTTCTACAGTTGAACACAGCCTGCACAAACCCTTGTTCTGTTTAGGCACCCTGTATGCTAATTAATTGCATCAGAACAGGGAGGAGGAGACATCAGCTTTTCTCATTGGGCGTCTCTTCTATCTGGCTGTGGTACTGTCCAATCACAGTGGAGCGCGTCACAGCCAGGAAGAAGGTGAGCTGTTTTTCTCAATGGTTGTGACGAGGTCTGCTGTGATTGGACAGCGTCACAGCCAGGGAGAAGAACCGCCCATTGAGAAAATTTGATGTCTCCTCCTCCCTGTACCGATGCTATTAATTGGCATGCAGGGCTCCTAAACAGAACGAGGGGCACAGCGGCGCAACGGAGGAGCATATCATGAAAAAAATTAGCGACATCTAGGGAACATTGGCTACAGTGTGATGTATCGCTTTTATAAAGTAAAAACTGGTGAAAGGTCCTCTTTAAGCATTTGTGTACATAATCAGCATATAAGTACTCATAATGTACATATACATTAAAGGCACACTGTTTCACATATTCATAACCTTTGTCTAGGGCCGCCAATAGGCAAGGTCTCCTATGCCTACTGGCAAATCTTGCTCTACTATGAAAGGGGTTTTCCGATTCAGTGAAATAGTGCCCAAGTGATGTGGAGTGTATGCTGTTTTTTCAGGGATCCAAACTGGCCATATTTAAACTCACTTTTTGGTTTTGTTTGTTTTCCAATGTGATCTGGGTTATGCACAGTGTTGCCATAACTCTTATAGCTCTTATCGTCAACAATTTCCCAGCTCACTCTTCAACTTTCCAGTGACATGACAATGTGGGGGTCATGTCATCCCCTAAGTTGCCCAGGTGAAATCTGTCAGCAGTGCCTGTGCATGGAACCACCGAATGGGATTACTGCAGGTGAATATTACAATTGGCAACCAGATTTTACAGCAAGTCAGACACATAGAGGAAAAGTAAATGGGTGACATGAAAACAGCACCGTACCAAACATGAAAGTACATTACAAAGATGTTAATTTTACATCATGATTTACTTTTACACTGTGTCACATAAAAGGAAACCCTTGTAAATATAAAATATAATACATGCATCTTCATTAAAATAGGGCAAATATTAAAACTTGCTAGTATATTACTAGTGGCTATGATTGCTACCTTTGCACCCCATATAGCTACACACCTTGTAAGCTTCAGACAGATTTTTGGGGCTACTTCTGTATTGATCAAATCAATACTCATTGGGGTTCATTTATGATGCTGAAATACACCTATATTAGGCGTATTTCAGGTGCAGATCTGCAACTTATCTCCGCCCACGCCAGATCTACAAAAGTCGGCGTGGCATGGGCGGGGAAGAGGGCGGGACTGCAGGCCCGTTTCATTTAGCATTTCTAGGCGTAAAAAAAGGTCCAAATGTAAGACCAAATGTAAGACAACTCGGAAGCAGTCTTCCAGTTAGAACTGGCTTCGGCGGAACCACCGCCAGCTTAGGGCTTTATTAAGACGGGCATCTAAAACGCTGGTATTAATAAATGTGCCCCATTGATTTTGTGCTTCATCTACTCTATTGGTTCGTTCAGTATCCACAATCTTTTACTGAGAAATTTTGACCTGGATATTGTACAATAACTGCTTTGCTACAAAGGATGGGTCTTTACCATATACTTGTGTTAAAAAAAAAAATTTGCATCGATACTTCTTCAAGAAGTATTCGTGTTTTAATGATAATATTTATTTATTTAGAGAATAGGCTGTTGAACAATTTTTTTTTTATATGCATCTATTGAAAGATTCTCCCTAAAAAAAATAATTGGTTTAGCCAATTTTAGTTCTGTAATAGTCCTGGATAGGACTAAACATGGCATCAGTCTTGTGAGCCGTCAAGTGACCTGACTTTCAGTTAACTGCCCTGGTATCTAACAGGTGAATAGTAGTGTACTGAGGAGCAGAAAACGTACATGGATATGTGTTTTTTTTTTCTTTTAACACTAAACTTTATTAACAAAATGACCATATCATCTAGAGACAGGCGGCCAATTTATAACATTACCTAGAGGCAAGCAGCCATGTAAATACACATAGTGATGTAGTTACTGTAATAAACAAGATGATTTCAACACAAGTCCTATTTACATATCATGTGAATGTATCCCGTGTGCTTGTATTTCATGTAACACTGCTGCTTACCGAATGTCCTGGATTATTTAATGTCACATACACTGATTTCTGTTAGGCGATGAATACATTAGACAGGTCTGATACATGGGCTATACCATTCGAATGCATATAGGGGTCAATTGCCTGATATAAGAAAGATATATATGCCAAATTTCAAATACATGTATATTAGAAAATTGTATAACTTACTATTATATAAACACATTTATATGGAGTATTGCTTTAAGTATATATAGATTTGCTTGCAGACCTTTGTAAAGCCCTAGATAACATGATAAAATTGTTATACAAAGGGATGAAAGACAAAAGGGGACAGTATGCCCTGTATAAAGTATTAATGTGTGACATGCTCAGCTTTAAAGGCTATGTGCACCTCTTCCGGCATTTTTTAAAATTTTTATTGCATTATACTTATTTTGAGCTAAAAATCATGTTTTCAATTGGTCTTTATTAACAATATGGAATCGTTTTTTTGTGTACAGAGCTGACATGCTCTAGTATCTGCCTGTAGATTTTTTGTCTTTTCTGTCATCTCAGGAGCAGATGGACTTCTTATCTCTGCTCTCTCACATTATAAGCACTCATTAAAACTCAGTCCTTATCTTACTGATAAGAATGTGGCTTAAATAAGTGTTTATGATCTTTCTGTAGTTTAGAGAAAAGGGTTATTAGATGAAGGCACAAAGCGAAAGTGAAAGTACACTGCTAGACAAACAGTTAACCTTTTGTGACTGAACAGCTCAATATTTTTTATAAAGACCAATTGAAAAAAATATTTTTAGCCAAAAATAAGTTAAAAACAATCATAAAAAAATTGACTGCAAAGCCTTTAATGACCTTATATGACACAGTAAAATGTTGGTTGCACTCACGTGCTCTTCACAGGGCAAGGAATTATGAAAGATCGCTTGAACTGGACAAACCACTATCTGCTGGGTCAAGAAAGGATTTAGCTGTAGAGCTGCATATAAAGTATATATAGTATATATATATATATATATATATATATATATATATACAGTACAGACCAAAAGTTTGGACACACCTTCTCATTCAAAGAGTTTTCTTTATTTTCATGACTATGAAGGCATCAAAACTATGAATTAACACATGTGGAATTATATACATAACAAACAAGTGTGAAACAACTGAAAATATGTCATATTCTAGGTTCTTCAAAGTAGCCACCTTTTGCTTTGATTACTGCTTTGCACACTCTTGGCATTCTCTTGATGAGCTTCAAGAGGTAGTCCCCTTAAATGGTCTTCCAACAGTCTTGAAGGAGTTCCCAGAGATGCTTAGCACTTGTTGGCCCTTTTGCCTTCACTCTGCGGTCCAGCTCACCCCAAACCATCTTGATTGGGTTCAGGTCCGGTGACTGTGGAGGCCAGGTCATCTGGCGCAGCACCCTATCACTCTCCTTCATGGTCAAATAGCCCTTACTTTCAAAGTTTTCCCAATTTTTCGGCTGACTGACTGACCTTCATTTCTTAAAGTAATGATGGCCACTCGTTTTTCTTTACTTAGCTGCTTTTTTCTTGCCATAATACAAATTCTAACAGTCTATTCAGTAGGACTATCAGCTGTGTATCCACCTGACTTCTCCTCAACGCCACTGATGGTCCCAACCCCATTTATAAGGCAAGAAATTCCACTTATTAAACCTGACAGGGCACACCTGTGAAGTGAAAACCATTTCAGGGGACTACCTGCACTTCCTGGATTTCATGGTCGCTGTTATGGCACCCAACAGGTGAGCTTTAGTGCTAGGACCCGTCTTATTAGAGATCACCTTGGCGTGCGGCAGACGGGCTCAAATGATTTTGTAAAAAATGTATTTGCTAAGCATCTCTAAGTTATTAGCATAGCATTTACTATGTAATATACTTTTGTACTCTACCTTTGGTTTGTAGAGTGCTGTTGCCCTATGTGTTTGTCAAATGTATATTTGCAGCCACACTGCTACGTTCACCTACGCATTGGGATGTGCTGACCCCCCTTTTTTGTGTTTGAAGCTCATCAAGAGAATGCCAAGAGTGTGCAAAGCAGTAATCAAAGCAAAAGGTGGATTCTTTGAAGAACCTAGAATATGACATATTTTCAGTTGTTTCACACTTGTTTGTTATGTATATAATTCCACATGTGTTAATTCATAGTTTTGATGCCTTCAGTGTGAATCTACAATTTTGATAGTCATGAAAATAAAGAAAACTCTTTGAATGAGAAGGTGTGTCCAAACTTTTGGTCTGTACTGTATATATAATGGAATGGAGAGAAGGTTATGCATGTGCATGTCTCTTCATTCACTGCTATACTGCTATGGGACTTCCGAAAACAGCCAAGTAATATGGCTCGGCTATTTTTGGAAGTCCCATAGCAGTGAGTAGAAGATGCCACTGCATGTGGAGCCTTCTTTTTGTTCATGAAGGTGTGTCATGGGGTCCCAGACATGCACCAAATGCTGTGAATATGCCATAAAGATAAGTGTTTCTCTGCAAGCTGGTTGCATCATTTATGCCTCCTAAAGTTCTGCCATCATAATAAAGTACTCAGATATGAGGAAGTATTTTATTATGTGGGGAGCATGTTTAAAGTGACTGCAGTCCTGGTTATTAATAATGTGAACCAGAAGAGAGTGATCTGACGAGGCCCCTTACAATCCACCCTCATACTATTAATTTGGGCTACAAAAGTGCATCAGACAAACATTGGTCACATTGGATATACCAAAAATGTTTGATTAGGAGGGGCCACCCCTAATCAGCGCAATGTCTTGTGCTCTTCATGGTTTGCATGACTACAACTCTACCTGGCCGGCTGTGCCTGGCACTGCAGATTGACCTGATCACTTGAATTAGACTGAATGGGACAAGTTGTAGTACTAGGCACAGGTGCCCATACAGACAGGCCACTGTGTACTAAGAGGGTGCCTTTACCCGTGTGCTTAATTGACTGGGTTCCTTTGAGGTTTTACCCCCTATGAATCAAGTTTTACGTCCTGAGAACTCCTTTAATTTGGAAGAATTGTAACCAATGAGCTCTAAGTCCTCTCTCACTGTGAGTCCTCAGGCACTGCCCTAGTGCCGAATGGTTTGACCACCTCTGCTAGGACCACCATCTTACCTCAAGGACTGGAGCAAACACAATATATAATGACTAGAGATGAGGAAATCAATTCTCAACAAATGATGACCACCATTTTACAGGTCAGAAGACGTCAAAAGAAGGCATTTACTTAAAAGGAATTTTGGGACATAAGCTGTTTGTTACCACTGACTAATACGTGTCTATCCACAGCTATATATGTCACTGTCACATTGACAGTACCAATGCTGTTGTATCATTAAAGAGCTTGAAAGGTGTTGGATACAGTCCGAGGAGACGTTAGAGCATCATGCATGACTTTTTAAGGCAATTGGGGCACTTTCGATTCGTGTTGAATTTATTTAGAATGATCCAAATTGATTCTGATGAGTGATTTGTGTGAATAAAACCCGAATGAATTTCAATAAATTGGTCGTCTCTACTAATGAATAACACTAATAAAGTGGAAAGAGATGGGCACATTTTGAATCATGACAACAACTACAGCTGTACTTGATTCAGGTGACAACATGGCTGCCTCCACTGTCACAATCATGATTAGTGTTGAGCGCGAATATTCGATAGAGAATTTTAATCGCGAATATCAGTACTTGCACTTTGAGAATTCGTGAATATTTAGAATATAGTGCTATATATTCGTAAAATCGAATATTTGTTGTTGTTTTTTTTTTACACAGTACACATCAGGTGATCATCCCATCCTTCTTCTAGCTTGTGGGCCAATGAGAAGGCTTTGTCACAGCTTAGGGACATCCCTAGCAACCAATAGAAAAGTTGCCTACCCCTTACTACTGTATATAAGAACCTCCCCAGCAGCCATTTTCTATAGTTTATTGCAGTTATGACAGAGACAGCAGTGTCATTTCTGTGCTCTGTGCTTTCTTGTATCACATTAGACAGTTAGCTTAGATATATATAATTCAGATAGTTAGTGGGAGATAGTCAATGTAGGTTAGATAGTGATATAATGTAGGTAATAGGTTCCAATGCAGGGTGTTAGGCAGTGTGATAGGTTCTGCTGTCCATACATACATGCTACAGACATAGTGCTGTGATGTCACAAGTTGCACGTATTGCCAAAAAATATGCGCAACATTAATTGCCGAAAATTCGCAAGCGCAAATATATTGGATCACTCTATCTGCATATAAAGCTATTCTAATGTTCTGCCGTGCCAACCATTTTCTCCAGTCTCAGGAAACTTATACCAGCTTGAAAAATGTAGCATAAGTGACCCACGCCTGTATTTCGCGTGCATTACGCGAATATTACATTGCCGATTTTCGCAATCAAGAATATAATCTCAAATTCGCGAATATATGATGAATTTTCTACAAAATATTTGCAAAATATCGCGAATTCGAATATTGCCCCTCCCGCTCATCACTAATCATGATGACGAGAGATGCAATTAAAGCAACTAGCTTACTGAAGACATGGAGACAGTAGTGTCTTTTCCCTAGGCTTGCTTGTTATATGTAATAAGATAACTCTCCCAGGCAAGGTTTAAGCAAAATCCTATTACATATTCTGTAATAAAAAGTTCAAAAACTCTTTGATTTGTCCACGATAAGCAATAACTATATTTTTTGCAGAATCTTGTAAAGCATCTCCATTTATAAGCTCCAGATTTTTTTTTATTATCTCCCAGCAAGAATAATCTTTTTTTTTTTTAAAGATCTTACCTTGTAGTCTGCAACTCATTGAAGTAAAACTTGTGAGTTATGTGCTGCGACTTTACCGAAATTATATGTGGAATATTGATCACACATTTTCATTTAAAGAATATATTCTTATGAAATTCCAAATGAAAAAATGATGTCATTTCACTTATTCTCCTGGCAGGGACAAGGTTTTGCTGATGGGTCCATCAGCAATTTACTAAATAGTCACCTGTCCCCAGGTAGTCAATCAAAACTCTGATCCTGACTTAAAGAGGACCTTTCATGTTTTTTTTTTTTAGTTTAATTAAATACCTTTCCTTGCAGAGAAAAAAAAAAGCTCACCTTCTCGCTGGCTGTGACGCTCTCCGCTGTGATTGGCCCGCGGCACAGCAAAGGAGAAGGAGACGCCCATTGAGAAACCCTGGTGTCTCCTCCTCCCTGCACCGATGCTCAGAATTAACATACTGAGTGGGAAAACTACAGGGGGGAACAGCGGGGTCGTATAAGCGATATTTGAAAAAAACAGGCAGGGTGGCAGCATCAGCGGGGGGTACCGCACAAGGAAAGGTATTTAATTAAACAAAAAAAAAAAGATGAAAGGTCCTCTTTAAGCCTCATTCACACATCACTGTTTTGGTAAGCGATTTCCATCAGTGATTGTGGGCCAAAAGCAGGATTGGAGCCTCCACAGACATCAGGTATAAGGGAAAGATCTGCACCTGTTCTGTGTTTAGAGCCACACCTGGCTTTGGCTCAAAATCACTGATGGAAATCACTGACCGAACACTGACGTGTGAATGAGGCTTTATAGTACAGTATGTGTGTTTCGTTTTCCCTTGGCAAACCTTTCTGGTTTAGTGTCTGTGCAGAGCACATTTCCATGGGTGCTTTTCTTTTTTTTTTTTTTTTTTTTTTTTTACAGCAGCCATAATAAAGCAATCCAATGAAGAAAAAAACATACTACAAAAACAATATTTTAATGTTAAAAACATTTTAGTTCTAAAATTATTTAAAAATTATAAATTATAAAAATTATAGTTATAAAAATTCATCCCAGTTCCCTGGTGAACTTTCTATTCTTGCAGCCCATGTCTGCATATCAAGGTTGCCAACAATCCAGAAATTTCTGGACAGCTCGTAAAAATAGCCAACTTTTTTCCTGTTTCCAGGAAAAAAGAAAGACGTGTCCATGATTTTTTTGAGGCTAGTGGTTCTTTTGAGATTATTTTGGTGGCAATTAAAATAATTTTACAGCTCACAGTAAATACTGGTAACAAGTTTATGACAGAAAACTGGCATTACAAAGTCACAAATATTGGTACAAAAATTTGCAACATTTGGTCATTTTCTGCCACTCGTGCCACTTTCCCGAAAAGTGGGTGTGGTGTTGGTGGGGCTTAGCGGGAAAGGCGTGGCCTCTCACCTCTTGGCAAACTTAGAATTAAAAACTACTAATTACAATTAAACTATAATTACAGAAACTGACTCCTAGTTGGTGTTAGATTTGACTTTCTGGTGCATGGTAGGGCCAAAGATGTGCATAATTTATTAAGAGACATGTGTAAATTTGGTGCATCCCACTGAAGCACACCCTGGATCAAGACTGTGGTATAAAATGCAAGACTTGATAAATTCCCCCCTCTGACTATGAGTGTATACACCTTGTGTCAACACGGAATGCTTCAGATAGAGCACAAGTGACAAGACCTGGGTTTTTACAAAATTTGCAATGGTAAACTCCATCCCTATTTTCTAAAAAAAAGAATGAAGATCTGTAACACAAATAATATATTATCTTCAAAGCGGTATATGACCATTTCATATTATGACGTGGCATGACACAAACAAAGTTGCTGTAGTTTTGGTTGAAAGCACTGGTCAATTCAGATGATTTCGCTGCACAGCGATACTCTTAACTGCTAGACTGTAACACAGGCCCATTAAGAAGAAAAAGGGCCGATGGGGCTTCAACCACTTCCATTTATGGCACCCAGTGGTCTGACATCAATTATGAAACCATGGCATATGTTAGTGGTAAAATAGGTAACATTCAAATAAGAGTAAAGGAGTTTTGGAATTTTTCAAATGCTTTTTGTTACAAATCCTCACCATTCCGCTCTACAACTAGAAATTGCCAAGACAATGGAACATCCACCGGCGCAAAATACCAACCAGAAGATCCAAAATACGTAGGTTTTCAATATTTATTTTGCAGATATATACCTCGTTTCAGTGAGTTTGCTCCCCTTCATAAGATAAAAACTGCATATACAAACAACATACTACATCATATATATATATATATATATATATATATATATACAAATCACTTTAAACAAATGCCCAAAAAAGGCAAAAACGGGGTCGAGGGTAAAAAGGGGCGGTCTCTGTGTCCCTCTGTGTATCTTCAAATAGAACCAGCCAAATGGAAATAAATAAATTGCTTTATTAATGTTATAAATAGTAATAAACATTGGTGTTTTAGTGGGTTTAAACTCAAAATTGATGAGCAAGGGCATAAATATTCAAAATAGATAGCCAGCAGCAATGTCCGTAGAGCCGGATCGATCACTGTGTAAATCGCGGTCATGTGACCATCCCTTGCGTCACGTGACCTCAGGCAGGCTCACATGACGGCCGGTAACTATAGTGATGGGATGCTCAGACTGGGCGATGGGAAGAATGTATTGGCCAGTTTGAGCTCCTGCTGGAGCGAGGTGCCTTAATCACGTGACTGCAATCTGCAATAGCGCGTTGTTTAGGAAATGGATGCTAGGGCAGGGATAGAATGGCGGAGGGAAGAACAAAGAGGGGAACGGGGGGGAAGGGATGGCTATGGGGAAAACTGGAATGACATAAAATAAATTTAATATGGAAATAAATATACAATATTGTTGGTCCTAAAATATATATATATATATATATATATATGTTATTGAGGAGAATATGTGCAAATAAATAACTGTGTGCACATACTGTAAAGGTCGATAAATGGCCATAGATGTAGATAGGGCCCCCGGAACTACATATTGGAAAAGGCATATACTGTAGATAGATACATATAGAGGGAGAAGAGACACATATCAATGCTTAAAAAAAAAAACACAAATAAAAATAATGAATGATAATGAAGAAGAATAAATACAATACTAATACATACAATACAGTTGTCGTAGACTAATTGAAACTAAAAATATATGACAAATAAAAATAAAAAAACGCTTGAGCACGACAAAGCACTATAAGACAGTAAAGATTGATTTTGAAAGCCTCGTTTAAACCATATGGATTGAGGCAATTAAGCTTATACATCCAAAACATCTCTCGCCTCCTTAATGTTTGGATGACGTTCCGGCAGTCAGGGTTAACCTGTTCAATTGGCGTGATTTTAAAACCAGAAAACATGCTCTGGTGATGATCCGCCGCGTGTGGTGACACACTGTGCTGTAGATATTTCTTCTTGACATTGGATCTACGTTTATTAAGTCTATTCCGCAGGGTCTGGATGGTGCGCCCTATGTATTGCAGGACACACGGACACTGTAATAGATAGATAACCTTGGCTGAACCACAGTTCAAATGTCTCTTAATTGGGAAAGTTTCCCCATTATAATTACTGCAGAACGTATTGGATGTACAAATAGAATTGCAGCCAAGGCTGTTTACACTTGAAGCTGCCAGAAGGTTCAAATGATCTTCTATCTGACAGTCACACTGCTTTGTGTATGGGATCTCAAATTGCTTAGAGCCAGTATGTTTTTTAGAGTTTAGGCCCTTTTGAATGTAAGCGTAGGGTCGAGCAGACAGAATTTTACTCAAATGGGAGTCTCTTTTAAGAATATACCAATGTTTGGAAAGTGTAGCCCTAATATCATTATGTTTATTGTTATAACTAGAGGCCTGGACATACAGCCAAGAGGAGGATGCAATTTTGTTGGAAACTATTAGGGCAGCACAGAGATTTGTGCTGCTGGTGTATTTAGCTCACAGAGGATTGCTTAGCGTATGTACAATTCTATCCATCTCTGTAACACAATTCTATGTGACTATGATATTAGGCCGTCAATATTTGATTGGTGGGGATTTGACTAGTGTTGATCACGAATATTCAAATTTTTTCAGATTTTTATTTTTTTATTTTTTATCAGTAGACATGATCCCTCACTGCTTCTAGCTTGTGGGCCAATAAGAAGGCTGCAATATACTTGACTTTAGGAGTAGTAGTGTTTGCGAATTTTGCTCTATATTCGTTTTTTTTGAATATTCGCTATATTGCTATATATTCTTGTTTTAGAATATTACGAATATTAGAAAAAACGAAGTTATAGCAATATAGAGAATATTCGAAAAAAAATCGAATAGGTCAATTTAGCTAATATAGTGATATAATCTTCTTTGTCTAATAGTTGTAAGTTTAAAAATTCGCAATAAAAAATTCGAAAATTCGAATTCCGAAAATTTGCATATTACACAATCATTACCTTTCCGATTTTTTGAGTAAAAAAAATCTCGAATTTTCGAATTTGCGAATTTTTGACGAATATTCTACAAAATATTTGCGAAATAGCGCGAATTCGAATATGACCCCTGCCGCTCATCACTAGATTTGACTCCTGGAACTCCCCCAGTCAGTTGACTCAAAGGGCCATAGTGCCCTGGCGAGTGTCATGTCCCATTGATCATTTACCAGGCAAAGTGCCATACCTTCTGTAGTGCCTGTGCCTGATAGTACAACTCTTTGCAGCCTAGTTCTGTTCAGGTGAATGGGACTGAGCTACTTACAATACCAGGCATCAAAGGTACGAAGCTTGACCTGGTAAACACCAAAGCCCCTCCAGTCAGCCAATTGGTGAGGGTGCTTGGAGTCAGACCTCCACAATGTCATATTGATGGCCTGTCTTAAGGATAGGCCAGCAGTATCAAAGCTCCAAAATATCCTATAGTTCACTGACAGCAAACTGAAATCTTGAAAATGATATGTATTTTAAAGTTGCAGAACTCTTATACAATGATCAAACTATAATAAAATAAAACAGAAAACATGGTTAAAATGTTAAAAGATTTTGTTAAACTTTCATTAACATATTTCCAAAAATGTGTCAGTGCAGAAGCGGCATGTAAATATGATATGTTCGATTTTCTCTTCCTTCTCTCCAATTATACTGACTTCAAAAAAAAGGAGCCAAATTAAAAATTTACTCCTCAGAACTGAGTCTCTGAATTTCCCTAACTTGCAAAGTGAAGAAGATCCACCGTCAAATAAATAATTAAAAAGGTTCTCAAAGACTGAATTTCTGTAAAATTGCTTTGAAGTGTTTCACTCAAAGCATATAAATACACTGCAGGACCTTCTGACTATCACTTTCGGAACAACAAATATAAAATTCATCCGAAAAGTAATGTGTCTTTTATATAAGAAATGTTTTCTTTTTTTGGTCAATTTTTTGAGGCACATTGTGCAATTAACAGACAGAGAACTATGACTATCTCCTCCAAATGCACATTATAGCATGATAAGAATGTACAATATGAATAGTTCAACTTATCATCTTTATGCTTTATGTTTATATACTGTATGCCTTATTCTCCAGTGGTGTGTTCTGCTGCATGTTCATTATCTACCTAGGACAGTGGTATATCAGTAGGGTGTTGCAAATCTTATGGCCATATCAAGACCCTAAGATAATCTTTCTACCATATATAGATGAATACTGCATCTAAAGGTGGCATTCATGGAATCCTACTAAAAGCACATAATAAAGTTATTGCAGTTTTTACTTTGACATTGGTAGACATTTATCCTTTAGGTCTGAAGTATGCAGATGGCCATATTTCACTGTGCTTGTCGGCAGAATAATGTGTGAGACTCATCTACAATGACAATCTAGTATTATCCTAGGCTGCCCATACACATAGCTTAGCGAAAGCTGATTCTGACCCCCACCCATATATTACTGCATGTGTTTTCAGTACGTACAGGGGAATAAACCGCTCTCAGAGACCTCTTGAAACTAATTAATTGGACATATTTACAATTCAACATGTCTGATACTTCTATCCCCAATGAGAGTTGGCACACATAAGATAGTTAGCTAGACCTGGTGAAAACAATAAACAGATAGACGGACCATGCCTAGCAACCCTATTTTAAGCACAGGTAAAAATAGGCAGTACAGGGAACAGAAATGTGGAATTAAGGGGTGTGGCGAAAATAACCTCGCCACTGGGTTTTGGAGGGGCCTGTTTGCCAGCCTCTTGCCTCAGGATTATGGCCCATATACTAACTTTGAAGGAGAAGACAGACCGGCCGCACAGCTTAAATCTGTGGAACTGTTTTGGGCAGGAAAGCCATGCTTGCGGTCGGCCAAATGTGACTTCCATGGGATTCGGGAACCCCTGCTCGGTGGGTGATTTTTGGATATGTTGTTCACTCAGATCAGAGCTATCCATGGATGTATACATTATGGGGATATCTGGGGTTTTGAGGTGTTTTCTGTGTTTTGGAAAAAATTTGTGTTTTCTGTCTGTGAGTGATTAAGTTAGCCCATTATGTTTGGTAATTGTATCACAGGCAGAGCCCAATGTGTTTTGGTAATTGTATTTTGTTGATTGCGTCAAAGACAATGCCCATTGTATTTTGTTGATTGCGTCAAAGACAATGCTCATTGTATTTTGTTGATTGCGTTACAGACAGAGGGAAGGGGGTTTTGTGTACAATTGCTGGGAAGGTTTCAATACTGTAAATGCATGTGATTGGCTAAAATATAAACTGTCACAGTCTTCTACAAGGGCTGAAAAATAACCCATCAAAGAGTTCCTATTTTACATTCAACATAGAGCCTCGTCTCATGTGTGTGGGGATTGCTATACGTGTATACTCCCCTGGCTATTACTCCTAGCTCTTGTAAGAGCTTTTCCTGTTCCTGGTTCCTGTGCTGGTATCGGTGTCGAGTGGAGTGCTTGGAGGCCTCGGGAAGCACTAGAAGCATCTATCAACGGAGGTACCCGGTTGGGGTGCCAGGAGATCCTTTACAAGGGGTAATTGAATACACAGTGAAAAGTTAAAATAGGGCCACCAAGGTGATATTAATCACCACAATCCAATACTCCAAAAAATATATATACGACAGTTATCCTTTAACTGCATATCATTTAAAGAGGTTATCCAGTCTCAAGATATTGATGACCTATCCTCAGAAAAAGTCTAAAGTCTAGATAGGTGGAGATCCGACATCACCACTATCATTTGACTTCTGGAAGTCAGTGGAGCTGGAAACAAAACAGTGGACAGAGCTGGAAGCAGAAAGCTCCATCCACGGTGTAGTTTCTGTTCCATGGTACTGCCCACATTCAATCTACTGAAAACAGCTGATCTGTGGGTGTGCTGGGTGTCAGACCTGCACCAATTTGAAATTGATGACATATCCCAAGGATACGTCATCAATATTGAGGGACTGGAAAATCCCTTTAAATTTCATATTGAAAATGTACTATCTGACTGGGGATTTGGACCCCTTGTTTCTAATCCCAGATTGATTAGAAATAATTTATTTCTATTCTTCTTAAACTGAGATGTTACTTCTGCGATTTACATGTACTCTAGTAAGTATAAGGGTAAGGTCTCACTTGAGTAACCCGAACATAAATATTTCCTTACAGACAACGTTCAAAGTCAAGTTCTGATAAATGAGGAAAGTGAAATCCTGCATTAGAATATTAATGTATCTGTACAATGGATCAGTGAGGACGTTCTGAACTTGTAAATAACTCCATTGCATCACCGTATCTCACTCATTTGGATTTCATTTAGACTAGCAGAGTTTCCAAATTCTTTTGTATTGTGCAAAATAGAAGAATTCAAGCCAGAACAGTTCAGCCAAGGTGTCTTTTAATTCCTTTTATTGGCTCATTAATGATGAATTCTTTAGAACACTTTGCCCTCGCTCTTAATTCACAGTTACCTAACATGTGCATAATGCAGTCCACAGATTTTATTTTATTCTTATGGTTCCTGAACGCCCATAAATCCTCGCTGAAGTCAAGCAGCATTTCTTCTTGGTGATTACTTTATATGGAAAAATAGTCAAAGTGGGGGAGATTATTTATAGCTGCTGAAGACTGTATAATAGAAAAAGATGAAAAGATTAAGTAGCGCAGGGAAGGGAAGTATGGAACAGCCCATTATGGTCATAAACATGAATATTTCCTGAAGGCAGAAACAGACTGATAAAACAAGGAAAAATTTTCCCAAGATCTCCTTTTCAAGAATCATTCAATAAATTTAAAGAGGATCAGTAGTTTTCATATAATGTTGGGAGATTTTAGAAAACTTTCTATCTACTAGGTAATGTGCAACATTTTACAAAGTGTTTTTCTTTGAAGTGACGTGTTTAAAATAGCTAAAAAAAATCCTGGTCCACTAGGTTCAATCCATAATGGTATTGAGTTGATCCAGAGAAAGGCAAAGAAAAATAAAAAAAACTCCATGAGTTGGCTACCAATTGATTCAAATTAGGAGAATGATTATTTTTTTACTCCAAATATTGCAATATATTGTTAACAAAAGGCATCTGAGTCCCTCAGAATATTGTGCAGTAGAGAGATCCATAATCTGACTGCTCTTACAGTAAAGAACCCTCGTCTATATCGATGATAAAACCTTCTTTCCTCTAGACGTAGAGGATGTCCTCGTGTCAGGGTTACAGGCCTAAGGGTAAAAAGATCATTAGAAAGATTTCTGTGCTGTTCAATCCTGTATTGTACAGTATATTAATAACTACTAACAGTAACTTAATAACTTATTATCTTGGTATTGCAATCCGCCCATTCCTTTAATGACCTTGGTCATTTTTCCTAATACCCATTCTAGTTTACCCATTCTAGTTCAGCTAAACCCTTATTATCCATTAGTGCCCAAAATTGTACACAATATTCCATGTGTGGTCTGACTAGTGATTTGTATAGAGATAACACTGTTCTTATCCAGAGCATCTATGCCTTCTTTGATGCATCACATGAATTTGCATTGGCAGCAGCTACATGATACTAGTTGCTAAAGTTAAAGGAGTTGACTTATCTCATTGTTTGTGGCATATCACTAGGATATATCGCAAATTTATCAGATTCTGTAAGTGCAGGTTCCACCTCTGGGTCCAAAATTGGACTGTTGAAGACTGGAAAAATGGTTTCTTGAACATGACAATGAGTTCACTGTACTAAAATGGCCCCCACAGTCACCAGATCTCAACCCAATAGAGCATCTTTGGGATGTGGTGGAACGGGAGCTTCGTGCCCTGGATGTGCATCCCTCAACTGCAAGATGCTATCCTATCAATATGGGCCAACATTTCTAAAGAATTCTATCGGCACCTTGTTGAATCAATGCCACGTAGAATTAAGGCAGTTCTGAAGGCAAAAGGGGGTCCAACACCATATTAGTATGGTGTTCCTAATAATTCTTTAGGTGAGTGTATATATATTTATATATATATATATATATTGGATATTAAGCATATATTATTCCAAACATGGTATATGATAGTATATAATACTTGCTTCACTGCAGTTTAAAAAATGCAAAAAAAAGTAAAGGTTTTGCATTAGGACACTGAAGCTATGCCACCACTCATGAATTATAGACATGGTTATTTGACCAATATAATCCTACTGTACATCAAATTCAAAACATAGATGTCCTCTGTATAGGTTTCCACTTATCACATAGTACTTCTGTGCATTACATTACAATCCTGGGTGGAAGAGCAACACAGCAAGAAGACATGTCATGCTTGGGGTTTTAATTAATAGAAAGTATTGCAGTTTACATCACCAGCCAAGCTAGACGATAGCTCCTAGCAACCGGCTTTAAATAGTATAAGAGTCATTACATACATGTTACCTTTGGGAAATTTAATTTTCAATCTGCTTACTTATTTAGTTTAAGAAAACTGAGACTGTAATGAAACTGTATTGTACACTGGCAAAGTATAAGTCAATACAAAAGGACAGCATAACCCTACCTATCCTTATATTTTCCCTAACATTCGTAATCGGGGGGACTCTTACATCTTACATGTATTAGTGAACTAAGACCAGCTCTTAGGATTGTACACAGAGCTAGACGCATAACAATTGTCATAAGCTTGTATGGCCAAACAGTAGTGTTAATAAAGAAATTGATGACCGATGCTCAGGATAGGTAAATGATTTCAGATCAGTGGAGGTCTGATTCACCAAAACCATTGGCAATCAGCTGTTTAAAGGGGCTGAGATGCTAGTGTGAGTGCTGAGTTCCCTTCGATGTTTACCTGCATGCTGTCTACCTTGTACTGGTGACTTATTGTAATTACAGTAGTTTGTCTCATTCAAGGGAGAAGAAGCTGTATTTACCCTGCACCACCAGTACAACATAGGCAGAATGCAGGTATGCACTGAAGAGAATGCAGCGCTCACATGAGTGCCCAGAACCTCCAAACAGCTGATCAGTGGGGGTGCCAAGAATAAGACCTCATCAATATTATGAACTCAAGATGCTCCTTTAACTATTTTGGAACCAGAAACTATAGAACCTCATTAAATGGGGTTGTGCAGTGAGTAAATATTGATCACCTATCCTCAGGACCGAAGGAGGTCTGACTCTTGGCACACCTGCCGATTAGCTGTTTGAAGAGGAGATAGCGCTTGTACGAGCAGTGCTTCCTCTTCATAATTACCTGTGCGTCCTTTTGCTTGTGGAGGACTTGCAGTGTAATAACAAATGCTCTTCCCACTCTCTTTTCTCTGCACCGACTCTACATGTGAGATGATGGATCGGTAATTATGAAGACACCTGCAGATCTGATGTTGATGATCTATTCTGATAATAGGTCATCATTATTTTCCAACCACACAATCCCTTTAAGCATAAGCATCTATCCATAGAAAGTAAAATACTTAAATCATTCTCATAGTTTTAGTGCACTATCATTTTAGTATATATATATATATATATATATATATATATATATATATATATGAAAAGCATAAGTTGTTGAGTGAAAATAATATCTTGCTGTTATGTAAGCACATGACTGCCGAAGGTTGGTGAGTCAGTGACAATCTGGTGGGTGGTGAGCTATGTCCTGTGATTAATAGTGTGCCAAGAGGCAAAGCTCCGCTGCTGAATGAGCAAACTGAGACTGTCATATACCATCCACTCTGATCAGTTGTAATTTTCTGAGGATATTCAGAGTCCTGGGGTTTCAATGACTTGTCCTTAGCACCAATAGTAATACTAAAAACTATTTTCTGTCTTGCATCTCCACTGTCTGCTGGAAATGCCACCATATTATGCCTGTCTGAAGCAATAGGTACAAGAAGATGCAATGGAATACTATGGTTTGATCCATCATATCAAAATCTTACAGTTTTATAAAAATGTCATAGGGTTTAGCTTTGTCTGGCTAGTTTTATTTTCTTTCCTGAGCTGGACGCAACTGATGGTGAAACTTGGTGAACTTGTCCCGTGTCCATAACCAGACTGTAAAATGTTGAAAGTGAAGACATCTGGCATCACGACTGATGCCACCGACACAAAACTGATCCCATAGGAAACTACGTAGGCAGTTTTGTCATTTTACTTCCAGCTTTTTTTACCTGGCTGGAGGGAAAATAGACTGAAGGCTGACCATATGTAAACATCAGCCTAACATATTTGCATAAAATTGGTCAAGTGGTCCTTAAAGCAGTTATGCCAAATAGACATGTTTTACCTTTCCAAAGGATAGATGATAAATGTCTGATCTCGGTTGCCTTAGAGGCCATACTACAATGTAATCTTACACCTCCAGTATCTCCTCGATGATCAGCCACATTGAGGAGGATGGGTGTTTGCACATCTTACTGTTGACTCGATCATCATTGTTTGTTCAAACGTCACTCCATGAAGACTTCTACTCACTAGAGTTGTGCATTGAGGAGGAATGGGAAGTTGTTGACCACGGTTCTAGTGATCATATGGTGAGGCTTCAGGCAATCTGACATTTATCACTTATCCTGTGGATAGGTGATAAGTGTCCATTGTGCCACAACCCCTTTAGTTTATTGCCATTGTTGCTCTCTAAAGAAGGATTTACTCTTTTTTAACATTAGTTGAAGTCTCAGCTGCTTGACCTCCATAAATGCTCCTTTTGTGACCAGCTTGGTATCAATTATTAGAATACTGAGCAATAATTACATAGGAATCTAATAAATTTTGAAGCCAAAACCTTGAAAATGAATGATACTGTAAACTGAACTTCACTCAAGTAGCTCAGAGTAAAGGTTATTCATCATTAGCTATAACAATAGGATTTTGTACATAACTTTTCTATTCTGCAAAATACAGGTTTTTTTAAATAAATCAGGCAATCCCTAACCATATCAAGTTTCATTCTTTTAATGTTTGTGCAATGGGCTAAAATGAACCTCAAATCCAACCAAAATCTGGCACCCATGCATGTTTCTGCCTTCCCTTTCATATGCAAGAAAAATTGTGCAGCATTTTGGCACCACTGCAGAAATAAACCCACTATAAAAATAAGTAGCATGCTAAAAAAGCATGTAATTAGCCCCACTGCATGAAAATGGAACTAATCCTCAGGTATATCTACTGCACATCCACATCAGAAATCTGAAAGCCTAAAATTTCTGCCACAGATCTTGAAGCAAAATACTCATTGAACTTGAGATATCCAGACTCTGTGTTAGTGTAGCTACATCTACGTTTCTTGTCAGACAATGAAACAAATAGCCAAAACACAGAACTGAAACATTACCCATGACTGTAGCCTCCCTAACTACACATATTGTACAGTATAAGACAAAACACTGCAAATGGCATGCATAGTAACTCCATTGAAGGTTTACACTGCCTGTGACCACTCATCAGCTAGAAAAATGACAAGGAAGACAAATGTTGATTTCTAGCCAAGTCATTTCTACCAATTATTACTGTTAAAGCTTTTCATGCTGACTAAACATAATAAACCCATAAAGAAATGATGTTAACGAAACATGGCAACGTAGCAAATTGCCCTAACCTGGTGTACAAGCATAATTTTCTAAACCTGGTACACAGTGATGTCAGTTATGAACAATTTGCCTCAAATGACTTTGGTTACCTTCAAGAACAGGAGGATAGGAGGTAACATTCACTGAAGTGAAAATCAAGCGTAAGAAGAAAACGTTTATAACTTGCAGTCATTTTCATGTGGAAAAGGAAACATTGCAGAGCAGGCAGTGAAGCACCTCCACCACCATGCTGGCATATGTCACTGATTATTAAAAAGTTGATTATATGCACATAGCTATATCATGGTTCCTTATGAACTTTAGACAGCCATAACAAAGCAGACATGGAAGTCTACATGGCCGTACCATACTTCAGACCCATAAGTTCAGAAAAAAAAAAGAAGATAAATAAATACTTCCTAAAATTTTGCATTGAAACATAAGTATTCAGACCCTTTGCTATGTCACATGACATTTAGCTCTGGGGGGGCTTCTCATTTCTCTTGATCATCTTTGAGATGTTTCTACACCTTGATTGGAGTCATCTGTGGTACATTCAGTTGACTGGGCATTATTTGAAAAGTCACAACCTTGTCTATATAAGATCTTACAGTTGACAAAGCATATCAGAGTAAAACCAAGCCATGAGGAGAAAATAACCGCCTGTAGAGCTCAGAGACCGGATCGTGTGAAGACACATATTTGGAGAAAGGTACAAAAAAGTTCTGGAGCATTGTAAGTTCCCAAAAGCACAGTGACATCCATAATTCTTAAGTGGAAGACGTTTGTAAGAAAAGGACTCCTAGCAAATTGAAGGAGAAGAACCTAAGTAAGAGAGGTTACCAAGACCCAAATGGTCACTCTCGCTGAGCTCCAAAGATCCTGTGTGCAGATGGGAAACATTTCCAGAATGTCAACCACCACTGCAGCTCTCCACCAATCTGGACTTTAAGGCAGAGTGGCTAGAGAGAAGCCTCTCCTTAGTAAAAGACACATGAAATCCCGCCTGGAGTTTGCGAGAAAAAAAACCTAAACTAAACACAGGACTCTCAGGCTGTGACCAAAAAAAATTATCTGATGAAACTAAGACTTAACTATTTAGTCTCGATTCTAAGCATCATGTCTGGAGGAACATCACCTACCCAATACCATCAGTACAGTGAAGCATATTTTTTTGTGTGGCTGAGGCAGGAAAACTGGTCAGGAGTCAAGAAAAGATGAATGGAGAAGAGTACAGAGATATTCTTAATGAAAACCTGATTCAGAGTGCTTTGAATCTCTGACTGGGCAGAAGGTTTACCTTTTTAATAAGACCATGATCCTAAGCACACAACCAAGACAACACAGGTGGGACAATCCTTGAGTGGCCCAGCAAGAACCCTGACTTGTATCAAGGAGACCTGAAAATGAATTTCCACCGACAGTCCCCATCCAACTTGACTGAGTTTGAAAGGATCTGAAGAGAAGAATGGCAGAAAATCCCCAAATCCAGGTGTGAAACACATGTGGCCTCATACTCAAGAAGACTAGAGGCTATTATCACTGCCAAAGATGCTTCCTCACAGGCGCTCTTTCATCAGGTGAAAACAGTGTTGATTTGGGCACCAAAATTATTGGCTCTGGGAATCTGCAGGTATCTGCTGCCCAGGAACAATTATTCTGCAGTAGGGATCACCCATCTTCATACAGCAGCTTACAATTAGGCAATTATTGGGGACCAATGGTTCATTCCACTATGATCTATTATCTACCTTCCATCCCTATCATCTTGCTCATTCCACTCCAGCCAATTTAATTTAACCCCATTTACCCATGGGAGTTGAAGTCCTCTCCTCTTATATCCCTCTTCATGTAATGTGCAATGCTTTTCGAGTTTATTTTTCATGGTCTGCAATTGATATCTGACAAAACAAAAACAAATAAAGACTCATAAGGAGATTATGTTACGTTTTGTTGGTTGTTCTTTGTTTTGCATGTTTGGATTCCAGATTTAATTCCCCTTTAGTAAAGCAAAATAGAATGTAATTGATTGAGCATTAAATATAATAAAGCTTGACAAGATTTTTTGTAAATTTCTGCTCTATGGAAACACAATAAAGCTAGTGGCATGCCCTCACAAAACCTAAAGACAGGTAAGCATTAGTACAGGAGACATTACAATCTTACACTTGAATTAACCTGCCAAATTAAGAATCAACCTGGGGCGAGATATATGTGTTTTAAAATAGCATTTATAAATGTCTAATACAAAACATGCACATATATAGTCAGTCCAAATGAAAAGAGAACTAAGATATGTTCAACACGCTGCAAGACACTACAAAAAGAATTTTGTGGTGGCATTCAATGTGCGAAAATAAGGTTTATCACCTCCTGATTTAAACCAGTGCTATAGGCAAAGCCTTCACTGGACTTGATCTAACTTTGCAGTGAATCATTGTATAGGGACTTATATTGTCACTACTTCAATTGCTTACCGTGTCATTGTCATAGTAGTTTTCTGCCCTATAATTTCTATATGCATAATTCACAGGCTCTACAATGGCCATTAGTATAGTGACCTACAGTGTCCTACAGGATATCTAGGCTATGGATTGTATGATGGTAAACTGGGATTTATCATCTAAGTTTACCTCAACTTTCCAGCCATGGTCATAACTACCAGGATAGATAGCATAACAAATAAAGTAGAGCCCAACAACTAACAATTTCCACTGAGATAATAAGTGCAGTTATTAATGGTTATGGGCCATAAAAGAGCTTATAGAAAATTGAATGGATCCCCATCCTGTTTTGTTATGGAGCCCCAAGGTTACCGCTGTTGCGACCATCACTCCTTCTCTGTAATATTACTGCTTGCAATATGTCTGTGCTATAACATCATTGCATTATTCCTGTACTAGAAGAACATCATAATGCCTGCATATGACATAATTGTATGTGTTTTCCTATGCCATGATGTCACAGTGTACTGTGCATGGTGACATTTCTTGTGTGCATTATTCCTGTGCCACATTATTAAAGCATGCATTATCCCTGTACTGTGACATCACTGTTTATTTTCCCTAAACTGTTACATCACTGTGACATCACTATATTTATTATCGCTGTATAGGGACATCATTGTGTTTATTGGAAAAGAGAAACATATGAGGGTGCTACCTTAATGTGCAGAACGGAGCATAAGGGTCCATTCATACGTCCGTAGTGTATTGTGGATCCGCAATACACCCGGCCGGCACCCCCATAGAACTGCAATTGCGGACAAGAATAGGACATGTTCTATTTTTTTCCGGAGCCGCGGACCGGAAGATCGGGGGCGCGCTCCAGAAATGCAGATGCGGACAGCACACCGCATCCATTCCTGCCCCATAGAGAGTGAATGGGTCCGCACCCGTTCCGCAGAATTGCAGAACGGGTGTGGACACATTCATGGATGCGTGAATGGACCCTAAAGGTAATAGCACCTTACCAAATGATGCTGTGCATTCTAGCCGCAACACTAGATGAAGGCAAAATTACTCCCATACAGAAGGGATCCCAGACTGCTGCACTTGTGTGCCGGGTGGGCCTCTCAGGACACCAGAATGACCATGTGGAAACGAGTTTGCTTAAAGAGCAAGAAGAAAAGAAAGCAGGGTGCACTAAGGGATTACACTAAAAATGATTTATTAAAACAACAAAAAACAATAAAACAAGGAAGGCAAAGCTACACATTTTAGTGACCATCATCAGCCCTTCATCAGGACCCTGATGAATATGATGGGCCGTCATCAAAATGCATAGCTTTGCCTTCCTTGTTTTATAGTTTTTTTGTTGTTTTAATAAATCATTTTTTAGTGTAATCCCTTAGTGCACCCTGCTTTCTTTTCTTCTTGCTCTTTAAGCAAACTTGTTTCTACATCATTGTGTTTATTATCCCTGTACTGTGACATCACTGTGTTTATTATCCCGGTACTGTGACATCACTGTGTTTATTATCCCTGTACTGTGATATCATTGTGTTTATTATCCCCGTACTGTTACATCACTGCTTATTATCCCTGTACTGTGACATCACTGTGTTTATTATCCCTGTACTGTGACATCATTGTGTTTATTATCCCTGTACTGTGATATCATTGTTTTTATTATCCCTGTACTCTGACATCACTGTGTTTATTATCCCCGTACTGTTACATCACTGCTTATTATCCCTGTACTGTGACATCATTGTGTTTATTGTCCCTGTACCTGACATCACTGTGTTTATTATCCTGTACTGTGACATCATGTGTTTACTATCCCTGTACTGTGACATCACTGTTTATTATCCCTGTGCTGTGATATCATTGTGTTTATTATCCTTGTACTGTAACATCACTGTTTATTATCCCTGTACTGTTAAATCACTGTGTTTATTATCCCTGTATTGTGACATTACTATGTTTATTATTCCTGTACTGTGACATCACTGTTTATTATCCCTGTACTGTGACATGACTGTGTATATTATCCCTGTAATGTGACATTACTGTGTTTATTATCCCCGTACTGTGACATCACTGTGTTTATTATACCTGTACTGTGACATCACTGTGTTTATTATCCCTGTACTGTGACATCACTGTGTTTATTATCCCTGTACTTTGACATCACAGTGTTTATTATCCCTGTACTTTGACATCACAGTGTTTATTATCCCTGTACTGTGACATCACCGTGTTTATTATCCCTGTACTGTGACATCGCTGTGGAGTGTATACATTATTTGTACACTTTGAAATCACTGTGTGCATTATTCCTTTACTGTGACATCACTGTGTACTTAATTCCTATAGTTTGGCATCTCTGTGTCCCTATACGGAGGCTTTATTGCACAAATTATACCTGCTCTGTAACAGCACTATAAGCATTACTGCTCTACTGTGACATCACTGTGTGCATTGTTTCTGCTGTGACATCAAAGTGTGTATTATCCCTGTACATTTTGGTGACCAAAATAACCACAAGCTTATCATGTTCTAAATTTGCTGCTGAAGGTGGTCCTGGTGGAGTGGGGCCCCATTACAAGTTTTGCTATGGGGGCCACATAAATAAATATTATGCCCTGTTTCCAACACACCACTCTTTTTACACCTTTCTTTCACTGTAAATCTCTGACAAAACTTTTTACTCTCTAGATTTTACTCTCATCCAAAGCAAGAACACGCATAATTACATTTGCAATCTGAATTCCAAATATGTATATCCCTGTACTTTGAAGTATAATATGTGGCATTAAACATAAGCCATTTTGTGAGGCTGAGGGATGAGGAATATCTGTATTAAATGTAATCAGCTTGGCTTGGATTGGACATTTCTCTCATCTTGTCGTATTTTTGGGGGACTTATACATGTGGCTGAGTATTATCTTATTACTTTTTTAAATTGTTCCACTTTGTCAAATCATACAACGCTTCTGACAATAAAGAAGTTTAAAATGTATAATCTAAAAATTTGGTGAGTCTGATACTTTGATCATACTGGCGTATAAAGAAGAAAAAATGTAGGCAATAAAAAAGAGGTTCACAGAAAGAAATATATATTGAGGGTAACACACCCAAAATATATAAGATGACAGTGGAACGGGCGCCAAGAGGATGGATGATGTGCACCAAATATGACTGCTTAGAAAAAAGGTTCTATGTATAAGTATATGTAAATATATGTATATAGATATATAGATTGAAGCAGAATTGGAAGGCTGCCTAATGGTCAAGGTGTAGCAAAGCTCACACACCAAGAGGAGAAGATCAATAGCAGTGAAGAATGTGACCATCAACAATGGCGCCACTCCTTGATAAAAGGCGTCAAGAACCCTACAAAGGGTGATTAGAATATGGACTACAAGAAGTGGCTTCTTCAAATGAATATAATTATAATTATAAAAACAAAATATATAGGTATAACTCACTTCACTGGGGAGGTTGTCTGTTGGATAAAACTCAAGTGCCATACACTCATTACAGGTATATAAGACTGTTATCTCATGTATATGTGTGTATACTATATTTGCATTTCTCCTGAAGAAGGGGGCTATTTTACACATGACCCCCGAAACGCGTTGAGTGCTGTGTGTTCATATAATAAAGGAATATCGACCAGATGCTGGAATCTGGCCGCCATCTTTTTCCAACAATTGTAAAGCGAACCAGGCCGGGGAGGCTCTGTCTGAAGGTGTCTTGAGCTTTATCCAACAGACAACCTCCCCAGTGAAGTGAGTTATACCTATATATTTTGTTTTTATAATTATTTTTATAATTATTATTATATTCATTTGAAGAAGCTATTCTGCTGCAACTGCTCACTGGTACCCATCACCATTGGTTATACATATTTGTGATTGGTTTTGTTAACATCTGTCGTTTAGTATTATCACCTTCCATTGAACACCTATAGGAGTGTCGGCTAAACTTTCTGCACTACTTTTTGTAGTCGATACTCTAATCACCCCTTTTTAGGGTTCTTTACGTCTTTTATCAAGGAGTGGCTCCATTGTTGATGGTCACATTCTTCACTGCTATTGATCTTATCCACTTTGATCATACCACAGTGCGAAATATACGAACATTTTTACACTTGAGGTACAGCTAGGTGCAAACTTAACGGTCTACTGTGTGAAGAATAGCACACATACTGGCCTAATGAATGTAAAATGAGTTACAGTAGGACTAGGGGCTGTTCTTTAAAGGTTATCTTTCATAAGGACAGTCTCATTTAACCTAGGCTCCATAACCCTAGCAAGTACTCTAATTATGGGGCCCCATAGCAACATTTTAAAGGGGGTCACACTGTGCTATAAGGAAACAAGGAAGCTGAATTATAATTTATTTTCTTCTATCCCTTAGTATAGGCTTGTACTGGACCACCAGAGTACACCAGTCCTTCAGCTAAACCAAGGCTTTGACAGAAGAGTGATACCCCGAGGGACAAGAAGACAACCCTATGTAGAGCTTACTTTGAAGTCTAAGTCCTTATTAATATCCAGTATAGGCAATAGTACTAACAAAGTTTATGATACAAATAAAAGTGGAGGTGCACATGCTCTGTATAGACAAGGGCACTGCTGTAATGGGATGTAGACAGTACTTTTTCCACCAGGGTTTTGGAGTCTGAGGAAGTCCAAAGATCACATACTGTATGAGAAGACCACTGCTACAAATGACGTGATAGTTAGGAAAGCCCTGTTACAGACTTTGCATTGGGGCAAGGAACTTCAAGATGCATATCAATTTACAGGTACAGTACTTTGTGTACAGATGTTGGATACTCAGGATAGTTTCCTCTGGTAGCTCCAAAGAACATGAGTCTTACACCGTCTTGTCATCTTGTGTCCTGAATTCTGGCATCAACTGTTTTTATACTCCTTCCCCCCTCCCCAGATCAAAATATGCAGCTGATCTTTCTATTTTTTTTCCCTTGGTCCAAACAAATGCATATTAGAAATGATATTCAATTTATTTTTGGCAATGTGGCCATATAGTAGGTGGGTTCCATCAGCTGCAGGGCCCCATAGGAGCTACAATGGTTGCTGTCATGGCTTAAGAAGTGGCCTCAGAGGATGCCAAGGAAAATTTCCTTGATGCTTGATTCTACTCTTAACTGCATAGGTCTATGTATATGCCAAGCATCTTTCGGGTAAAAGGTAATAAATGTTTGAATAGTAATGATTGCTAAAACATTATGCAGCAAAATGGCTGTGTAGTGCTTAACAGAGATGGGGGAATCGATTCATTAGAATCCGAATTCGACCAGAATTTTCTCATAACAAAAGTCAAGCCGTTAGAATCAGAATTTCTCAGCATTTTATTTGGGAAAATGTTTCAAGAGAGTGAGAGACTTTTCCAGGATATTTAAAGTACTTTTAATTTAGGTATCAATTTGTACCGAAATCAATTTCTTGGCCAATTCGGATGAACCAGACTCAAAATGAATTTTAGGAAATGTGCTTATCTTGAGTGCTTAGCCATTGTTTCTGAAATTGGGTGCTGTTATGGTTTTTACATCCTGGTAGGTATCTATAAAATGCTCTAGCATGGGCAACTAGTGGGCAAAGTATTTCCTAGTAGATGTATCTTCTTCAGTGCTGATAAGGTGATTAAAATCGATTACAGGCAGTGAAATGCACTGTCGGAGCTTACACTATACCCTATAGACTCAATAAATGCACTTTCTGCTTCCAAAGGGCATTTATGTAAAGCTTGTCGAATGCATACAATAATGAGACAATGGTTTCATTACCTAGTCTATTTGTGTTAAAATGGAGAGACCGTTATAAAAATGCCGAATTAACCGTTCTGTACAGTATTTTATTCTCATCAGGACATTTCTTCAAGGTTCATTTATCATTTGCTTTTGCTGGGTGTACAGTCATTTAGCTGGGTTGTCTTCAGAAAGTGGTATATTCACAAAATGTCTCCATTGTAACCTGGATTATTATATTTGCTCACTTAGACATTCAGTGCACAGTTCATGAAATAGCCGTCGGCTGCAGATAAGGTAAATAATTTATATTCTATCATATAATCTGGTATAGAAAATTTAAAGTGACTTAATCTTGAAATACATGTGACCCAGTTTTTCCGAAACCTCAAAGCCTATGGACATACTATTTATCTTCCCAAATTCTGAATTTATATCTGTTTGGCTTCCTGCTAGTTTGAAGCTTCCAGCCATATAAAATATTGTAACATTTCCCATATACCTAGAATTGCAATAGTAAAAAAATACCATATTGATATTGTTTATAATTGTGTATGTACTATTTTTTAATTATTTGTGATTTCCTCCATTTATGTACATGCAAGGGACTGATTTTCCAAGCTGATGCCACAGTGATCTGACAGTGGTCCACATGTCGGTGTTGAGATGGACCAGGAAGTAAAGAGACCAGGATGGGTCCCATATAGCATCAGTTGGGATCAGTAGGGTGAGTATTACTTCTTTTGCCATTTTACACATACTGAGTGTTTTTATGTAATGGCTAGACAACCTCTTTAAGACCTACGTTTCACAATATATTAAATAGATAATATTTTCTGTCTCTTCATTCTTCAGGAAAAATCCAAGCATTAAGTTTACCAGCTATTTGGACTCAAAGAGTTTCTGCTTATGGACTGTCTCTGATCACCTTCTTCTCCGTATTCATCTATTTATCAGTCTGCTGAATGGCTCCACCAATGGCTACAGTGGAGCATCTGACTTTTTAACCTCATGCACCTTGCAGGGTTGTGTGTTTGGAGGGTTTGCAGAGTCAGATGGAGTCCATGCAGCTCTATAATATGGGCACTCCATATGCTGCTCCATGGTGCTACCTAATACGGCATCTTATGGAGAATAAAATGTGAGATAAGTGCCGTTCAAGTCTATAGAAATTATATCACAACTCTATACAATGCCAGAAGTCAATAATACAGACTCCTTACCTTTCAATGTTAGGGTATGGCCACACAGTGAGGTTTCCTGATGAAGTTTTGGAAGCCAAGATAAGAGGAGGATCCTAAAAGGATCCAAAAGTGTATCAAGAAACCTGAAGGTGTAGCTGTAACCTTAGGGTGCTTTCAAACACGTTTTTAGTAGTGTTTTTTTCCCCACTTTTGTTTTTTTTGTGGGTTTTATGTGATAAAAAGACCAGCTCCAGATGTTAGCTCATGGTCTATAAGAAGGACACACAAGTCTTTTTCTGCTGCTGGCATTTTTGCTAATGGTAAAGCCTCACTCACACATCAATGTTTTGGTCACTGATTTCCATCAGTGATTAGGAGGCAAAATCAGGATTGTAGGCTACACAGAGATCAGGTGTAATGGTAAGATCTGCACCTGTTCTGTGTTTAGAGACGCACTTTGTTTTGGCTCACAATCACTGATGGAAATCACTGACATTTGAACGAGGCATAAGACGCATTGGAAAAGATTTGTCATAGATTTTCACCAGAAACATGGTGTGAGAAAGTGTGAAATGTTTTTTTTTGCTCAAGTGGAGTTCCTCTGCCGGCTTACCCACTTTCCCAAAAAGGGGGCATTGAGAGAGTGGCAAGTAGGCAAGGCCAGCGACTCTGCCACATTTATCATCTATGCCAGTTTTCTGGTGTAAAAGAACACCGAAATCTATGCCAGGCAGGGGCTAGCATGGATATCAATATAGGCAAACAGACTGCCAGATACTGCGCCTAATTTATGACGAGGAGTACATCTTTTCATAAATTAGGTGTAGCATCCGGCAGAGCACCTGGTTATTATAAACTAGCGTACGTTTCCAGTCTATGATAACTCTGCCCTACCGTGTGCAATAAAAAGTCACAAAAAGCTCAGCAAAAAATGCAGATGGCAAAAAACAACACTGTTACTTTAGCATTTTTCTACTGTTAAAACTTTCCAGTGCAAAATTTGTGCGTGTGTGTGGACTCTTATTGTGAAATTCTGTTCACAGAAGAAACTCGATTTCTGCATCTTACTGGGTGAAAAGGCAGAAAGATAATGAAATCCGTACAGTTGACAGGTCACAAAGGAACGATTATTCCTAAACAAATTACTTTTTTCATCATACACCATAAAAATCAGCCATTGCCGGCAATGACAGCTGAGGATATGTGTCAGGGCATACAAGAGAACATTTTGTACTTCATACAGGCCTGCAACATTGTGTAAAGGCACACAGTGCATCAAAATTTTTACAAACCCTACGCCGCCTCTAAATGTCTCCGCGCTTTGAGGTCAGTGGTTCAGTGAGTTTTCAGATTTCAGCCTTCAAATGAGCAGAACTATGTAGACAGAAAAATGTAATGGACAATTCTTTACAGAAGAAGTGAAAAATCAAGACTACAAGCCTCTTGTGTAAGGAGCTTTTCAGCCATGAGGTTGGAGAACAATATATACAGGTCCTTCCAAAAAATTAGCATATTGTGATAAAGTTCATTATTTTCTGTAATGTACTGATAAACATTAGACTTTCATATATTTTAGATTCATTACACACAACTGAAGTAGTTCAAGCCTTTTCTTGTTTTAATATTGATGATTTTGCCATACAGCTCATGAAAACCCAAAATTCCTATCTCAAAAAATTAGCATATTTCATCCGACCAATAAAAGAAAAGTGTTTTCAATACAAAAAAAGTCAACCTTCAAATAATTAAGTTCAGTTATGCACTCAATACTTGGTCGGGAATCCTTTTGCAGAAATGACTGCTTCAATGCGGCGTGGCATGGAGGCAATCAGCCTGTGGCACTGCTGAGGTGTTATGGAGGCCCAGGATGCTTCGATAGCGGCCTTAAGCTCATCCAGAGTGTTGGGTCTTGCGTCTCTCAACTTTCTCTTCCCAATATCCCACAGATTCTCTATGGGGTTCAGGTCAGGAGAGTTGGCAGGCCAATTGAGCACAGTAATACCATGGTCAGTAAACCATTTACCAGTGGTTTTGGCACTGTGAGCAGGTGCCAGGTCGTGCTGAAAAATGAAATCTTCATCTCCATAAAGCTTTTCAGCAGATGGAAGCATGAAGTGCTTCAAAATCTCCTGATAGCTAGCTGCATTGACCCTGCCCTTGATAAAACACAGTGGCCACACTGACTGTGGGTACTTGACACTGGACTTCAGGCATTTTGGCATTTCCCTCTCCCCAGTCTTCCTCCAGACTCTGGCACCTTGATTTCCGAATGACATGCAAAATTTGCTTTCATCCGAAAAAAGTACTTTGGACCACTGAGCAACAGTCCAGTGCTGCTTCTCTGTAGCCCAGGTCAGGCGCTTCTGCCGCTGTTTCTGGTTCAAAAGTGGCTTGACCTGGGGAATGCGGCACCTGTAGCCCATTTCCTGCACACGCCTGTACATGGTGGCTTCCGCAGGTCCCCCAAGGTCTGGAATCGGTCCTTCTCCACAATCTTCCTCAGGGTCCGGTCACCTCTTCTCGTTGTGCAGCGTTTTCTGCCACACTTTTTCCTTCCCACAGACTTCCCACTGAGGTACCTTGATACAGCACTCTGGGAACAGCCTATTCGTTCAGAAATTTCTTTCTGTGTCTTACCCTCTTGCTTGAGGGTGTCAATGATGGCCTTCTGGACAGCAGTCAGGTCGGCAGTCGTACCCATGATTGCGGTTTTGAGTAATGAACCAGGCTGGGAGTTTTTAAAAGCCTCAGGAATCTTTTGCAGGTGTTTAGAGTTAATTAGTTGATTCAGATGATTAGGTTAATAGCTCGTTTAGAGAACCTTTTCATGATATGCTAATTTTTTGAGATAGGAATTTGGGGTTTTCATGAGCTGTATGCCAAAATCATCAATATTAAAACAAGAAAAGGCTTGAACTACTTCAGTTGTGTGTAATGAATCTAAAATATATGAAAGTCTAATGTTTATCAGTACATTACAGAAAATAATGAACTTTATCACAATATGCTAATTTTTTGAGAAGGACCTGTATAGCATATTATTAACCGAAATGAGCAGGTCAATTCTCTACGAATTTCCCAAGAACATTGAAATCTTGACGAATCTGAAACTTTTATTATTCGTCTCACATATATATATTTTTATTGTAAAGAAAAATCTGCATTGTGTCTGTAAACAGTCTTTTAGTTACCACTGGCTACCATCCATTTACTCCCAGCCATATATGTCAATTTGACATTACTAGTGCCGTCTTGGTGTTAAACAGCTTGAAAGGAGTAGCACACCGTCTTAGGAGACTTTAGAGTGTCATACATGATTTTTCAGGACAATTAAGACACTTTCAATTTGGGTCAAATTTATTCGGATTGAATCAAATCTGACTCCCTATTCGACCCAATTAGTCTCAAAACAAATTTTGGGGAAATATGCTCATCTCTAATTATTAATATGATAATCATCATCTTTTTTTTGTAACTATTTATTCTACGTTTTTGAAATCTTATTGGGGTTGCCCAATCCCCTATGTATGTGACCTGTTAGAGCAGGGATGCCCAACCTGCAGCCCTCCAGATGTTGCAAAACTACAACTCCCGAAAATCCTGGACAGCTTGCAGCTATCAGGGCATGTTGGGAGTTGTTGTTTTGCAACATCTGGAGGGCCGCAGGTTGGGCATCCCTGTGTTAGAGCATACAGATTCCAAAAGCGAGGGTTCCACTTCTGCTGTAAACTGCACACAATCTGGCACCCCTAGACCGTAAATATAGTCTGTCTGATACTATTTTATCAGTCCTGACAGTGGCAGACTGTACGAGGATACAACCCTTTGACAAAGTGAATTTATTCATAAAATGATAGTAGGAAGAGAAGAGGATCGACAGCCTACAGTTATAAGAAAACACTCCAGAATTGCCGTTTCATGTGAAATGCAAGTAGTTACTGAAAACCACATTTCAGAAGTGCTAATAGGTTATTGTTATAGTACACCATATATCAAGGATAGCCAACCTGAGGCTCTCCAGCTGTTGCAAAACTACAACTCCCAGCATGCCCAGACTGCCTACAGCTATCAGCCTACAGCAGGGCATGGTGAGAGTTGTAGTTTTAAAACAGCTGGAGAGCCGCAGGTTGGCCATCCCTGCCATATATTGTCTATATCCATCCAATATGGCTAAACCCATTTAGTAATGTTGGAATCAGCTGTGGAGCTCCCTCTGGGAAATATATTTGTCTTCATCTCGTCTGATCAATATGTAGGATAAATAATTACATTTGTCACCTAGCAGGTGAATATCAAATATCATAAGATAATGAGTGCCGGAGCATGAGAACATCTGGTAATTCTACCTGCGTGCCCTGTCAAAATACAGTATGCTAAATATGACATTAGATTAGTTGTTAAGGTTTATTATACAATAGGCGCCTAATTAAAAGCTCCGAAAATCAACAGCCATGTTCTGGCAACTAAATTACCCTTGTGTTAGCATCTACCAAACTGTTTAAAGCACTTTCGTGCAAACTCAGAAGCCTTTATCATTATCCTGGAGTTTAAGGATTCTGCCTCGATGGATTCCCCAGGGCTCACTACTTGTTAACCTCAGCTTTAAATTACAAAGCCACAGATGTAGTCATAAGATGTGTGTAACTGAGAATCATTATCAGCCCAGCATTAACCCCTTTGGTAGCAAATACTGTAGATTGAGGCTCCAAGCTAAGACAAACACAAATCTACGTATAGGAGTAGGAAAACATGTCACTGTTCTTCCTACAGCTTATCGGCTAAATGTGATCATCTAGAAATGAGCGCTAAAAATCATGCTGAGATATCCTGCTGGGGGAGGGAGATAAAGAACTACTTCCATCCTGCCTCAAGATGAAGCAGACTAAGTGAAAGGGAAAAAAATTACAGTTGTGAATTGAGAAATAGTAAAACCGCAGAACTATCTTGTATCTTAAATCCCTTTATTTTATCAAATTCATGCGACGTTTCGACCTGAACGGTCTTTTTCAAGCGCTTGAAAAAGACCGTTCAGGTCGAAACGTCGCATGAATTTGATGAAATAAAGGGATTTAAGATACAAGAGAGTTCTGCGGTTTTACTATTTCTGGATACTTGGAGGGACGCTACAGACTGACGTTCAACACCGCGTGCACCACCACATCAAGGCCGGTATACCCTGAGTGCTGCTACACCATCTATCTTACAGTTGTGAATTGAGCGGATGTTGCCATAAATAATTGGCTTATGTGGCTATTGTTCCAATATGAGAAAAGTCTATTTTAAAGGGGTTCTCTGGGATTTTGATATTGATGGGCTATCCTCAGGATAGGTTATCAATTTCAGATTGGCAGGGTTCCAACTCCCAGAAACTCCACCGATCAGCTACAGTGGCCGAAGAGGCTACAGTGCTCTGTGAGCTCTTAGGTCTCTTCCTAAGCCATGTGACATCACGCTCATCAGTCACATGGCCTAGGCGCAGCTCAGTCCTATTGAAGTGAAGGGGGCTGAGCTGCAATACAAAGCATAACCACTATTCAATGGATGGTGCTGTGCTTGCTAATATGGCCTAAAATGCCCTGGTATAGCCTTACCGGTCCTTGCATTATGTGTTAAGCTATATGCCCCTGGCAGGGGAAATGAATAGCCAAATCTAGCTTTCTCCTAGGAGTAAAATAGGCCAGACCCATGGTAATCAGCAGGAAAAGTTGCCTTCTGGAGACTAACCCTAGTTGCACAGTCATTTGTGTGTATGGGTAAAATGTGTTGCATATCCTCAGGAGTCTTTCTTAAATGAATACTTTAAATATATTTCCTTTGCATATTTCTTGGTTATTCAAATAGCTGGAGGGAAATCTGATCTCCTAAATGTGCAAAGAATATTTATTCAGTTCCTGTTTATAGCAGATGCTAAAGCACAACATTGAACCTGCACATCACAAACTTCAAAATGATGATGTCTGATCTAAGTGCTTGAAAAATGACTCTTCACTGTCTGCTTCGAGATGTTTTGATTGAAAGGATCATTTAAAGATTTGTTTGACTGAAAATGTCAGTGAACAGTTTAGATGATGGATTTGGTCGTTATGGATAAAGCAGGAGGTTAAAGTACTGTATTTCTAGAACGCACATGTCAAGGGCTTACATATCACAGAGACAGATCCTGCACTGATATGGGGTTTATGAAGTATGGGAATGGGACCCAGCCCGGTTTGACTTGTCCCTTTTTTATTGGGCGTTTGGAGCCTGTAAAGGCATGCCTCTTGGAGCTTCTGGACACAACTACACATTTTGTAATATGTCTTCTTGGATGGGACCCCTCAGATACCAGAGCCAGGTAGGACTGTTACTGTAGCTTCTGCACACCCTATAACTAATCCCAGGTCTCCCAACAGGTCCTACAACATTAACTCACATCGGTGTGGAGAGCTAACCCAAGTGTTATGAATAAGATATTGGGGGCAAACATGCACCAAGTTTTATTTCTACAGATTTGTCCATCCTTACATCATCTCCTGGTTTGAGATCTCCTGAGATGAGTAGTGTGAGATGATCAGCTTTGGAGAAAAAAACTTTGTGTTTCAACACCAGACCGAGTAACTCAAAAGGTTTTTCTTTTTTAAAGATGGTCATCTTGAGCCACTCATGTGAGGAGATCTCAAATCACAAGGAAATTAAAGGAAGAACATATCTATCTATCTATCTATCTATCTATCTATCTATCTATCTATCTATCTATATTCAAGCTGGCCTCAATCTTGGGCAGATGCCACTTGTGGTGCTCCTGACAATCTGGGTAAACATGCTCAGCTGATCAAGTATTGAGCGAGGTAGACATGGGGCTCACTGGCACTTTGTCACCTAAGGTCCCATGTCCACCTGGAACCACTGCTGCTCGCCATCTATCTGGTGCATGATACAACACTATAAACAGATAAATCAGTTTTTATGCAATGTGATGAGGTCATGTCTCTGTTATAATTTTGCACATAGAAACCCTGCAGGATAATTCATTTCATTAAGTGTTGTCTTAAATCACTCCATTAAATAAACCTGTGCTTATCTGTTAGCAGCAGCAGGTCAGAAGCACATAGGAATAAAAGCCTTGGTTGTATGACCCAGCAGCAGACGTGACTCATTCACCGGGGAATAAAGGAACTATCTAATTTCCAGCAAAACAACATCAAAAAATATATTCTGTGTTAGCGGGAAAACAAAACCCCAGTGTCATTATACTGAAATGATGATATGAAGCCATATCTTACCACTTAGGGATAGCTGCATTTCTTGAAATGGAAAGAGTTAAAGGAGAAGTAAAGATATACTCTATAGCCATATATAGTATATACGTAGATATTTTCATAGGTTCTCAGACCTGAAGATGTATGAAATAAAATACATTAGTGATCACGAATGGAAACATAATGGAAACCTGTCATTGAATCCAAAAACACCACCATCAGCCTCAACCCATTTAGCCTCAAATCTCCAAAATATTGAGGTTTAATTTGAGGACAAATTTACGTCATACAAAAAGGTGACTGCCTTAAAAGAAAAGATAAAATCTAATATCAATTATTGCATAAGATCATCATTTGAAGTTAGACCTTGGATGGACTGTGGCTGTTATATCTGTTCCTTGTCTTTTAACTGAATACATTTTATGAACCTTACGAAATATTAGAGACATTTTATTTTTAGATATCTCAGTCAAGATCAGTGACTGCCTAATGGGAGTCAGAGGTAAATCCACCTCTACAGACTCAGGATGCTGCTCTGTCTTACACTATTCCTTAGACTACAGATCTGCTTCTTGAGATAATAATGATCTGATTATTACCACACATCTATTGAGGAAAAATTTGTCTTAATGACTTGAGAGTACGGAGGTCCACTTTAAATGGATGGCTGTTGAACACAACTTCTTTCCATATTCCCTGTTAGGGCATATGATGATCCCTGACATTGGTTCTCCCTTTAGGGCACATCTACATTAATCGAGAGAGAAGAACCACACAGTAAGGCCTAGTTCACACAAACTTTTTTTTGCGAGTGTACGGGCCGTTTTTTTGTGGTCCGTATATGGTCCGTATACGGAACCATTCATTTCAATGGTTCCGCAAAAAAAACAGAATGTGTTCCGTATGCATTCCGTTTCCGTATTTCCGTTTTTCCGTTCTGTTGAAAGATAGAGCTTGTCCTATATTTGGCCGTAAATCACGGGTCGTGGCTCCATTCAAGTCAATGGGTCCGCAAAAAAAACGGAACACATATGGAAATGCATCCGTATGTCTTCCGTTTCCGTTCCGTTTTTTCTGAACCATCTATTGAAAATGTTATGGCCAGCCTAATTTTTTCTATGTAATTACTGTATACTGTACATGGCATACGGAAAAATGGAATGGAAAAACGGAAAGGAAACGGAAACACAACGGAACTCAAAAACGGAACAACGGATCCGTGAAAAACGGACCGCAAAAAACAATAAAAGCCATACGGTCATGTGAACTAGGCCTAAGGGTCGTTCCCACTTTGGAAAACCCAGCCTGGCTAAGTATTGTGAAAATTAACCATTCATGTGAGCGAAAACCATGTAATAATTCCTGTACAGGGAAAATCGGTCAAAGGATGAAACCTCCCCAGCTGCAGTAGCTAAATAATGCACACATTGGAATCCATATGGTTTATCTAGACCCTAAGTACTGTACAGAAGTTGCTGAAGTTCTCCATATATCGTTTTCTGGGATTTAAGTATTGATGGCCTGCCCACAAGATGAGCCATCAATATCAAATTGGTGTGAGTCTGACTCTCAGCACCCCACCAATCTGCAGTTTGAAGAGTCCACAAAAATCATGAAAAAGTTGTGACCTTTTTATTGTTTGCATCAATCCATCACACCATTTGCTTAGTAGAGACCATGAGGGGCGAGGCACTAATCCCAGAATCGTTGGGGATGCTAAGAGTTGGACAACCAATGTTCTAATGTTAATGACCTATCTTGAGGATATCTTGATACTAGAGAACCCCTTCAATGTGAAGGTTGCAAAAAAGTATATGAAATAGAATAAAAAGTTTAAAAAATCATAACCCACCCTATAAATTATATGCTTCTTCTTGAAAAAAAAAAAAAAAACATGCATGCTATGCCTCAATCTATTGAAACTTACAATGGAATATAAATGTATACAAAAGATAATCTACTGTAATACTGTGCATTATCACTAAGGTCTAAGTACCCTCAAGACTCTAACTACATCATCCCAGTCATGTGCGGAGCAGGTGCAGATATACCAGGTCAAGTTCACAACTATCAATAAACTCCAACTTAGCAACCAAAGTGTTGCAGGGTATGTGAAAACCAAGAAGGTGATGAGTCTTAGAAAGCTGTACTGCTGTCCTAACGTCTCATAGTCCTCTGTGTATATAAAATATTGAGGAAAGAATAATTGTCCAAATTGTCTGAATCAACACATTGGATGAATTTTAGGACAATGCGCAGCAATTAGTGGAGCAAAATGAAACGTAGTGAAAGGTAACATTAGGTGAAGCAAAGGTTTTATTCCAAAAAGTTGCAAGTGAATCCTCTAGCGGGCCCTAATCCACAAAAAAAAAAATACTACTACTTTTGAACACTAAAAACACTTCTATAAAAACAAAACAAATTGTGTGAAAGTCTAAAGTTTCCATTTTTCCATCAATGGATATGTGTGAGGCTTGCTTTTGGTGATGTCATTTTGGGATACATATTACTTTTTAATCACTTTTTATACTATCTTTGGAGGCAAATCCCCCAAAAAAACTTTGTTTTTTCTTTTGCTTTATTTTATTGTGGTAATAGCATTACAGATAGGGTGATACGATCATGTACATTTGTATTATTTGTGAATGAATCATTATTTTAATCGGAAAATTATGTTTTTCTATCCTTTTTCTATTATTTTTTTGACATTTTTTCTTAGTACCTTTAGGCTGGATTCGCATTATCTTTAGTTTTTCGTTCTAATCTGCCAGAAGAACAGAAACTAAGAAATAAAAATGGATCCTTTATTTTGAGCATCTGTTGTGCTTATTTTGCATCTGTTTTAGTCAGTTACATCTGAGATCTGTTCTTTTTGACCCCCAGCTGATGGTGCAAGCTCAACTTCATACCATCATTGCACCATACATATAGCGGCTTGTATGAACTACCCACTGCTTTGCAGGACAAGTACCTTGCAGTGGGGGAATCTATTTTTTAAGTATCAGAATTGCATAAAAACAAAAAAGTGCTACTCATATTCTACCATTTCCCGGGCCCTACTGGTCTCTACTTTCTGGTCCATCTTTACACACTGGAAATGTCATCTTAGCCAATCACTGGCTGAGATGGGTCAACTCTGCAGGGGATCAGTGAGGTATCAGCTTTTTTTTTTTTTATGCCATTCTGAACCTTTAAAAAATTAATAAAAAGCATAATAATAATTACAAACAAGCGGATGGATATCCTTATAAAGATTCATTCCATACAACTTGCTGCCTTTAACTTGAACAGCCTTCTTTTTAAACCTCCTGAATCTCTAGCACAATGCACTTTGAAAACTTCTGCTCTTCGCTGTATTCTTTAATATGGATGATATGTCTAAGAAATTCTATTATTTCAAAGTTAAAATAGTTAATTGTTCTCACGGTACTGAATAGCCCATTACAGCTGATCTTCACGCTTTGAACAAAAAACTGCATAATTGAATGTAGGATAAATAATGTATGGGGTATGTATCGCTGGGTTATCATCACAAGAAGTGACAAGTTGATTTTGCAGCGTTTTCTGACATTTTTAATCAGAGGAGCCTCATTGATCTTAATGTGATCAGAGCATTTGATGACTCATGCATATAACAGAATTGCATTCAGACAAGCTTAAAGGGCAAATAAACCTAAAATATAAATATGTGAGCGTGAAAAGTCATCCTGTAGCTGTCACTTGTCTGCTTATAATTAATTATACTGATCTTCTGCATACATCAAACAGATTGTCTGAGATCAGCAAAAATTGGGTCACAGGCAGTGATGGTGTTAAATAAAAAAAGAACCCTTAATTTTCAGTGTACCCGTCACGTGTTTTCATCTTAACATCAGCATTGCAGCCCTGTAAACAAAGACTGGCAGGAGGAAGCGCAGTAAGCGCGAAATGGCCTCTAAATTCTGTCTGCTTAAAGGGTTTATCCAGGAATATATATTGATGACCTATGACCTCTAGATAGGTCATCAATATCAGATCAGTGAGGTTACAACATCTGGGGCCCATGCTGATCAGCTGTTTGAAGAGGCCAGTGCTCCGTGAGCGCCTCAGCCTCTTCTTAGGCCATGTGACGTCACTGTGCATTGGTCACATGGCCTAGTTGCAGCTCAGCCCCATTGACTTGAATGGGGCTGAGCCGCAATCCCAAACATAGCAACTATCTGATGTACGGCACTGTACTTGGAAAGCTGCCAGGAGCAGGCTGCTCATACCTGAGCCCCAGCTCTATCGTGGGGGTGCCAGGACTCACACCCCTGCCAACATGATAATGAAGACCTGTCCTGAGGATATTGTGTATTTGTTTTAAACAAGTTCTCCAATGATTTAGATTTTAAAGGTTTAACAGCGTTTTTAACAGATATGCTCATACAGCCACTTTCCTCGTGTACTTCTTGCTCATTAAGGCTGCGTTCACACGGGCGAGTATTCCGCGCTGGTGCAATGCGGTAGGTGAACGTATTGCACCCGCACTGAATCCTGACCCATTCATTTCTATGGGGCTGTTCAGATGAGTGGTGATTTTCACGCGTCACTTGTGCGTTGCGTGAAAATCGCAGCATGCTCTATATTCTGCGTTTTTCACGCAACGCAGGCCCCATAGAAGTGAATGGGGTTGCGTGAAAATCGCAAGCATCCGCAAGCAAGTGCGGATGCTGTGCGATTTTCACGCATGGTTGCTAGGTGACAGTCTATTCACTGTATTATTTTCCCTTATAACATGGTTATAAGGGAAAATAATAGCATTCTGAAAACAGAATGCATAGTAAGTGATCAGTTGAGGGTTAAAAAAAATTAAAAAAATTAACTCACCTTCTCCATTTGTTCGCGTAAGTCCCGGTCTCTTCTTTACTTCTCAAAAGATGAACTATGGGCTAAAGGACCTTTGGTGACGTCAGATCACATGCTCCAATCACATAGTCCATCACCGCGGTGATGTACCATGTGATTGGAGCATGTGATCTGACGTCACCAAAGGTCCTTTAGCCCATAGTTCATCTTTTAAAGAACTAAAGACCGGGAGAACTACGCGAACAAGAGGAGAAGGTGAGTTAATTTTTGTATTTTTTTTTAACCCTCAATTGATCACCTACTAAGCATTCTGTATTCAGAATGCTATTATTTTCCCTTATAACCATGTTATAAGGGAAAGTAATACAATCTACACTACAACTAACCCAAACCTGAACTTCTGTGAAGAAGTTCGGGTCTGGGTACCACAGTCGGTTTTTTATCACGCGCGTGCAAAACACATTGCACACGCACGATAAAAACTGAACATCGGAACGCAATCGCAGTCAAAATCCTACTCGCGCGGGATTGCCGCAACACACCGGGACGCATCCGGAACTAATCCGGACACGCTCGTGTGAACCCAGCCTAACTCTTTTTTTTTTATTTGGACTCTCCTGACCCTTTTTTCACCATGTAAACAAATCATTTTGGCTTGTTGTCATCCTGTATGTAGGACTTCCTGTTCCTGTATCCAACCAAACCCACAATGCTCTTCTTCTTTCTCTTCCCCAGCTCCAGCACCGCCCCCAACAACACTCAGCTAGTTTATAGCTCCTCACATCCAGCTGGTTAAATAGACACCCCTCTATCACTGTCCCTGTTTCTGCATTGGCATGCCCATGGACATAACACAGGAAATCAGAAAAAGCTGCATGGACATGGTCATATGACCACAGCCCAGGACGGAAGACAGGAGCAATGAATGTACAATGAATACTAAATAAAATAAATAGTAAATATATTACAAACTTACAGATGCTTTCATAAATGGTTATTGTAAATGATGTTGATGCAAACGGGAAACCCCCTTTAATTTTTTCATATGAATGATATTTCAAGCATATTTCAAATATGCAAGAAGTTCAAAAAGACATAGACAGGAGATGTAGCAATAGAAGTTCTAGTATGAACTGGAAATACAGGGCAGGCAATAAGAAAAACCCATCTCCAGAGTCAACACTTTTAATAGGCATGGAGACACTCTATATCAGCGGAACAAGAAATAATGCATAGAGCAATGAAATATTAGCTGGGAGGATCCCGGAGTTGCACAGATGGATGTTCAAGATGTATCATCACATGATATTCATAGACATGTTGTAATGTTCTAAGCAGTCCAATGGTTTTAAGGTAATACACAAGTAAACCTCTGTAAAGGTTACTATCTTTTAGAAGAATATCCCTTATCCTATAAACTGCACATTGGCCCTCTTGTTTAGAAGCTTACTGCCCTACAAGACCATTTAACTGCAGTTTTGAGTTCTTGTCTCAAACAGATTTTTCTGAAATCTACAATTAAACCACCGGCCATGCATATATAATACAGCTGAACTCCATTAGTAAGACTCTCAAGAGACCAAAAATCCTGATGACCCAACATTTATAGAATAAATCCCAAAGAAGATATTGATCCAGAACGTGATAATCTGTTCCTAAATGTTCTGAATAAACAAATCTTTTTAGAAGGCATTCAGTTTTTTCTATATCATCCATCTTACAAGAAACAGAGACAATTATAAAGACAAAAACCAAAAACAGATATTCTGAAGGAAGCAATCATGTTGACAATGCTGGGTGTCAATAACGTTGTACCAGCCTTTGATAGATTGGGTTAGAAATAACATGATAATTTACAAAGCACACATATTTATCTAGCTATTTTAGCAGCAACCCAAACATTGAAGTTAGACTGATTGCATTGTTACCCCACTCCCCATACTAAAGGCTCATGCACACGACCATTGTTGTTTTGCGGTCTGCAAATCGGAACAGTCCTATCCTTGTCTGTAAGGTGAACAATAATGTTCAATGTTTTTGCTGAATGGCCATGCGGACATGGAATGCACACAGGGTCATTTCCTTTTTTTGCAGCACCATTAAAGTGAATAGTTCCGCATACGGGCCGGAAAAAAAAAAATACGGACACGGAAAAAAATACGTTCGTGTGCATGAACCCTAAATCTGAGGCTTGGCCATGTTTTAGACTGAGTGCTAGAATTGATATAGTCTAGGTAAATAATCTGTCCTTTACAAAAGCTGAGTGCCATAACCATGCTTTCCTGCAGTCATGTATTATGAATAATAAGTCAGGTCAAAGATGAATATAGGTTAAGCATGGACCAGGGTTGCATAGGGTTTTATTATGGCACCCAGTCTGGGCAGCCAACCTAATACTACTACTAATACTGGGATTACTAGATTACTAACATCTAAGACTAAACATCCTCCATAATACAAACCTCTCACTCCCAAGGTTTTTATCATTCTATACCAGTTCTCTAGAATGTACCACCCGGGGCAATCAGATTAATTCCCAACATCCACAGCTTCATACAACAGTAACCCCATATTTTTACTTACATATCTATGCATACATGGACACTTGCTCATACAGCTTTGTGCATAGTCCTTTTTTAGTTATTTTTTATAAAAGATGGCTGGACCATTGTGCAGAATGAGTACTTTTACATTTTGTCATCCCTATTTCCTCACAGGTTGAAGGCTCTTGAAAGGAAGACCCTCATTCCTATTGTTTGAAATTAATGTGGGGTGTTAATTAGTTTATTTCTGTGTAATCTCTGATTGTTTTGATTGACCCATCAGAGTACCAGCAAATCCTCCAGTATGACCAGACTCTGACACAAGTATGAGGACCAAAGTTTACAGAAGACAACCCCATTTGGAGCTGACTTGAGCCAATTGCTTGCCACTAGGGCCTATTTTGTATGGGTTGATAAGCGAATAACCATTAGAATGACAATATATATTGTGTTTGCAATGAGAACACACAGGTTAAAATGCTAATAAAAGTGGTTGTGCATATCTTCCTTATAGATAGAGGAAGGACCCTCAGAGACATTCCTTCATTGGGTCTAAGGACCCCAGTCCAAACCTATACACACATATCTCAAAGCTAGTAATCCCCTGATGACTGGTTCTCTGTACTATAATCTTGTCACTATAAGGAGTTCTCCAGGGATTCTTTTCCACCAGATCTGACATTGGAAGAAGCACAACTGCATGCTAGGCAGATGATGAGGTACAGGTCCTGTTCTAATTAATGGGACCAAAGCAGGACCCTCGCTGGGCATCAGACAGTTACCTCTGTAGCTGTGTCTCCGAATGTCAAAGCAGGTGGGAGAGTATGCCTGTGCAACGCCTTTTAATACTAAATCCTTCCCAATAAAATTCCAGTCTTTAGATTATATTGTATGGTTTATGCTTTTTACCTCTATGTACTTTTTATGTCTTGCAGTCTATCGGCGTGACACCTCAGCTGACACATCCTGATGTCATTCCCTATGTACTTTCCATTTGACTTTTACTTTAGTATAACTTTAGTGAGCCTATCTTGGTGATTTTCATATAAGACATAGAGGAGGCAGGATTACTGTGTAAATATCCCTACGAGACAAGCTTGTTATATATTACATTATACTGTTTCTGAAAGCAGGACTGGTAGAGGAGGTAATTAGAATAACAGAGAAGCAGTGCATATTTATGGGGGGAGCAGAACACAATAATACCAGGTGAAAACTAAAGCAAACGCTAATTTATCCCATCTATCCGACAGTACATTACTAGTGTAAGCAGCAGAAATCACTTTAGGAGAAAATAATTCATATTGTGGAGTTCATAGCAGAATGAGCTAAAGGGAAAATATAATGTAAGCTGGTGCTCATTCACAATATTGTGTGAGATCTCGGCTTTCCCTTTGTTTTTTTTGTTTTTTGTTTTGTTTTTGTTTTTTCTGTTTGCTTTTTTTTTTTACACCAAAAGTAGGAATGGATCCTGGCATAGAACATTAATAATGAAACATTTTTGCTTTTCTAACAAAAACATATACTGAGTATTAAATCTTTCATGAAGAGAAACCTAATACTGAGCTATATCTAGGGCTAGTGAACACGACCATCTTAGGGACACAGGGATTCTGAATACAGTGATAATGGATTTCAGTAGAGATATGCATACAGCCATAATATAATGCAAAAAAAAAATATCACAGTATGAAGATGGCATAAGCTTAGGCTAGTTGCACTCTAGCGTTAAAATCCTCCGGCAGATTGTTCCGGAAGGCATAGCCGGATAATCCCTTTCCCCACCGGAGCTCATTGACTAGAATAGGACCCGGTAGGGATCTAGCCTGTTTCCGACATTATTGTTAGCATTCAGTCAGACAAAAACTGCTGCAATATAGTCAACGGGGCCTGGCGGTGGTCAGGCCCTTTCCGGTTAAGCCAGGTATAATGAACTCTGACAGGATTTTCCTCTACTGGGACAGCCTGTCTGAAGATTTTAAAGCTTGTGTGCATCTAGCCTTAGACAGACTCTCTTGATCTGTGCCAGATTTATCATAGGGGTTCACGCTGGATGATAAATCTGATGCAGGGACAGACACTTTTTCTCACTCTATATCAACTATTATTTGATTTACGTTGTAACAGATTTTTATGCCAGAATTGTGGTACAATTTTGGTACAAAATGATGCATCTTAAAAGCTTTTTTATTTATTTTTTATGGTTGCATGTTGCACGTTTTTTCAATCGGACTTTATAAAAAATATTGAGCTGTTCTGTCACAAAGGGTTAACAGTTTTTCGAGTTGTGTGACTGGTACTTTCGCTTTGTGCTGGTCATCTAAAAACCCTTATCTCTAAACTACTGAGAGGTCATAAACACTTATTTAAGTCACATTCTTATCAGTAAGATAAGAACTGAGCTATAATATGTGTTTATAATGTCAAAGAGCAGAGATAAGGAGTCCGTCTGCTCCTGGTCTGACGGAAAAGACAGAAACTCCAAATGATGCTACTTATGCATCTCACCTCTGAACACAAAAAAGGATTCCATATTTTTAATAAAGACCAATTTGAAAAAAAAATGTTTTTAGCTCAAAACGAGTACAATGCAATAATAAAAATGATTGCCCCCAAAGGTGTAGCCTTTAAGCCAGCTCCTTTCCCCAGTGAAGTTCCACCCCTTCTGCTAAGCCTCACCTCCTTGTTGAGCAGATCAGAAAAAGGTGTAGAAACCCTAGATGCACCAATTTGTGCACAAATTTTTTTGGGCTCAAATTGCGCCAGAATACTAGCATATTTTAATGAGTAAATACCCCGCCGTGTGTCAATTTTCCCCTAAATGTTCCTTTAAATGAGTCAATCGTCACATACTGTATGCAGCTGATTCTAGACAATTAACTTTTACCATTTATTTCCTTGCCTTTACAAGCGTAAACTCGTTACTTTTTGTAAAATGTTACCAGCCTTCACTGAATCTGGACATTCCAGTTTTAATGACATTGAATACTTTTGGTTGCGCTGAAGAATATTTTGATTTCAGTAGAGCTCGTTATGACAGCGTTCTGCAGTGCGTGCATCACATCTCGAAGTCAAAGTGTGTCTGTAGAAAGCCCATTCATTTGCTTAGCGCTGTAAATATACAGAAATCTCAGACCTGAGGCTTGGGGACATCTACGGTATTTGTTTCCGAATATGCATTTCGGATTGTTGTCTAAACAGATGGGCCTCGGTTCCTTCAAGATTCAGAAATAGGCATTACACGTTCTCGTCAATGTCTGCATCTCCTCCGAGAAGGTAAAAATAGAAACCTTGACAAGGGTCTATGCTGAGCTGCACATTTAAGGGGATATTTAATGATTCTTCCTTTTCCTTACTGACTTTGCGTTGGCTACAGTCTCCCTTGTGTTTTTCTTGTGCAAATGACAATAGAATTGCAATAATTATTTTTTGCATGCCGAGAAAATGAGATTTATATCATAGTCCTAGTCTCACAGCACTGTACGCACCTTCTCCCAAAATATATCACAGCCTACTGTATAATTCAGATTAAAATACCATTGCCTGCTAACTGCTGAAAGTGCCATTGGTATAGGTACGGATGCAGCAGAGCTAGTGTTACCTGATGCTGCAGTGCTAAATGTGTCCGCAGTAGCTGAAGGAAGGAGATGTAGCAGTGCTGAATCTGTCTACTGTAGCGACTCTATGTCAGTAAGAAGTAGTAGATCAAGTCTGAAACCTGCATAATTCATTACCAATGTGTTAATGATGATTTTGCAAAGGGCTGAAGGTAAAACTAATAATGCAGAATAGACAATGTCAGAATACACGTTGCTACAGACGTATAGCAAAGTCCACAATCTTGTATGGGAATAACTCTTGTAACGTTATAAAATGATGTTATATTTTAATAGCCAATCACTAAGATAAGCTATAGAGTACATTGAGTGGTTCTGTTTTAATGGTGGAGCCAGTTGAGTTCAGGAGGACACCTGCGACCGTTGGCCAGGTGCATTAGTTAAGGCCTCATGCACACAACCGTTGTGTGCATCCGTGGCCGTTGTGCCATTTTCCGTTTTTTTCGCGGACCCATTGACTTTCAATGGGTCCGTGGAAAAATCGGAAAATGCACCGTTTTGCAGCCTCATCCGTGATCCGTGTTTCCTGTCCGTCAAAAAAATATGACCTGTCCTATTTTTTTGCCGGACAACGATTCACGGACCCATTCAAGTCCATGGGTCCATGAAAGAACACGGATGCACACAAGATTGGCATCCACGTCCGTGATCCGTGGCCGTAAGTTACCTTCGTGAAAACTCATATCCGACAGTATATTCTAACACAGAGGCGTTCCCATAGTGATGGGGACGTTTCTAGTTAGAATATACTACGAACTGTGTACATGACTGCCCCCTGCTGCCTGGCAGCCCCTGATCTCTTACAGGGGGCTATGATATGCACAATTAACCCCTCAGGTGCAGCACCTGAGGGGTTAATTGTTAACGGTCAAACCTTTTTTTCATGTCCGTGGATCCTCCAAAAATCAAGGAAGACCCACGGACGAAAAAACGGTCACGGATCACGGACCAACGGAACCCCGTTTTGCGGACCGTGAAAAAATACGGTCGTGTGCATGAGGCCTAATGCTGAGAGCATCAGATCAGATTGTGTACCTGGCCAGCGGCAGTAAAGAGGTCTCGGCATTGGCCCACCAGGAAATTTCCCTGTAGGGTTTATGGCCACTCCGTCCCTGGCTGATGCGTACTGTTCTGTTAAGATCAATTTTCAGTAGTCACCTCATTATCATCAAGCACAAGATTGCAATGAAAGGTATGACCTATAGCTAGATAACACAGGATCATACTATTCACAGTAAGTGATGGCCACAGCTCACCTCCTCCCCTTCCCTGCACAGTTCTCTTACAGAGCATGCCCACACTTTCCTATAGAAGTCAATGAATATCTCCAGTCTACAAATCTGTGTCTGCTGTAAAGCTAATAGCCACTGTCAACCACATTGGGCATAAAAAAAAGTATATCAAAAGCTTAGCTATTGGTATAATTATATGATCCAACTTACAGTCCTTTGCTGTAAACCAGATGGTATTGTCCCCGGTGCCCTATTTTAGTAACGCTATTAGGTGCCTGGAGTCAATGGTGGTTGGTCTGACAGTAACTTCAGCTGGCAATAGCTGGTGAGTGATGTTCCAGGGATGTGAGAGCCCCATATGACTCCTGAGCCTTGATTGGGGATGTTAGCAGGCACGAGCGGACCCCCACCTTCCAGACGTTCTATATCTCACTATATAAACTAATGAGCCTCAATTGGAATAAACATATCCTATAAAGCATGAGATAATCACATCTGGTCAAATGTAAAGTTGTTAGCTGACAAGTCCTAGTAAGGCATGTGCTTTTGATGGCAAGTTCTAAAGGGAATGTGTCATCAGAATATAACCTACTGTTTAAATTAGTTTTTTTGGTTTTTAATCCTTTAACAATGTTATTTCTTTATTTTCATATCATCATATATGTTTGAAAATAATAAATCCTGGACAACTTGCTGTTTTCACTCGGGTCACTGAAGCAAATAATAGGCTCATGCCAGGGGTAGACTGGGAACTAAAAGTGGCCCCATGTTGTAGATGGGTCCAAACTGAAAAAGATGCGGCAACAGATGTAGGCAAGGCCAGCAATACCACAGTGCAGCACAAAGCACCCCCCCAACAGAACCAAATATCACATTGCAGCACAAAATACTGCCCCCTTTGCCACAGTATTCAACTGTATCACTGTGCTGAGGATGGTGATACAGTTGAGATCAGGAGGACACCTGAGACCGTTGGCCAGGGGCATCTGTATCTGATGCTCCCAGCATTAATTAATAATGAGAGCATCAGATCGTTATGTACTTGGCCTGAGGCAGTGAGGGTTTGGACGACCCACTGAGCATCGGCCCACCAGGATATTTCCCTGTAGGGTCTATGGCCACTCCGTCCCTGGCTGATGCGTACTGTTCTGTTGAGATCAATAAATCTTGCAATGAATGGTTTGACCTACAGATAGATAATACAGGATCACACTATTCACAATAAGTGATGGCCAAGCTCACCCCCTTCCCTTCTCTGCACAGTTCCCTTACAGAGCCTGTGAATGCTCTCCTATAGAAGTCAATGGATATCTCCAGTCTACAGAATCCATGTCTGCTGTAAAGCATATCTCTAAATATGGCCCCATCAGTGGCGTAGCTATAGGGGTCGCAGCGGTCGCACTTGCGACCGGACCCCTAAGTCAGGGGGGCCCACAGGGCCGGCCGGGCTGTATCCAGAGTGAAGCAGGGCTCCAGCGCTCCCCCTGCTAGCCGCACATCGCGCTGCTGGCTATGGGAGGAGCGCTGAAAGACCGGGAATGAGTGTGGGAGCACGTCATCAAGGACTCAGGTAAGCATGTGTTTTTTTTTTTTTTTTTTTCCTAAAGCTGCAGACTGGGGAAGGGGGGAAGGAAGGCACTGATGATGATGCCCCCTGTGCAGTGTGTGGTTCCCTCCCTAGTACTGATGATGATGATGGTGCCCCCTGTGCAGTGTGTGGTTCTCTCCCTAGTACTGATGATTATGCCCCCTGTGCAGTGTGTGACTCCCTTCCTCGCACTGATGATGATGGTGGGCATCTCTAATCTGGCATAACTACTGTGAGGGGGCACATATCTGGGCATCGCTACTATAAAAGGACACATATCTGGTATAACTACTGTGAGGGGCACATATCTGGGAATATCTTCAGTGAGGGGGCACATATCTGGCTACAACTACTGTGAGGGGGCACATATCTGGGCATCGCTACTATGAAGGGACACATATCTGGTATAACTACTGTGAGGGGCACATATCCGGGCATAACTACTGTGAGGGGGCACATATCTGGGCATCGCTACTATGAAGGGACACATATCTGGTATAACTACTGTGAGGGGGCACATATCTGGGCATCGCTACTATGAAGGGACACATATCTGGTATAACTACTGTGAGGGGCACATATCCGGGCATAACTACTGTGAGGGGGCACATATCTGGGCATCGCTACTATGAAGGGACACATATCTGGTATAACTACTGTGAGGGGGCACATATCTGGGCATCGCTACTATGAAGGGACACATATCTGGTATAACTACTGTGAGGCGGCACATATCTGGATATAACTTCTGTGAGGGGGGCACATATCTGGATATAACTACTGTGAGGGGGGCACATATCTGGGCATAACTACTGTGAGAGACACAAAAGTGGGCATAACTTTTGTGAAGGGGCCACAATGTGGGCATTAGTACTATGTAGCAGCATTTAGGGGAAATGTCCTAGATTACCCTGCTATACATTGGCATGGCTCAGTCTTACAGGACCAGCACAGCGCCCCCTGCTGGTGATTTCACAGGGGCAGTCACCATCCCTTCCTTATGTGATTATTATTTTTTTCTCTTTCACCGCAGGGACCTTGTTTTGGATCCAGTGGACATCACGCCGACGCCAGCGACACCCTGGATGAGGTAGGACCAGATTTGGGCCCGATTCAAGGTTTGCACTGGGGCCCATAACAGTCTAGTTACGTCCCTGGGCCCCATAATCATGTGGAGAAAATTGAATAAAACATCTACAATCAGAAAATGAACACAGAGGCCATCCTAAAATGGGCTCCTTCCCCCTAGTAGCTGTATGGACTCCTTCCATAGCATGTAAACCCTTGCATTCAGCAAACATTGGCTTTAGCTTATTGAATGTAACCTATTACAAAGAACATAATATATCTACAGAGGTCCATCAAGATACAATGGCCTCAGGATACAATATTTTCAACATACAGTGGTCTTTTCTGCCACATCATAAGTCGAAAGTAGACTCAACATACAATGCCTCAGACTCAGATCCAACCAGTCGAGGTCACTCCTCTGGTAAAATAGCTGGATTAGTTGCCAGTTACAAAAATAGAGGCTCCAGAATTGTTATTACATGGGGGATGCAAGAAGTTACTAAAACAGACACATCAGGAGATGGGACAGGTCCAATTTAACATATACCACATCTGCTCTACATGTTAGGCCTCCTGCACACGAACGTGTGCTCCCTGTGGCCGTATTGCAGACCACATTTGCGGATCCGCAATACACGGGCACTGTTCCGTGTAAATTCCACATCACGGATGCGGACCCATTCACTTCAATGGGTCCGCAAATCCGGAGATGCGGAATGATGCGGAACGGAAGCATGGAACGGAACCCTACGGAATCACTACGGAGTGCTTCAGTGGGGTTTCGTCCCGTACTTCCGTTCCGCAAAAAGATAGAACATGTCCTATCTTTTTGCGTAACGGCCGGATCCCGGACCCATTAAAGTGAATGGGTTTGCGATCCGCTGCGGCTGCCCCACGGACGGTGTTCGTGCATTGCGGCCCGCAGCACGACCACGGGGCGCACACGTTTGTGTGCAGGAGGCCTAAGAAGGATTTCCTATAATGTTACTATAGGCTGCTCAAATATTTTGCTACACTTTGTATCTTTTCCGCAATATTAACCCACTTCTCTATGTTTTTAATTTTTTTTCTTCCATTTTTTTTACTCTGCTCCTTCTGAACACGATCAGCATTTTTTCTGTAAGCCGCAGGCACTACAAAATATATTTAATTGAAAACTCCTTAAGAAATGTTCCATCCTTGGACAGGGAAGACACGCAGTATGGCGACGGGCTAATGGCTGAGTGACTTCAGAGCTAGAGGGGCTGACAGGAGCAGCCGGAGGCTAAAATGTGGTTCGAAAAGTGGCTAAAAAGAGACAAGCTAGAAAATAAAGTGTAATGGGAAACTTTTTATATAATATATTTCAGTTTACTAAGAATTCATAATAGCACAAACACAATACTTTTTCTAATCCTTGGAGCCAGAGCTGATGAACAAAATAAACTCAGAATGGTTTCATCTAATTCTGGAAAATCTGAAGAAAAAATCTAGATGAGTTGGTAAGGCGTATGAGAGTACAGTCTGTAATCTGGTGCAATGTATTACATCACAAACTAGAGTTTCTAAGTGGGAAAAAGGGTCATGTTAACTATGGGACAGCATTTATTAAGGGTTGCACTCCATAATTCTGGCTTCAAAAACTTGTGAAATTGTTTTTTGTGACAGATCTGCATTGTGAAATTACACATGGCTTAAAGTTTTTTTTGGGCAATAATGTTTTTTTAGCAAGTGCCCACAGCCTGCCCCCTGAAAAAGAAAATTCATACTTACTTTCTACCAGAAGCTCCAATCCTCCGGGCTGTCTTCTGATGTTCTGGTCACTGGAGTGTTTTCTATCTGGCAGTGCATGGGCATGGTCATATGCACCACTCCAGCCAAATACTGGCTTCAGTGATGATGTGCTCACAAGCAGCATGTCACAGCTGAAGCCATTTGCTGGAGAATGCATGTGACCAGGCCCAAGAAGCACAGGAACAGAACAATGCGGGGACCGGAGCATGGGCAGAGAGGAGGATGAGTAAGTATAAGGGTCCATTCACACGTCCGTTTTTTTCTTTCCTGATCTGTTCCGTTTTTTGCGGAACAGATCTGGAGCAGATCTGGACCCATTCATTTTCAATGGGTCCTGGAAAAAATCAGACAGCACAATGTGTGCTGTCCGTTTCCGTTGTTCCGTTCCGCATGTCCGTTTAAATATAAAACATGTCCTATTCTTTTCCGCAAAATTCGGATCCTGGTACAATACAAAGTCAATGGATCCGAAAAAGAACGGAAGACATTCGGATGTCATTACGTATGTCATCCGTTTTATGCGGATTCCGTTCCTGGAAATGATATTTTAATATTTATTTTTATTTTTTTTCAAAGAAATCCAAACAACTTTATTTGCTTATTGAAATTTATACATGTTTCCGTTTTTTGCGGATCCGCAAAAAACGGATGACATACGGATGACATACGGAAACATTTTCAGGAACAACGGATCCGCAAAAAACAGACCGAAAATCGGGATATAGAAAAATACTGACGTGTGAATGTAGCCTAAAACTTCTGTTTCAGGGGGCAGGCTGTGGACACTTGCTAAAAAAATTATTACCGGGAAACAGCTTCAAGTATCAGACTACAGAGGGTTTGTATGAGAACTTTGTATAGCTTTTCTTTATTATACCAGCAAGAACGTAGCTATAGGGGGTGCAGAGGAAGCAGTTGCTTCCAGTTCCAGGAGCCTGAGGGGGCCCAAAGACCCTTGTGCCACATAGGAAGACACTGGTATAGAAAGTGCATGCTGGTCAAGTTACACCTCTGGATGGAGGAAAGGGGTTAGGTCAGGAATTTGGCATGATGAATGCTATGTGCTTCCCTGCCCCTGGCCACAAAGCACTGAGGGAAGGGGGGCCCAAGCTGAACCTTTGCACCAGGGCCCATGAGCTTTAGCTACGCCCTTGTATACCAGTTTTAAACAAAGAAAAGATAAAGGGAAGAGGATATCAGGATATTAAATATGACCGATCAGGACGCAGACATTGTTACAGCTTTCATGGAAGGTGTCACCCAGCTTTCTCAGAATGAATTACAATTCTGGTTAGCTATACCGCATAGTGATGCATCCTCCTCTACGTTACTTTACAAATAGTCTGATTTGCCGTTTAGAAATCTGGGAATGTTTGGAACAACCGCTGTGAGACTGTATTGGCAGTCAAGTCATGTGACTTTCAGAATATGATGTTTAAACTTAAAGGGGCTGTCTGGTTTAAGGAGGAAATCAGACAACTCTCGGGAAGAACCTGCAATAAAGATGTGGTAAGTACTAGTAAGTACTGCAGCAGGGACATCATTTGACAACATGTGACCACTGCAGCCAATTACTGGCCTCAGTGGTGCACCTGAAGAGGCCAGTGATTGGCTGCAGCGGTCATGTGTTGACAATATGAGGTCACTACTGCACCTGGGTAAATAAAGAAAGGCTGTGGGAACTGGAATAGTGGCATGGGATCTTTCGAATAAGTACTTACCAGTTCTTTTTTGCAGGTTAAATCTGAGGATTGTCCTGTTTTTCTGAAACTGGACAACCCCTTTAAGCTTTAATAGATCCTTTAATAGGTCACTTTCTGGCTACTGTTGACTAATGTGTAGGTAAGATAACTATATGGCACTCACTAATATAGCTTTTCTTAATATTATGTGCCATTTGCTATACTTCACAAGCCATGTCCCTTTGCTGGGCAGATCTTTTAGATGTCCACATAGAGGTCCTTCCATAGCCGCGGATGGAGGGTCATGTGACTGGACACATCACTGAGGCTTCTCCATTCTAACATAGTGCAGAGTATTGGAATGGAGATGAATAGATTTGCCTGGTCACATGACCCTCCATCAGCAGTCATGTTGTTGGCATGATCTCTGTGTAGACGGCACAAAATGGTTGGCCAAAAGGGGGCATACCATATGAAGTACAGAAAATGGTGCGAAATATGAACAAAGGTTATATTAGTAGGTGCCATAAAGTCATCTACAGACTCTGAACAGCAGAAAATGGCCAACAAGTGGTTGTCCTCATTGGGCAATCCCAAGGACCCTCTAATGAGGTTGGTCACAGGGTGTTCATCTGTTAGAGACCCAAAGGTCAGTTTAATCTGTGGAGGAACCTGGCAGCAAGTGTTTTGAAAATGGGTTTTGCAAACTAGACAACTCATTTAAAAGTGACCCTCTGGTTAAAGAAAAAAAAATCCCATTAACTGGGTAACGAACAGATCACTTACCTGGTGACCTCCTTTTTTTCTTTTCGCCTACAGATCCTTCAAAACTTGGGTTCCTAATCTGTCATCCAAGATGGCAGCACCAGTTCTCAGACTACCAGATGCATTTGGTAGTCCAAGACACTTCCTGCTTGTCTAGCCCTGCTTGGATTGGCCAACACTGCTCATGTGAGTAGGGCTGGCCAAACCGAAAGCAGCAGGAAGGGTTTTAGATAAGGATGAGCAAATCAACTTCGGAGGAAACATCCGAAGTCGATTCGCATAAAACTTTGTTCTAATACTGTACGGAGCAGGAGCTCTATACAGTATTATAATGTATTGGCTCCGATGAGCCAAAGTTATTGCTTCGCGAAGTCCATACAGTATTAGAACAAAGTTTTATGCGAATCAACTTTGGATGCTTCATCCGAAGTCAATTTGTTCATCCCTAGTCTTAGACGACCAAATGCACAGGATGGGGCCATCTGGGATTACAGAAAATAAGCTCTGCAGCTGGCAATAGGAGACACAGGGCACCATGAGTGTTTTGGAAATGTGATTTTACTTTTTATTTTTACTGTAGAGTCTCCTTAAGGAAATAAGGCTGGGGATAATTCTGATATTTTTAGGCAGCATCTTTCACACGGTCCTCCATTTTTCATAGTATTTCTATATATTGTGTAAAAAAACTTCTATATAATCAATATGTTTTTGAAGCCTGCACAAGAGATCCCGACATAAAGAGTATTATAAAATGCTCATATTACTTTTCATATAATTTTTTTCAGTGATGCATGAAATGACCAGAATAAAACATTCAATAACAATGTATTAAAAAGAAATATCAATGGGAACTTCCGCTAATTTTGAGCTCAAAATGCCTGTAGCGCATTACTGATGTTTTTAAAGAAAATGGAAAATACTTCTTTAACATCTTAAGTCATTCAGATTCAGTCCCGACAAGAAATTTGCAGATAATAGGGGTAACACCTGTAATAGTTTCCCACCGACACTTCAAACAGGCATAATGTACAGTATACTCCCAGGACCCATTAAAGATTTTGTAAATTGTATTCTGTCCTTATCATCAAAGGGATGCAAGATGTAAGAGTGCAATGTCTGTATCACATTCTCCTTATTATAATGCTATTAGACTAATTACTCTATCTCCCCGTACAAGCTATTGCTTTGTCAGCCAAGTCGAAAATTATGAACTACTCTCCATTTCCACACATAAAGTATATCACTTTTTATTGCGGCCCACTGTCTGGCAGGAGTTTTGCAGGCGTCTGTGTTGCCGTAATTTGTGCCACATTTATCAAATGTTGCAATATTTTATAAAATCGACGCATATTTAAAGGGGTTGGCCCATTTCATACATTGGGGGCATATTGCTAAGATATGCCCCCAATGTCTGATAGGGGCGGGTCCCACCTCTGGGACCCGCACCTATCTCTAGAGCGGTGCCCGCAAAGTGAAGGAGAGTAGACTGTGCTTTCCTTTACTTTGCATTTCCTAGCGATATGCCCCCAATGTATGACATCAGCCAACCCCTTTAAGTCTAAGAAGGTAAAAAAAAGTTATGAAGTTATGTTTTTGCCTGCTGCTCTACAAATTTTTTTTTTGCGCCAAAATTTATCAACTGTAGCACTCCTGTTCATAATTTTGGTGTGATTGGAAACAGGTGCAGTTTGTGAAAGGTGAGGTGCCTAGACTGTGGTAGTGGTGCATTCAATATGTCGCATGCTAAGTAGGATTTACTCTAAGAAAAAAGAAGCCACAACACATGAAACTGTGGCTGATTGATGCATAGCCTACCATGTTATTTAAGCTTCGTCAGCACCCCCAAAAAATTATAAAAAGTGATCATAATTATATATTATATCAGTAAAAACTACAGATTGCTCTACAAAAATGAGTTATAGACAGAAATATAAAAAGGTCATGGATGTCTGAACATAGTAAAATATATATTTTTTTTAAGCATTAAAACTTAAGAAAAACAATATAAACTTGACATTGCATTGGCTCACAGGATAAAGGTGACGTTTTATTTTTGTAATTTTTTTGAATTTACTCGTAAAATGAAGAATTTTTTTCAGTATCCCGCTGCATCATACGGAATATTAAATGATGACCACAAAGTACAAGCCCACGTACAGCTTTGTGAGCGAAAAAAATGAAAAGTTTTGGCTTTTGGATAGTGTGAAGTAAAATATTTATTAAAATGATTCAGTTTCTACTCCAGCACAGAGCTGGAATGGACTTGCGACTTTTTATGCAACATTGAAAAATGTTGCAAGTGATAAATTTGGTTAAAATGAGACTCCACCCATAGTAAAGCTGGATAAAAAATGTTGCATACACATCATACATTTGAAGAAAAATCCTACTCCACTGACAAAACAGCTAAGTACACTCCACTTTTCTACCCCCAGAGGGTAGGTTCACACAGTTTTTTGGAGGAGGTTTTGAGACCGATTTCCTGCAGGTTTTTTAGCCAAAGCCAGAAATATATTTGAAAATATAAAGGATGGACTTATATTTCTCCTTCCCTCTGGATCCACTTCTGGCTTTGGCTGAAAAGCCTGCCTTCAAAACCTCCTTGTGAACCTAACACTTCTGTCCTTAGATGTTACTCCACGTTCTACACCACCCTTTACTGGAGTAACAGTTTTATGACTTTTATGATAAATTTGTCTTAAATCCGCTCAAGAGACTATTCACCACAGACTTTCCCACCCACTTTTTTCAAAACTAGAGTGAGTGAGGTAAAAATACAAAATGTTGCAATTTCATTTTCTCAAATAAGCTCAAAACATCGCAAAACCAAGCATTGCTCAATAAATTATTAATTATTTTTGTAATGGGAGTTTTCAGCTGCAGTACTAGAAATGCTGCTCTGGATTACAGCCTCATCATAGTAGAGCCACTCCTTTAGTTTCAACACCATCATAATGGAGGACGTCATGAACCTGAAGTGAATATTATATTGATTGGACCGAGTAGACGTTAGAAGACACTGTTGTGCCCTGGATCATAGTACAGGCTAAGACTGTATTACACTGCCAACTTTTTGTGCCAATTATCAGGAATAAGAATTTGAAGAAACACTCGTTGCCAGTAATTGACCAACCTAATTGTGCTTGTTTTCGACCAACTGCATCTTTTATTCAGAATGAATGATGCCCGACTATAGGCGGCTTTGCCCTGTGTAAGCAGGGATGTGCTGTCAATAACCTATACAACTAAATGGAGGAGAAACGATTGTGGTACTGTAGTGGGCATCCCTCTCCTATATTGATACTGTACATGTTTATCACTGATCCACCATTGTCCTGCCCAAATATTGGGCAATGTAATAGGATATATACAATATAAATGAAGAAAAATATTCACAAAGAACATGCATTATATAGATTTATTATAGACATTAACTGTTTCTCATTGTTATTGCCCACTGGGTCAAAATACACTCATCACTTTCTGGTGGTGTCTTATGAGTAGGGACATTACCTGCCTCATCTGTAAAATAAGTAGTCCCCTTATCAATCATGCAATAAATTGCAGAGGAAATGGTTCTTTATACAGACGACAAGGCAGATCCTGTCCCACTCACTGCTGGCAATGACTGTATCCTCGGGAAGAAGTCTGAAGAATGACCTGCCCTCAAGATCTTTGCATTTATTTCACATTCGTTTTCCATTGCTTCACTACATAATTAGACATTTCTAAGCCCCGTACAGTTAGATTAAGTATTGAGTGCTGTTCTCCTTCGACATTTTTCCACCCATCATCTGAAATAAACTGATGAAAGCTAACAGGCAGCGGAAAAAATGCCAAACGTGACTGAAGAGGCACAGTGGCTTTCCAAGAACTTCTGGCACCTTCGTTCTAACGACTGGTGGGGTCTTCAATACCTGGACGCCTACCAATATAAACTTCTGGCATTGTTTTCACTCTGGCTGCCAGGCTCCTTCTCATGAAAGTTAGTTAGCAGATGAGTCCACTACGTGGTTAGGCCTCTGACAGCAGTACCTCTAGTACTGCCCTAATGGCAATTATGCCCAGCATCGGACTAAAGTTTCTTGAGTCCACCAGAGAAAATTATTCTGAGGTCCTGCTCTCAACAACTATGAGAAAAGTTAACAGTCCTTTACAATCAGTGAAGTAGACATAGGATGTGTTGGTGTTTTTTTTTTTTTTTTTTTAAAGATGTTGATAGTCCCATTTTTCTACTGGGCCCTCCTACAGCTTTACAAACTGCACATATGGTATGTCCACCCCTGACATGTTTATTGGTTCCAAGGTCTGCTCTACATGTACAGTAACTGTCCATTAGCAGAACTTAGGGGCCCTATTAGAGCTTAAGCCAATCAGAGGATCTCTAGTGGACCAGTCTGATCTTGGTTCTGCTTAATTTGGTCCAAAATTACATTTTTAATGCAGTTTCATTCTATATTATATTATCATCTGACATTTCTGTAACTTCAGAACAACAGAGCTCCTTCAAACCCCTCCTAAGTTTTAATAAAATTAAAGTATAGGTACACTTTTCTACCCTAGACTACCATCATTAGCACCTTCATCATCTTAAACCATACTCTTATAACCATATCATTATATTATTATGTACTATTAAGTAATACTAACCACTAAATCATGCTATACCTGCAGCAATGTTAGGTATTCCAATAACTACCCAAAAATATCATATATATCAAGTTAAAGGGAGCCTGTCAGTAGGTTTTAGCCTTCCGGACCTTTAAAATACCACTAGAGGCAAGTTCAATACCTATATACCTACATGCCTAAGTTTCCACAGGTAATATAAGTGAGAAAATGAAGTTTTAAAAAACCTTGCACCACATGCTGATTAGATGGCAAGTGTCTGCTGGGCATAGATTTTTCTAGGGAGGTTCCTGGTTCTTTCTCAGTGGTTCCTCACCAGCTCCTTGCTTTGGATTGAGGTCTCTACTGTCCCCCCACTATCATACCTCATCTTTTCTCACTTACTCTACCTGCACAAATAGAAACTTTGATATGCTTACTTACTTTTATGATTATATAGCGGTGCTAATGGCTAAAAACCAATGGCCGACTGCCTTTAAAGCCTTTGCCACCCTAGACAACTAGAAATATTAGGTATTAAAGGGAATGCGTCGTCAGAAGATGACCTATTGTTTAAAGAGGACCTTTCACCGATCCTGACATTGTAAACTAAGTATCATGACATATACAGCGGCACCCAGGGATCTCACTGCACTTACTATTATCCCTGGGCGCCGCTCCGTTCTCCCGTTATGTCCTCTGGTATGTTCGGGGACTTGGTTATAGTAGGCGGAGTCTGCCCTTGTTCTGCTGGGCGTCTCCTTCTCCTAGGCTGTAGCGCTGGCCAATCGCATCGCAGAGCTTACAGCCTGGGAGAAAAAAACCTCCCAGGCTGTGAGCTCTGCGCTGCGATTGGCCAGCGCTATAGCCTAGGAGAAGGAGACGCCCAGCAGAACAAGGGCAGACTCCGCCTACTATAACCAAGTCCCCTAAGTCTCCGCCTACTATAACCAAGTGCCAGAACATACCGGAGGACATAACGGGAGAATGGAGCGACGCCCAGGGATAATAGTAAGTGCAGTGATATCCCTGGGCACCGCTGTATATGTCATGTTACTTAGTTCACAATGTCAGGATCGGTGAAAGGTCCTCTTTAAATCACATTTTTATGTTGAACATAATTTTTAGAATTTTTGGTGATTTTTTTTTTTTCATGTCACTGTTTTTATTAAAAATAATATAATCCTGCAATTTTTACACTGGCCACTAGGCCTAAAATATGTTAAGATCTCCTGTCTTTTGAGAGCAGCTACATGGGCCATAGACAATTGACAGGAGGAGACCCCAGTGACTCCCATGGGAGAGTTTTCTAGGCATACTCTGTAACCTGTGCAGAGCTGATAAGCAATGATATCATATATTGTGAAGGGTGGATCCTGTGTTATCTATATAGAGGTGTTACTTGTCATTGTAATTCTGCTTGTGATGATAACGACATAGCTACTAAAACTAAAACATGTTTAACATAAAAATATGATTTAAACAATATTTATTTTTTTCAATATTCCCTTTAACCACTACTAGACTGAAGACCCCTCCTGTTATATTACAAGAATGCTATATAGAAAGATGCAAGGTCTAGTGTAAGGAGAGGAAAGAAGGAAATTTTGCCATGCTGGTCGTGGGCACCACCGGCATTTACCCCTTGTAACCGGTACAAATAAAACGAGCAGCACAGGATTGGTCATCAAATAAATGAGCGCAGCAGCAGGACAATGTTATTTCTCATACCTGACTAATGTTAACGTCTTTTTACGTGTTCTTATTGCTGATATATCAATAGCCAAACTAATTACCCCTGCCCTATACAAATACGCTAAAAAGACTCGCGGCAGCATTTTTATACAGAGGTGTAATATTCTAGAAAATATTACCAAGAACCACAGCTTAAATGACGTCGTAAAATTAGCACAAAGCACAGTGTCCCATAGGCAACGCCGGCACCAAACACCTACTTTAGCGCGCAGTAAAAGCTATAGTCTGTACCGATACGTTCTCTCCATTAAAACTGTCAGGTTGTCTTTACAGACGCTTTACTAATTCCAAACCTGTTTCCTGTTCTGTCAAAGAACATTTATTCTAGAAACACCAGTGCATGGAGACCAGCAGCCCCAAAGACTATTCAATGAGTATGCACTATGGTGTCTGGGGGATGGGTGATTGCTTTTCTTATTTAAATTTACTTTTTTTGTAAGATATACAGTAGCTAGATTAATGACCATACATTTTATTGAAACCGTGTGTTCTTACTTTATAGGTATTGTGCTTTCAGTATTACAGCAGCTTTTATTCTAACATTTTAGTATTTGGAACCTGCAGCATTCTCCATTGTATTTCAATGCATTATTATTTTACAATTGTTGATTCAGTTGCAAAATGTATTCCTGCCTTATACAGTATATAATGGTATTCAACTAATACCATACTCATGAAACATGATGAATAGCGTCTCATTCCTGACCCTGGGAATGGTTTTTATTCAATGTTGCCACGTAGAAGGAAATGCATTGATAACTACATGGATAGATAGATATATAGATAGATAGATAGATAGATAGATAGATAGACAGACAGACAGACAGACAGACAGACAGACAGACAGACAGACAGATAGATAGATAGATAGATAGATAGATAGATAGATAGATAGATAGATAGATAGATACAGGTGAAACTCGAAATATTAGAATATCGTGCAAAGTTTATTTCAGTAATCCAACTTAAAAGGTGAAACTAACATATGAGATAGACTCATTACCTGCAAAGCGAGATATTTCAAGCCTTTATTTGTTATAATTTGGATGATTATGGCTTACAGCTTATGAAACCCCAAAGTCACAATTTCAGGTCCCCTTTGCTCAGGGGATATGGACTAATTAGCTGATTAGAGTGTGACACTTTGAGCCTAGAATATTGAACCTTTTCACAAAATTCTCATTTTAAGCTGCATTAATGCAATTCCTTTTAAGTTGGATTACTGAAATAAATGGACTTTTTCACAATATTCTAATTTTTGGAGTTTCATCTGTACATAGATAGATAGAGAGATATGTAAATATATACATAGATGTAGATAGACAGATAGATCTTAGGAATTGTAATAATTCACAGTCCACAATAAAGACAAATAAATAAAAATTCCAGCACTCACAAAAGTAAAAAGAAAAACAATTTCATTCTTCTGTGTGAGGTCCTGTAACAGGAAGGAAACATCACTTTTTTCACTTGGATGAATGAAAGAGTTTTCTTTTTACTCTCGGGAGTGATAGATAGATAGATAGATAGATAGATAGACAGACAGACGGATAGTTAGATAGTTAGATAGATAGACAGACGGATAGATAATAGATTGATAATAGATAGATAGATAGATAGACAGACAGACGGATAGATAATAGATAGATTTATAGATAGATAGGAGATAGACAGACGGATAGATAGGAGATAGATAATAGATAGACAGACGGATAGATAGATAGATAGATAGATAGATAGATAGATAGATAGATAGATAGATAGATAGACAGATAGATAATAGATAGATAGATAGATAGATAGATGATAGATAGATAGATAGATAGATAGATAGATAGATAGATAGATAGATGATAGATAGACGGATAGATAGATAGGAGATAGATAGATAGATAGATAGATAGATAGATAGATAGATAGATAGATAAATGGATGGATAGATAGATAGATAGATAATAGATAGATAGATAGATAATAGATAGATAGATAGATAGATAGATGATAGATAGATAGATAGATAGATAGATAGATAGATAGATAGATAGATAGATGATAGATAGATAGATAGATAGATAGATAGATAATAGATAGATAGATAGATAATAGATAGATAGATAGATAGATAGATAGATAGATAGATAGATAGATAGATAATAGATAGATAGATAGATAGATAGATAATAGATAGATAGATAGATAATAGATGATAGATAGACGGATAGATAGATAGATAGATAATAGATAGATAATAGATAGATTTAACACAAATGTGGTTATAGATATTTCCAATACATTGAGCAAATTCTAACCCAGGAGAGAACTGTATCCCCATGCTGATATCTGGGCTTCTCCACTGATCGATGCTGCGGTCACCTGCAGGAGAGGTGTCATTACTAGACCGCCGGTAGAAGACACATACAGACAGGGCTTATTGCGGCATCATTGCATCAAATGGAATTTTGGATTTGAATGTATTCTGTGGAGATTGCAGCATGTGCGCACATAGTGTACGGCAGCACAGGGGTTTACACGCTATGTGCAGCAAGAATGCGACTTTTACTTTTATTACTGGATATAATATTTATAAATACAAGTCCTCTGACGTTAGTCGCTGGAATTTTACCACTGAATTATAATTTTACATTTGTATGTTTTACTGACAATTCTGTGCAGTTCATAGGACAGCTCGCCTGACAGAAAAGTGTCAGCACAAAGTAAGCTAATATGTGACAGAAATATAGTCAAGAGTGTGTAACACCGAACGTCCAGCCGCAGCCTCCGAGGTTTGGCCCAAACTTATTTGGTACATCTTCAGATGCTAAGTATTAGATAATATTATTAAGTCTTGTCTCTGTCACATTTAGGTTCGGTTTACTAAGCAACACTGTGTGAACTTACATAGATAGACAGATAGATATTAGATAGATATTAGATAGATAGATAGATAGATAGATAGATAGATAGATAGATATCGGTAGATAAAATATAGGTATGAGATACATAGATAGAATGTAGAATTTGTTTGGCATTGTGTTCATGTTTATAGAAAGGTAAACAGATTGATAATAGATAGATTTATAGATATAGATATAGATATAGATACATTTACATTTTTTTATAAAATGGTATTGTGCCCATGATGATAGATAGATAGATAATAGATAATAGATAGATAGATGGATATATAGATAGATATTAGATAGATAGAAAGATAGAATATAGGTATGAGATAGATAGATAGATATTAAACAAATAGATAGATAAAATATAGGTATGAGATGCATAGAAAGACATATACATAGATAGAATGTAGCATTTGTTTGGCATTGTGTCCATGTTTATAGAAAGGTAAACAGATTGATAATAGATAGATTTATAGATATAAATAGATTTTAGCATTTTTCTAAAATGGTATTGCGCCCATGATGATAGATAGATAATTGATAGATATGACATAGATAATAGATATATATATATTAGATAGATAATAGATAGATAGATAATTGATAGATATGACATAGATAATAGATATATATATATTAGATAGATAATAGATAGATAGATAATTGATAGATATGACATAGATAATAGATATATATATATTAGATAGATAATAGATAGATAGATAATTGATAGATATGACATAGATAATAGATATATATTAGATAGATAATTGATAGATAATAGATAATAGATAGATATTAGATAGATAGATATGACATAGATAATAGATAGATATATATTTGATAGATATGACATAGATAGAAATTGCCATCAGACTATCAGACACGGCTGCTCCTGTTACTGTCAGATCAATCACACGGATCATTTCCTCAACCAGTTCTTTAATGCTTGTTATTATCTCTTAGAAAAGTTTACAACCGAGGAGGAATATTAATGACTAATCATCAGTATTCGGAGCTTCCTTCTGCTTCTTATTGTGTCTGTCTCGCTCACATGTCTGTGGTAAACTTGCTGAGCACCTGCCCCCCCCCCCCCCCCCCCCCCCCCCGCCGCTGCTGGTGCTCAGGATGCAAATGACAGTAATGCAGTGGCAGTGTAATCTACCTCTCCTCCTCCCCACCCCCTCCTGCCCTCCTTGTCTCCATGGCAATTGTCACCCAGTTTACATCCAGCAGCACAGCCAGTCCACTGCATGGTAATGGGGGGGAACACACCAGAGCAAGCATCCGATTCTTACAGAAAGCTCAAGCCTCCCTCTGTAGGGAGAGACTTCTTCATGTGACACTGGAAGATTACCATTATTGATCCTACAGAAGACCAGCTGATTGCTTCATGTCACCACACATGGTCTGCTACATCACCCTAGGGGGGGGCCTAACACCGTCAGCCCCCCTAGGTAGAAACATAGGAAGACCGCCACATATGACAAGTAGCACATGCTGAAAAGGACGCTAACGCTAAAGTCTACGGACTAGTGTTCTCTGTTAGCAGCCATTCCATGGAGAGGTTGATGGTGGGGACAATCCATCAGAAGTCCAGAAAAATGTCTGCCCGCTGTCCACTACTTTATCATACATACTGTGTGTCCAAAGCCGAGACGATCCATGGACACCTCACATGCATACTGTAGGTGAAATGTTTTTCATGCTGCTCACTTTAGGTCTAGTAACCCTTGAGATGTCCACATCATTCCTTCTCCTGCATGGACAACGTAGCCTGCGTACAACTTCTAAACACCAGGGACATCTGCAGCATGGCCCCAACCCCCACAGGGTGAGCACACTTCTTCCTGTAGGCATGTAGCATATACCATACAAAGCAATGTGCATTTGTTTTGCTTTCCAGGTCAAGAAGACATGGTCACCACGAAAGGTTAAAGGTATAAAATCAAGAAAGGTCACCACCTGCTCAAAGGACTCTTTCCAATTAAGTTGAGGAGCTGCTTACCCTTAGAAGCATCTTTATCCTCCTTCGCTTTGATCACCTTTCCACTCATAGATCCCAGTTTGCTTGTAAAAATTCCCCAATGAGATTAAATTTTTCTTTTTTCTTTTTTTTTGTTGTCAGGAAGGATTCAGATGAATATGTCAGACTATTCTTCTTCTTCCCCCCCTTTGGTTGGGTGTCTTCTGTCCCCCAGTGACTAAAAGGAGCAAAAGAAAGAAAGAGATGATGACCGATTGCCACTTGAAGCTCTTACTACCGTCCCCCACCACGCAAGAATACAGACAAAGAGACGTGTTCTACCTTACATTTTTCGAACAGCCCCCACCCCCTACTGAATGCCATCACCACTTAAAGCCGTACCAAGAATAGACACCAACGCAAACAAAAGCAAACGTCCGTAATGATGGATAACGGATCGTGGAGGAGCTTTCCGCTGCCATGTGACATCACAATAACCTTCTGGGGCTTGGCTGGCACACCGTGGGTTAATGTCATGTGTCAAGCAGCGGGGAAGGACACGGGTTGATGTCAGGTGTATGACTGCAGCATCTTACCTTGTCCCCTTCTGCGTCTCTCTCTCTTCCCCTCCTCTCAACTGAATGGAACTAGAGATGCTCCGGCTTAGACATTGAAACACAAAAGCTGCCTGTTGTAGTAAGCAATGCTCTAACTGGAGCTCGCCGACGTCAGATCAGACAGCCGGGGCTGGAAATGAGCTGGAAATAACCTCCTTGGATACGCCTCCTCCTTCTAGAAATAGAGGGAACTGGGAGTCCGCCTCCTGTCACTCAGCTGGACCACACCAGGGCAGCCTCAGCATGACCAGTCCTAACCATCCCCAGTTCACACTGTGTCTTCTAGGACCTGTTGTGTCCTCAGCGAGGAGCAGAGCTGCAGGCATCTCTCAGCTCTGTGTCTGTCTGTCTGTCTATCCATCCATCCATCCCATATCTATCTATCTATTCTATCTATCTATCTATCTATCTAATCTATTCTATCTATCTATCTATCTATCTATCCCATATCTATCTATCTATCTATCTATCCATCCATCCATCCATCCCATATCTATCTATCTATCTATCTATCTATCTATCTATCTATCTATCTATCTATCTATCTATCCCATATCTATCTATCTATCTATCTATCTACCTATCTATCTATCTATCTATCTATCTATCTATCTATCTATCTATCCCATATCTATCCCATATCTATCTATCTATCTATCTATTTATCTATCTGTCTAATATCTATCTATCTATCTATCCCATATCTATCTATCTATCTATCTATCTATTCCATATCAATCTATCTATCTATCTATCTATCTATCTATCTATCTATCTATCTATCTATCTTGCTACTATCTACAGTGCCTTGCAAAAGTATTCACCCCCTTTGACTTTTTTCATATTTTGGTGCCTCACAACCGGGAATTAACATGGATTGTTTGATTTACAGAACATGCTGACAACTTTGAAGATGTTTTTTTTTTTTTTATATTTATTGTGAAGCAAACAACAAATAGGACTAAATAACAGAAAAAGTCAATGTGCATAACTATTCACCCCCCTAAGGTCAATACTTTGTAGGGCCACCTTTTGCGGCAATCACAGCTCCAAGTAGCTTTGGATAAGTCTCTATGAGCTTGCCACATCTTACCAGTGGGCTTTTTGCTTATTCCTCCTTGCAAAACTGCTCCAGCTCCTTCAAGTTGGATGGTTTGCCCTTGTGAACAGCAATCTTTAAGTCTGAGCACAGATGTTCTATTGGATTGAGATCTGGGCTTTGACTAGGCCATTCCAACACATTTACATGTTTCCCCTTAAACCACTCAAGTGTTGCTTTAGCAGTGTCTTTGGGGTCCTTGTCCTGCTGAAAGGTGAACATCCGTCCTAGCCTCAATTCCCGCACAAATCATGCCTTTTCACAAACTCACAACGTGTCTTTTTGTTTCTAGCTGAAAGTAATGGCTTTCTTCTGGCCACTCTGCCATAAAGCCCAACTCTATGGAGCGTACGGCTTATTGTCATCCTATATACAGATACTCCAGTCTCTGCTGTGGAACTCTGAAGCTCCTCCAGGATTACCTTAGGTCTCTGTGCTGCCTCTCTGATTAATGCCCTCCTTGCCTGGCCCGCGAGTTTTGGTGGGCGGCCGTCTCTTGGCAGGTTTGCTGTTGTGCCATGTTTTTTCCATTTGGTTATGAGAGATTTGACGGTCCTCCTGGGGATCATCATTGTTTGGAGAGTTCCTTGGTCTTCATGGCAGTGTTTGGTTAATGATGCCTCTTTGCTTAGGTGTTGCAGCCTCTGGGGCCTTTCAAAAAAGGTGTGTGTATGTAATGACAGATCATGTGACACTTAGATTGCACACAGGTGGACATCATTTCACTAATTATGTGACTTCTGAAGGTAATTGGTTGCACCAGAACTTTTTTGGGGCTTCCTAACAAAGAGGGGGAATACATACACACATGCCAATTTTCTGTTTTCTATTTCTAAACAATAGTTTTATTTATATATTTTTCTCATTTCACTTCACCAAATAGACTATTGTGTTCTGATCCATCACATAAAATTCCGATTAAAAAAACATTGAACTTAAGGCTGTAATGTAACAAAATACGAAAAAAGTCAAGGGGGGTGAATACTCTTGCAAGGCACTGTATCTATCAACTATCTATCTATCTATCTATCTATCTATCTATCACCTATCTATCTATCTATCTATCACCTATCTATCTATCTATCTATCTATCTATCTATCTATCTCCTATCTATCTATCACCTATCTATCTATCTATCTATCTATCTATCTATCTATCTATCTATCTATCACCTGTCTATCTATCTCATATCTATCTATCTATCTATCTAATCTATCGATCTATTATCAATCTATCGATCTATCTCCTATCTATCTATCTATCTATCTATCTATCTATCTCATATCTATATATTCTATCTATCTATCTATCTATCACCTATCTATTCTTTCTATCTATCTATCTATTATCTATCTATCTATCTATCTATCTATCTATCACCTATCTATCTATCTATCTATCTATCTCATATCTATATATTCTATCTATCTATCTATCTATCTATCTATCACCTGTCTATCTATCTATCTATCTATCTATCTATCTCATATCTATATATTCTATCTATCTATCTATCTATCTATCTATCTATCTATCACCTATCTATTCTTTCTATCTATCTATCTATCTATCTATCTATCTATTATCTATCTATCTATCTATCACCTATCTATCTATCTATCTATCTCATATCTATATATTCTATCTATCTATCTATCTATCTATCTATCTATCTATCACCTGTCTATCTATCTATCTATCTATCTATCTATCTATCTATCTATCTATCTATCTATCTACCTACATTATAGATCTAATTGTGTTTACAATAGATGAGCAGAATATTTCCTTTAACCCTGAGGCCTTTCTGAGCTACGATAATGCAGTAGATTTACCTGTGGTTGTCTAATGTCAGAAAATGGCATTTATCATGTAGAGAAAGTTAATACAAGGCACTTACTAATGTATTGTTATTGTCCATATTGCCTCCTTTACTGGTTTGATTCATTTTTCCATCACATTATACACTTTTCATTTCCAGGGGATATGAATGATGAGTGAAATATAAAAAAATTTGATTCGGCTGCTTCAGTGAATTTTAGAAAAAAATTAGCTTTGTGAATTTTTTTTCAATCATACTTACTTCATCCATTTGATTGTGAAGAGTCGGTGACTGCCATCTTGATTGAAGATCTAGCGCAAAATCTCACACTACCCATGATGACGTCATCACCTCAGCCAGCATGGTGATGTCATACATCACCGCGCAGGGGATTTCGTGCGAGATCTTCAATGAAGATGGCGGAAGCTGGCTTGGTGCAATCAAACAGATGAGGTAAGCATGATTTTTTTCTTTTTTATCGCCATTCAGGGAAAATCGATTCGCTTTGCGTCAAATCAAATTTTTCCTGGAATTCAAATTGTTCACTTTGTGAACTTCGATTTGCTCAACACTAGTTACGACCACCCTACAATCCAGCAGTGGTGGTCAGGCTTGCACACTATAGGAAAAAGCATCTGACTCTCTTGTGGCCGGGATCATGGGAGTGCACATAGGCACGCATGCGCAGCAGCTCCCATCCTGGCCACCTTCCATCTGCGCTGCAGCAAGGTATTCTCATCTCACACACTGACGACATATCAATAGGATACACCATCAATGTCAGATAGATGTGGGTCTCACCTCTAGGATGTGCATCTATCTTTAGAACGGGAACCCAAAGTTAACGCAGAGCAACTACACATGCGCGGCCACCCTGCTTTCACCACTACAGGAGTTCTATCTGGCAGTCCCATAGCAGTGAATGGAGCGGTTGCCACGTTTGTGCGGTACATTCTTCATTCACCACTATGCGACTCCCGAAAACAGCCAAGTGCGCTCTCTTGGCTATGTTTGGAATCCTCATAGCAATAAATGTAGAGCATGCAGCTCATGCTTGTTCTGGAGAGAAGAGCGAGACTGACCCTCACCTATCCAACATTGATGACGTATCCTAGCAAAAAGCAATCAATGTGTAAGATGAGCAACTCCTTTAATTGCCAAATAACAAACTCATCTCTACTATATCTTTTTGACATGTATTTATATTTTTTGCTATTTTTCTTATTCATTCATTCGCTATCCCCGCCATCTTATACCTACAGTCAGGTCCATAAATATTGGGACATCGACAACATTTTTGGCTCTATACACCACCACAATGGATTTGAAATGAAACAAATAAGATGTGCTTTAACTGCAGACTGTCAGCTTTAATTTGAGGGTATTTACATCCAAGTCAGGTGAACGGTGTAGGAATTACAACAGTTTGCATATGTGCCTCCCACTTGTTAAGGGACCAAAAGTAATGGGACAATTGACTTCTCAGCTGTTCCATGGCCAGGTGTGTGTTATTCCCTCATTATCCCAATTACAATGAGCAGATAAAAGGTCCAGAGTTCATTTCAAGTGTGCTATTTGCATTTGGAATCTGTTGCTGTCAACTCTCAAGATGAAATCCAAAGAGCTGTCACTATCAGTGAAGCAAGCCATCATTAGGCTGAAAAAACACAACAAACTCATCAGAGAGATAGCAAAAACATTAGGCGTGGCCAAAACAACTGTTTGGAACATTCTTAAAAAGAAGGAACGCACCGGTGAGATCAGCAACACCAAAAGACCTGGAAGACCACATAAAACAACTGTGGTGGATGACCAAAGAATTCTTTCCCTGGTGAAGAAAACACCCTTGACAACAGGCCAGATCAGGAACACTCTCCAGGAGGTAGGTGTATGTGTGTCAAAGTCAACAATCAATAGAAGACTTCACCAGAGTGAATACAGAGGGTTCACCACAAGATGTAAACCATTGGTGAGCCTCAAAAACAGGAAGGCCAGATTAGAGTTTGCCAAATGACATCTAAAAAAGCCTTCACAGTTCTGGAACAACATCCTATGGACAGATTAGACCAAGATCAACTTGTACCAGAGTGATGGGAAGAGAAGAGTATGGAGAAGGAAAGGAACTGCTCATGATCCTAAGCATACCACCTCATCAGTGAAGCATGGTGGTGGTGGTAGTGTCATGGCTTGGGCATGTATGGCTGCCAATGGAACTGGTTCTCTTGTATTTATTGATGATGTGACTGCTGACAAAAGTAGCAGGATGAATTCTGAAGTGTTTCAGGCAATATTATGTGCTCATATTCAGCCAAATGCTTCAGAACTCATTGTACGGCGCTTCACAGTGCAGATGGACAATGACCCAAAGCATACTGAAAAAGCAACCAAAGAGTTTTTTAAGGGAAAGAAGTGGAATGTTATGCAATGGCCAAGTCAATCACCTGACCTGAATCCGATTGAGCATGCATTTCACTTGCTGAAGACAAAACTGAAGGGAAAATGCCCCAAGAACAAGCAGGAACTGAAGACAGTTGCAGTAGATGCCTGGCAGAGCATCACCAGGGATGAAACCCAGCATCTGGTGATGTCTATACGTTCCAGACTTCAGGCTGTAATTGACTGCAAAGGATTTGCAACCAAGTATTAAAAAGTGAAAGTGATTTATGATTATTATTCTGTCCCATTACTTTTGGTCCCTTAACAAGTGGGAGGCAGATATGCAAACTGTTGTAATTCCTACACCGTTCACCTGAGTTGGATTTAAATACCCTCAAATTAAAGCTGACAGTCTGCAGTTAAAGCACATCTTGTTCGTTTCATGTCAAATCTATTGTGGTGGTGTATAGAGCCAAAAATGTTAGAATTGTGTCCATGTCCCAATATTTATGGACCTGACTGTATGCGCACAAATCTACATGTCGTATCAAGTAGAACGAGGAAAGATCAAATATGTTAAAAACAACAACAAACAAAAATAAAACTAAGCACATGTAGTGCTCATATTGCCTCATAGTCTAACACTAAGTGCTGTCCTTGGAGACCATCGTCTGTGGTTGGTAGTGGGGAAGGTTGTTTGCTTTATATCCATGTGTCCGTATTTATAAGCTATGTATATAGAGGAATCATATGTCCACAGACATAACAAACAAACCCCTTTCTCCACCAGGCTAAGGGACTGGAATGTGTCACATCATTTGGTTTCATTTATATATCCGCAGAAATCCCCTTTAAGTTGTATTAATATCCTTACTATTTACTGAGTACTAAGCACAGAGTATGAGTGTGAGATATCTGACTAGAGATGGCTTTGCAGTTCACCCGGCGGTCGTTTCGCGGCGAACTTTGCATGTTCACGATTCGCCGAACATGCGAACATATGGAGATATTCGCGCCCGCCATATTCTTTTACATTGTGAAGAACTTTGACCTATGACACATCCATCAGGTGGTACAGGACAGCCAATTGAGACGTTTCAGCACATGGACAAACCAGGGGCGTAGCTACGGGCCCTGGTGCTAGAGTTCAGCTTGGGCCCCCCTTTCCCTCAGTGCTTTGTGATCAGGGGCAGGGAAGCGCATAGCCTTCGTGCTGCCTGAGGCAAAAACCGCACCCCCGCCATGCCAAATTCTTGGCCTAACCCCTTCCGTACAGCCAGAAGGGTAACTTGACCAGCATGCACTTGCCAGCCAATAATGCCAGTGTCTTTTTATGTGGCACAAGGGCCTTTGGGCCCCTTCAGGCTCCTGGGCCCGGTAGTGACTGCTACCTCTGCACCCCCTATAGCTACGCCCTTGGACATACCCCCTACCTTATAAATAAACCTGATCTGGCCGCCATTTTACATTCAGTGTTTTGCCAGTGTAGGGAGAGGTTGCTGTGTGGAGCAGGGACAGGCTGTTAGGGACACCAAACACTAGCTAATAGGGCCACAAAAGTCCTTTTAAGCACTAGTATAGGTGTGCTATCGATATGTGTGATACACTGAGGGGTGCGATATACTAATAATATACTTTTATAATGAGTCAAAAACACATAGATCTATATAGTGATCACCTGGAAGTCACCTAGGGGCTTACTAGGGCTATTTTTATATAGGGTAAGGTTCCGGACGGGGTCGCTCTTATCAGGGCAAGTGGTCTGTGGTTAGGCAATCAGGGCCAGAATAGCACCCCCTGTAGGGCAATATCAGAGACAGTTCTTTGCCCACCATGTCCTTCAATACAACATCATCATCTAGCCCAGGGATGGATGTTATTTTGCTTTCCCTCCGGGATTCATGGATGTGCACTGGAACCCCCCGGATTGTGGTAGGACATATGGTTTCTGATTTAGTGCCGCCGAGCACTTGTCATTGCCTACCACATCTATGCTTTTTGCTTAACTTTCATAATTTAATTTATTTTCATTTTGAGGGATATCTTTTCCATTCACACGTCCACAAAATGGGTCCGCATCCGTTCCGCAATTTTGCGGAACGGGTGCAGACCCATTCATTTTTAATGGGGCCGGAATGTGCTGTCTGCATCCGCATTTGCGGAGCTGCATCCGCATTTGCGGATCCGCACTTCCGCATCCGTGCTTCCGTTTCCCCCAAAAAATAGAACATGTCCTATTCTTGTCCGCAATTGCAGACAAGATTAGGCATTTTTCATTATAGTGCCGGCGTTGTGCGGTCCACAAATTGCGGAATGCACATTGCCGGTGTCTGTGTTTTGCGGATCCGCAAAACACTTACGGACGTGTGAATGGACCCTCATAGTAAAATTATTAAAGGTTACGTTTTATCTTCATGTATATTCTAATGGATTGCCTTCCTTGTACAATGTTATAATATACTTTCTATGTTAGAAATATATTATAGTGCATTTGTATTGTGCGGCAGTTGTGTGCGGTTCTGCTGCGATACTGCAGGTATATAGAGGGACAAGCGTTATTGGAACAAATAGTTTCTACTGGTGTGATATACCAGTCGTCCCCCCAAAAAAATGATTGAAGCGGGGTGTTATATACCTATATACTTTCTTTATAGTGCATTTGGGTACTGTATAGTGCATTTGCGCATGTGCGTACGCGAAAATTATATTGCCGATATTTCGCATTGAAAAAAATTATGAATGGAGATCGCAAATCCGAATAATACATCTGGTATGTCACTGTCCATGTTGTGGGACTATTTGTGCACTTCTAGTAATTATTTCTTAGCTACAAATATGAGCTTATGGTTAAATGAATAGGACCCGCCGCTAACTTGCGGTTCGCGAACATTTGATCGTGTTCGCACTTTCGCGAACCATCCCAGCAGATGTTCATCCCTCACTATATCTGACATCTATTACACTGGCATTATAAATCTTCTACAGTAGGTATCCACAGGGGTGCACCACCGATGAGGACAGATGAGGCGATTGCATCAGGCAGCACCAGGTAGGGGCAAGAGGACAGCAGAAGGGCCATGGGAAATGAGCACTTTTATTGCAGCAAAGTGGGGTTAGGTTAAGAAATTGGCATGGGGGGGGGGGGGGGCGCCATTTCAGTTTTAGCCTCAGGCAGCAGAAAAGCTAGATGTACCCCTGGGTATCCATTGTACTCCATACAGTACTGCGCAGGTAAGTAACACTTACAGACGGAGTTCTTACTGTTCCACCTATACAAATACCACGCTGGCTTTCTGGGGAACAGCGGGAGGAGAAATTCAGCTTTTTTCCTAGATAATATACCTCCCACAACCTGTCTGTGCAAAAAACTGCGTAGTATGTTCTGGATCTTAATGGTCGGACCTGACCTGACCTGAAATTTTACGTAGACGCTCCTGTCTTCAAGTTGACTCCTCGCCTCTGTAACGTAATACTCTTTTGAGAGCAAAACCACGTTACCCCCCTTGTCTGCCGGTTTTACAACAATGTCTTCACAATTTTTCAACCATCTGAGTGCTTTCTCCTCTTTCTCGGTAATATTTTTGCCTGTGCAGGTATATACCAGTGCTTTAACATCATCTAACACCCTTTTTTGGAAGACTTCAATGCTGCCCCCAGCAGAGGGGGCAGTGGCACAGTACAGTCTGTGGGCCTGACACACACTGGCAGGCAACTGCAATTATATTACAGAGGAAAAATTAAATGACTTTTTTTATCTGCAAGGTGCTGTGCCACCCGATATGAGTGGTGGGCACTGGCAGTGGGCACAGTACAGTCAGTGGGCCTGACACACACTGGCAGGCAACTGCAATTATATTAAAGGGTAAAAATTTAATGACTTTTTTATCTGCAAGGTACTGTGCCACCCGATATGCTTGGTCTGCACACAGAACAGTCTGTGGGCCTGTGGCCTCTCACACGGGCAGGCAACTGCAATATATATATATATATAAATAAATAAATAAAAGCAGACTGATGTACCAGCCCTAAAAAGGGCTTTTTGGGTGCTGTCAGGACACTGTACTTACAGCAGACGAGTCTTTGAGGACTGGAGTGGACACAGAACACTGGCCTAGCTAACGATTTCCCTATTAATTCAGCAGCAGCAGCAGCAGCTGCACTCTCCCTGCTCTAACTAACACTGCAGCTTCAGAATGAATCTAAGATGGATGCTGTCCTTGCTTTTTGATAGGAGGTGAGAGGGTCTGGGAGGGAGGGTATGCTGCTGATTGGTTGGAATGTGTCTGCTGACTGTGAGGTACAGGGTCAAAGTTTGCTCAATGTTGACATATAGGGGGCGGATCGAACATCGCATATGTTCGCCAGCCGCGGCGAACAAGCGATGTTCGCCGGGAACTGTTCGCCGGCGAATAGTTCGGGACATCTCTAGTTAGAAATCATGGAGGGGTCTGAAATTCACATTGTAGGTGTATTCTCATACTCTGAGAGACTGGAAATCACATTGTATGATTTTTAAAGAATTTACTTGTCTTGCACTGCTGAACATAAGTATTTGAACACCTGAGAAAATCAGTGTTAATATTTGGTACAGAAGCCTGTAAAACGTTTCCTGTAGTTCTTGACCAGGTTTGCACACACTGCAACAGGGATTTTGGCCCACTCCTCCACACAGATCTCCTCTAGATCTGTCAGGTTTCGGGGCTGTCGCTGAGCAACACAGAGTTTCAGCTTCCTCCAAAGATGTTCTATTGGATTTAGGTCTGGAGACGGCTAGGCCACTCCAGAACCTTGATATGCTTCTTATGGAGCCACTCCTTGGTTATCCTGGCTGTGTACTTCGGGTCGTTGTCATGTTAGAAGACCCAGCCACGACTCATCTTCAATGCTCTGACTGAGGGAAGGAGGTTGTTGCTTAAAATCTCACATTAAATGGCACATGACTGATCACATGACTTTCTCACATGCCTCCTCCAGAGGGTAATTGGTAAATTTCAGATGGACCTGGACATGTGATGACTTGAGCAGGGGATCCTTCAGTGCAATGCATGTTTTGAAACCATGTTGGCGTAGTGTTCTACCGACAGTGACCTTTGAAACTGTGGTCCCAGCTCTATTCCTGTCAGTGACCAGCTCCTCCCTTGTAGTTCTGGGCTGATTTCTCACCTTTCTTATCATCAGGGATACCCCACGAGGTGAGATCTTGCATGGAGCCCCAGTCCGAGGGAGACTGACAGTCGTCTTTAGTAGGGATGAGCGAACCCGAACCCGAATATTTTCGTGAAAGTCCGAGTTCGGGTTCGGGTTCGGTGTTCGGCGCTTTCTTAACGCTTTTTGAAATGCTGCAAAGCAGCCAATCAACAAGCGTCATACTACTTGCCCCAAGAGGACATCACAGCCATGCCTACTATTGGCATGGCTGTGATTGGCCAGTGAGGCATGTGACCCAGCCTCTATTTAAGCTGGAGTCACGTAGCGCCGCACGTCACTCTGCTCTGATCAGTGTAGGGATAGGATGCAGCTGCTGCTGTTAGGGCCAGATTAGGCAAGAATTTACTTACTGAAGTGATATATGTACAGCTGTGTATCATTCAACCTCTGCTATTCAATTGCTCACTGTTTTAAGGCTGCCCAGAGCGTTTTTTAGTCAGTTTTTTCTGGGGTGATAGGTGGCCATTTTGTGTCTTGTGGTGCGCCAGCACAAGCTGCCACCAAGTACATTTAACCATCAATAGTGTAGTTTTTTTTTTTGCTATATTCTACATCAGGGGCTTGGCTGTGCTTGTTATTTTATTGAGGGGTGAAATACAATTGCCAAAATAGCAGTACCCTAAATCTGTTGTTTCAGCTGTGACTAGCCAATTGCAATACTGTCTGCTGTCTGGCAAAGGATATATTTTTTTCTGGGTTGAAATACAAGTCCCAACTTAGCAATTCCCTAAATCAGTGGTTTCTGCTGTATCAGGCCAAGTTTAAATCTATCCATAAAAGGGTATATTAGATTGAAGGTGCGGATAGGGTCATTCTCAATAACTTCAAACGCTACCGTGCATCTCCAATTCCAATTCTGTCCGTAAACGTATACCTGTCATCCACCGCCTAAATACTAGGCCTACAATTTATATTCAGCTAAATCTGTGGTTACTGCTGTGCCTGTATTAGTGTAATACGGTACCTAAGTAGATAGCCAGATAGTGTTAGGTGCCTGTAAAAAAAGGCCTGAATTTGAATTCAATACATTGGGTCAAATCATTTTTTTCTTATTGTGGTGAACGGTAACAATGAGAAAAACATCTAGTAAAGGACGCCGACATAGTCGTGGTGGTGTTAGTGGACCCTCTGGTGCTGGGAGAGGACGTGACCGTTCTGCCACAGCCACACGTCCTAGTGTACCAACTACCTCAGGTCCCAGTAGACGCCAGAATTTACAGCGATATTGGGGGGCCCAATGCCGTTCTAAGGATGGTAAGGCCTGAGCAGGTACAGGCATTAGTCAATTGGGTGGCCGACAGTGGATCCAGCACGTTCACATTATCTCCCACCCAGTCTTCTGCAGAAAGCGCACAGATGGCGCCTGAAAACCAAGCCCATCAGTCTGTCACATCACCCCCATGCATATCAGGGAAACTGTCTGAGCCTCAACTTATGCAGAAGTCTCTTATGCTGTTTGAAGACTATGCTGGCAGGGTTTCCCAAGGGCATCCACCTAGCCCTTCCCCAGCGGTGAAAGACATAGAATGCACTGACGCACAACCACTTATGTTTCCTGATGATGAGGACATGGGAGTACCACCTGGTGGTGTGTAATAATGGGCGAAGTCTCGTCGCAGCTCTGGGACTAGCCGTTTTGACGCACATCCCTTGCCTGGCGCATGTGCTGAATTTGGTGGTGCAGAAGTTCATTCGCAACTACCCCGACATGTCAGAGCTGCTGCATAAAGTGCGGTCCGTCTGTGCGCCCTTCTGGCATTCACATCCTGCCGCTGCTCGCCTGTCTGCGCTACAGCGTAACATCGGCCTTCCCGCTCACTGCCTCATATGCGACGTGCCCACCAGGTGGAACTCCACCTTGCACATGCTGGACAGACTGTGCGAGCAGCAGCAGGCCATAGTGGAGTTTCAGCTACAGCACGCACGGTTCAGTCGCACTGCGGAACAGCACCACTTCACCACCAATGACTGGCCCTCCATGCGAGACCTGTGTGCCCTGTTGCTCTGTTTCGAGTACTCCACCAACATGGCCAGTGGTGATGACGCCGTTATCAGTGTTACAATACCACTTCTATGTCTCCTTGAGAAAACACTTAGAGCGAAGATGGAAGAGAAGATGGCCCAGGAGGAGGAGGAGGAGGAAGAGGGGTCATTTTTAGCACTTTCAGGCCAGTCTCTTAGAAGTGACTCAGAGGGAGGTTTTTTGCAACAGCAGAGGCCAGGTACAAATGTGGCCAGACAGGGCCCACTACTGGAGGACGAGGAGGACGAGGATGAGGAGGAGGTGGAGGAGGATGAGGATGAAGCATGTTCACAGCGGGGTGGCACCCAATGCAGCTTGGGCCCATCACTGGTGCGTGGCTGGGGAGAAACGCAGGACGATGACGATACGCCTCCCACAGAGGACAGCTTGTCCTTACCTCTGGGCAGCCTGGCACACATGAGCGACTACATGCTGCAGTGCCTGCGCAACGACAGCAGAGTTGCCTACATTTTAACGTGTGCGGACTACTGGGTTGCCACCCTGCTGGATCCACGGTACAAAGACAATGTGCCCACCTTACTTCCTGCACTGGAGCGTGATAGGAAGATGCGCGAGTACAAGCGCACGTTGGTAGACGCGCTACTGAGAGCATTCCCAAATGTCACAGGTGAACAAGCGGAAGCCCAAGGCTAAGGCAGAGGAGGAACAAGAGGTTGCCAACGCAGCTGTGTCACGGCCAGCTCCTCTGAGGGCCGGGTTAGCATGGCAGAGATGTGGAAAAGTTTTGTCAACACGCCACAGCTAACTGCACCACCACTTGATAGGGAACGTGTTAGCAGGAGGCAACATTTCACTAACATGGTGGAACAGTACGTGTGCACACCCCTCCACGTACTGACTGATGGTTCGGCCCCATTCAACTTCTGGGTCTCCAAATTGTCCACGTGGCCAGAGCTAGCCTTTTATGCCTTGGAGGTGCTGGCCTGCCCGGCGGCCAGCGTTTTGTCTGAACGTGTATTCAGCACGGCAGGGGGGCGTCATTACAGACAAACGCAGCCGCCTGTCTACAGCCAATGTGGACAAGCTGACGTTCATAAAAATGAACCAGGCATGGATCCCACAGGACATGTCCATCCCTTTTGCAGATTAGACATTTATAACTACCTCCCCTTAACCATATATTATTGTACTCCAGGGCACTTCCTCATTCAATACTCTTTTTATTTTCATTTTACCATTATATTGCGGGGCAACCCAAAGTTGAATGAACCTCTCCACTGTCTGGGTGCCGGGGCATAAAAATATCTGACAGTGGCCTGTTCCAGTGTTGGGTGCCATGAAGCATGATTCTCTGCTATGACATGAAGCCTGATTCTCTGCTATGGGACCTCTCTCCTCTGTCTGGGTGCTGGGGCCTGAACATATCTGACAGTGGCCTGTTCTACTGTTGGGTGACATGAAGCCTGATTCTCTGCTATGACATGAAGCCTGATTCTCTGCTATGGGACTACTCTCTCCTCTGTCTGGGTGCCGGGGCCTAAAAATATCTGACAATGGCCTGTTCCAGTGGTGGGTGACATGAAGCCTGATTCTCTGCTATGACATGAAGCCTGAATCTCTTCTATGGGACCTTTTTCCTCTGTCTGGGTGCCGGGGCCTAAAAATATCTGACAATGGCCTGTTCAAGTGGTGGGTGACATGAAGCCTGATTCTCTGCTATGACATGAAGCCTGATTCTCTGCTATGGGACCTCTCTCCTCTGTCTGGGTGCCGGGGCCTAAAAATATCTGACAATGGCCTGTTCCAGTGGTGGGTGACATGAAGCCTGATTCTCTGCTATGACATGAAGCCTGATTCTCTGCTATGGGACCTCTCTCCTCTGTCTGGGTGCCGGGGCCTAAAAATATCTGACAATGGCCTGTTCCAGTGGTGGGTGACATGAAGCATGATTCTCTGCTATGACATGAAGCCTGATTCTCTGCTATGGGATCTCTCTCCTCTGTCTGGGTGCCGGGGCCTAAAAATATCTGACAATGGCCTGTTCCAGTGGTGGGTGACATGAAGCATGATTCTCTGCTATGACATGAAGCCTGATTCTCTGCTATGGGACCTCTCTCCTCTGTCTGGGTGCCGGGGCCTAAAAATATCTGACAATGGCCTGTTCCAGTGTTGGGTGACATGAAGCATGATTCTCTGCTATGACATGAAGCCTGATTCTCTGCTATTGGACCTCTCTCCTCTGTCTGGGCCTAAACATATCTGACAGTGGCGTGTTCCAGTGTTGGGTGACATGAAGCATGATTCTCTGCTATGACATGAAGCCTGATTCTCTGCTATGGACCTCTCTCCTCTGTCTGGGTGCCGGGGCCTAAAAATATCTGACAGTGGCCTGTTCCAGTGTTGGGTGACATGAAGCCTGATTTTCTGCTATGACATGAAGCCTGAATCTCTGCTATGGGACCTTTCTCCTCTGTCTGGGTGCTGGGGCCTAAAAATATCTGACAATGGCCTGTTCCAGTGGTGGGTGACATGAAGCCTGATTCTCTGCTATGACATGAAGCCTGATTCTCTGCTATGGGACCTCTCTCCTCTGTCTGGGTGCCGAGGCCTAAACATATCTGACAGTGGCCTGTTCCAGTGTTGGGTGACATGAAGCCTGATTCTCTGCTATGACATGAAGCCTGAATCTCTGCTATGGGACCTCTCTCCTCTGTCTGGGTGCCGAGGCCTAAAAATATCTGACAATGGCCTGTTCCAGTGGTGGGTGACATGAAGCCTGATTCTCTGCTATGACATGAAGCCTGATTCTCTGCTATGGGACCTCTCTCCTCTGTCTGGGTGCCGAGGCCTAAACATATCTGACAATGGCCTGTTCCAGTGGTGGGTGACATGAAGCCTGATTCTCTGCTATGACATGAAGCCTGATTCTCTGCTATGGGACCTCTCTCCTCTGTCTGGGTGCCGGGGCCTAAAAATATCTGACAATGGCCTGTTCCAGTGGTGGGTGACATGAAGCCTGATTCTCTGCTATGACATGAAGCCTGATTCTCTGCTATGGGACCTCTCTCCTCTGTCTGGGTGCCGGGGCCTAAAAATATCTGACAATGGCCTGTTCCAGTGGTGGGTGACATGAAGCATGATTCTCTGCTATGACATGAAGCCTGATTCTCTGCTATGGGATCTCTCTCCTCTGTCTGGGTGCCGGGGCCTAAAAATATCTGACAATGGCCTGTTCCAGTGGTGGGTGACATGAAGCATGATTCTCTGCTATGACATGAAGCCTGATTCTCTGCTATGGGACCTCTCTCCTCTGTCTGGGTGCTGGGGCCTGAACATATCTGACAGTGGCCTGTTCTACTGTTGGGTGACATGAAGCCTGATTCTCTGCTATGACATGAAGCCTGATTCTCTGCTATGGGACTACTCTCTCCTCTGTCTGGGTGCCGGGGCCTAAAAATATCTGACAATGGCCTGTTCCAGTGGTGGGTGACATGAAGCCTGATTCTCTGCTATGACATGAAGCCTGAATCTCTTCTATGGGACCTTTCTCCTCTGTCTGGGTGCCGGGGCCTAAAAATATCTGACAATGGCCTGTTCAAGTGGTGGGTGACATGAAGCCTGATTCTCTGCTATGACATGAAGCCTGATTCTCTGCTATGGGACCTCTCTCCTCTGTCTGGGTGCCGGGGCCTAAAAATATCTGACAATGGCCTGTTCCAGTGGTGGGTGACATGAAGCCTGATTCTCTGCTATGACATGAAGCCTGATTCTCTGCTATGGGACCTCTCTCCTCTGTCTGGGTGCCGGGGCCTAAAAATATCTGACAATGGCCTGTTCCAGTGGTGGGTGACATGAAGCATGATTCTCTGCTATGACATGAAGCCTGATTCTCTGCTATGGGATCTCTCTCCTCTGTCTGGGTGCCGGGGCCTAAAAATATCTGACAACGGCCTGTTCCAGTGGTGGGTGACATGAAGCATGATTCTCTGCTATGACATGAAGCCTGATTCTCTGCTATGGGACCTCTCTCCTCTGTCTGGGTGCCGGGGCCTAAAAATATCTGACAATGGCCTGTTCCAGTGTTGGGTGACATGAAGCATGATTCTCTGCTATGACATGAAGCCTGTTTCTCTGCTATTGGACCTCTCTCCTCTGTCTGGGCCTAAACATATCTGACAGTGGCGTGTTCCAGTGTTGGGTGACATGAAGCATGATTCTCTGCTATGACATGAAGCCTGATTCTCTGCTATGGGACCTCTCTCCTCTGTCTGGGTGCCGGGGCCTAAAAATATCTGACAGTGGCCTGTTCCAGTGTTGGGTGACATGAAGCCTGATTTTCTGCTATGACATGAAGCCTGAATCTCTGCTATGGGACCTTTCTCCTCTGTCTGGGTGCTGGGGCCTAAAAATATCTGACAATGGCCTGTTCCAGTGGTGGGTGACATGAAGCCTGATTCTCTGCTATGACATGAAGCCTGATTCTCTGCTATGGGACCTCTCTCCTCTGTCTGGGTGCCGAGGCCTAAACATATCTGACAGTGGCCTGTTCCAGTGTTGGGTGACATGAAGCCTGATTCTCTGCTATGACATGAAGCCTGAATCTCTGCTATGGGACCTCTCTCCTCTGTCTGGGTGCCGAGGCCTAAAAATATCTGACAATGGCCTGTTCCAGTGGTGGGTGACATGAAGCCTGATTCTCTGCTATGACATGAAGCCTGATTCTCTGCTATGGGACCTCTCTCCTCTGTCTGGGTGCCGAGGCCTAAACATATCTGACAATGGCCTGTTCCAGTGGTGGGTGACATGAAGCCTGATTCTCTGCTATGACATGAAGCCTGATTCTCTGCTATGGGACCTCTCTCCTCTGTCTGGGTGCCGGGGCCTAAAAATATCTGACAATGGCCTGTTCCAGTGGTGGGTGACATGAAGCCTGATTCTCTGCTATGACATGAAGCCTGATTCTCTGCTATGGGACCTCTCTCCTCTGTCTGGGTGCCGGGGCCTAAAAATATCTGACAATGGCCTGTTCCAGTGGTGGGTGACATGAAGCATGATTCTCTGCTATGACATGAAGCCTGATTCTCTGCTATGGGATCTCTCTCCTCTGTCTGGGTGCCGGGGCCTAAAAATATCTGACAATGGCCTGTTCCAGTGGTGGGTGACATGAAGCATGATTCTCTGCTATGACATGAAGCCTGATTCTCTGCTATGGGACCTCTCTCCTCTGTCTGGGTGCCGGGGCCTAAAAATATCTGACAATGGCCTGTTCCAGTGTTGGGTGACATGAAGCATGATTCTCTGCTATGACATGAAGCCTGATTCTCTGCTATGGGACCTCTCTCCTCTGTCTGGGCCTAAACATATCTGACAGTGGCTTGTTCCAGTGTTGGGTGACATGAAGCATGATTCTCTGCTATGACATGAAGCCTGATACTCTGCTGTGGGACCTCTCTCCTCTGTCTGGGTGCCGGGGCCTAAAAATATCTGACAGTGGCCTGTTCCAGTGTTTGGTGACATGAAGCCTGATTCTCTGCTATGACATGAAGCCTGAATCTCTGCTATGGGACCTTTCTCCTCTGTCTGGGTGCCGGGGCCTAAAAATATCTGACAATGGCCTGTTCCAGTGATGGGTGACATGAAGCCTGATTCTCTGCTATGGGACCTCTCTCCTCTGTCTGGGTGCCGAGGCCTAAACATATCTGACAGTGGCCTGTTCCAGTGTTTGGTGACATGAAGCCTGATTCTCTGCTATGACATGAAGCCTGAATCTCTTCTATGGGACCTCTCTCCTCTGTCTGGGTGCCGAGGCCTAAAAATATCTGACAATGGCCTGTTCCAGTGGTGGGTGACATGAAGCCTGATTCTCTGCTATGACATGAAGCCTGATTCTCTGCTATGGGACCTCTCTTCTCTGTCTGGGTGCCGAGGCCTAAACATATCTGACAGTGGCCTGTTCCAGTGGTGGGTGACTTGAAGCCTGATTCTCTGCTATGACATGAAGCCTGAATCTCTGCTATGGGACCTCTCTCCTCTGTCTGGGTGCCGGGGCCTAAAAATATCTGACAATGGCCTGTTCCAGTGGTGGGTGACATGAAGCATGATTCTCTGCTATGACATGAAGCCTGATTCTCTGCTATGGGACCTCTCTCCAATTGATATTGGTTAATTTTTATTTATTTTATTTTTATTTTTATTAATTTCCCTATCCACATTTTTTTGCAGGCGATTTACCTACATTTTGATGCCTTTTGCAGCCCTCTAGCCCTTTCCTGGGCTGTTTTACAGCCTTTTTAGTGCCGAAAAGTTCGGGTCCCCATTGACTTTAATGGGGTTCGGGACGAAGTTCGGGTCGAGTTCGGATCCCGAACCCGAACATTTCCTGGAAGTTCGGCCGAACTTCTCGAACCCGAACATCCAGGTGTTCGCTCAACTCTAGTCTTTAGCCTCTTCCATTTTCTAACAATTGCTCCAACAGTTGATCTATTTTCACCAGCTGCTTGGCAATTGCCCCGTAGCCCTTTCCAGCCTTTTGGAGGTCCACAATTTTGTCTCTGGTGTCTTTTGACAGCTCTTTGGTCTTGCCCATGGTACTATTTGGCATCTGACAGACTGTGGGGTGGACAGGTGTCTATAAAGAGCTCAGACAGGTGCTACTAAGTTAGATCAATGAGTGGAGTAGAGGTGGACTTTTTAAAGGCACAGTAACAGGTCTTTGAGAGCCAGAATTCTTGCTGTTTCTCAGGTGTTCAAATACTTATGTTCAGCAGTGCAAGACAAATAAATTCTTTAAAAATCATACAATGTGATTTTCCAGAATTTTTTTTCTGTCTCTCTGAGTGGGAATGTACCTACAATGTGATTTTCAGACCCCTCCATGATTTCTAAGTGGGAGAACTTGCAAAATCGCAGGGTGTTCAAATACTTCCGTTCCTCACTGTATTTCTTGATCATGATTATGAGGTGTTCTTAAAGGGGTTCTCTAGGACTAGAATAAAGATGGCTGCTTTGTTCTAAAAACAGTGCCACACCTGTCCACAGGTTGCGTGTGGTATTACTACTCATCCTTATTTATTTCAATGGAGCTGAGCAGCAGTACCAGACAAATAACATGGAGTGGGGCTATTTTTTTAATAAAGTAGCCATCTTTTTTTAAATCCTGGACTACCCCTTTAACTGCCATGATAGAGTTGCTTTATGCAGCCACTATGAGCCATAGATACAGAAGACTGAAGGGAACTTCATTGACTTCTATAGGAGAGTGTTCTAGCTCTCTATGATCTGTGCAGAGGGAATGAGAAGGAGAGCTGTGTCCATCACCTATTGTAAATGGTGGATACTGTCTATCTATCTATCTATCCATCCATCCACCGACCGACCTCTGACTATCTATCTATCTATCTATCTATCTAATATCTATCTCTCTATCTATCTATCCATCCATAATTTGTCTAGTGATAAATCAATTTATCTTCATGATGAAGAATAGAATTGTACATTAGACTGTATCGTGTTGTTTTCGGTCTTTGTTTGGCTGCTCTTGCTCCTGAGTATCTCCTTTTTATGGGGTTGATCCCCTTCATTGGGAGCGGTAATCTATTTATCTATCTATGTAATATCTATCTATCTATCTATCTATCTATCTATCTATCTATCTATCTATCTATCAAACACTATATGCAGTAGCACACTGCTCCATGTGACACATGCAAACGCTGAAAACATGGATAAATCTGAATTGCATTACTGCTATACTCACTATAAGAAAATGAAAAGTATCTATCTATCTATCTATCTATCTATCTATCTGTATCTGTCATTTTAAACCTGCCTGTGATGATAATGAGATGACTGTTGAAGTGACTCCTATTATTAGGGTTAGTGGTTTGTGTGAAAACTGCAGGGTTTAAATAATTTTTTTAATATAGCTACTGGAAAATTTGAAATAGCACCCAAAATACACATTTAGGATAAAAAAATTGGATTAGAAAGGGTCATTTTCCAATGATGCATTCCCTTTAAAGACAACATGCATTATCAAAGCAGAGTAAGATACTAACCGAGATATAGCCTATAACCAGGCTGTATAGAAGTAACTTGGCAGCCAATGCAGTTCCATAGTTCTGTGTCTCCACTGCAGAGCGCTGGCGTGATTTTGTGAGTGAAGCAACCTGAATATCCCTGCAATAAATGCAGCTGGACTTGTTTTCATCTCCTAGCGCCTCTACCTATAGATCCACGTTCAGCTGTTGACACTGAATCTATAGGACGTCAGACAGCACTGTTAAAACATTCATGACCAGTGCGAAAGATTTGGTGTCATTTTTTTTTTTTTTAATGAACCCTTGCACTTCTGCCGTGGCGGTAGGCAGCAGACGAGCCATGGAAATAACATCCCACCAAATTCTCTGTATTGCACCTGCACCAAGTATAGGACGTTCCCCAGCCACTACTGTAATGAGCGATTGCAGTATGGATTAATATTTTACGACCAGACTCAGCTGCCTACAGGTTAATCTCATCACGTCGTGTGTCTGTAGCACTTCACTCCGCTGAAGCAGGGGGGTTTGCATATGCTTAAATACCCATTCATAATACAGTGAGCCAGAGTATGAATTATGTCACATCTCCCAGCATCATCTGGTACGGTTAACCCATTTTCACATTCTTTCAGGCATAGCTCATTTTGCTAAATGTCTCTGAGCATATAAAAAAAAAACCGAATACATGTAAAATATAATGAAGAAAACATATAAAATGCTTTATTTGTAGCAGAGGAGTAACAGGAATCCATAATTGCAAATCTGTTATAGGACCCTTCAACCCTACATCAGCTATCACCTACCATACAATATTGTCTTCTCATACCATATGAAGCAGAGGACATTTTTGAGTCCCATCGGGCTACAAGGACCTGGTATGACAATCACCATCTGCGCTCTCTGTAGTCATGCTCCTGATTTGTAGTATAATGAAAGAAGATCATTTAATAGAGCTGGTATATACTAGTTGAAGCATAAAAAATTATGATTTTTTTTTAAATATTGAATTGTATATTGAATACATTTTAATATAATACTGCACAACATGCTATTACCGGTATCCCACCTAAGAGTACTGCCAGTGGCGTACATAGAGAAGTAAGGGCCCCATAGCAAGGATCAAACCGGGCCAACCACACAGGACAGAAGGGTTTTCACCTAGACCCATTTCAATGACCCTTGGGTCATTTTTACACTGCTTCATTTGCTAAAAATTGTTCCTTTAGAGGGTAGAGTCCTGACCAAGTTTTCACCTCCAGGAGAAGAGGAGATAATCGCAACTAAGACTGGGCCCCCTCTTGCCCTGGGCCCCATAACAGTCGCATGGTCTGCCGCTATAGTAGTTACTCCCCTGGTTATAGCCACATATTCAGGTTTCTGGATGGTGTTTTGGAAGTCAAAGACAGGAGTGAATTCAAAAAAAGAGAATAAATTGTACAGGAAGATTCAGTCTAAAGAGTCCCCAGATTTTTTGTAATAACTCTTGCTAGGCTGGTACAGTGATCATAATGGGAGATTTTAACTTCCCAGACATTGACTGGGGTCATGGTTCTGCCTCAACCGCAAAGGGGAGAAAATTCCTCAACTTGCTGCAGGACCACAATATGGGCCAGTTTGTAGAAGCTCCCACTAGGGTCGATGCTCTGTTGTATCTGGTAATTTCTAATGATGCAGAGCTTGTGGGTAATGTTACTGTTCGAGAAACACTAGGTAATAGTGACCACAATATAATTATATTCCTCCTAAACTATAAAAAGCAAACTCTGTCAGGCAGAGCAAAGACACAGAATTTCAGGGCAGCATTTTAGGGCATAGATTTGTGCAGCGTCCCACTCAGGACACGTTGGAACTGCAAAATTATTGTAAAATTGCATTACTGTGTTGCATGTCAAACTGCATTACATCACCTGTTGTATCCCTGTTCATAGGCTGGTTAGGTGCATTTTATACATTCCACCACTAGATGGGGATAGCACTTAGTCTATATAAATACTTTAGTCAGGCCTAGTGTAGTGGAGAAAGGTGGAGGAAGAGAGAGGAGAAGGGAGAAGAGAGAAGAGAGGAGCAGAGTCAGTTGTTAAGCTGAGGCTAGACACCACAGAGTAGTGGGTGAAGTCTGAAGCAGTAATGAGGTAGTGCCAAGATATGAGGGGCAGGAGAGCGTTTTCCTCCTGTGATCCTCTTAGATTCCTTATATCCTACAACCAGAGGATAGTGTTGTGTCCATGGAAGAAATCCAAGCTAAAAGAGAGACATCGGTGATAACAGCCACTACCTAAGGCTTAATGGGCACCTTTGCACATGGTGGAGGACAATCTAGCTACAGGCAGCCTCACCATACATTATAGAAGACAGATTAGCTACCTGTTCAAGGGCTTGGAAGATACAGAAACAATAGGACTAAGCATACCAGTAAGTACTACAGGCAACCTCACCAAATTACTCTGGTTCAAAAGGGACCTTGAAGCAAAGTCAGAACCTAGCCAACCCTATTAACAGTGGATCAACAGAATTCCTCTAAATATCAAAAGACTGTATTCTGTCTGGATCTATATGCCGCAACTAAAACCAGCCACAGTAAAAGTTGTGAGTTGTATCCTACCACTGTCTACTTCATTCTTTAATATTATCACTACAACTGGTTGTACCACCATTAACGGTACTGGCGTCACGACAAATCCCACCAAGGGACCCAGCCGCCACAAGCACCCTAAACACCACTGTCGACAAGGGCACCTCAACCTCCATCTAGGCTGGTGTTTGCCTACCACAGAGTGTGCCCCGGAGGATTTCGTGCTGTCTTCCTCATCACTGTGCTGCTGGCCCAGGGAGGCTTTCTGCTAACCGTGAGTAAACCGATGAACTGTATTATTATTGGCCCCTCATCGGCCTACCGAGCACCCCACGTATAGCCCCTGCGGTTCTGGCACGCCACAATTGGGAGCAGCTACTGTCACATAATAATACTGAGGATAAATGGAAGAGCTTCAAATCCACATTGAGTAATTGCACTAAAAAAAATGATCCCTTTAGGTAACAAGTATAAACAGGTAAAATTAAACCCCCCATGGCGCACAGCTACTGTAAAAAGAGCAATAAAAGTCAAAAAGAGGGCATTTAAAAAATACAAATCTGAGGGGTCAGCTGTAGCGTTTGAATATTACAAAGGGCTTAATAAAATCTGCAAAAAGGAGATAAAATTAGCAAAGATACAAAACGAACAGCAGGTAGCAAAAGAAAGCTAATCAAATCCCAAAAAGTTTTTTAAATATATAAATGCTAAAAACCTAGGTCTGAGCAGGTAGGTTCCCTAAATAATTTTAAAGGGGAGGGGGGGTAGTCACTGAAGATAAGGAAAAGGCAGATTTCCTAAATAGGTTTTCTAGCTCTGTATAAACAAAAGAAGAGAAAGGAGCTGATATCTGTGGCGCCGGGGCTGTTTGTACATTCAGCGATATACTCAATTGGCTAACTGTAGATATGGTCCAAGAGAAGTTAAATAGGGTAAATGTGAACAAAGCTCCAGGTTCCAGATGGAGTATACCCAAGAGTACTTAAAGAGCTCAGTTCAGTCATTGCTGTGAACCTGTTTATAATTTTTAAAGATTCTCTAGGGACTGGTTCAGTGCCAAGTGATTAGCGCAAGGCAAACGTGGTGCCCATATTCAAAAAAGGATCAAGGTCCTCCACAGGTAATTATAGACCAGTTAGTTTAACCTCTGTTGTGGGAAACATGTTTGAAGGACTCTTAAGGGACTATATACAGGAGTATGTGACTATAAATAATATTATAAATGATAGCCAGCATGGGTTTACCAAGGACAGAAGTTGTCAGACTAACCTGATTTGTTTTTATGAGGAGGTGAGTAGTAGCCTGGAAAGAGGGGCGGCTGTAATGTTTCTGGATTTTGCAAAGGCTTTTGATACTGTCCCTCATAGACGCTTAATAAGTAAAGTAAGGTCTATTGGCTTAGAAAGTATGGTTTGTAATTGGATTGAAAACTGGCTGAAGGACCGTGTCCAGAGAGTTGTGGTCAATGATTCCTATTCAGAATGGTCCCAGGATATAAGTTGGTGCACCCCAAGGTTCAGTGCTGGGCCCTTTATTATTTAATTTATTTATTAATTATATTGAGGACGGGATTAATAGCATTATATCTATTTTTGCAGATGACACTAAGCTGTGTAGAACTGTACGGTCTATGGAAGATGTCCACAAACTACAAGCTGACTTGGACACTCTGAGTGATTGGGCATCAACTTGGCAAATGAGGTTCAATGTGGACAAATGTAAAGTTATGCATCTTGGCAGTAATAATCTCTGTGCTTCATATGTCCTAGGTGATGTAGCACTGGGAGAGTCACTTATAGAGAAGGATTTGGGAGTCCTTGTGGATGGTAGATTAAATTACAGCATACAATGTCAATCAGCTGCTTCTGAGGCCACCAGGATATTGTCATGCATTAAACGAGGCATGGACTCGCGGGGCAGGGATGTAATATTACCACTTTACAAAGCGCTGGTGCGGCCTCATCTGGAATACGCAGTCCAGTTCTGGGCACCAGTACATAGAAAGGATGCACTGCAGCTGGAAAAAGTACAGAGGAGAGCGACTAAAATGATAAGGGGCATGGAGGGTCTTAGTTATGAAGAAAGATTAAAGGAATTGAATTTATTTAGTCCTGAGACGAGACGTCTAAGGGGGGACATGATTATCCTATGCAAGTATATAAATGGGCCATACAAAAAACGGCGAAAAGCTGCTCCATGTAAAATGTGCTCAAAAGACAAGGGGGCACTGCCTCCGACTGAAGAAGAAATAGTTCAGTCTCCAGAAGAGTCAAAGCTTCGTTACTGTGAGAACTGTGAATCAGTGGAATAGACTTCCTCAGGACGTGGTTACAGCAGGAACAGTGGACAAATTCAAAAAGGGTTTAGACGAATTCTTAAAAGTAAAAAAAATTAATGCTTATGAAAACGTGTAGAAATCTAGTGTCACTTCTTTCTGGGATTTGCGTCCCCACCTATCCCTTGGTTGAACTTGATGGATGTATGTCTTTTTTCAATCGTATTAACTATATGTAACTATGTAACTATGATAATGCAATCTGACCGAAACAATGTACAATGTGCTCCACACAGGGCCGTCTTTAACACAGGGCAAAAGGGGCAGCTGCCCGGGCCCACTTGCTCCTGGGGGCCCAAGGCAGCTGCCTCTTGTGCCCTGCTGGCCACTGGTGACGTGGGGGGCGGCGGCAGGGCACAGGGAGATGAGCGCATCCATTGTGGAAGCGCTCATCTCCATAGTCATCTGTATCGCCGTCCTCAGGACAGTGATACAGATGGAAGTGCTGCGGCGGGGCAGGGGAGGGCATCTCTCTTCCCGGTTCCTCTGATAGGCTTCAGGCACGTAATCGCGCTGCCTGAGCCGTACACCGCGGGACACAGGCCGAAAGAGGCCTGCATTGCATCGCTGCCAGCCTGATGGTGGTAAGTATAAGTGTTCATTTTTTTTATATGGTACTATTACTGGCACATGATTGGGGAGCATCTATGGGGGCACCTGTTAATGGCACATGATTGTGGAGCACCTATGGGGGCACTTGTTACTGGCACAGTAATACAGCCATTTTATTTGATACTTTTGTGCTCAGTTTTTTTCTCTATATTAAGGAACACTATAGTCAGAATCACAACAGATAAACGTAGTAGTTCTGGTGTCTATAGCATGTCTCTGCAAGCTTTTTAATGTAAACACTGCCTTTTCAGAAAAAAAGGCAGTATTTACATTACTGCCAAGGAACACCTCTAGTGACCACTCATCATTATTAAAGTTTACTACTCTACGAGGCGTGTGGATTTTTTTTGTGTGTGTGTGTGTTGTGGTGGAGGGCGTGATTGCATGCTAGGGTGTGGGAAGGCGAGATCCAGGGGGCCCAAGTAAATTCTTGCCCAGGGTCCAATCAATATTAAAGATGGCCCTGGCTCCACAGTATATGGAGCTTCACATGAGGTAGGCACCAGACAGCCATTAAGATTCTTAACCTCCTTTTGCAATTTTCGGGTACATACCCCGTACCTCTTCACTCAGTCACTCGACTTCTCATCAGGATGGTGGTATACAGTATTGAGCATGGTGCGATGTGTACCTGAACATTTTTGAACAGTTTGTGTATCAACTGGATGATCGTCAATTAATACACTGAACAAAAATATAAACGCAACACTTTCGGTTTTGCTCCCATTTTGCATGAGCTGAACTCAAAGATCTGAAACATTTTCTACATACACAAAAGACCCATTACTCTCAAATATTGTTCACAAATCTGTCTAAATCTGTGTTAGTGAGCACTTCTCCTTTTCCGAGATAATCCATCCCACCTCACAGGTGTGGCATATCAAGGTGCTGATTAGACAGCATGAATATTGCACAGGTGTGCCTTAGACTTCCCACAATAAAAGTCCACTCTGAAATGTGCAGTTTGATCACACAGCACAATGCCACAGATGTCGAAACATTTTAGGGAGCGTCCAATTGGCTTGCTGACTGCAGGAATGTCTACCAGAACTGTTGCCCGTGCAATGAATGTTCATTTCTCTACCATAAACCGTCTCTAAAGGTGTTTCAGAGAATTTGGCAGTACATCCAACTGGCCTCACAACCGCAGACCACGTGTAACCACACCAGCCCAGGACCTCCACATCCAGCATGTTCACCTCCAAGATCATCTGAGACCAGCCACCCGGACAGCTGCAGCAACAATTGTTTTGCATAACCAAAGAATTTATGCACAAACTGTCAGAAACCATCTCAGGGAAGCTCATCTGCATGCTCGTCGTCCTCATCGGGGTCTGAACTTGACTGCAGTTCGTCGTCGTAACCGACTTGAGTGGGCAAATGCTCACATTCAATGGCGTCTAGCACTTTGGAGCGGCATTCTGTTAATGGATGAGTCCTGGTTTTCACTGTTCAGGGCAGATGGCAGACAGCGTGTGAACAGCATTTTTCATCATTTAATGTGGAAATGGTACTGGTGTATCTGGATGACATTTTGATTTTTTCTCCTGATTTCAAGACTCATCGAGACCACCTACGTCAGGTCTTGCTGATTCTGCGGGATAATAAATTGTACGTTAAACTGGAAAAATGTGTGTTTGCGGCTTGGTTTTCTTCTCTCCGCTTCTGGTTTTCGCATGGACCCTGAGAAGGTCAGCGCTGTGCTTGATTGGGAGCTTCCTGAGAATCAGAAGGTGTTAAGACACTCACTGATATGACTAAAAAGGGGGTATATTTTTCTTCGTGGTCGGTAGATGCGCTTAAAGCCTTTTCTAGTATCAAAGAGAGTTTTGTTTCCGATCCCATTTTGGTACAACCTGAAGTCTCTCTAACTTTTATTGTTGAGGTGGACGCTTCTGAGGTGGGTGTGGGTGCAGTCTTATCTCAGTGTCCCTCTCCTGCCAAATGGCGACCGTGTGCCTTTTTCTCAAGGAAACTCTCCTCTGCAGAGAGAAATTACGATGTGGGAGATAGGGAGTTGTTGGCCATCAAATTAGCTTTTGAGGAATGGCACCATTGGTTAGAGGGAGCCAGACACCCTATTACTGTGTTTACAGACCATAACAATCTGGCCTACTTGGAATCGGCCAAGCGTCTGAACCCGAGACAGGCCAGATGGTCTTTGTTCTTTTCTAGATTAAATTTTGTTGTTACGTTCCGCCCTGGGGTTAAAAATGTGAAGGCAGATGCCCTGTCACGTTGTTTTCTGGGAGGGGGGAACTTTGAAGACCCGGGTCCCATTTTGGCTGAAGGGGTGGTCGTCTCTGCTCTTTATCCTGATTTGGAGGCAGAGGTTCAGGCAGCCCAGGCAGAGGCTCCTGATCTTTGTCCCCCTGGAAGGTTGTTTGTGCCTCTCACTTTACGACACAAGGTTTTTAAGGAGCACCACGATACTGTCCTTGCTGGGCACCCGGGGAGCAGAGCCACAGTGGATCTCATTGCTCAGAGATTCTGGTGGCCGGCTCTTCGTAAGACGGTTGAAAGTTTTGTGGCAGCCTGCGAGACCTGCGCTCGTGCCAAGGTCCCTCATTCACGGCCATCGGGTTCTCTCCTCCCGTTACCCATTCCTTCCCGTCCTTGGACGCATCTGTCCATGGACTTCATTACAGACCTGCCTCGTTCCTCGGGGAAGACTGTGATTCTGGTAGTAGTTGACCGTTTTAGCAAAATGGCGCATTTCATTCCCTTTCCTGGGTTACCCAATGCTAAGACGCTGGCGCAACCGTTTGTTGATCACATTGTTAAATTGCATGGCATTCCTTCAGACATCGTTTCTGATTTGGGCACGCAATTTGTTTCCAGATTCTGGAAGGCTTTCTGTTCTCGCTTGGGGGTTCGGTTGTCGTTCTCTTTTGCTTTTCACCCGCAGTCGAATGGTCAGACCGAACGCGTCAATCAGAATCTGGAGACATATCTGCGCTGTTTTGTGGAGGAGAATCAGGAGGATTGGTGTTCTTTTTTGTCCCTTGCTGAGTTTGCTTTAAATAACCGTCGCCAGGAGTCCTCTGATAAGTCACCATTTTTTGGTGCATATGGGTTTCATCCGCAGTTTGGGACATTCTCTGGAGAGGGGTCTTCTGGTTTACCTGATGAGGAGAGATTTTTCTCGTCTTTGTCATTTATTTGGCAAAAGATTCAGGGTAATCTGAAGAGGATGAGTGAGAGATATAAGCGTGTGGCGGATAAGAGACGTGTGCCTGGTCCGGACCTGAATGTGGGTGATCTGGTGTGGTTGTCTACAAAGAATATCAAACTGAAGGTTCCCTCCTGGAAGTTGGGTCCTAGGTTTATTGGGCCTTACAAGATCTTGTCCGTCATCAATCCCGTTGCCTTCCGTCTTGATCTTCCTCAGACTTAGAAGATCCATAATGTTTTTCACAGGTCCCTATTAAAACCTTATGTCCAACCCACGGTACCCTCCTCTTTGCCTCCTCCTCCGATTGTTGTTGATGGTAATCTTGAATTTCAGGTCTCTAGGATTGTGGATTCTCGCATTATCCGCGGTTCTCTCTAGTACCTTGTTCATTGGGAGGGTTATGGTCCTGAGGAGAGGATGTGGGTCCCAGTGGCGGACATTAAGGCCACTCGTCTCATCAGGGCTTTCCATAGGTCTCATCCTGAGAATGTGGGCTCTGAGTGTCCGGAGTCCACCCGTAGAGGGAGGGGTACTGTCACCGCCAGCTCTGTGAGAAGGTCTGTTAGACGTTCTTCGCTACCTCTTGCATGAAGTTCTTTGTTTTGGTTTCACTTTGTCATCTCCTTTCCTTCTCCCAGCTGTCACCTATTTTCACTGATTGTCTCCCTTTATATTCCCTCCCATACTGCCTCACTTTGCGGTTTATACTTCTTCCTGGATGAGTTGTTCACTGCTGGATGCTCCTTCTCCTGATTCCTCAGATAAGTCTGTTTCCTTTATTTGTGTTTACTTTCTGGCTTGATTGTAGGTGACCCTGACTCCGTCCGTATTAAGTGCAGGGAGCCGGTGGTCGTGTCCCCTCACTATTATAGGGTTTTCAGGTGTCAGATAGTATAAGGTACATGGAGAGGCAATCGTCTACCATAAAGACCTTTGCATGGGCATAGCAGTCAGGGAGAGCTCTAGGGGTTTTATAGGGCTCACCCATATGCTCCTTAGTTTGGGATCAAGCCAGTCGGATGTTTATTTATAAGTTCCAGCTTTCTGCAACACCATCCGTGACAATTAGTCTTTGTACGACTAAAACCAATCAGTGACAGGTCCTCCCTATTGGACAGCCAGCTAAATGGAAAATGTATTTATAGACCTTTTGCTTTGATTTTCAGACATATTTTCATCCGAAAGAATGTCAAAGGACGGTAAGAAACATTGTCCGTCTATGACCTTCACTGCTGCCATTTACTCCTCTGAGCTACTTCATTTTTTGTTGTTGGCATGGAAAAAAATTATTGACCAGGTCAAAACAGTCATGTTAAAAATGTCTGGCTTTTTGGGTAATATATATATATATATATATATATATATATATGTATATATATATTATATATATATATATATATATATATATTATTATTATTATTATTTTTTTTTTTTGGAGGTCGCCTTTTTCATTATAGAGAGTGGTTAGTATGCAAAATAGTACTGTAGGCCAGGCAATGCTCCTTTGTGGGAAAGATATTTAAGTTAGCTTTCAAATTTGTTAAGCCTATCTGATTCTAGCAGATGCAAGATGTGCAAATTTTCTTAGATTTTGTACAGAAACCCAAAGGAGCATTGACTGGCTTACAATACTCCTTATGTGTGTGTTCTCTATAAAGAGAAATAGTACCCGAACCAAGGCCTCTCATGCAGGCAATCAAATTTTCTTCGTTCTGCTCATTTAAAGGGAGAGACACTGCTTTCCTTTTGTAGAGGAGACTGGCTTGCATTTTTTGTTTTTTTTCTCTCCAGAGATGCATTATGTGGGGACACAAGCATGGCAAAAAAAGGTAAAAAAAATATTATTATGAAAAAGCACTGATTGAACAGATCAAGGCTACAAACAAAAATTTTGTGGCTATAAAATGATCCATGAAGCACAAGGAGGTATGTAAATAAACATACTAGAGATGTGCAAATCAATTCTTTCAATTCGGAAATCATTCAAAATTTTCAAAAAAAAATATCTGATTTTAACCAACATCTTTTGTGACTTGTTTCAGGCAAATCAAGAGAGAGATCTGCTTTTTTAAAACATATGCCATTTGGTTTTCTTTCTAAAAGGATTAAAAAAAGCTTCACATCTATAGATACAGCATAGCCATCCAATCATTTCTCAGCCTTTTAAATAGGCTGATAACTAGGATAACAGCTAAACCAGCCTCACATCTGCAAATTATTCTTCCAAGCCAAAAGCCATTTTTTATAGCAAAGCAACCAGAATTGTTTTTTCTAGCTAAGAGGCCTTGAGAGAGGCCTTGAGAGTATCTCTGGTTGGGTACTATTTCTATTATGGACACTTAGTATATTGTAACAGCGGCTGCTGTGCGTCGCTGTTCCCCTGTTTACCGCCACAGTCCCAGGCGCCGTGTTCAGCAGTGATCTGCGGCCGGTGCTTCCCATTTACTGCTGAAGTCCTGGGCCCTCTCTGTGTGGGTGCTGTTGTTCTGGGATCCGTTCCACAGTTTGCTCTCAGCCCTGGCCACAGCATGCTTGCTGTTTGTTTCTTGCAGCACTTCCTTAAGGGCCAGTGCGTCACTTCCGGGGCTTTATGGGCTAGGACCTCGCTGACCTATCCTAGCGCTCCTGCACATATATAAGTATATAAGTGGCTCAGCCTCCTTCCCAGATGCCTCAGTGTCAAGGTCCTTGTGTCCTGCTAACGTTCCTGATTTCCACTTGGGTTCCTGACCCGTACCTGTATTCCTGGACTCTGCTACCTGTTAGATCCCTGCCTGTTTGTCTTGACTCTCCTGTTGCCGACCCAGATTGCCTGATCTGTACCTGTGCCGCCTGCCCTGACTTTTTGCCTGTCTGACTACGCCTCTGCCTCATCCTTCGGTCCTGCACCACTGGTACCTTTCTCAGGTCCCTTCTGTTCCCCCTGGACCAGCTGCCTCATGTGCCTATCCTCCTCAAGAGGTAGCGACCTGGTGTTCCCCTCGGGAAAGTCTATCCCCACCACCAGGGGTACTGTGAAGATCAAGGGGTTCACTTAGACAACGCCCTTAGAGGAGGTAGGACACGTGGCACAGTTGGTTCCCACCCGCTGGTTCGTGACATACATGTGTAGGCTAGGCAACGCTCCTCTTAGTTTCTGAGGAAAATATATGCAAATTAGTATGTCAAACCTCAGCTGGTATCAGAAGGAATTGCCTTTCATATTTATTTATTTTGGTCAGGAAAGGTAATTTGCATATATTTGAGCTTTTGGAAAACATATTCAATTTAGCTTTCCTGACCAAAAAAAAGGTTAGAAAATTAATTCTTTCTGATGCCAGCTGATGTTATACATGCTAATTTGAATATATTTTTCCAGAAACAAGGGGGGCATTGCCTAGCCCAAAACAGTCATCACATATATTAACTGGTCTCCATAATATAAATAGTTTCCCCCCAGAGGTCCCCTCAAGGATTTGTTACTAGAAAGGATGATTATTTCTGTTTTGTTTATTTATTATTATTTTTTATGACAAAGGGCTTTTGTTTTGGAAGAGCTGTTTGCAGATGTGAGACTGGCTTGGCTGTTATCCTACTTAGGCTACTTTCACATTTGCATTTTGGGCGGATCTGTTAAAATAATACAACCGCATCCATCCGTCATGAACGGATCCATTTGTATTATCTGTAACATAGACAAGACGGATCCGTCATGAACTTCATTGAAAGTCAATGGGAGACGTTTTCTATTTTGCCAGATTGTGTCAAAGAAAACAGATCCGTCCCCATTGACTTACATTGTGCGCCAGGACGGATCTTGAGGACTTGACTCAGCTTCGTCAAGTGGACAGCAAAACGCTGCAGGCAGTGTTTTGGTGTCCGCTCCAGAGCGGAATGGAGACTGATCGGAGGCAAACTGATGCATTCTGAGCGGATGCTTTGCCATTCAGAATGCATTAGGGCAAAACTGATCAGTTTTAGCCCATGACGGATCTCACAAACGGAAAGCCAAAACGTGAGTGTGAAAGTAGCCTTATGCTAGGAAGCCTGTTTAAGCAGCTGAGAAACTATTGGATGGCTGTTCTGTACCTGAAGGGGTGAAACACTCAGCTTTTTTAATCCTTTTGGGAAAAAAAGCTAAATTGTAGATTATTTTTCTATGTGTATCTCATTTGCTTTGCTCAAAATGAATTGCAAAAAATGTGGGTTTAGTTAAAGGGGTTATCTGGGCTACAGATATTAAGGATCTATCCTCGGGATAGGTTATCAATACCAGATCAGTGGCTGTTTGACACCAAGCACCCCACCCAAAAAGACTGTTTTGGGCTGCTAAAGCCCAGGGAACTAACAGTGTATGGAGCAGAAGCAGAAGGCTTCCTATACTATGTAGTTTCTAGCACCAGTGTGCGGAAGCTTAGGTCCCATTCAACTGAATGGGAACTGAACTGAAGTACCCTGGCACAGCCTCTACACTGTGAAAAGAGCTGTCTGCTTTCCAGATCCATACCCTGTAAAAATGGGTTTTCTAAACTAGAGAACCCCTTAATAAGACAGCAGCCAGAAAGCCAATACGAATATGAATATCCCCAAGTGTCCTGCTGCATCAGAAGTTTCCCACAAATATAATAATGAATTGGAGAACAGTTATATATTCAATTTCTAAATAGATTATTGCAAGTTCACCAAAATGTAAAAAGTTTAACTGAATGGCATTTAACACAAAGAGGGAGGCAGCAGTCCATACATACATCCATACATCCATACATCCATACATACATGCCTGGAATGAGATGCATGAGGCTGAAAATATTTCTCACGTTAACTCGATGAGAGCTCCGAATACCAGACATAAACAAAGACAATGTACTTAATGGCTGCTGAAGTATCAGGAGGAGCAATGTAAGCTGCAGAAAGAGATATTATTTCAGGTCCCAGTGACATGTATAATTGTTAATTATTTAATGAATTATATCTTTCCAAACCAGATAATAATGCTTTGAAAGAAGCTGTCTACCGCACTCTATTCTTGTATTTCTGTATACACTGTGTAATTAGATGTTGGGTTGTTGGATAAGGATGAAGATATTTTCCTGTTCTTTATGTCCCTAGCTTTTTAATTTCAGTATAAATTAAAATTTTATTTTTAGCCATCATTTTTGAATCATCACCATTCTCCATGGTTTTGTGCAATGTGTTGCAAACCTTAGGTAAAAGCATAAAACAAATTTATTAACAAACATTATAGTGAGGAGCGAAGTATTGAAAAATTCAATTCGGCTCCTTTGTTAAATTGTACCAAAAAATTAGCTTTGTGACAAGTTACTTCATCACAAAGCGCATTTCTTTGTAAGTAGTGGGTGCAATGACAGGGGTCGGCGATTGTGCCGCTCCCCGTCATTGTACCCCTCAGATGCTGTGTTCATAGCTGAATGCAGCATCTGACATTGTTATTACAGTGTAAATATTTTTTTTAAATCAATAAAGTCATACTTACCTCATCGATTTGATTACAATGAGCCGGACATCACCATCTTGAAGATTTAGCATGAAATCTTGCGTGGCCTGTGATGGCGTCAATGGGGGACAACCAGGCACCCCCTGCTCGGAAGAGAAGAGGGTGTCTGGTTCATAAAAAAAGTTATAAATTGATTGAAACCCCATCAAAATGGTTTCGAAACAGCATTGAGAGGATAGCCAGATGCATCTTAGACTCCTATTATGTACAACATACAATAGACAACCACACAAAGGCTATATGCCAAAAGCCAGGTATGTGCCCAATCTATCCAGGAGACAGATGGCAGCCTTGTGCACTATGAGATATTCCAAACCAGCTCTCATCTGACTGAGGACCAGTAAACCTCAAAGTTATTTTGCATCTGTTGGATGGCTTGGGTGAACCTGCACACCTACATCAATATCATTAGGGCGACAAAAAGTTTTCTGATTGTCCAAACATAATATTCAATAACCTTTCTATACAGTTTTGTCATGTAAAAACTCATCTGCATAAACATGGGCATATGGGAAAGACATGCAAATGAAGAGAATCTGCCTTATTTTTCAGCTGTCATAACCAATAGATGGCGCTATTGAGTTATGAACAGCACCCTCTTTTGGTTTCACAGTCTTATGACGAGACCAAATATTCTTGTCAGAAGACTATGAAACCAAAAGAGGGAGCTGTTCATAACTCAATAGAGTCATCTATTGGTTTCATATTCTTCTGACAAGAATATTAGACTAAGTCTTATGACAAGCTTATTAGTGTAGCCTTTTGCATGGAAAATTCACGATAAAGATTTGCGATTCAAATATTCGCGATCTACACTAGGATGATATCTGACACTGGGAAAGCTGGGTAATAACTTGCGATCTAAACAAAGTTTTTACCCAGCTTTTCCAGTGTCAGATATTATCACTGACTTACTACCTAATTATTACATAATATTCGCTATAATGCTATTCATTCGTTTTTTAGAATATTACAGTAGTTTGCCTACTCAGGACAAACAGATCCCGTCCCAGAAAGACTCTCAAACCACCCAGGACCACCCATTTAAGTCCCATCCATTTTTGGCCTATGGTAGCCCAAATCTGCAGGGACTGTCTCTGAAAATTAGGGCCAATCCCTGCAAATTCAAGACTGTTGGCAACTTTGAATATGTAGAAGTAATCAGTCGGCACTCTGAAAGAAGGTGGTGCTCATATCCTGGGTTGCAGGCCCATATAGTAGAAGTTGATCAGCACTCACTTTTTGATGCTAATAAATCTTCACTTTATTGCGGCGCATTTCGGCTAAACAGTCTTTTTCAAGCAAGCATGGCTTGCAGATTTATTAGCAACAAAAAGTGAGTGCTGATCCACTTCTTCTACTTGGCAACTTTGACTATAAAATGACAACTATGTGCTCAGTACTAATACAATGTATAATATTATAATATTAATATATACACTAATGCAATTATATACAATGGGGGTCATTTATCAAAGACCAGTATTTTATAATGGTCTTTAATATCCCCTCTTCTATCAGAAGATACATTTAATTTATGACGAGGCACATCCTTCGGCAGTCCATGCTCCTAGACTGAAGTTTACTCCACCTCCTAAACTGGCATAAATAATAATAAATATGCCAGGGCCAATGGTCCTGCCCACACCATGCCACTGTCTTGCCTCTCACCCTTTTCAAAATATGGTGAGGGCGGCTTATAAATGCCACAGGTGCCTACATTTAAGTACTTTTCCGCTGAAAAGGACAGGCTTGTAACTTTTTACGCCGGTTTCTGCAGTAGGTGGTCATAATAAATGAACCTAAATGTAAAGTATATGTTTCAATTCTCCTTCTTTGAATCTCTACTGCACATCTGCTTTCCCTGCTAACTAGAAGCCGGTCATTCATGTATGTTTATCTTTATAGGAAAAAGAGGAAACTTTTTTCCCAGAGGCCTCAGTCAACCTTGATCAACCCCTGGGTCTGATAGTAGTCTAAGCAAACTGGAGGAGGTGGCATAGACCCAATGCAGAAATAATATATGTAAGGGAGCTCATTATCAGTACACTAGGACCTGCCTAAACACTGAGTACTGAACCAGTTCTCCCAATACTGGAGAGCCCATAAACAATATATAGAGAATAGGGATGAGCGAACCCGAACTGTATAGTTCGGGTTCGTACCGAATTTTGGGGTGTCCGTGACACATTTTCGTAAAAGTCCGGGTTCGGGTTCGGTGTTCGGCGCTTTCTTGGCGCTTTTTGAAAGGCTGCAAAGCAGCCAATCAACAAGCGTCATACTACTTGCCCCAAGAGGCCATCACAGCCATGACTACTATTGGCATGGCTGTGATTGTCCAGTGCAGCATGTGACCCAGCCTCTATTTAAGCTGGAGTCACGTAGCACCGCACGTCACTCTGCTATGATCAGTGCAGGGAGAGGTTGCAGCTGCTGCTGTTAGGGAGAGATTAGGCAGGGATTTACTCAGCAAAAACACTTAATTCAGTGATCGATCTACAGCTGTGGATCATTGAACTGCTGCTATTTAATTGCTCACTGTTTTTAGGCTGCCCAGAGCGTTTTTATGTCACTTTTTTCTTGGGTGATCGGCAGCCATTTTGTGTCTTGTGGTGCTGCCACCAAGTCCATTTAACCATCAATAGTGTGGTTATTTTTTTGCTATATCCTACATCAGGGGCTTGGCTGTGCTTGCTATTTTATTGAGGGGTAAAATACAATTGGCCAAAATAGCAGTACCCTAAATCTGGTGTTTCAGCTGTGGCTAGCCAATTGTAATACTGTCTGCTGTCTGCCGAAGCACAGTTTTTGTTCTGGGTTGAATACAATTCCCAACTTAGCAATCCCCTAAATATTTTTTTTCTGCTGTATCAGGCCAAGTTTAAATTGATCCATAAAAGGGTATATTAGATTTAAGGTGCGGATAGTGTCATCCTCAATAACTTCACACACTACCGTGCATTTCCAAGTTTAAATAATTCTGTCCGTAAACGTATACCTGTCACCCAGCGCCTAAATAATAGGCCTAAAATTTATATTCAGCTAAATCTCTGTTTATTGCTGAGGCTGGTCAATTTATTTAGTGTCCGCCAAAGCACAGTTTTTTTCTGGGTTGAATACAATTCCCAACTTAGCAATCCCCTAAATATATTTTTTCTGCTGTATCAGGCCAAGTTTAAATTGATCCATAAAAGGGTATATTAGATTGAAGGTGCGGATAGTGTCATCCTCAATAACTTCACACGCTACCGTGCATTTCCAAGTTTAAATAATTCTGTCCGTAAACGTATACCTGTCACCCAGCGCCTAAATACTAGGCCTACAATTTATATTCAGCTAAATCTGTTGATACTGCTGTGGCTGGTCAATCTATTTAGTGTCTGCCAAAGCACAGTTTTGTTCTGGGTTGAAATACAATTCCCAACTTAGAGCAGAAACCACAAATTTAGGGAATTACTATCAGACCAAGGTTAAATCTATCCATAAAAGAATATATTAGATTGAAGGTGCAGATAGTGTCATCCTCAATAACTTCACACGCTACCGTGCATTTCCAAGTTTAAATAATTCTGTCCGTAAACGTATACCTGTCACCCAGCACCTAAATAATAGGCCTAAAATTTATATTCAGCTAAATCTAATTTTATTGCTGAGGCTGGTCAATTTATTTTGTGTCCGCCAAAGCACAGTTTTTTTTCTGGGTTGAATACAATTCCCAACTTAGCAATCCCCTAAATATTTTTTTTCTGCTGTATCAGGCCAAGTTTAAATTGATCCATAAAAGGGTATATTAGATTTAAGGTGCGGATAGTGTCATCCTCAATAACTTCACACACTACCGTGCATTTCCAAGTTTAAATAATTCTGTCCGTAAACGTATACCTGTCACCCAGCGCCTAAATAATAGGCCTAAAATTTATATTCAGCTAAATCTCTGTTTATTGCTGAGGCTGGTCAATTTATTTAGTGTCCGCCAAAGCACAGTTTTTTTCTGGGTTGAATACAATTCCCAACTTAGCAATCCCCTAAATATATTTTTTCTTCTGTATCAGGCCAAGTTTAAATTGATCCATAAAAGGGTATATTAGATTGAAGGTGCGGATAGTGTCATCCTCAATAACTTCACACGCTACCGTGCATTTCCAAGTTTAAATAATTCTGTCCGTAAACGTATACCTGTCACCCAGCGCCTAAATACTAGGCCTACAATTTATATTCAGCTAAATCTGTTGATACTGCTGTGGCTGGTCAATCTATTTAGTGTCTGCCAAAGCACAGTTTTTGTTCTGGGTTGAAATACAATTCCCAACTTAGAGCAGAAACCACAAATTTAGGGAATTACTATCAGACCAAGGTTAAATCTATCCATAAAAGAATATATTAGATTGAAGGTGCAGATAGTGTCATCCTCAATAACTTCACACGCTACCGTGCATTTCCAAGTTTAAATAATTCTGTCCGTAAACGTATACCTGTCACCCAGCACCTAAATAATAGGCCTAAAATTTATATTCAGCTAAATCTAATTTTATTGCTGAGGCTGGTCAATTTATTTTGTGTCCGCCAAAGCACAGTTTTTTTTCTGGGTTGAATACAATTCCCAACTTAGCAATCCCCTAAATATTTTTTTTCTGCTGTATCAGGCCAAGTTTAAATTGATCCATAAAAGGGTATATTAGATTTAAGGTGAGGATAGTGTCATCCTCAATAACTTCACACGCTACCGTGCATTTCCAAGTTTAAATAATTCTGTCCGTAAACGTATACCTGTCACCAAGCGCCTAAATAATAGGCCTAAAATTTAAATTCAGCTCAATCTGTGTTTATTGCTGAGGCTGGTCAATTTATTTAGTGTCCGCCAAAGCACAGTTTTTGTTCTGGGTTGAATACAATTCCCAACTTAGAGCAGAAACCACAAATTTAGGGAATTACTATCAGGCCAAGGTTAAATCTATCCATTAAAGGGTATATTAGATTGAAGGTGCGGATAGTGTCATCCTCAATAACTTCACACGCTAACGTGCATTTCCAAGTTTAATTCTGTCCGTAAACATATACCTGTCACCCAGCGCCTAAATACTTGGCCTACAATTTATATTCAGCTAAATGTGTCGTTACTGTTGTGCCTGTATTAGTGTAATACGGTACCTAAATAGATAGCCAGATAGTGTTAGGTGCCTGTAAAAAAGGCCTGAATTTGAATTCAATACATTGGGCCAAATAATTTTTTTCTTATTGTGGTGAACGGTAACAATGAGGAAAACATCTAGTAAGGGACGCGGACATGGTCGTGGTGGTGTTAGTGGACCCTCTGGTGCTGGGAGAGGACGTGGCCGTTCTGCCACAGCCACACGTCCTAGTGAACCAACTACCTCAGGTCCCAGTAGCCAGCAGAATTTACAGCGATATTTGGTGGGGCCCAATGCCGTTCTAAGGATGGTAAGGCCTGAGCAGGTACAGGCATTAGTCAATTGGGTGGCCGACAGTGGATCTAGCACGTTCACATTATCTCCCACCCAATTTTCTGCAGAAAGCGCACAGATGGCGCATGAAAACCAAGCCCATCAGTCTGTCACATCACCCCCATGCATATCAGGGAAACTGTCTGAGCCTCAAGTTATGCAGCAGTCTCTTATGCTGTTTGAATACTCTGCTGGCAGGGTTTCCCAAGGGCATCCACCTAGCTCTTCCCCAGGGGTGGAAGAGATAGAATGCACTAACGCACAACCACTTATGTTTCCTAATGATGAGGACATGGGAATACCACCTCAGCACGTCTCTGATGATGACAAAACACAGGTGCCAACTGCTGCGTCTTTCTGCAGTGTGCAGACTGAACAGGAGGTCAGGGAGGAAGACTGGGTGGAAGACGATGCAGGGGACGATGAGGTCCTAGACTCCACATGGAATGAAGGTCGTGCCACTGACCTTCAGAATTCGGAGGAAGAGGCAGTGGTGATACCGAGCCAACAGCGTAGCAAAAGAGGGAGCAGTGGGCAAAATCAGAACACCCGCCGCCAAGAGAGTCCGTCTGCTATGGCCACCGCCACCTGGGACCCAGCACCCCAAAGGCAGCTTCAAGGAGTTCCCTGGCGTGGCAGTTCTTCAAACAATGTGCTGACGACAAGACCCGAGTGGTTTGCACGCTGTGCCATCAGAGCCTGAAGCGAGGCATTAACGTTCTGAACCTTAGCACAACCTGCATGACCAGGCACCTGCATGCAAAGCATGAACTGCAGTAGAGTAAACACCTTAAAAACAAGGAAGTCACTCAGGCTCCCCCTGCTACCTCTTCTGCTGCTGCCGACTCGGCCTCTTCCTCCGCCTCTGGAGAAACGTTGGCACCTGCCGCCCAGCAAACAGAGGATGTACCACCAACACCACCACCACCTCCGTCACCAAGCATCTCAACCATGTCACACGGCAGCGTTCAGCTCTCCATCTCACAAACATTTGAGAGAAAGCGTAAATTCCCACCTAGCCACCCTCGATCCCTGGCCCTGAATGCCAGCATTTCTAAACTACTGGCCTATGAAATGCTGTCATTCAGGCTGGTGAACACAGACAGCTTCAAACAGCTCATGTCGCTTGCTGTCCCACAGTATGTTGTTCCCAGCCGCCACTACTTCTCCAAGAGAGCCATGCCTTCCCTGCACAACCAAGTATCCGATAAAATCAAGTGTGCACTGCGCAACGCCATCTGTGGCAAGGTCCACCTAACCACAGATACGTGGACCAGTAAGCACGGCCAGGGACGCTATATCTCCCTAACTGCACACTGGGTAAATGTAGTGGCGGCTGGGCCCCAGGCGAAGAGCTGTTTGGCGCACGTCCTTCCGCCGCCAAGGATCGCAGGGCAACATTCTTTGCCTCCTGTTGCCTCCTCTTCCTACTCGGCTTCCTCCTCCTCTTCTTCCACCTGCTCATCCAGTCAGCCACACACCTTCACCACCAACTTCAGCACAGCCCGGGGTAAACGTCAGCAGGCCATTCTGAAACTCATATGTTTGGGGGACAGGCCCCACACCGCACATGAGTTGTGGCGGGGTATAGAACAACAGACCGACGAGTGGTTGCTGCCGGTGAGCCTCAAGCCTGGCCTGGTGGTGTGCGATAATGGGCGGCGTGGGGCATGTGCTGAATTTGGTGTTGCAGAAGTTCATTCACAACTTCTCGAACCCGAACATCCAGGTGTTCGCTCAACTCTAATAGAGAAATAATAATAATGTGGTTAGCAGTCAAGGTATCAGAGCATGTTTAATAAAAGAATAATAATAATAATAATAATATAAAAATCAGTGGTAAATAAAAAAAAAATTGAGAATACAAATGTTACAATAATATAGTGACTTAAAAAGAATGTGTCATTAGCAAATGAACAATTGTTTAAATCATGTTTTAAGATTTAACATATTTTTTATGTGTATGTGGGTAAGTAACTGGCTCAGTGATAGAAAACAGAGGGTGGTTATTACAGGGAGTGCAGAATTATTAGGCAAGTTGTATTTTTGAGGATTAATTTTATTATTGAACAACAACCATGTTCTCAATGAACCCAAAAAACTCATTAATATCAAAGCTGAATATTTTTGGAAGTAGTTTTTAGTTTGTTTTTAGTTTTAGCTATTTTAGGGGGATATCTGTGTGTGCAGGTGACTATTACTGTGCATAAATATTAGGCAACTTAACAAAAAACAAATATATACCCATTTCAATTATTTATTTTTACCAGTGAAACCAATATAACATCTCAACATTCACAAATATACATTTCTGACATTCAAAAACAAAACAAAAACAAATCAGTGACCAATATAGCCACCTTTCTTTGCAAGGACACTCAAAAGCCTGCCATCCATGGATTCTGTCAGTGTTTTGATCTGTTCACCATCAACATTGCGTGCAGCAGCAACCACAGCCTCCCAGACACTGTTCAGAGAGGTGTACTGTTTTCCCTCCTTGTAAATCTCACATTTGATGATGGACCACAGGTTCTCAATGGGGTTCAGATCAGGTGAACAAGGAGGCCATGTCATTAGATTTTCTTCTTTTATACCCTTTCTTGCCAGCCACGATGTGGAGTACTTGGACGCGTGTGATGGAGCATTGTCCTGCATGAAAATCATGTTTTTCTTGAAGGATGCAGACTTCTTCCTGTACCACTGCTTGAAGAAGGTGTCTTCCAGAAACTGGCAGTAGGACTGGGAGTTGAGCTTGACTCCATCCTCAACCCGAAAAGGCCCCACAAGCTCATCTTTGATGATACCAGCCCAAACCAGTACTCCACCTCCACCTTGCTGGCGTCTGAGTCAGACTGGAGCTCTCTGCCCTTTACCAATCCAGCCACGGGCCCATCCATCTGGCCCATCAAGACTCACTCTCATTTCATCAGTCCATAAAACCTTAGAAAAATCAGTCTCGAGATATTTCTTGGCCCAGTCTTGACGTTTCAGCTTGTGTGTCTTGTTCAGTGGTGGTCGTCTTTCAGCCTTTCTTACCTTGGCCATGTCTCTGAGTATTGCACACCTTGTGCTTTTGGGCACTCCAGTGATGTTGCAGCTCTGAAATATGGCCAAACTGGTGGCAATTGGAATCTTGGCAGCTGCACGCTTGACTTTTTTCAGTTCATGGGCAGTTATTTTGCGCCTTGGTTTTTCCACACGCTTCTTGCGACCCTGTTGACTATTTTGAATGAAACGCTTGATTGTTCGATGATCACGCTTCAGAAGCTTTGCAATTTTAAGAGTGCTGCATCCCTCTGCAAGATATCTCACTATTTTTGACTTTTCTGAGCCTGTCAAGTCCTTCTTTTGACCCATTTTGCCAAAGGAAAGGAAGTTGCCTAATAATTATGCACACCTGATATAGGGTGTTGATGTCATTAGACCACACCCCTTCTCATTACAGAGATGCACATCACCTAATATGCTTAATTGGTAGTAGGCTTTCGAGCCTATACAGCTTGGAATAAGACAACATGCATAAAGAGGATGATGTGGTCAAAATACTCATTTGCCTAATAATTCTGCACGCAGTGTAATGGTACACACTCAGATTGGGTCACTGTCACTAGTGGGGTACCTCAGGGGTCAGTATTGGGCCCTATTCTCTTCAATATATTTATTAATGATCTTGTAGAAGGCTTGCATAGTAAAGTGTCAATTTTCGCAGATGACACTAAACTGTGTAAAGTAATTTACACTGAAGAGGACAGTATACTACTACAGAGGGATCTGGATAGATTGGAGGCTTGGGCAGATAAGTGGCAGATGAGGTTTAACACTGACAAATGTAAAGTTATGCACATGGGAAGGAATAATGCAAGTCACCCGTACATACTAAATGATAAAACACTCAGTAACACTGACATGGAGAAGGTTCTAGGAATTTTAATAAACAGCAAACTAAGCTGCAAAAACCAGTGTCAGGCAGCTGCTGCCAAGGCCAATAAGATAATGGGTTGCATCAAAAGGGGCATAGATGCCCGTGATAAGAACATTTTCCTACCACTTTACAAATCACTAGTCAGACCACACAAGGAGTACTGTGTACAGTTCTGGGCTCCAGTGAACAAGGCAGACATAGCAGAGCTGGAGAGGGTCCAGAGGAGGGCAACTAAAGTAATAACTGGAATGGGGCAACTACAGTACCCTGAAAGATTATCAAAATTAGGGTTATTCACTTTAGAAAAAAAGACGACTGAGGGGAGATCTAATTAATATGTATAAATATATCAGGGGTCAGTACATCTCTCCCATCATCTATTTATCCCCAGGACTGTAACGGTGACGAGGGGACATCCTCTGCGTCTGGAGGAAAGAAGGTTTGTACACAAACATAGAAGAGGATTCTTTACGGTAAGAGCAGTGAGACTATGGAACTCTCTGCCTGAGGAGGTGGTGATGGTGAGTACAATAAAGGAATTCAAGAGGGGCCTGGATGTATTTCTGGAGTGTAATAATATTACAGGCTATAGCTACTAGAGAGGGGTCGTTGATCCAGGGAGTTATTCTGATTGCCTGATTGGAGTCGGGAAGGAATTTTTTATTCCCCTAAAGTGAGGAAAATTGGCTTCTACCTCACAGTTTTTTTTTTGCCTTCCTCTGGATCAACTTGCAGGATAACAGGCCGAACTGGATGGACAGATGTCTTTTTTCAGCCTTATGTACTATGATACTATGTTAATGAATTTTTGATTATGTTATTTTTAATAATTATTCGTCTTATATTTGTAGAAATCGAATATTCGTCATTATTCTATTTATCGCGAATAATATGCAATTTAATTATTTGCGTATTGCGATTTTTTTTGTATAAGGCAACTTTCCTATTGGCTGGCTAGGGCAATGGCTAATATGTGTATTTTACGAATATTCGCTATATATTCTTGTTTTAGAATATGACGAATATTCTAAAAAACAAAGTTATAGCAATATAGCGAATATTCTTAAAATACACATATAGACTGCAATTTAGCTAATATAGTGCTATAATCTTTTTTTTATGGACTAATTTTTTTTGTCTCTTCTGAACTTCAGATTTGGAAAAAATGTACACTATAAAAAAAAATACTATAGCACTATATTAGCTAAATTGCAGTCTATATGTGTATTTTACAAATACTCACTATATTGCTATAACTTCGTTTTTTAGAATATTCATAATTTTTTTTCCATATGAAAACATGATTCCTTCCTGCTTTAGTTGCTTGTGGGCTAATGACTCGTTGACCCACAAGGATGAAGCAGGGAGGAATCATGTTTTCAGATGTAAAAAAATGACGGATATTCGATATAGCGAATATATAGCACTATATTAGAAATATTAGCGATTTTGCGAAGTTGCGATATTCGCGATTAATATTCACTATTCTAATATTCACGCTCAAAACTAATTATCAAATCTTATCTCTTCTTCGCTTGTAAAATGACCTCTGCACAGGTCACAGAGAATGCCTAGAAAACTCTCCCATAGAAGTCAATGAGATCCCGTCCTCACAATTGTGTCTATGGCCCATGGGGCTGCCATAAAGCAATTTTCTTAATACTGCTCAGGCAAGACGGCCGCCCCCAAAATCATGTTCAGGAAATAAAATACAAAAATCTGCACTCAAAAATAAAATAAGATTAGAAAAACTGACAGATGAAACTTTTAGTCACACATTTCCTTTAAATTCCATATATTGCTTTTAAATAGTCCTATGTCGACCTATTTCAAAGCAATATATGGAATGTAAGACACTAATTTATTGTGACATTTGTATTTTATATTTTTTATTTACAAATGGTTTTATTATTTTATATTATTATTGTACACTCTCTAATATCTTTTCACCTTGACTGCTAACCACATAATTATTTTCCATATAGAGCCAATATGCTGGCAGTGTAGATTTCCAGGTGCCAACTTGGTCTCATACGTCCTGAGAGTGCAACCTGCCTGCTAGACAACTGCCCAACTATACTTGAGCAGTTCTTAGAAAACAGCTCAAAAAATCCCATAGGATTTCTAAAAGTCTCTTTAATGATTAATACACCGGCTAAAAACACCTTGAACAGATTTATGAAAGTGTCCATAAGAAAAGCAATCTTGGTTTTTCCAAAGAAACCAATCACAGTACAGCATTCATTTTTCAAGGGCACTGTAAGAAATGAAAGCTACACTAGGACTGGTTGCCAGGGGCAAAAAAAAAAGCATTTTTTCTTTAGATGGTTTCATAAATTTCCTCCATTGTCTTACTGAAGTTTCCCTTTGAATGTAAAGGTGCATTGATGATGTTCACACAAAGCCCTCATTTTTGTTAATATTCTGTTTCATGAATTCTTTTTCCCCATTTTCCAGAAGGAGGTTCCTCCGTATCACTGCACAGGGTCGCAGTGACAATGCAGAATTACATAAGGTTATTTTGTCACAATGATCACTCTAATGCTTGACAGAGCTTGACTTAAATGTCAAGTATGCTGTTCAGATGCATTTTGAGAGAGGTTTTCAGGCCCAGGCCTTCTGCACACGACCGTATGGCTTTTTCAGTGTTTTGCGGTCTGTTTTTCACGGATCCGTAGTTCCGTTTTTTGTTTCCATTGTGTTTCCGTTTCTGTTCCGTTTTTTCGTATGGCATATACAGTATACAGTAATTACATAGATAAAATTGGGCTGGGCATAACATTTTCAATAGATGCTTCCGCCAAAAACTGAACGGAAACGGAAGACATACAGATGCATTTCCGTATGTGTTCAGTTTTTTTGCGGACCCATTGACTTGAATGGAGCCATGGAACGTGATTTGCGGGCAATAATAGGACATTTTCTATTTTTAAACGGAACGGAAAAACGGAAATACAGAAACGGAATGCATACGGAGTACATTCCGTTTTTTTTGCGGAACCATTGAAATGAATGGTTCCATATATGGACCGTATATGGACCGCATACGGAACGCAAAAAACGGCCAGTAAACGGGGGGAAAAAACGGTCGTGTGCAGGAGGCCCAATATAAATCCCACCCGATTGCAGAAGTCTGCCTATAGAGCCCTCACTGGTGAAGCCTTTTATGTCACTATTATTCTTATGTAAATATTTTTAAGGGAACCTGTCATCAACTTTATGCTGACCGTACTGAGGGCAGTATAAAGTAGTGACAGAAATGCTGATGTCAGCGGTGTCACTCATCAGCTTAAAGTAAGTGGTTGCTAAGAACCAGCGTCATAATAATTGCAGCCCAGGCCTTGAAAAGAGTCCAGTCTACCTGAGAAGAGTCCTGGTTATACATAATCTCCTGCTCTCTCGCCCATCTGCTGATGACTGGCAGTTCTCTCCTAGAGAGAAAGGGAGAAAACTAAATAGAAGACTGTCAGTCATCAGCAGGTGGGCAGGAGAGCAGGAAGTCATGAATAACCAGGACTCTTCTCAGGTAGATTTGACTCTTTTCAAGGCCTGGGCTGCAATAATTATGATGCTGGTTCTCGGCAACTACTTACTTTTAGCTGATGTGTGACACAACACCGCTGACATCAGCATTTCTGTCACTAATTTATACTGCCCTCAGTACGGTCAGCATAAAGTTGATGACAGGTTCCCTTTAAACAATGTTTTTTTCAGAAATATGAGCTTCTCACTACGTTCACGCCGGGGGAAAAAAGCATCTATAAGTAAATAAAAGATGAAAGATGGACAGGTTGGTGAATTAGGGATCGTGATAAAGTATGGACGAGTATTTCTGAGATGCAAGGTCTTGCTTGTAATATAAATGAGAAGAGTTTCACTTCTGCATGTCAGTAGATATTGGATGATTGAAAAGATGAACATAATCCCCCAAATAAAAAAGACTTTGTGCATTGTAAAAAAAAAAAAAGCAGGCTTTAGCCAATCAGAAATCTTCTTTCAGTGCATGTGATACAAGATGCGGGAGCAGTTCTGGCTCTATTTATGTGAATGGCATGCTACACAGGCAGACCTTACACAGATAGCAAGGTGTGTTACTAGTGCAAAATCCCAGATCTGGGGTATCTGCAAAATTTGGTTTGTAATGCTATGTCATGTTGACACCAGCAGGTGAGGTATGGTTGGCATTAGGAATAGGGCTATTCACCCCATTCTATCCCTCTTGGGTTGGGATAGTACTACCTAGATTTTCCAGGCACTTAAAGCACTTTCTGTCTGAGTAAAATTGAAATTTGCTCATCTTTACTTTGTATGTCACCTATACTTTATATGGCATTTTTACTAGCAGTTTCTCCCACAGACATGTTTGATTTGTGCGTGGGGGGGGGAGTTTTGTCTGAATAATATACAGGGTGGGCCATTTATATGGATACACCTTAATAAAATGGGAATGGTTGGTGATATTAACTTCCTGTTTGTGGCACATTAGTATATGTGAGGGGGGAAACTTTTCAAGATGGGTGGTGACCATGGTGGCCATTTTGAAGTCGGCCATTTTGAATCCAACTTTTGTTTTTTTCAATAGGAAGAGGGTCATGTGACACATCAAACTTATTGGGAATTTCACAAGAAAAACAATGGTGTGCTTGGTTTTAACGTAACTTTATTCTTTCATGAGTTATTTACAAGTTTCTGACCACTTATAAAATGTGTTCAATGTGCTGCCCATTGTGTTGGATTGTCAATGCAACCCTCTTCTCCCACTCTTCACACACTGATAGCAACACCGCAGGAGAAATGCTAGCACAGGCATCCAGTATCCGTAGTTTCAGGTGCTGCACATCTCGTATCTTCACAGCATAGACAATTGCCTTCAGATGACCCCAAAGATAAAAGTCTAAGGGGGTCAGATCGGGAGACCTTGGGGGCCATTCAACTGGCCCACGATGACCAATCCACTTTCCAGGAAACTGTTCATCTAGGAATGCTCGGACCTGACACCCATAATGTGGTGGCACACCATCTTGCTGGAAAAACTCAGGGAACAAGCCAGCTAGATAAACAGTTTCCTGGAAAGTGGATTGGTTGTCGTTGGCCATTTGAATGGCCCCCAAGGTCTCCCGATCTGACCCCCTTAGACTTTTATCTTTGGGGTCATCTGAAGGCAATTGTCTATGCTGTGAAGATACGAGATGTGCAGCACCTGAAACTACGGATACTGGAAGCCTGTGCTAGCATTTCTCCTGCGGTGTTGCTATCAGTGTGTGAAGAGTGGGAGAAGAGGGTTGCATTGACAATTCAACACAATGGGCAGCACATTGAACACATTTTATAAGTGGTCAGAAACTTGTAAATAACTCATGAAAGAATTAAGTTACGTTAAAACCAAGCACATCATTGTTTTTCTTGTGAAATTTCCAATAAGTTTGATGTGTCACATGACCCTCTTCCTATTGAAAAAACAAAAGTTGGATTCAAAATGTCCGACTTCAAAATGGCCGCCATGTTCACCACCCATCTTGAAAAGTTTCCCCCCCTCACATATACTAATGTGCCACAAACAGGAAGTTAATATCACCAACCATTCCCATTTTATTAAGGTGTATCCATATAAATGGCCCACCCTGTACATTGCTCTAACATGAAGTGTAAAAAAAAATACACACCAGTTTCAACAAATGCCTCTAGCAAAATTTGTGTAAGGTGGATTCAAACATTTAATTTTTGTCGCAGTTATTTTTTCTTTTGAAATCTCTTTTTATTGAGAAGATATAAAGAACAGGCTACAATATTAATCATACATTTGTGAAAAGTATAAATCAATATATAGTATTAGCTTGTCTAATTATAGCTTGCTGCATTTTCAAAGTGCTGCTTTTATAAGTGCATCTGAGATATTCAGGAGACAAACTTAGACTAACTTAGAGCTTTTCCACTGTAGCAGAACTTCAGCTGTGTTTCTGGTGGATACTCAGACACTGCTTCAAAACAGGTAAGGAATTTGTTAGACAGGTTCTCACTATTGTCGGATTGCAAATGAGCATAGGTGATTAAGGTGTTAAATTTGTTGTTGGGGGAGGAGTTTTTGTGGGAGTGTGTGTATATATAGCCACATAGTATTACTTGCCTAATTATAGCTTGCTGCATTCTCAAAGTGCTGCTTTTATAAGTGCATCTGAGATATTCAGGAGATAATCTGGAGGTGGATACAATCTAAAAAAAAAGTAAGATTTGTTGTTTTAAAATCTTTCCCCTCTTTAAAATGGCAGACCTGGAATTGTTGTGCTTTTATTTCAGGTTCCAATCTTCAGAGGTTTGGATACTGTCCATAATGCAGCAGGAAATAGCATTTTTGAAATCTGAGATTTGTAAATTAACTGTTAAACAAACTCTGGCTGAGAATGTTGCAATGACACTGCCTCAGAGGCCCCATAGAAATTGAAGATGGGTTACTGCAGGTTCTGGTAGATTAAGAGTTGTTGATATAAGACAGTTCCCACAGTCTGTGACTCTCCATAATTCATTTGCAGCACTTTCAGAGTGCAAGAGCAACATGGAGGATGGCTCAGGCACAGTGGGTGAGGAACAATCATCTCCCATGCCTAAAGTATGCAAGACTGCAGCCAAAGACAAAAAGGATAAGGTGAGGAAAATGGTGTTGTGAGATGTCTCCCTGGTGCTACCGCTAGCAGGGATAGACGACGTATCCTTAATATTGTTAGGCAAGCAAAGCAGGGAATCATCTAATGTTAGCTCTTGTTGGAATGGAAAAGAACTGTACAAGAAAGATGGTTTGCATCTTTCGTTCAAGGGAACGAATGTCCTCAGTGAACAGTTCAAAGTATTTGCTAAGGAGCATTTAAACTAGGAAAGGGGGGCTAAAGGGTGATAATCCAGCAGTCCGACTGTCCCCTGGAACAATGCCAGAAGATGTCAGTAGCACATAGGTTAAGAAATGACAATATCAGAGTCTTGTCTACAAATGCTCGCAGTTTAGGGAATAAGATCAATGAACTTGAGTCTATAATGGCATCTGAGAATATAGATTTAGTGGCTGTTACTGAGACATGGTTCAATGGGAGTAATGACTGGGATATAACAATACCAGGGTTCTCTCTATATAGGAAAGACAGAGAAGGCAAGAACGGGGGAGGGGTGGCACTGTATGTGAAAGATAGCATAAAATCTAATTTAATACAAGTTAGCGAGACCAATTTTGAGTCAGTTTGGGTTACCTTGCAGCTTGATAATCATAAGGTAACTCGTGTAGGTGTTATATATAGACCACCTAGCTAAGCCAAAGAATTAGATGATCTACTAGTTAAGAAAATATCTAAAATGACATTGAAATGGGAAGTTATCATTATGGGAGACTTTAATCTTCCTGATGTAAACTGGAAAACCAAAATAGCTAGTTCTGCCAGGAGTACAGATATTCTAAATTCCCTACTGGGATTATCTCTACAGCAAGTAGTTGAGGAGCCAACCCGGAAGGAGTCCATTTTAGATTTAGTATTCACAAATGGGAATTTGGTATCTGATATAACTGTAGGGGAAAGCTTGGGATCTAGTGATCACCAGTCAGTGTGGTTTACTATAAGTACAGTGACTGAGTCACACCACACAAAAACTAAAGTTTTAGATTTTAGAAAACTGACTTTTCTAAAATTAGATTAGTGGTATACAAGTCCCTATCAGATTGGAACAGTTTCAATGGAGTCCAGGAGAAATGGGACTACTTAAAAGTGGCACTATTGAAGGCAACAGATAACAGAGCTACTAAACTAGTACATGGATTGCAGGATAAAACTTACCAGGAAATATTAAAGGACCTTAACATGTATAGCTTGGAAGAAAGACGAGACAGAGGGGATATGATAGAAACTTTTAAATACATAAAAGGAATCAACAAGGTAAAAGAAGAGAGAATATTTAAAAGAAGAAAAACGAAAAACTGCTACAAGAGGACATAGTTTTAAATTAGAGGGGCAAAGGTTTAAAAATAATACCAGGAAGTATTAATTTACTGAGAGAGTAATGGATGCAAGGAATAGCTTTTCTGCAGAAGTGGTAGCTGCAAATACTGTGAAGGAGTTTAAGCATGCATGGGATAGGCATACGGCCATCCTTCATATAAGATAGGACCAAGGGCTATTCATAGTATTCAGTATATTGGGCAGACTAGATGGGCCAAATGGTTCTTATCTGCCGACACATTCTATGTTTCTAATATGTTATCAAGTTCCATAATTTCTAGTTGTCGATGTACAAAGGTACAGTATGTCTCAAGTAAGAGAAGACATCAAAATATCAGTTTAAATCACTGAAGCAGTGGCCATAGTACCAGAGTACCAGAGGACTTGCTCACCAGAGTACTAGAGGATCCTCTAGTGGGCCCCAAGATCCAGAGTAAAAAAAATGCTGCCTTTGGAGCCAATAAATTGTGACTAGAGTGTATTTTGTTGAATCATAACATCTTAGACATTATTAATGATATAGGGGTTGGGCCCCGAGAATAAAATTCTCTGAAGGGCCCAAGAAACCCAGTCCAACCCTGCATGGTACCACAGCAGAAGTGCACTCTTCTGAATAAAGAACGATATAAGCAAGTAATTAATAAATCAAAATAAGAGATAAGAGAGGTAAGAAAAGGAAAGTGGGAGGGGGTGAACAGGCCTATGAGAAGAGAAAGGATGAGAGACTAAAGCTGGCCAGGTATATCATATTGAAAGAGTTGGGATATGGTTTGTCATCTTTAGGCTAATTAGATATTTGCTGTGTAGTCTCTTCCTGTAGAAATCCTTGGAAAATGAACCAAGGTGGCCAAATTTTTCCAAATTTATCTTGATTTCCAAATTCCCAATAGAAAATGTATTCTAATCTGTAAATCTGAACAGTTTATGGAAAGCGAAATTGTAAATTTTCATGAGGTGGCCAATAGAAGCCTAGCTGCAACTATTAGAGGTCTAAGAAGCCTTTTCAAAGGAGATACAATATCACCATGGAAAAGCAGCAGGAAAATCTCTGGTGTATGGGGTGATTTTGTGTTGCGTTCTTTATTGTTATTGTTTCTGCTATCTCAGCCCAGAAGATGGACACTTTGGGACCGGTTCACCTCATGCGATAATAAGTTCCAATGTCCGATTTACGCCTTCAACATGTGGCGGGGTAAGATCTATCAATGTTATATATCTTAGATGGCGTAACATACCATCTAGATAATTGCATATTCTCTTTTCTGTATGTTTGTATATCTAGAGGTAATTTGGGGACCCTAGAAGTGATTCAAGTTTTTATTTTGGGAAAGTTGTCTGAGGATCAATTTTGATTCAGTTTTTAAGCCAAAGTCAGGTAAAGATCCTGGTTGCAGCCAATGGTTGGCTGATCAGTCATCTGCTGCCATTTCCTGTGTGTCAAGCCTGGACCAGGAAGTGGAGACAAGTGGACACCTGGTTAGCATTGGAAGAGCAGCAGCAGCAAGAGATCAATTAGGGTGGGCTTCAATTCCTTTATTATTTTTTTTTCACCAATCTGAACACTTTACTAAAATGTCCCCCGACTTGACACCCCTTTAAAGACCAGTGTAAACAAGTAGGATTATAAACATTCCAGGATCTAGTGTAACCTTTGTTCCTGGGACATTTTTACTGTCAGTGTTCTGCAATTTGGTTAAGGAGTGAATGGGTCCTGAGAGGCACCAGAATCCAGGTGCTACTGCAACCAGATGTACCTTTACCAAAGGACCCAAGATCATCCAAGCTTTGCTTTGCCAGTATCATTTTATAAAACATTTTGCCTTCCATTTTTATAAGACTTAAATGAAAATTTAGCTAAATGTTTTTACCAATTGAATTAATTTACTGTCTGTAAAAGCATGTAGAGATCATTCTAGAGATGGTACGCACGGCATGCTTACAGCACTGGACTCCTCACTGGACACAAGTTTCATCAAACATAATCAGCCTTTAACCTGTCGCCTGCAATCTAATTTTGGTTCTCTGCAAAGGGAGATAAAGTGACTTATGTAAGGTCACAAGAAGCTGGATTGGAAATTGAAAACTTAGTCTATTGCTCAGACTCAGTGACTTGTTCAGTGTGTGTCCTCAGTGTCTGCGGTATTTATATTACTTATAACAAGAAAACAGCTTTCGGACTGCGAGCTACACGTAAGAAATACACCAATATATTGGGGGTCATTTATCAAGACTAATGTTTTCTATGCTGGTATTGATACCCCAACCCCTTTTAAGAGCAGTTTGTGCGCTTACAATGAAATCTATACCAGCTCTTGGCACAATAGAGCAAATTCCTGTTCAACAAGTCACAAACCCGCTGTTTATGATTTTTTAACCCAGGATCCTAGATTAGGGCATTCATAAATGACCCTCAATGTATTTAACTGACCATGTTATACATGGGTTTTGTAGAGGGTACAGTCTCCCTCCTCATCTGTGGTGAAATTGCAGACGGAATCAGACCCCCAAAATCTGAAGTCCACACAGTAATGCAAAAAATAAAAATAAAAGTATTTTTCATAATAAATAAAAGTATCAAGTAAAAAAAAAGAAGAAGAAAAACAGACATATTAGGTATCACCATGTTCATATCAACTGGCTCTCTAAAAATATAACATGACCCACCCTGTCAGGTGAACACCATAAAAAAAATAAAAACTGTGCGAAAACAGCAATTTTTTGGTCACCTTGCCTCCAAAAAAATGTAATACCATACCATATCAAAAAGTCGTATGTACTCCAAAAATGGTACCAATCAAATCGTCATCTCATCCTGCAAAAAATGAGCCCCAACATAAGACAATCTTCTGGAAAACAAATATATGGCTTTCAAAAAATGGCAACACAAAAACAAGATTCTTTTCATAAATGCATTTTCTATTTAAACTTAAAGGGATTCTGTCACCTCCCCTAACCCAAAATCGGATTCTAAAGCAGTCATGCAGCACAGCTTACCTTGAATCGGCTGTGCTCTTCTATCTTGTAATCCGTCCAGTAGTTTATGAGAAAAACAACTTTTATGATTATGTAAATTAGCCCTGAAGGTGCCCAGAGGGGCGTTTTATTCCCCTTAGTGTGCCCAGTAACGCCCCTCTTACAGTGCCCAAAACGCCTTCCTTCCGACTGCCAAACCGCCCACAGCCTCTCATCCCTCTCCTCCCCCTCCCTCACGGCCGAACGAACTCTCGCGCAGGCGCAGTACCCACTGAGGGCTGCGCCAGTGCGATCTGCAGGAGACTGAGGGCAGGAGCTTCATCCTCGTCACTGGGCATGCGCCGAGTCCAGTAATAATGAGTTGTTTCCAGGAGGGAGGGTGGGGAAAGAAATCGCTGGCAGACAGGCAGGCTGGAGAAAACGCAGGGTGCAGCAGCCGATCGGCAATCCTCTGCGCTTCCTCCCAGGCTGACTGAGGGAAGAGCGAGCATCGGACGTCACTGGGCTCGGCGCATGCCCAGTGACGAGGATGAAGCTCCTGCCCTCAGTCTCCTGCAGATCGCACTGGCGCAGCCCTCAGTGGGTACTGCGCCTGCGCGAGAGTTCGTTCGGCCGTGAGGGAGGGGGAGGAGAGGGATGAGAGGCTGTGGGCGGTTTAAAACGCGTTTTGGTCACTGTAAGAGGGGCGTTACTGGGCACACTAAGGGGAATAAAACGCCTCTCTGGGCACCTTCAGGGCTAATTTACATAATCATAAAAGTCGTTTTTCTCATAAACTACTGGACGGATTACAAGATAGAAGAGCACAGCCGATTCAAGGTAAGCTGTGCTGCATGACTGCTTTAAAATCCGATTTTGGGTTAGGGGAGGTGACAGAATCCCTTTATCAAAAATAAAAATAAATTAACATATTAGGTATTGCTACGTCCTCAACGACCTGCTCTATAAAAATAAAGTATGATCTACCCCCTCAGGTAAATGCCGTAAATGATGTGCACTTGGCAGCTGAAAGTATCTGTGTTGGTCCCATGTTCATATGTGCCTGCATTGCTGAGAAAAATGATATCTTAATATATGCAAATTAGCCTCTAGGAGAAACTTCAGCTCTCTCTGCAACTGCTGCATCCTCTGTCAAAGTGGAGAGGGTGCAGGAGTTGCAGAGAGAGCAGAGCCTCTAGGTGTAATGGTAACGTCCCCGTTGCTTCTAGAGGCTCATTTGCTTGTATTAAAACATAATTTTTCTCAGCAATGCGGGCACATATGAACATAGAACCAACACAGATGCCTTCAGCTACCAAGAGGACATGCAACAGGTCAGCCAGTGTTATAGGTACAAAGCTGCTGACAGATGCCCTTTAAACCCATGGGCGTAGGAACCGGAGGGGACAGGGGGGACGGATCCCCCCCAGGAAATAATGCGGGGGGGACAGGTATGGTGAAATCCCCCCCAGTGGCAGCGCAGCGGGGCAATGTGTGAGGCGGCGGCGGGGCACTGAGATGAGCGCTTCCATTGTGGAGCGCTCATCTCCATAGTGATCTGTTTGTATCGCCGTCCTCAGGACAGCGATACAAACAGAAGGCTGTGCGGAGGAGCAGGGGAGAGGTGTGTCCCTTTCCTGTTCCTCTGATAGGCTGCCGGCACTAGGCCGGCAGCCTATCAGAGGCCGGCGTAGGCATCGCATCGCTCCAAAGAGGTAAGTATAAGTGTTAATTTAAAAAAATATATATACAATACTTAGTTTTACTGGAACATGATTGGGGGGGCCGGGCCCTGTTATTACTGGCACATAATGGGGGGGGGGGCTGTTATTACTGGCACATAATGGGGGGGGGGGCTGTTATTACTGGCACATAATGGGGGGGGCCTGTTATTACTGGCACATAATTAGGGGGGCTGTTATTACTGGCACATGATTAGGGGGGCCCTGTTATTACTGGCACATGATTGGGGGGGCCCTGTTATTACTGGCACATGAATGGGGGGGCTGTTATTACTGTCACATGATTGGGGGGGCTATTACTGGCACATGATTGGGGGGGGCTGTTATTACTGGCACATGATTGGGGGGGGCCCTGTTATTACTGGCACATGAATGGGGGGGCTGTTATTACTGGAACATGATTGGGGGGGCTATTATTACTGGCACATGATTGGGGGGGCTGTTATTACTGGCACATGATTGAGGGGGCTGTTATTACTGGCACATGATTGGGGGGCTGTTATTACTGGCTGATGAGAGGCGATTGGGGGGCTGATGAGAGGCACTGGGGGGCTGATGAGAGGCACTGAGTGCTGCTGGAGAGGCACTGGGGGCTGCTATGAGGCATGGGGCACTTATCTGAGGTCTGATTGGGGGTCATTCATATTGGGGTCTGAGCTGAGGTGTGATCTGAGGTCTTATTAACATTGGGGATTTTATTGGGGCTGTTAGCTGAGGTCTGATTAACATTGGGGGTCTGATTGGTGGTCTGACCTGAGGTGTAATGAAAAATATTTTTTTCTTATTGTGCCCACTTCCAGCCCGGAGCCCAGCTGCCCAGATCACTGATCTGGAGCAGCTTGGAGAAAAAGGCCTCACAGTCTCCCATACTCCTAATTTCTGTGACCTGATAAACAAAGAACTGTTCCTTTTGCATATTTTTTTGTTGTGAGATTTTTCACACACACACACATACACTTAAAATTTAACGATATAAACAACTCGCAGTTTACTGAATAAGAATATACCCGGCGAGCAAAAATGCTGTCCCCCCCAGATTTTTCGGGGTTCCTACACCCATGTTTAAACCTCTCACAGAATGTTACAGAGAAGCTGTTGTCCCCAAGCACCAAGATCAGTGTGGCTGTAACCTCTGCACCTTCTACAGATAATTTCTTGATTGAGCTATTTCTCTTTATGTACATACAGAAGTGTATACTGTTATGCACTTATTTTATATCATGATATCATGTCCCTAAAATCAGTTTAATTGACAGGTTTCAACAGATACAATTTTGAGCACGTACAGAGTAACATAGTTTGAAGTTAAAAATATTTTTTTTTATTATTGATTATTCTCCCATGTTGATCCAGAAAAAGGACTTTTGGAACCATAAACTGGCCTCACAAAGTACATGCATCATTTGCACAAACATTTAGCAACTTCTTGTGTTCTTACACTGTTCACAAGAGTTTTGGAGTGTGGCTTCAGCAGCCAGACAGATTTACTGTAATTTATGCCAGCTTTGGTTCTCCTGCTAGCCCCATCTGCCGTGTAAATCTCTCGCCTGCGCCGTCCCGTTCAGTATTCGGCACAGACGCAGTGAGAAAGCCGGCTGCAGGCTTTCTCACTGCGCCAAATACTGAATGGGACGGTGCAGGTGCGAGATTTACACGGCAGATGGGGCTAGCAGGAGAACCAAAGCTGGCATAAATTACAGAAGGAAGTGGAAATGAGGTGGGCGAACGGAGCCTCTAGGAGCAGGTGCAACGCCCCCCTGCTCCTAGGGGCTAATTTGCATATAATAAAAGTTTAAATTACACGAAAACGGGGGCATACTTAAATAAAAGAAATGCAGAGTTAAGTTCAGGTGACATTTTCACATCTATAATGTCAGCCTGTTGGGGTGACAGAAAACCTTTAAGACCAGCATTTAAAATGCCCCTTAACCCCTTCAGGACCCTGCCATTTTTCACCTTAAGGACCAGGACATTTTTTGCAAATCTGACATGTCACTTTATGTGGTGATAACTTTAAAATGATTTTACTTATCCAGGCCATTCTGAGAATCTTTTCTTGTCATTTATTGTACTTCATGACAGTGGTAAAATTGAGTCAAAAAAATAAATTTTTTATTTATAAAAAAAATTCTAAATTTCAATTTCGCTACTTTTATAATAGATAGTAATACCTCCAAAAATAGTTAATTCTTTACATTCCCTATATGTCTACTACATGTTGGGATCATTTTGTGAATGCCATTTTATTTTTTTGGGGACGTTAGAAGGCTTAGAACTTTAGAAGCAAATTTTGAAATATTTCTGAAAATTTCTAAAACCCACTTTTTCAGGACCAGTTTAGGTCTGAAGTCACTTTGTGAGGCTTACATAATAGAAACCACCCAAAAATGACCCTATTTTACAAACTACACTCCTCAAGGTATTCAAAGCAGATTTTACAAAGTTTATTAACCCTTTAGGTGTTAATGGAAAATAGAGATAAAATTTCAAAATTTCACTTTTTTGGCAGATTTTCCATTTTAATCAATTTTTTTACAGTTACAAAGCAAGGGTTAACAGCCAAACAAAACTCAATATTTATGGCCCTGATTCTGTAGAACACCCCATATGTGGTCGTAAACTGCTGTACGGGCACACGGTAGGGCGCAGAAGGAAAGGAATGCCTTACGGTTTTTGGAAAGCTAATTTTGCTAGACTGGTTTTTTGACACCATGTCCCATTTAAAGCCCCCCTGATGCACCTCTAGAGTAGAAACTCCAAAAAAGTGACCCCATTTTGGAAACTACGGGATAAGGTGGCAGTTTTGTTGGTACTATTTTAGGGTACATATGATTTTTGGCTGCTCTATATTACACTTTTTGTGAGGCAAGGTAACAAGAAATAGCTGTTTTGGCACCGGTTTTATTTTTTCATGTGGTATTTTTATAGAGCAAGTTATTATGGACGCAACAATACCAAATATGTTTTACATAACAAAGCATTTTTCGAAAAAAAAGATTTTTTAGTGTCTCCACATTCTGAAAGCCGTAGTTTTATTTATTTTTTGGGCAACTGTCTTGTGTAGGGGCTCATTTTTGGGGGTGAGATGATGGTTTCATTGGTACTATTATAGGTTGCATATGACTTTTTGATCGCTTGCTATTACACTTTTTGTGATGTAAGGTGACAAAAAAAGACTTTTTTTACACCGTTTTATTTTTATTTTTTTACGGTATTCACCTGAGGGGTTAGGTTATGTGATATTTTTATAGAGCAGGTTATTACGGACGCGGCAATACCTAATATGTCTACTTTTTTTATTTATGTAAGTTTTACACAATAATTTCATTTTTGAAACAAAAAAAATCATGTTTTAGTGTTTTCATAGTCTGAGAAACAAAAAAAATCATGTTTTAGTGTCTTCATAGTCTGAGAGCCATAGTTTTTAATTTTTTTTGGTGATTATCTTAGGTAGGGCATGATTTTTGCGGGATGAGATGACGGTTTATTTTGCATTATTTTGGGGTGTGTTTGACTTTTTTATCGCTTGCTATTACACTTTTTGTGATGTAAGGTGACCAAAAATGCCTTTTTTTACAAAGTTTTTATTTTAAAAAAATTACGGTGTTCATCTGAGGGGTTAGGTCATGTGATATTTTCATAGAGCAGGTTATTACGGACGCGGCCATACCTAATATGTATGCTTTTTTATTTACTTAAGTTTTACACAATAACAGCATTTTTAAAACAAAAAAAAAATGATGTTTTAGTGTCTCCATATTTTGAGCCATAGTTTATTTTTTATTTTTTGGGCGATTGTCTTAGGTAGGGGCTCATTTTTTGTGGGATAAGATGACGGTTTGATTGGTACTATTTTGGCGGGCATACGCCTTTTTGATCGCTTGGTGTACTTTTAGTGATGTAAGGTCACAATTTTTTTTTTATTCAGCACAGTTTTTTTTTGTTTTTTTTATGGTGTTCATCTAAGGGGTTAGGTCATGTGATATGTTTATAGAGCCGGTCACAGATGCGGCGATATCTAATATGTCTACTTTTCTTTTTTTCCCTATTTTTTACAAAAAAAATTTTTAACTTTATTTGGGGAAAATTACATATATTCTTTTACTTGAAACTTTTATTTTTTGGGGGGAAAACTTTATTTTTTTAACTTTTTTTCACTTTATTTTTTCAACTTTTTTTTCACTTTATTTTTTGTCCCACTTTGGGACTTCAACTTTTGGGGGTCTGATCCCCTTTACAATGCATTCCAATACTTCTGTATTGGAATGCATTGGCTGTATGTGTAATACAGTGTGTATTACTCATACAGCTTCCTGCCTGTGAGATCCAGGGGGCTGGATCTCACAGGCTCTCCACCGGAAGGCAGCCCGATGCCTAAAGAAAGCATCGCACTGCCTTCCATGCCATCAGGTCCCGGTCACAGCAGCACGGGAACCAATGGCAGCTCCGATCCATGCCCCACATAGCGCGTGCCGTGGTCAGCGCTGACCGCGGCACATGAAGGATTAATGCGCCAGCATCGGTGATTTCACCGATGCCGGCGATGCAGCAGGGGTCCGGCTATCAGTGACTGCTGGACCCCTGCTGCGGATCGGGCAGGCGCAGCTCCTGCACCCGCCCGATCCCCGTGAAGTACATGTACTTCATGGGACTTTAAGTCCCAGAAAGAAATTACTTACATGCACGTCATGGGTCCTTAAGGGGTTAATTGTTTTAGCTCACAATCTAAGAGTGCATGTACATATATCTAGAGAGATCAGAATTGTGACTCCTATGATAGAAGATTCCAGATCAGTTATTTCTAATGACAAAATCCAGGACGCTCTCATAAAAGCAAAGACACATGGAAACACTTTTCACTTCACAATGAATAGAAAACCAGCTTCTAATATTTCCTTTATTTAATTGTATCATTAGAGTAAATGCACAGTGTTCTACCCGCTGAACCTGTCAATGGACTAAATATGACATCTGGTATATCCTGTCCCTGAAGCATCAAAGCAAGAACAAGCAGTTCTGATATCCTAAAGTATATTTTCTGGAAGATAGAGCAGGCGAGTAGTTGTTTTTATTATTAGCAGAATCACTATCTGTAATTGTAGGTTACAACAGATGCATCAGTGCTTCTCCATCCGCTATAGAACTATAACTCCCAGCATTCTTGCTCAACTTATAGGGTTCACCTATGAAAAGATGGAGCAGCTTTCAAGAAGTAAAAAAACAAGAGGGTGGTCCCTCGGGGGAAGAGTGGTGCAGTCGCACCTAATCCCGGTACTGCTCGAAAACATAAACTACAGGAAACTAAAGGGGGCAGCGACGTGTTTAAAACTTAACATTTATTGATGTCAATAAAAAGTCCCAGGAGCGGGAATATTAACCCCTTACAAACATTAAACACAGACAGGAAAAAGAAGACCTGGAGTGCGTATAATATACCAGGTCACCTTTGATATGGTCCCCAGCACCACCCCTAGGCGGTTTGGAGTGGGTCTGACAGGACAAATCAAGATGCTCAATCAGAGTACCGTAGTACATTACTAGGTCTGGTAGCATGCCAAACAGGCAGAAAAAAAGGGTAGGTCTTACCGGGAGGAGGACAATCCAGACCCGGCACACAAGTTCACATTCAGATGTGCTTCTTTAACTTGAGGATGTCTTGGGTAAGCGGTCTATATGATAAGGGAGGGCCTCAGGGAGAGGATCTATCCCTGTTGTGCCCTACTTGACCTGTTGTACCTTGAAATAGCCTCCTAACACGTGGTCCTTGCCCCGCAAGGGGTGGCCCCGTCCGGAACCTAACCCTAAACTCGTATCCCTAATTGGCCCTGCCAGAGACAAAGTCTAGAGCCAAGCCAAGGGTAGAACAGAAAATCTAGTGATAGATGTAGAAAGCCGAAGTAGTGATATATTCACGTGTTCCTACGTGTTTCATATATGAATATATCTAAAGGGAGGTACCTGTAACTATAAAGACCCCATAAATCATCAGGGGACACAGGTCTTAAAATGGAATACCCCCACTACTGAAACAGCTGAGGAGATCATATAGACCGCATACCTGAAGACCTCGTCAAGTTAAAGAAGCACATCTGAATGTGAACATGTGTGCCGCTCTTGATTGTCCTCCTCCCGGTAAAACCTACCCCTTTTTCTGTCTGTTTGGCATGCTACCAGACTCTGACGGTGAGTCCCCCCTTGCGCACGGATCTGATTGAGCATCTTTGAGTACACATCTGTGGTCTTGTATTTACCTACCTTTGATTTGTCCTGTCAGACCCACTCCAACCCGCCTAGGGGTGGTGCTGGGGACCATATCAAAGGTGACCTGGTATGTTATATGCACTTCAGGTCTTCTGTTTTCTGTCTGTGTTTTATGTTTGTAAGGGGTTCATATTCCCGCTCCTGGGACTTTTTATTGACATCAATTAATGTTAAGTTTTAAACACATCGCTGCCCCTTTAGTTTCCAGCAGCTGTCAAGACTCATTATTCTTGCTTACTCTTTCATTGATACTGTTCCTCTCTACCAGTTCTTTCACTAGTTACCATTTACTTCCAATCACTGAATACATCTGCATTAGGGCTCATGCAAAGGCCCTTATGTTTAGTCCACGTCCGATCTGCATTTCTGCAGATCGAGTGCAGACCCATTCATTTCAACTGAGCTGCAAAAGATGCGGACAGCACACACCGTGTGTATGTCCGTTCCGTGTCCATTGCATACAAACATAGAGCATTTCTACAGGAGTTTGAAAAAAAAATGGTGGCGTGCACACGGCCAGGATCCGTGTTTTGCATATCACGATTTGCGGACTGTAAAACTGATACGGTTGTGTGTATGAGGTCTTAGCCAAATACAACTCCTGTGTTGAAGATTTCTTCTGTGCTGCTCCTCTTCTTTGGAATGTTCTGCCCCACCCCATAAGACTCGCCACTGGCAAATAAAGCTTTATGAAGGTGCTAAATACTGTACCTACTACTAGCCATGGAGGTCAACAGACCAACATTCTCCCAATAGGTGAAGGTCACAGTTTTGGGATCCATACATATACTCCATCTGATCACAGAGAACCTGTACAGGGAAGTGCTGTTTATGTGTCAATATACAAGTGTGTATCAGATACTGGGACACTTTATTCTACTGTAGCCTAAAAGGGATTCTGTCAGCTACTTTTAGCATATGCTTCCAGATCTCCACTATCATGTCCGTAATATACATGTGCCATAGCTAAGGATGCTTTTGTTTAATTAGCAAAATGATTTTAGAAATATGCTAATTAGGTCTGTAAGGCACCCAAGGGGCTGTTACCAGAGTTTCGGGAGCCCAGCACCCTCCATTGTGAAGGAGCCCAGCACCGCCCAGCATCGCCCAGCATCCTCCAACTCCCCTCCTTGCTTTCCCGACGTCACACAGTTGAAGCGCTGTAATCTCGCGCAGGACAGCTAGCACATGTGCAGTTCATAATCTGAGGCTGATGCCAGGACAGTATGTGCGCACGTAAGGACGCAAGACAACAGTACGTTAATAGAGAGGTGGAGTCAGAGAGCCCCCCAGTATCTGTTTACAGAACCCCACCAGATAGCTGGTCCACTCATCTAAGTGTAAGCTTATCCCAATCAGCCATAACATAACACCATCTGCCTAACATTATGTTGTGCGGACAGAACAGTTCTAACCCAGTAATGCACGGACTCCACAAGATTTCTCAAGGTGTCCTGTCTGTGATATCTGGCACCAAAATGTTAGCAGCAGTCTGCAGATCATTAAGGTTCTGTAAGGCTACATTCACATCACATCTTGCATGCAATGTCTTGTGTCCACTCATGCCAAAAAGTGGCCGGATCCCCGCGGATTCTATTATAGTCTATGCAGTCCAGCAGTGAAAGGCAGTATACAGCAATGCCTGAGACGGTGAACTCTCTGCTGGAACAGCCTGTCAGATCAGGTTCCCGGTGATGTGAACGTAGTCTTAGTTGCTTAGTTTCTTTATTTTTCTGTTCATCTGACGGATCAGAAGTACGGAAAACTAAACTGTAATGTGAACGCGGCCTTATACTCTCTTTGTGTAATATCCACTTGTGTCCGATAATAACAGCCTGGACATGATGGGAGTTGTAGTTCTCTCCATTTTACCTCTCCCTGTGTTGCTCCCTAATTTCCAATAATAACAATCTGGTGATGATGAGACTTATCGTTCCCTTGTCACTATTATAATGTTCTGCAGTCACTGAGGTGTTTATTAGGAGGTTATGCAGCAGTTGAAGAATGTATTAGGATGTTCTGCAGCAGCTGAGCTGTGTATTATGAGGTTCTGCAGCCGCTGAGGTATGTATTAGGAGGTTCTGCAGCAGCTGATGTGTGTATTATGAAGTTCTACAGCAGCTGAAGTATGTATTAGGAGGCTCTGCAGCAGCTGAGTTGTGTATTATGAAGTTCTGCCTCAGCTGAGGTGTGTATTATAAGGTTCTGCAGCAACAGGTGTGTATTATTAGGTTCTGTAGCAGCTGAGGTGTGTATTAGGAGGCTCTGCAGCATCTGAGGTGTGTGTTAGGAGGTTCTGCAGCAGCTGAGGTGTGTACTATGATGCTCTGTAGTGGCTGAGGTGTGTATTAGGAAATTCTGCATTAGCTGAGATGTGTATTAGGAGGTTCTGCAGCAGCTGAGGTGTGTATTAGGAAGTTCTGCACCAGCTAAGGTGTGTATTAGGAGGTTCTGTAGCAGCTGAGGTGTGTATTAGGAGGTTCTGCAGCAGCTGAGGTGTGTATTAGGAGGTTGCACAGCAGCTGAGGTGTGTATTAGGAGGTTCTGCAGCAGCTGAGGTGTGTATTAGGAGGTTCTGTAGCAGCTGAGGTGTGTATTAGGAGGTTCTGCAGCAGTCAGAAAAACATCAGTTGTGACTGGATAAAATCCTTTAGATTTCTGTGTCTGCACTTTAGAAAATGTCCCTGTCCTGTTGCTCTGCCGGCACGCGTCACATTGTGACCTGACTGACCAGTCCAGACTTCACCTGATCCTGCACTGTCACTAGACTCCAGACTAGTGCTGTGAAGATCTGCCCCAGGCCCGCAGCACAAACGGTAATTCAGCATCGGGGAGGAGGTGAAGCAGGAGCAAGCACAGTCCATGGAGAAGGATGACAAACGTAGCAGCAGCGGGCACAGTTTATCGGGTAAGGCTAGGTAATCACTTGCCATCAGATTTCGGTATTCTGTTCCAGCCACCAGCAGAATACCAGAATCACCAGATCCAGCATATGCCAAACACTGCTGACACCTGCCGGATCCCATTCACAATAATGGGGTCATTCAAGATTGTTTTGCCCTTTGTTATTGCTAGAGTCTGCAACGGAGGCTTTTGCTGGAACCTCTGCAGTAGATGTGCACCCTAAGGGGTGCGATGGGTCACTCGCAAGGGGGCCCAATTCAGATTCTTGCCATAGGGCCCAGTGATTTCTATGTACGCCCCTGATCCTGTTAGACTCTTTCGCATTGCGTTGTACATGGACTGCCACCGGCTACGATGCACTTTGTGTGTACAGAGGGGGAAGCAGTGCTACGTAACTCTCAACTCCAACAGAGTCTGATAGAGCAGGCCACGTATGCTATGTACACTGCTCAAAAAAATAAAGGGAACACAAAAATAACACATCCTAGATCTGAATTAATTAAATATTCTTCTGAAATACTTTGTTCTTTACATAGTTGAATGTGCTGACAACAAAATCACACAAAAATTAAAAAATGGAAATCAAATTTTTCAACCCAAGGAGGTCTGGATTTGGAGTCACACTCAAAATTAAAGTGGAAAAACACACTACAGGCTGATCCAACTTTGATGTAATGTCCTTAAAACAAGTCAAAATGAGGCTCAGTAGTGTGTGTGGCCTCCACGTGCCTGTATGACCTCCCTACAATGCCTGTGCATGCTCCTGATGAGGTGGTGGACGGTCTCCTGAGGGATCTCCTCCCAGACTTGGACTAAATCATCTGCCAACTCCTGGACAGTCTGTGGTGCAACGTGACGTTGGTGGATAGAGCGAGACATGATGTCCCAGATGTGCTCAATTGGATTCAGGTCTGGGGAACGGGCGGGCCAGTCAATAGCATCAATGCCTTCGTCTTGCAGGAACTGCTGACACACTTCAGCCACATGAGGTCTAGCATTGTCTTGCATTAGGAGGAACCCAGGGCCAACCGCACCAGCATATGATCTCACAAGGGGTCTGAGGATCTCATCTCGGTACCTAATTGCAGTCAGGCTACCTCTGGCGAGCACATGGAGGGCTGTGCGACCCTCCAAAGAAATGCTACCCCACACCATTACTGACCAAATGCCAAACCGGTCATGCTGGAGGATGTTGCAGGCAGCAGAACGTTCTCCACGGCATCTCCAGACTCTGTCACGTCTGTCACATGTGCTCAGTGTGAACCTGCTTTCATCTGTGTAGAGCACAGGGTGCCAGTGGCGAATTTGACAATCTTAGTGTTCTCTGGCAAATGCCAAACGTCCTGCACGGTGTTGGGCTGTAAGCACAACCCCCACCTGTGGACGTCGGGCCCTCATATCACCCTCATGGAGTCTGTTTCTGACCGTTTGAGCAGACACATGCATATTTGTGGCCTGCTGGAGGTCATTTTGCAGGGCTTTGGCAGTACTCCTCCTGTTCCTCCTTGCACAAAGGTGGAGGTAGCGGTCCTGCTGCTGGGTTGTTGCCCTCCTACGGCCTCCTCCACGTCTCCTGATGTACTGACCTGTCTCCTGGTAGCGCCTCAATGCTCTGGACAGTACGCTGACAGACACAGCAAACCTTCTTGCCACAGCTCGCATTGATGTGCCATCCTGGATAAGCTGCACTACCTGAGCCACTTGTGTGGGTTCTAGACTCCGTCTCATGCTACCACTAAAGTGAAAGCACCGCCAACATTCAAAATTGACCAAAACATCAGCCAGGAAGCATAGGAACTGAGTAATGGTCTGTGGTCACCACCTGCAGAACCACTCCTTTATTGGGGGGGTCTTGCTAGTTGCCTATAATTTCCACCTGTTGTCTAGCCCATTTGCACAACAGCATGTGAAATTAATTGCCACTCAGTGTTGCTTCCTAAGTGGACAGTTTGATTTCACAGAAGTGTGATTGACTTGGAGTTACATTGTGTTGTTTAAGTGTTCCCTTTATTTTTTTGAGCAGTGTATGTAGTCCAATACAGCATGGCTTGTATCTGTATGCTTCCATATGAAATAGCAAGAAAACTCTATAACTATTATAGCTCTGCACCAGGCACAGCTGTAATACAGCCGTATGCATGAGCCCTTCATATTTCAGGGAATCTGCATATCAGACAGCTTGTAGGTGTTGTTTGATGGTTCTGTGAAATGTTAAGGGCAGTGGGCTAACAATCTTATCAGACACAAACTAATAGAAGTGTTTTCAATCCTTTGACACTTGGAACTGGCACTTGAACTGCTGAAAGCACCTGCAACTCATGCAGATCTATTTACAGCAATCACTTTGTGAGGCTGATGTGTAAGAACTATAAGGTTACCATTGAAGATGCAGATGACCTCCCTGCTGCAACAAGTCTTTCTTAGATTAGATTTAAACAAAACAATGAAGATGTGACTGCCCTTACCTTAGCTCAAATTTGGTTAAGGCCCCTTTCACACGGGCGAGTATTCCGCGCGGATGCGATGCGTGAGGTGAACGCATTGCACCCGCACTGAATACCGACCCATTCATTTCTATGGGGCTGTTCACATGAGCGGTGATTTTCACGCATCACTTATGCGTTGCATGAAAATCGCAGCATGCTCTATATTCTGCGTTTTTCATGCAACGCACTGCCCCATAGAAGTGAATGGGGTTGCGTGAAAATCATTATTATTTTCCCTTATAACATGGTTATAAGGGAAAATAATAGCATTCTGAATACAGAATGCAAAGTAAAATAGGGCTGGAGGGGTTAAAAAAAAAAAAAAAATATTTTAACTCACCTTAGTCCACTTGATCCCGATGCCGACATCTCCTTCTTCTGTCTCCTTTGTTGAATAGGACCTGTGGTGAGCATTAAATACAGTTACAGGACCTTTGATGACGTCACTCCGGTCATCACATGGTACATCACATGATCTTTTACCATGGTGATGGATCATGTGATGACCGGAGTGACGTCATCAAAGGTCCTGTAACTGTATTTAATGCTCACCACAGGTCCTATTCAACAAAGGAGACAGAAGGAGATGCCGGGCCGCGATCAAGTGGACTAAGGTGAGTTAATTTTTTTTATTTTTTTTAACCCCTCCAGCGCTGTTTTACTTTGCATTCTGTATTCAGAATGCTATTATTTTCCCTTATAACCATGTTATAAGGGAAAATAATACAATCTACAGAACATTGATCCCAAGCCCGAACTTCTGTGAAGAAGTTCGGGTTTGGGTACCAAACATGCGCGATTTTTCTCACGTGAGTGCAAAACGCATTACAATGTTTTGCACTCGAGCGGAAAAATCGCGGGTGTTCCCGCAACGCACCCGCACATTTTCTCGCAACGCCCGTGTGAAAGGGGCCTAAGGCTTCTTTCACACCTGCGTTTTTCCTGTCCGCTATTGAGATCTGTCATAGGATCTCAATTCCGGGGGAAAACGCTTCACTTTTGTCCCCTTTCATTGTCAATGGGGACAAAACTGAACTGAAGGGAACGGAGCGCACCAGAATACATTCTGTTCTGTTTCATTGCGTTCCCATGACGCACATGAAAGCGCTGCAAGCAGCATTTTTGAGTGTGTCCTGGGATGTGGAGCAAGACAGATCTGTCATGACTCACAATGTAAGTCAATGGAGACGGATCAGTTTTCTCTGACACAAAAAAAAAAACGGATCCATCCCCCATTGACTTACAATGGTTTTAGAGACAGATCTGTCATGTCTATTTTAGGGATAATACAACCGGATCCATTCATAACGGATGCTGTGAGGAATGTGGAATCATGATCGAATTCCAGCCATTTGCTGTCAGATAGCAGAGGGAGTGAACTCCACAGGGGGTCTGGCTCCAAAGCAGACCACATGTTTGCAGTTCACACCTCAAGCCTCTCTGGCAGGATGAATGCCGGTGAGGGGGCTGAGCTGGTCATCAGAACAAAAGGATCTAGCAGACATCATGGAACTGGGGGTTCATAAAGAATTATGAATTGCCCATCCATCACAGGCATAAACCAGTTACATATCTGAGACCCTGGGGCCAAGACAGACGAGCCCCTGGTCGTAGTTTGGGGGTAAGATGCCAGAAAGGGGAGATATAGAAATCTCTAGCAGGAACCTAATAATGGTGCCATGTTTAGTCTCCACCTGTAGTCGTAACCCAGGTGGATCCGTTGGTCCCAGAACCATCTTCCTGTGACCTTCCTGTCTGGAGCTATGGGCCAAAATAGATTTTATGGGTCTTTGGCTACCAGGACAAGGAAGGGGGGGAGGGGAGTGACCGACTACAGGTGAAAAGGTCCATGCAGCCAAAGGACAGTTTCTTTCTATGAAGGGGGTCACATCGAGTAATGTGTTTGGAGGGACCGTGCACAAGCTGCTGACATCACTGCCCCCATGTGACTACACCCAAGCATTACAGCAACCCAGATTTTCATCATAACCCAAAGGACTACTCATCCACCTGGTAACTGACCCTTCCTCTGTTTAACTCTGTTGTATCATACCACTAGTGATGAGCGGCAGGGGTCATATTCGAATTCGCGATATTTCGCGAATATTTTGTAGAATATTCGTCGAATATTCGCAAATTCGAATATTCGTTATATTCTACGATTTTTTTTTACTCAAAAAATCTGCGAGGTAATGATCATGTAATATGCGAATTTTTGTATAAAAATTTTAGGATTTTCGATTTTTTTGCCAAATTTTTCAACTTTTAGACAAAGAATATTATAGCACTATATTAGCTAAATTGCTCTATATTCGTTTTTTTCGAATATTCGCTATATTGCTATAACTTCGTTTTTTCGAATATTCGGAATATTCTAAAACAAGAATATATAGCAATATAGCGAATATTAAAAAAAAACGAATATAGAGAAATTTAGCTAATATAGTGCTATAATCTTCTTTGTCTAATAGTTTTTTTCTCATCTGAAGTTAAAGATTGGAAAAAAATTACAACTATAAAAAAAAAGATTATAACACTATATTAGCTAAATTGCTCTATATTCGTTTTTTTTCGAATATTCGCTATATTGCTAAAACAAGAATATATAGCAATATAGCGAATATTCAAAAAAAAAAGAATATAGAGCAAAATTCGCAAATAACACTACTCCTAAAGTCAAGTATATTGCAGCCTTCTTATTGGCCCACAAGCTAGAAGCAGGGAGGGATCATGTGTACTGATTTAAAAAAAAAAAAATCGAATATAAAAATAAATAAAAATGAAATCGAATATTCGAAATTACGAATATATATCACTATATTCGAAATATTCATGAATTTTCGAAGTTCCTATATTCGGGATAAAAATTAGAAATTAGAATATTCGTGATCAACACTACATACACTGCGTGCAGAATTATTAGGCAAATGAGTATTTTGACCACATCATCCTCTTTATGCATGTTGTCTTACTCCAAGCTGTATAGGCTCGAAAGCCTACTACCAATTAAGCATATTAGGTGATGTGCATCTCTGTAATGAGAAGGGGTGTGGTCTAATGACATCAACACCCTATATTAGGTGTGCATAATTATTAGGCAACTTCCTTTCCTTTGGCAAAATGGGTCAAAAGAAGGACTTGACAGGCTCAGAAAAGTCAAAAATAGTGAGATATCTTGCAGAGGGATGCAGCACTCTTAAAATTGCAAAGCTTCTGAAGCGTTATCATCGAACAATCAAGCGTTTCATTCAAAATAGTCAACAGGGTCGCAAGAAGCGTGTGGAAAAACCAAGGCGCAAAATAACTGCCCATGAACTGAGAAAAGTCAAGCGTGCAGCTGCCAAGATGCCACTTGCCACCAGTTTGGCCATATTTCAGAGCTGCAACATCACTGGAGTGCCCAAAAGCACAAGGTGTGCAATACTCAGAGACATGGCCAAGGTAAAAAAGGCTGAAAGACGACCACCACTGAACAAGACACACAAGCTGAAACGTCAAGACTGGGCCAAGAAATATCTCAAGACTGATTTTTCTAAGGTTTTATGGACTGATGAAATGAGAGTGAGTCTTGATGGGCCAGATGGATGGGTCCGTGGCTGGATTGGTAAAGGGCAGAGAGCTCCAGTCCGACTCAGACGCCAGCAAGGTGGAGGTGGAGTACTGGTTTGGGCTGGTATCATCAAAGATGAGCTTGTGGGGCCTTTTCAGGTTGAGGATGGAGTCAAGCTCAACTCCCAGTCCTACTGCCAGTTTCTGGAAGACACCTTCTTCAAGCAGTGGTACAGGAAGAAGTCTGCATCCTTCAAGAAAAACATGATTTTCATGCAGGACAATGCTCCATCACACGCGTCCAAGTACTCCACAGCGTGGCTGGCAAGAAAGGGTATAAAAGAAGAAAATCTAATGACATGGCCTCCTTGTTCACCTGATCTGAACCCCATTGAGAACCTGTGGTCCATCATCAAATGTGAGATTTACAAGGAGGGAAAACAGTACACCTCTCTGAACAGTGTCTGGGAGGCTGTGGTTGCTGCTGCACGCAATGTTGATGGTGAACAGATCAAAACACTGACAGAATCCATGGATGGCAGGCTTTTGAGTGTCCTTGCAAAGAAAGGTGGCTATATTGGTCACTGATTTGTTTTTGTTTTGTTTTTGAATGTCAGAAATGTATATTTGTGAATGTTGAGATGTTATATTGGTTTCACTGGTAAAAATAAATAATTGAAATGGGTATATATTTGTTTTTTGTTAAGTTGCCTAATAATTATGCACAGTAATAGTCACCTGCACACACAGATATCCCCCTAAAATAGCTAAAACTAAAAACAAACTAAAAACTACTTCCAAAAATATTCAGCTTTGATATTAATGAGTTTTTTGGGTTCATTGAGAACATGGTTGTTGTTCAATAATAAAATTAATCCTCAAAAATACAACTTGCCTAATAATTCTGCACTCCCTGTACCACCTGTATTTGCACATCCGACCCCTTTATATATTCTCTGTGTATATCATGTATTGTCTAGTGCGCCCTTACAGCAATTAAATATATAATTTAATCTTGTGCTGTATCTCAGTCCATGAATCCCCAAATCCGTGTTTTCGGCATAGTTATATGCTACTGCAGGTTGGTTTCTCACCCTATATAATACCGTTAGCGGACTGGGCTTATATCAACCAAGGAACTGGTGGCAGTCTACCAGGCTGGGAAAGCTCTGTTTCACTGGGGCAGTAAAAGGGCTCTCTCAGCTTGTCAGGGTTGTGAGCGAGTTTGAAGTTACGTCGGAGAACGCGTGGACCACCCTCTCTCACTTCCCGTGCCTCCCGGTACCTGCGTGGACAGGAGGTGGCTGTGTAAACTGTACCAAGCTGACCTTACATGCTCCCAGGGAGTGCGTAACGTCACGTCTTGGAAACCAGTGACAAAACCGTGTGTCGTGAGCGCAACGTAGTTGACGTCAGGCAGAGCCGCGAGGTGCGTAATTTGTCACAGATGCAGACGGTTGTATTGTCATGATGGAAGCGTTTTTGCTGATCCATGACAAATCCAGCAAAAATACAGATGTGAAAGTAGCCTAAGTAATCTAATTTCTGATTAAACAAACTTAACACGATATTGCAACACGCTAGAAAAAACACTGAGAGCCTACAATTCACATTTCAACAACTCGGTGACCGCACATAGACCATGCCTCCCAACCGTCCCATATGTAGTTTGACAGTCCTGAATTTTGGCCCCTGTCACATGGTCTGGATGGCTGCTTCGTGTTCCCATTTGCATTGTATCTGTGTCCTTAGGACACAGATACTGTTGAATACAATGGAGAACCAGGGTGCCATCAGCTCCAATGATACAAAGACATAATTGTACCTTCTGTGCCAAGCCACAAACAAAACAGACAGACGAGAGCAGGCCTGCCCCACTCCATTCATCATGGGAACATAGACAATGTGAGTATTTCTTTTGGAAGTGCTAAGGGGGCATTGTACTGTTTGGGGGGCACTTATGGGAACATCATATTGTATAGGTCACTTAAGGGGGCTCTGAACTGTGTGGAGACACTTATGGGGACATCATACTGTGTGGGGCCACTTCAGGGGACACAGAGAGGCTTCACTAGTGATATGATGGTACTGAGGGGGCATCTTAACTGTGTAAGGAACACTAAAGGGGCATCACTACTGTGATCAGGGACTAATCTTGACTGTCAAGTGGCACAAAGGGGGCATCTGTGAGAAGGGTCATCATTACTGTTTGTGGGGCACAGAGGAGACTGGGCAGGATTGAGCACATATGGACAGAGATTGGGTGGTTCTAGAGGATTAGGTTAGCTATAAAAAAAAATCCTACACCTCAGGAGTTTCCCCTCTTGACTGTCTTTAAACTTTGGTATACATAGACAGGTTGGCATCTTGTGGCAAAATATTGCAAAATCAGGGTTTTCATATTGTGCCACACATTTCAGGATGTGTTAAGCCAAGAGGAAAGGTAAGGAAGGACAGATCTGTGATGTCTACACAGTGGTATATGTCAAGGCCATTGGTCAGAAATCTTCCACACGTATACCTCTGACAAGGTGATAGAACGCAGTGTGCACTGAGTCTTACTATGACTCTCTAGCCACACCTTCAGATTAATCAGACAAAGGAATCATAATCCCCAAGGCCCCTATGCAGATTATACTATTGTTGGCCAAACCCACCACTTTGAACAAAGCTAACTGAAGGTGGATTTAGATGAGCAGAAAATAATTGCAATTCCAACGCTATCGATGAAGGATGAACGATTATCGTTTCATGTAAATGTTTAACGATTGAGCAATCTGACCAAAAATGCTTGCTCAATGTCTGTGAAATTGTTAGTGCGAACAAGTGCAATCATCGGTTGTTGTTAATGAAATGCACCAAAATAATTTCATTTAAATGCTAGTTGACTGTTACAATGTTTGGTCGTTTAGTCGCTGGTGTCTGTGATCGCTGAAGCGATTATCTGCTTGTCTAAATCCACTTTAACATGTATGGAGAGCTTTAGGCTCTTCTCCAAAAGATGATGGTGGGGTAGAGCACAATAGGACACTGTGAATTTTTGAATTTTAACGCTTATTCTTTTGTTTTCCTGGTAGATAAGACACCATCAGAGGGGTCTGTCAGCAATTTTCTCCACTCTCCCCAAGGAAAACACATAAACACTTGTTTGGGCAGTGGGGCAGCTATAGAAGGTGTATGGACATCGTTAGACAGTAGGAAGAACTATCATTTTTTTATTGTGGTATCAGGCCAGTGGCTCTATAGCCTTTGCACAGCTGCAGCTATGATACATCTGCTACTGACATGAAAACTGGAGCAGATGGTAACCACCCAGATCACCTTTACCAGGGGCAACTTCTTCAATGAAAACTGCAACCTGATTTGCTGCCTTCATTAGCACCAGTTTTATTAAATATTTCACAGAATGAGATTACCGGTGTTCTACAGCTCTACGCACACTGATTTCAATGTAGGCATCACTTTAATTTACTCTGCTATGTGGACATGCGTAGTAAATAAGTAAATAAACTGCCCTTCCCCCATTTCTCCGCCATAGCATTGGATCCTGAAGATGGATCCCAGAATTGGAAACTGATTTTCAATATGCGACACACCGTAAAATACATTTGTAGGACACTGCGCATTTACTACTTGTTTATCTAAAACAAATGTGTTAAGAAGGGTGTAAATTTCCAGCTTCAACCCCCGTAAAAAGGAAATACTCAGCACCAAGCAGCCAAAGGCCATAAACTACACAATACAGTCTAAGTACAATTCTATTCTTCATCATAAAGATAAATTGATTTATCACTAGACCAATTATGAAGAGATAATACCTAGATGATACATGATTAGATAGATAGATAGATAGATAGATAGATAGATAGATAGATAGATAGATAGATAGATAGATAGATAGATAGAGTTGATACATTTATAGATACACAGGCAAACATTTGTACCAACCTGGCTGGGATGTGTCAGTATTTCCAAACAGATTACACCATATAGTCGGTAATTCACAATGGAAGCTCTTAAAAGTGTTCAAAAGGATAGGTCCTGGTCAATCCCTTGTGCAACGGCTTGTTATTAATATTGTCCACTAAAGTACATTGAAAAAATATGGGATAGATGTCACGAGCAATTACTGGGGTCATCAGCTGAATGCAGTTCACACCACAGTAATCTGAAAAGTGGCAAGTCACAGGCTGTATATTGATGCTATTTTTAGGGAAACTGAATTCCTCTGACCGGCCTTTTTCTTTCCAAGTTGCAGAAGACAGCTGTGTGGAGATCATCTTACAAGACCAAGGCTTCACCCGATTAAAGAAACAGACATAAAATTGAAGACTTTTTCATATTTCTATAGTGTCAAGCAATGTACATACTGTATACACATCATATTTAACCATTTTTGCACTCTACTGGGACTGAATCTTTCCTACGTGCACTGAGGGTGGAACTCATGAAGGTCTTTGAAGGATCTCTTCTACCTTGGCTTGAGTTCCATAGACAGTAAGACGTCATGGAGGTGAGCCACAAGGTCTGGAATGAGTTAAGGAAGGGAGAGTCCCTGCTGCTGTAACGTAACATTATACTCTGGGTGATGTCATGTTTAACGCCCTGACATGCGCTTTGTGCGGCTGTTTACTTGGGGTGAGCTCATTGCACCTGCAATATTACTTAGGATATGATGTTCAATAATGCAGCCTCTGGCAAAATAAGTTGCCGGAAGCTTTGCATGGTTAGTATGATATCTAATATATTCATGGTTAAGCCTCCGCACCACTTTTTCTGAGATTATGGAATGTTTGTCCACCAAACGTGATGGAAAATAACACCAGTTATGATGATGCAGAATGATGGGCACTGTGCCAGTATTAGTAGACTCTCATGTGTCGCTCAGTAAACATTGTAGTGTAAAAGATAGCAATGCATCTGTGTGTGCTCATCTAGTTTTATATAAGGGGTTGGCCCAACTACATAACACCTATCCGTGTGATTTTAGGGACAATGGATGTCAAAAAGAGAGGTCTCCCACTCATATTCTCCCTTGTTAGCCAGAGCAATGAATGGCTACATGTCACGCTTCGGTGTGGGAGGGAAACACCACACCGAGCATAGGAGGGAAGGGGGGAACAGGATATCAGGCCTGAGAACTAGGGAAGGAAGATGGACACCTCCTAGTAAAACCCTAACCAAAATTCTGACTGACTACCAGTATAAACAGACCCCAGAGGTAGGTGTGTTCATACGCAGGAATATCTAGAGTCCTATCTAGCCCTATACGACCCTGGTACTAATGGCAGGGACGAGACTACCTGTTCCTCCAAAAGGAAGGAAGAACAGGAGTGTCCCACAGGCCTAATACAAACAATAGGTAAATGCAACACACAGAATCCAAACAAAATAGAAAAGGGAAAGGAAAGACTTAACTTCTAAGGGGCTATGGAAACACCAGGAACTCAGTCGAGATCCAACCACCAACTATCTACAGGTCCAACAGGAGCTATAAACCGCACAGCATTGTGGGAGAAGCAACTATAAATAAGGAAGGTTAAATGACCACATTAGCAACACCTGGAGGCAAGGGGTGTGGCCATTACCAGAAACAACACAGACACCTATTGATCCACAAGGAAAACCTGTCAGATCAAACCACGTGTTGCCAGTCTTACAGATCTCCTGACACTCACTCCATATGTCTCGGTACGTCTGTGACAATACAACTCTATAGGATTTTGCAGAATGAAACCAAGTAACTGCATGACCTCCTATTTGTATAAGCACCATGTACAGTGCATTGGGAAAGTCTTCAGACCACCCCACAGTGGCCTCTATAATTCTTAAATGGAACAAGTTTGGAACAACCAAGACTTTGCCTTAAGCTGGCCACCCCACTAAACTAAGGCCTTTGTAAGACTGGTGACCAAGAACCCAATGGTCATTTAGGCTAAGCTCCAAAGATCCTGTGTGCACATGGGAAAAATTTACAAAAAGTCTACCATTAATTCAGCACTCCACCAATCTGAACTTTATGGCAGAGTGGCTAGAAAGAAAGTCACTGAAAATGGTGCACTACAATGGTAAATGCAATTGACATTATATGGCTAAACCCTCACGCTGATATCAAAAAGAGACTTTCGCCAATATATTCTTATATCAAGAACATACCTGATCCTGCGCACCCCGTCAAGGTATCTCAAAATGGCACGGGACCTAACGCTAATCTACCTATGTCGTATGGACAATTTATGATAGGTGCATAAAGTACGACACACAGCCAGCAGCTCCCAGTTACCTCCAGTGTGAAATCACACTTACAATGGGAGGAAGGAGGAGGCTGTGAGTCCCACCTATAACTGGATCATGTGTCGCAGGCTGCCCAGGTGCACCTGAATGTTACCTATAGATCAAAATCAAGGCACATTTAAACCTGAGATTGCCCCACCTCCAGGCATACATATATACACCGACAAATTCACAAAATAAAGTGGTATAAAATGCAAAAGATGTTCAAGACCCCAAATGCTGTTGCGCATTTCTACCCGGGGGAGCAAATCCTGCCCATGTGATACGTTGCTAACAGCAATCCCCAGCAAAAGATGCATACAATGGAGGATGCCTGCAGCGGACCACATGTACCACAAAGACACCCTACACAGGTCTTAAAAGCAGAAAATTCTCAAAACTTCATATGCTGTTGCACATTTCTAACTGGGGGAGCAAATCCTGCACATGTGAACCGTTGCTAACAGCAATCCCCAGCAAATAATGCATACAATGAGTGGTTAGAAAGAAGCCTCTCCTCAGTATAACACACATAAAAGCCCATTGGAGTTAGTAAAAAAGCACCTAAAGGACTCTCTGTGAGAGTCTCTGGTCTGATGATGACAGTCAGTCATAACACGTTAAATAGATGTGATAACTCACCAAATGTCACTGTTAACTCTGCTACATCCGTGAGTCATTTTTACAATGTGGAGTCCAGCAAAGAATCCCATATTCAAGATGCAATTTTTAAAAAGATTCATAAAGGACAACATTACAATAGGACATTTCATCTCTCATAGCCAAAATTATTAAGAGGCACATGTCTTTTTAATAAATTTGGGGTATTGTAGAAGATTCAACTGCCAGAAGCTACAATTTGAGGTTTTCCATATTCCATTTTCTGGCTTTTCATTTCAAATCTATTAAGCCTACAGACCCCATCCCCTCCTGCCCACACCCCACCCACTATTTACAAAATTTACAAATGCTGTTCAAAAGTGGGAAAAGTCCCAAATCATTAACCCCCTCTCGATATCTGTTGTACTTGTACTTGACAGATGGCGCCTGCTTAGGACCGGAATGGCACCTTAGCCACTTGGTGCCTGCTGTTCTCCACAGCAGATATTTGGTGGCAGAGACTGTGATGGGTGATAACGCCGATCAGAGATACAGATTTCGAACCCCTCAAATGCTGTGGTAAGTTTTGACCTCGGGATCTAAGCAGTTACCAGGAGCGCTGCACGGCCAGTGACAGATCGGATCCCCTGTGATGCGATTGTAGGGGACATTTAATTGCCAAGGCAGCCTTCGGCTGGTAAATCCCTGCAGTCTATGGGAAAAGTAATGTTAAACTAAGGCCTCATGCACACGACCGTAGTTCGGGTCCGCATCCGAGCCGCAGTTTTTGCGGCTCGGGTGCGGACCCATTTACTTCAATAGGGCCGCAAAAGATGCGGACAGCACTCCGTGTGCTGTCCGCATCCGTTGCTCCGTCCCGAGGCCCCGCAATAAAAAAAATATAGCATATCCTATTCTTGTCTGTTTTGCGGACAAGAATAGGCATGTCTACAATGGGCCGCCTGTTCCATTCCGCAAATTGCGGAAGGCACACGGACAGCTTCAGTTTTTTGCAGATCCGCGGTTTGCGGACCGCAAAAAACTGAATGGTCGTGTGCATGTAGCCTAAGTGTAGCCTAAGTGTAAAAATGTAAACAAAAGGAAAATAAATAAATAAATATATATATATATATATATATTTGTGGTCAGGGCGCCGGTCCCTGGACGTAGGAGCTAGCGCCACCATCTGGCTTGGAAATGCCGGAAGCCTGTAACGAGGATAGGCCTAAAAGGGGGCCTACCCTTAAGGAAGAGCTAAGAAAAAGGGAAGGGAGGGTGGGGGTAACTGGCTGCACGTCCCGTCCCTTGCACTCCTCGGGTTTTATAGCAAAAGGGGGCGGGGCCTATGCCCCTCCCACAAATACAGGCTGCACGGCAGCCTTAACTACTTGTGGTCAGGGCGCCGGTCCCTGGACGTAGGAGCTAGCGCCACCATCTGGCTTGGAAATGCCGGAAGCCTGTAACGAGGATAGGCCTAAAAGGGGCCAAAAAGGAGACAAACATACGGACAGATTCTTTATTGCAGGGTTACATGGCAAGAGAACAGAAAGCCTCACGGATCTCTGATTGAGGGTTAGGAATGTATCTAGCAAAACATGAAGACCTCCAGCGCCCCATGCTCCTGATGACATGAGGAGGTATCTGGTGCCTTGAAGCCGCAGCGGCGGCCCCAATACGAAACGAGTGTCCCGAGATGCTCTTTGGGTCTTGACCTAACCCCGCCACTAATGACCGCACATGAGACATGAACTGGGGCGTGGACAATGGCCCCCCTTTGAAGGGGAGTAGGGGACTATCAGCTGCCGCCGCCCGTAGAGCCACCGCCAACCGCTGCAGCACCTCGACCGGGCACCAGTCGTTGTGCGAGGGGTAGAAGGACACCAAGGTTGGAGGTCCTGTCTGAGCGGTCTTGGTAGATGGAATGCTCAGAACAAACTGGTCGTGATGCCAGGTCAAGTGCTGCCTCAGGAGATGACGACCGCCGCGGACGGAGGCAGTGAATTCCCCTGGACGAAGGAACCCGTAAAACCCCAGGTAAAGGGCGGCCTTAATGATTGTGCTAACGAAGGGCCCAAAAGGATCACCATCCAGAGCCAAGGACAACAGCCTAAATAAGGAGCCGGACATGGGTTGCCGGACCACCGGCCTGCTTACACTGGCTTTTTCAATGCCCCGGAGTGTGGCCTTGATCGCCTGTGAAGATAGAAAAGAGATTCGGGCCGGATTGCCCAACGTGAACTGATGTTGCACCCCTGCTAAATACAGGCGGATGGTATTGTGAGCGAGCCCGAGGTTGGCATGACAATGTGCGATGAAGGCCATGATGAACGACACGTCATCCACGTCGCCCTGTTGATGACTCTCGGCGAATTTTTTAAACAGATTCCAGCCCGTCTGATAGTTCCTGACTGTATTCTCAGACAGGCTCTGGTGCAACAGGTCCTTTGCCTTGGAGATTAAAGATGTCAGACCCACACCAGGTCGCTGTACGCCGGAACGTCTGCCCCCGTTGCGTCCGCGAGCGGCATGTTCTGAAAGAAGACATCGATGTTAAACCTGGACAGCGCATCAGCCGCCGTATTCTTGGATCCCTGTATGTGGGAGCACTCAATGCAGAAATTGTGTACCATGGATAACCATACCAGCCTACGCATAAGAGCCATGATTTTTGGGGATCTGGCTCTGCCATTGCGGATGATGTCGACCACGTCCTGACTATCGGTGATGAATGATACCCTTGAGTTAGACCAAACGTGGCCCCATACATGGGCCGCTGCCACCACTGGATACAACTCCAAGAAGGGAGAAGACCTGAGGGCCTGCCCGTCCAGCATAATCTGAGACGGCCAGGCACCGGCCAGCCAGTGGTTGCAAAAAATGGCTGCAAAGCCCTTGGATGCGGCTGCGTCGGAATAGACTGTGGGAGAGGATGAGCCCCGGGGGGGAATAAACAACCTGACGCCATTCCAAGAGGACATGAACGTGCTCCACATGGACAAGTCCGCCATGGCCTGTTGATCTAGACGAATGACACTGTCTTGTTCCGGAGCTGATGGCAGGAGCAGCAAGAGTCGAGATACGAAGGTGCGCCCCTGGGGCATGACCCTCATGGCGAAATTCAGCCGGCCCAGCAAGGATTGGAGGCTTGTTTTGGTCAGGAAACAAGATTTGGCAGCCTCCTGGATGGCTAACCGGATCTGCTGCAACTTCTCCTCAGGGAGCCTTGCTTCTAATTTAACTGAATCCAAAATGACTCCTAGGAAGGAGATCGTTGAGGAAGGACCGACCGTCTTCCCCGTGGCGACAGGAACTTGGAGCGCCGAGAATAATTCCAGCAGAGAGGATAAACCGGAGGGCTGACAGGCGGGGTGCTCTACCAGCAGGAAATCATCTAAGTAGTGGATACACATCGGAACCTGGCCATGTTCGACCAGAATCCAATGCAGGGCCTGGGCCAGCCGGTCAAACAGCCATGGGCTGCTTTTAGAGCCAAACGTAAGACGATTGGCAAAGTAATATCTTCCTGCCCATTTGATGCCATAATATTGCCACAGTTGTGGGAGGATCGGGAGCAATTTAAAGGCATCGGCAATATCAGTTTTTGACAACCAGGCCCCCCTGCCTGCCTTGAGAATGAACTGAATGGCTTCATCGATAGAGGAGTATTTCATGCTGAACTCTTCTGACGGTATGAGCGAGTTGATACTAGGAATATGTGAGGAATGAGGAGCCGAGAGATCATAGATCAGCCTTTTTTTATTTGAGCCTCTCTTTGACACCACACCAATTGGGTTGACCCTCCATACTTCAAAAGGAATTGAGTCAAAAGGGCCGATGATGAAGCCTTTTTCTAATTCTGAGGATAAAACTGCTTGCACCGCCTCAGGATCTTGTCTTGCAGATAGGAGGTTCTCACACTCCCAATTTGAATGTGGCAGTGCCAACAATCCTGTGTGGAACCCTAGTGACAGGCCAGTGATCAAGTGCTGCACGAACTGCCGGTCGTCATGATTTTCGAGGAGTGTTTCCAGGAGATCCACGTTGACGTCGGTCAGTCATGCTTGTTTGGCCGATTTTTTGGGACAGGTGGACCTGGGATGTGCCCGAAAGCAGACCGTGCACACGTGAAGTGCCCTGCACCCGCTGAACATGCAGTGCCCAAAGTTGAAGTTATTGCATATCTGGCTTTTGCCCAGATACACAATAGGCCTGCCAAACTTGTCCATGAGGGCCGGACCCCTGGTGACCCCTGATGTACTTGGAAGGGCTCTATCTGGACGGGCAGACGCCTCGTTGGGGCACCATACCGTGTCATGGAAAATGGATTGGCACGAACCACAAGTGGGGGCTCGGAGTCCTGCAAAATGCCTGCAGAAAAGCTCCATGTCTAGCACAGCCCAATTGGTCATAAATTGAAACTGTGCTAGGGAGGCTGCGGCTTTAGCCGCGAAGGACCGATGGTAGTCATAAAACGCCGAGCCCCCATACTTGTGAGCCAAATCGGTGACCTGATATAGATAGGCGTCCAGCTCCTCCCTCCTATTAGGTTGCGCCGAGCAAATGACGTCTCGGAACAAGCTAAAGGCAAGAACAAATTCTGGTATGGACAGCTTGCGATTCAACCTGGCATCTTTAGACTTCATCACCACCGACACTTCCCCGCAATCAATGGTTCTGTGCTCGCTAGCATCGTGGGAAGCTATGAGGATAGATGCCAGGTTGACTTCTTTGCCCGCCAGTATATCTCTCCTGATGTTCTCTGCCACAAAATGAGCTGGGACAATGGCCGGCGGAGTAGAAGACATACCTAGGGAACCTGCCCCCGGCCCCGATACTGCCGATATGGTCGCTACTGCCTGCGACGAGGTGGAGGCCCTGGACTCCAGCTCCACGACCCTGTGCTGGATGTCCGCTACCGAGGCAGCCAGACTCCCCATGGTGGCATTTAATTGAGCCAGTGAAGCCTGGATAGAAGGCACTACCAGCTGCTCGCTTGCTGGAACCGGGCTAGATACCAGTAGCCTATAAAGTTCGGCTTTCCTGGCCGAAGCCGGGTGACTAATGCCCCTTCTATTTAATTCGGCCACCAGTTTTGGAATAGTCCAGTTCCTCAGGGATCCAAGACCAGCCAGACCGGAAACCATGGACCCGGAGATGGACGAGGCATCGTCGATGTCTGAGGCCTGGGACATGTTGACCGAGCTGTACCCTGTACGCCCTGGATACGACCTGAGGACAAAACCTTTGTTATTTGCGCGGACCCAGGTGTGTCTAGGATAACCCGATGGGCCCCTTTTTTTTTTTTTTTTTTTGTGAAACCGCCCCTAGATTCTGGCCAGCCTAATGAACCTGAATTGATACTCACCTGGTTATGGAATTTTGATGACAAAGACAAAGATACCGTACCGGAGGCTCGTACCACCAACCGAGGTGGAGGCCTTGCTTATGGAAAAACTGCCGGCACTGAAACCCCAACGTGCTGCCGTATAAACAAAGAAAAAGTATGAAAATCTTTTTTGGGCCACAATGCTGAGGACAGAAGAACCAACAACCTAGGATGACGTGCCCCCCCGGACATGTTAGGACAGGACACCATGCCACCGGACGGCTGACGCAACATTGCCTGAACGCTTCAGACAAACGTGTAACAAGGGACAGGAACGACCACCTGGACGTACCAGGTAGGACCACGTGTCACCAGGTGATGGACGTAATATTTCCCTGAACGTTTCAAGCAGATGTACCCAAGAAATGAATATGACAACCTGGACGTACCAGGACGGACCACGAGCCACCCGCGTGGCAGACATACTTAGCCTGAACGTTTCAAGCAGACGTGCCACCGTAACGAGTATGGCAACCTGGACGTTCCAGGAGAAAACAACATAACACTGCTTGAACGCTTCAAGCGGACGAACCACATGAGATGACGAGACACCCTGCCACCAGGACACCGTGCCACGAAGTGGCGGACGTGACCAAGCCTGAACGCTTCAAGCAGACGCACCACAAAAAACATTTGACAACCTGGGATACTAGGCCGGACCACATGCCACCGGAGTGGCGGACACCACAAGCCTGAACGTTTCAAGCCGACGTACCACAAAAAACAAAGTGACCCCCTAGATATTCCAGGCGAAATCATGTGCCACCGGGGTGATCGACAGAATAGCGCCTGCATGTTTCAAGTAGACGATAAGGAACGTGTGACAGTGCCTGCGGCCAAACCCCCGTGACACATACCATACCCGTATGGACGATAGGACGTTTTACCTACTGTACGTAAATAAATCCTTCAACCGGAGTGGAGCGACAGATAACCGACCATAAGCTGCCACTGGAATCTGATGATGCAAGACAAAACGGTAAATCCCTTTTTTTTTTTTTTTTTTTTTTTTTTTTTTTTTTAGCACATCGGCACTGCTGCTCCCACACAGAGAGACCAACCACGCCGCCCTGGAGCGGGACCACCAAGGACTCTGAAGTTTGTAAGGACTCTGAAGTTTTGTAAACCAAAAATGACACTTGCCGCCTGTGGGCACATATACACACAGAACTATGAACCACATAGGTCTGCTGAGGATCTAATTTGATAAGGCACTTGAAATGTGTATTTTAAATACTGTTGAATCCAGCATATATATATATATTTTTGATAACCCCAAAATCAGACCCGATTCCATACAGTGACAGCCCACGGACCAAATGTCATAGATTGCATGCTCTGAGTTCCCCTCCCCCACCCTTATTATAGAAGACTGAGCGTTCATACATGTATATAGATATATATGTGGTCCAGAAGGTACCAAACAAGGACATAGGAACGCAGTGGACGGCTGTGGCTACCCCTGGCCAGTCTGTACAGGCACAACATGGTGGATTCGCCAGCCAGCTAAGATCCCGGGGTGAGGACCCGACCCGTCGTGCGGTCCCCACACTGCTGCCCCGGCATAGGATGCCCCCGCTTACCTGACCGAAGCACCAGACGAGCCGCCGCAACCAATACTCACCCAGCCGAGACGAAAAAAGGGGCGGGACGTGCAGGAACCAGACGTGAACCGGAAGTACCAGGTAACTGGCTGCACGTCCCGTCCCTTGCACTCCTCGGGTTTTATAGCAAAAGGGGGCGGGGCCTATGCCCCTCCCACAAATACAGGCTGCACGGCAGCCTTAACTACATATATATATATGTTCAAAGCAACCCCTTAACCACCTCAGCCCCCAGTGCTTAAACACCCTGAAAGACCAGGCCACTTTTTACACTTCTGACCTACACTACTTTCACCGTTTATTGCTCGGTCATGCAACTTACCACCCAAATGAATTTTACCTCCTTTTCTTCTCACTAATAGAGCTTTCATTTGGTGGTATTTCATTGCTGCTGACATTTTTACTTTTTTTGTTATTAATCGAAATTTAACGATTTTTTTGCAAAAAAATGACATTTTTCACTTTCAGTTGTAAAATTTTGCAAAAAAAACGACATCCATATATAAATTTTGCTCTAAATTTATTGTTCTACATGTCTTTGATAAAAAAAAAATGTTTGGGTAAAAAAAAAATGGTTTGGGTAAAAGTTATAGCGTTTACAAACTATGGTACAAAAATGTGAATTTCCGCTTTTTGAAGCAGCTCTGACTTTCTGAGCACCTGTCATGTTTCCTGAGGTTCTACAATGGCCAGACAGTACAAACACCCCACAAATGACCCCATTTCGGAAAGTACACACCCTAAGGTATTCGCTGATGGGCATAATGAGTTCATAGAACTTTTTATTTTTTGTCACAAGTTAGCGGAAAATGATGATTTTTTTCTTTTTTTTTTTTTTTCTTACAAAGTCTCATATTCCACTAACTTGTGACAAAAAATAAAAACTTCCATGAACTCACTATGCCCATCACGAAATACCTTGGGGTCTCTTCTTTCCAAAATGGGGTCACTTGTGGGGTAGTTATACTGCCCTGGCATTCTAGGGGCCCAAATGTGTGGTAAGGAGTTTGAAATCAAATTCTGTAAAAAATGACCTGTGAAATCCGAAAGGTGCTCTTTGGAATATGGGCCCCTTTGCCCACCTAGGCTGCAAAAAAGTGTCACACATCTGGTATCTCTGTACTCAGGAGAAGGTGGGGAATGTGTTTTGGGGTGTCATTTTACATATACCCATGCTGGGTGAGAGAAATATCTTGGCAAAATACAACTTTTCCCATTTTTTTATACAAAGTTGGCATTTGACCAAGATATTTATCTCACCCAGCATGGGTATATGTAAAAAGACACCCCAAAACACATTCCTCAACTTCTCCTGAATACAGAGATACCAGATGTGTGACACTTTTTTGCAGCCTAGGTGGGCAAAGGGGCCCATATTCCAAACAGCACCTTTCGGATTTCACAGGTCATTTTTTACAGAATTTGATTTCAAACTCCTTACCACACATTTGGGCCCCTAGAATGCCAGGGCAGTATAACTACCCCACAAGTGACCCCATTTTGGAAAGAAGACATCCCAAGGTATTCCGTGAGGGGCATGGCGAGTTCCTAGAATTTTTTATTTTTTGTCGCAAGTTAGTGGAAAATGCTGATTTTTTTTTTTTCATACAAAGTCTCATATTCCACTAACTTATGACAAAAAATAAAAACTTCCATGAACTCACTATGCCCATCAGCAAATACCTTGGGGTCTCTTCTTTCCAAAATGGGGTCACTTGTGGGGTAGTTATACTGCCCTGGCATTCTAGGGGCCCAAATGTGTGGTAAGGAGTTTGAAATCAAATTCTGTAAAAAATGACGAGTGAAATCCGAAAGGTGCTCTTTGGAATGTGGGCCCCTTTGCCCACCTAGGCTGCAAAAAAGTGTCACACATCTGGTATCTCCGTATTCAGTAGAAGTTGGGGAATGTGTTTTGGGGTGTCTTTTTACATATACCCATGCTGGGTGAGATAAATATCTTGGTCAAATGCCAACTTTGTATAAAAAAATGGGAAAAGTTGTCTTTTGCCAAGATATTTCTCTCACCCAGCATGGGTATATGTAAAATGACACCCCAAAACACATTCCCCACCTTCTCCTGAGTACGGAGATACCAGATGTGTGACACTTTTTTGCAGCCTAGGTGGGCAAAGGGGCCCATATTCCAAAGAGCACCTTTCGGATTTCACTCGTCATTTTTTACAGAATTTGATTTCAAACTCCTTACCACACATTTGGGCCCCTAGAATGCCAGGGCAGTATAACTACCCCACAAGTGACCCCATTTTGGAAAGAAGAGACCCCAAGGTATTCGCTGATGGGCATAGTGAGTTCATGGAAGTTTTTATTTTTTGTCACAAGTTAGTGGAATATGAGACTTTGTATGAAAAAAAAAAAAAAAAAAAAAATCATCATTTTCCACTAACTTGTGACAAAAAATAAAAAATTCTAGGAACTCGCCATGCCCCTCACGGAATACCTTGGGGTGTCTTCTTTCCAAAATTGGGTCACTTGTGGGGTAGTTATACTGCCCTGGCATTTTCCAGGGGCCCTAATGTGTGGTAAGTAGGTAAATGACCAGTGAAATCCGAAAGGTGCTCTTTGGAATGTGGGCCCCTTTGCCCACCTAGGCTGCAAAAAAGTGTCACACATCTGGTATCGCCGTATTCAGGAGACGTTGGGGAATGTGTTTTGGGGTGTCTTTTTACATATACCCATGCTGGGTGAGAGAAATATCTTGGCAAAAGACAACTTTTTCCATTTTTTTATACAAAGTTGGCATTTGACCAAGATATTTATCTCACCCAGCATGGGTATATATAAAATGACACCCCTTAAACACATTGCCCAACTTCTCCTGAGTACGGCGATACCAGATGTGTGACACTTTTTTGCAGCCTAGATGCGCAAAGGGGCCCAAATTCCTTTTAGGAGGGCATTTTTAGACATTTGGATACCAGACTTCTTCTCACGCTTTGGGGCCCCTAGAATGCCAGGGCAGTATAAATACCCCACATGTGACCCCATTTTGGAAAGAAGACACCCCAAGGTATTCAATGAGGGGCATGGCGAGTTCATAGAAATTTTTTTTTTTTGGCACAAGTTAGCGGAAATTGATATTTTTTATTTTTTTCTCACAAAGTCTCCCGTTCCGCTAACTTGGGACAAAAATTTCAATCTTTCATGGACTCAATATGCCCCTCACGGAATACCTGGGGGTGTCTTCTTTCCGAAATGGGGTCACATGTGGGGTATTTATACTGCCCTGGCATTCTAGGGGCCCTAAAGCGTGAGAAGAAGTCTGGAATATAAATGTCTAAAAAATTTTACGCATTTGGATTCCGTGAGGGGTATGGTGAGTTCATGTGAGATTTTATTTTTTGTCACAAGTTAGTGGAATATGAGACTTTGTAAGAAAAAAAAAAAAATTCCGCTAACTTGGGCCAAAAAAAAGACTGAATGCAGCCTTACAGGGGGGGATCAATGACAGAGGGGTGATCAGGGAGTCTATATGGGGTGATCACCCAACTGTCATTGATCACCCCCCTGTAAGGCTGCATTCAGACGTCCGTATGATTTTTACGGATCCGATCAGTCTATCAGTGGATCCGTAAAAATCATGCGGACATCTGAATGGAGCTTTACAGGGGGGTGATCAATGACAGAGGGGTAATCAATGACAGGGGGGTGATCAGGGAGTCTATATGGGGTGATCACCACAGTCATTGATCACTCCCCTGTAAGGCTGCATTCAGACGTCCGTATGATTTTTACGGATCCGATCAGTCTATCAGTGGATCCGTAAAAATCATGCGGACATCTGAATGGAGCTTTACAGGGGGGTGATCAATGACAGGGGGGTAATCAATGACAGGGGGGTGATCAGGGAGTCTATATGGGGTGATCACCACAGTCATTGATCACGCCCCTGTAAGGCTGCATTCAGACGTCCGTATGATTTTTACGGATCCGATCAGTCTATCAGTGGATCCGTAAAAATCATGCGGACATCTGAATGGAGCTTTACAGGGGGGTGATCAATGACAGAGGGGTAATCAATGACAGGGGGGTGATCAGGGAGTCTATATGGGGTGATCACCACAGTCATTGATCACTCCCCTGTAAGGCTGCATTCAGACGTCCGTATGATTTTTACGGATCCGATCAGTCTATCAGTGGATCCGTAAAAATCATGCGGACATCTGAATGGAGCTTTACAGGGGGGTGATCAATGACAGAGGGGTAATCAATGACAGGGGGGTGATCAGGGAGTCTATATGGGGTGATCACCACAGTCATTGATCACGCCCCTGTAAGGCTGCATTCAGACGTCCGTATGATTTTTACGGATCCGATCAGTCTATCAGTGGATCCGTAAAAATCATGAGGACATCTGAATGGAGCTTTACAGGGGGGTGATCAATGACAGGGGGGTAATCAATGACAGGGGGGTGATCAGGGAGTCTATATGGGGTGATCACCACAGTCATTGATCACTCCCCTGTAAGGCTCCATTCAGACGTCCGTATGATTTTTACGGATCCGATCAGTCTATCAGTGGATCCGTAAAAATCATGCGGACATCTGAATGGAGCTTTACAGGGGGGTGATCAATGACAGAGGGGTAATCAATGACAGGGGGGTGATCAGGGAGTCTATATGGGGTGATCACCACAGTCATTGATCACTCCCCTGTAAGGCTGCATTCAGACGTCCGTATGATTTTTACGGATCTGATCAGTCTATCAGTGGATCCGTAAAAATCATGCGGACATCTGAATGGAGCTTTACAGGGGGGTGATCAATGACAGGGGGGTAATCAATGACAGGGGGTGATCAGGGAGTCTATATGGGGTGATCAGGGGTGATCAAGGGCTAATAAGGGGTTAATAAGTGACGGGGGGGGGGGTGTAGTGTAGTGGTGCTTGGTGCAACATATTACTGAGCTGCCTGTGTCCTCTGGTGGTCGATCCAAACAAAGGGGACCACCAGAGGACCAGGTAGCAGGTATATTAGACGCTGTTATCAAAACAGCGTCTAATATACCTGTTAGGGGTTAAAAAAATCACATCTCCAGCCTGCCAGCGAACGATCGCCGCTGGCAGGCTGGAGATCCACTCGCTTACCTTCCGATCCTGTGAACGCGCGCGCCTGTGTGCGCGCGTTCACAGGAAATCTCGCGTCTCGCGAGAGGACGCACCGGCGCGTCCACCCAGAACAACAGGACCGCCGCAAAGACGCAATCCTGCGTACGGCGGTCCTGAGGAGGTTAAAGGTCATTATGCCCCCAAATGCCTGAACTATTAAAATCTAAACATATTTATCCCATATGATGAACAGTGGAAAAGGGGGAAAAAATTGCCGATACACCAATTTTTGTCTCTTTGCCTCTCAAAAAAATTGAATAAAAAGAGATCAAAATGTCATATGCCTCCCAAAATGGTATAAATAAAAACTAAAGATTGCCCCACAAAAAAGGAGTCCTCACACAGCTCCGTACACATAAGTAAAAAAAAGTTGTGAGGGTTAGAATATGGTGATGTCAAGAAAAAAGGGAATTAAAAAAAAAACCCATTAAAACACAATTTAAAAATGTGGTATCTCTGTAATCATACTGACCCTCAGAATTAATTTAGCAGGTCCTTTTTACCGCTATGTGAATGTCGAAATAAAATAAAAAAACTATGGAGGAACTGTGTTCTTTTCCAATTCCATCACATTTAGAAGTTTTTCCAGCTTCCCACTACATCCTATGCAATATTAAATTGTTCCATTCAAAAGTACAAATTGTCCTACAAAAAACAACCCCTCAAAAGGCTATATGAACAGAAAAATTTAAAAGTTATGGCTCCGGGAATGCAGGGAGTAAAAAAAATGGAAATAAGAAAATTGCTGCATCAGGAAGAGGTTAATAAATCCCTCCTCAGTGTCTATGAAGATGTCTGTGTGAAGTGACGATTAACTCTCATCTGTGAGAACAGAGCTGTCTGCGTCCGTGCAGCAGTAGTGCCTCAAATTATAGTACATGTGCAGCCAGCCAGTCGCAGGGGCAACACATGAGGCGCATGGTGGACCGATGAGGGGCCAAATTATATAACGCACAGTTCATCAGTTTACTCACGGTTAGCAGAAAGCCTCCCTGGGCTGGCAGCACAGTGTTGAGGTGGACAGCACGAAATCCTCCGGGGCACGCTCTGTGGTAGGGAAGCATCAGCCAAGATGGTGGTTGAGGTGCCCTTGATGTTAAGGGTGCTTAGGGTGCTTGTTGCGGCTGAGTCCCTTGATGGTTTTTGTCGTGACGCCAGTACCATTAATGGTGGTACAACCATAGGTAGCAATAATGAGGTAGACAGTGGTAAGATGCAACTCACAACTTTTACTTTGAATGTCTTTTGGTTGCAGCAGTACAATTATGCAGTCTCTAGATGGTACAGAGTTAATTCTGCAAATCCACTGTTTCTAGGCTTTTTAGGTTTCTTAGTTTTGGAGCAGTCGGTTAGGTGTACCTGGTTCCTTTAGATGTGTGGGATCCTATTCCTTGTCTTTCCCTACAAGCTGAATATTTTAGACAGGAAAACTCAACTGTCTCTCAGAAGTTTGGTGTGGCTGCCAGGAGCTATATGTCCTCCACCATGCAAAGGTGTCTGTGGCCCTCAATAATGGCTCTTATCACCGATGATTTCCTAGGAATGCTTGTGTCTTTCCCAGAGAGGCAAACTCTTCTCCTACTGGTCAGGGATGCAAGTCTATAGTCCAGCTACAGAAGGAAAACGCTCTTCTGCGCCTCACATCTGAGTATCACCTACTAGCGAAGTTGGCTCCATTCACTAATCTGTGTTATGAAGTCTTCACCCTACATTTTCTTCCCACTAATCTGATCTGACTACCTCAGATCTGCTCTCTTCTGAACTACATCTTTCCAACTAGGATCTGGACTAATCCCAACTCCCTCCTGGTCTCAACTGACTAACTAGGCCTGACCTAGGTATATATATCCAAGTGAAGAGAAGAAATTCCCACGGCGCAAGGACCAGTTTTTGATGATATAAACTTGGTTTAATAATTCGGCAGGTGGTACAACGCGTTTCGGGGCAGGAGACACCCCTTCATCAGGTACAAACTGCTCATACAATGGACATAAATACACAGCACTATTCATGATTTTCTAAGTTATCGGTATCGGCATCTAACCTTGCCGATAATGCCGATAATGTGTCCGGCGCGCTATCGCAGAACATGAGCGCGCTGCTGTCAGCGCGCCATGTTTCCTCAGCAGCACAGGGGAGAAGGAGTCACTCTCTCCTTCCCCCTTGTGCCACGCTGCCAATGAGGAAAGACGGGAGGAGGAGGGGCGGGCGCACTGTGTCACCAATAAAAGTTAACGTCGAATACAAATACAGGAGGCGGTGCCCACCTCAGGTGGTGCACCTGAGGGGTTAACTGCTGCCGCTGATCGCAGCTCCCTGTCAGAGGCAGGATGCCGGCTATGTGATTCTGCCGCCGACACACCCGCCTCCTATATTAAATGTTAATTATCATTGGTGGCGCAGTGCGCCCTCCCCAGTATTAAAAACATTGGTGGCGCAGTGCGCCCTCACCCCCCCAAGTATTAAATTTATGGGTGGTGCAGTGCGCCCACTCCCCCACCCCCCAGTATTAAAATCATTGGTGGAGCAGTGTGGCCCCCCACCCCCCAGTATTAAAATCATTGGTGGCGCAGTGCACCCACCCAACCCCTCCAGTATTAAAATCATTGGCAGCAGTGGCCACAGTGTTCCCTCCTCTTCATTGGTGGCAGTGGCAGCTTCTGATCGGAGGCCCAGCAGTGTAATCCTGGGGCTCCGATCAGTTACCATGGCAGCCAGGACGCTACTGAAGCCTTCCATGGTAATCTCCCTGCTGCTGTGTGCACAAAGCACAGGGCAGCAGGGAGAGTGTGAGGTCCTATTCACCTAATAGATCTCTATCAGGGTGAATAGGACAAGGGATGAAAAGATCCTAGGTTCTAAAAAAACAATAAATAAACATATCACATATTGCCACGTCCGAAAAGTCCAAACTATTAAAATATAAAAAAAAAAATGTGGCGAACACTGTAACAGCATTTTTTATATTTTTTTTCAAAAATGAAAATGCACAGAATATCGGTATAAGTTATCGGCTATCGGCCTGAAAGTTCACAGGTTATCGGTATCGGCTCTAAAAAATCAATATCGGTCGATCCCTAATGTGTTCCGCAAAATAGATTCTTTTTATTTTTATGAGATTTCAGCTGGAGACTGTCAGAGAGAAGAACACGTGAGAACCTGGGTTTCTTTGTGAGAACTGACGGCAGTAAAAAAAAAAAACGAATGGGCTGGTGACTGGTGGATTCTAATGGTAGAGATGAGAAGTGCCTCTGTATCTGCCGCACATCATTTCAGGTCCAGGAGAGATAGAGCAAGTACGTCATTCCCATTATCCAGCGAATGCTATCATGCAGTTAGGCCTCCATCACACGCAGCATTCAGCGGCAGTCTGGTACAAATGACACACAGTGAGGTATAGACCTTACATGACAAGGACAAGGAGATAAGGAGAACTATAATACTCAAAGTGTCTTGTCTGATAGGAATAAAAAAGCCAAAGAAAGCAGGACCCTGAATGAAGCCTCATAAATGTCAAGAGGGGAGGAAGCTGCAGTGTTCTGGAGGGAGATTTATGGCACCGAAAACGAGAGGAAGGCAAGCTGTCCTTGTACAAATCCAAAATGTGCACTAACAGTAGAGGTGTACTGTATGGACAGAGAGGGGGGAATGACAAAGATTATAATAACAGCCCTGCAAATTATAAATAGACAGACAGATAGGAGATAGATAGATAGATAGATAGATAGATAGATAGATAGATAGATAGATAGATAGATAGATATAGATATAAGATAGATAGAATAGAATAGAATAGAATAAATAGATATGAGATAGATAGATAGATAGATAGATAGATAGATAGATAGATAGATAGATAGATAGATAGATAGATAGATAATAGATAGATAGATATTAGATAGATTAGATAGATAGATAGATAGATATGAGATAGATAGATAGATAGATAGATAGATAGATAGATAGATATGAGATAGATAGATAGATATAAGATAGATAGATAGAATAGATAGATATGAGATAGATAGATAGATATAAGATAGATAGATAGAATAGATAGATATGAGATAGATAGATAGATAGATATAAGATATATAGATTAGATAGATAGATAGATAGATAGATAGATAGATAGATAGATAGATATAAGATAGATAGATAGAATAGAATAGATAGATATTAGATAGATAGATATATAGATTAGATAGATAGATATATAGATAGATATAAGATAGATAGATATAAGATAGATAGATAGAATAGAATAGAATAGAATAGATAGATAGATAGATAGATAGATAGATAGATAGATAGATAGAGGGCCCCTGTGCAAAGAATCTACCTGGAACCTCCCCCTCCTCCCCCAAAACCACAAATACAGATGTAAACATATACTTACAAATAAAAAACATCTTGTTGAAAATAATGTTTTTATTATATGCAAATTGAGGCATTAACATTACAAATAGAGTCTACGTTCTCTTTATAACTGCACTTTGACATGGCCAGGTGTGATGACATTTTCACTGGGAGCGGCAGTTGTAGAGAGAGTGGAGCCTCTAAGTGTAATGGTAACGCCCCCGTTGCTCCTAAAGGCTCATTTACATATAAAAAAACATAATTTTTCTCAGCAATGCGGGCACATATGAGCACGGAGCCAACCCAGATGCTTCAGCTAACTAGCGCACATGTAACAGGTCAGCCAGTGTCATAGGTACAAAACTGCTGACAGATGCTCTTTAAAGGGGTTCCCTTCTTCCCTCACTCAGTCCCTCTAACATGAGCATTGGAGCATTTCCCAATTAGTCATAAGACTACATACTCTCTATCAGCACCACTAACTGTGCTAAAAAATGGCATGCTCAAACTCTGCGCCCCTTTCAATGACAGTGTGTCACCTCACACACCGCCTCACCGCATCCTCCACTCACTGCTGCTCGACCATTCAGTTTAACACTTAGCACCACATACCTCTTACATCCAGTGATGTCTCCTCTTATGCAGACGTTCACTTTCCTCATCTTCTCCATTCAGCCAAGACCACCATGACAACATCTTTGAGCCACGTCTTGTCTCTGCAGAGTTTGTAACACAGACATCTTAGATTCGTCACTTTCCATCACCCACCTTCCTGGTGACCCAAGATAGTTATCCAGCTACTACCCCTAGTACTGTGCCCACTGTGCTCCCCAATGTTCACATACACTATACTGCAGAAATAATAGTGCCATACAGATAGTCTCCCCATAGTAATAGAACTCACAGACTGCTGTCAATAGTAAAAGTGGTCCTCAAAGTCCCACCAATAGTAATTCCCTCCTATTGCAACCTTATTAGTAAGAGAGCCCCTACAGTGCCTCAATAGTGATAATGCTCTCCAAGAGTGCCCCCTTTAGTAGTAATGCTCTCCATCTTGTGCCCAATAATAATACAAATAATGCCCCCATAGAGCCCTCAGTAGAAATAAGCCACCCTCATAGTACCCCCAGTGGTCATAAGGCTCCCTATAGTGCCCTTAGTACTAATAATTCCCCCCCTATAGGGCACCCCTTATAGATATAAAGCCAATCTATAAGGCACTTCTATTGAACTCTTAGTAGTAGTAATGCCCACCACCACTGCCCACATTATTTATAATGTTCTCTGCCGTGCCCCTTTAATTATAATGCCTCATTTCCATACCCCCTGGAGTTATAATCTTCTCTGTAGCGCCCCCATAAATTATAATTCCTGTTGTGATGGACTGAACCGTCACTGGGGCTGCTGGAGAGGCCTGAGGGCTAGCCTCCTTCCTATTGACTATGGACCCAGAACTATGGAGACCCCTTCCCCCCCCTCCAGCTCATTATTCTACAAAGGGAAAAATGGGTAGTTTCTGCCTGTGAGTGATTACGTTATCCCATTGTGTTGGTTAATTGTATCACAGGTGGGTGTTGTCTGCCTGTAAAAGATTACGTTATCCCATTGTGTTGATTAATTGTATCACATGTTTGTGTTTTCTGCCTGTAACTGCATGTGATTTGTTTATGTAAAAACTGTCTCAGTCTTCCAGAAGGTCCCCATGGGGAGTGTCCCTTGCTGGAAGACCTGCATAAAAGGCTGACATGTTGCCCCATTAAAGTGTCCTGTTCTACCCTTCATGAAGTCTGGGCTCATGTTTGGGGGATGGGAGAACTACACTCTGGGGATTTCTATAATTATTATATTCTCCAGAGTATACACCAACCCGAGGGTATCTGTGAACTCGTTAGAAAAAACTTACAGAAAATCAATTTCTTTGGAGCTACATATGGTCACCTTGGCGGAGTATTTTAAGAAGAAAATCATACCACAAGGCCTCAGCTGCAATCTTCGACCAACTCTCTTTTCAATAGACCCTGAGTTCTGCCTTCAATTTGAGAGAATACTTAATAAAGCATCGTTTGACATTATTCTTTTAACTTTGGAGAGTGCTAGTAAAGAGATCAAGAAGACAAAGGAGGAAATTACAGCTTTGGAACAAAATTTGTTCCAGAAAGTATCTACGGAAGAAGCAACATTGATCCGAAGTAACCTCATCCAGAAGAACAACCATTTTAGACGTAATTTAGAAGAACGTAAAAAATCCAAATTTCAAAGAGAAATCCAGGATTATACCACAAATCAGGTCAACCATACGGTCCCCGCAACTATCCCACCTCAGGCACCGCCACTGTACAAACCTTGGGCTCATCAAGTGCCAGCGACGTTGATTTTTTAGACAGAGGCACTGTCAGAAGCAGAGGCAGAAGCCGCTAAGGAGGGCGGGGAAGAAACATAGAAAGAGGAGGACAGAGCTATCGCTCGCAATCACGGGAACCAATCCAGACCAGATCAACATACAGGAATTAAGCAGGTATTCCACATATTCTGAGGACCTAAGTATTTATTTGTCAAATAAATTCCTCATGACTGATGAAGTTTCTGCCCTTAACCTAGGATTAGGCTTTGTCCCAACTAATTTTACCAATCCTTATTTATTGGATAAAGAAATGTCAAGTTTTTTTCGTTCTATCAGATTACGGGCATATCTAGACATTGAGAAACCCCCCTGGATGAATGACCAACAACCTACATCCTCACCTTTTTAAGAATGGACCAAGGGCTGCAGACAACCAAGCAAGTATATGCCACCAAAGAAAAATGATATGGTGGAGAAAAACATCTCAAAGGTCCAATATGACGTGAACAGTCTTGAGAAAAAGATATCTCCTAAAAAGGTGAAATTTAACCTGTCTAAGGGACAACGATGTGCTTTAAAAAATTTATCTGCTGACAGGAGCATAATGATAAAGCCGGCCGATAAAGGCTCGGGGGTTGTAATAATGGACCGTACTAGTTACAAAAATGAAATTATGGGACAACTCAGGGACCATGGGACTTATCTACGTCTAGATCATGATCCCACCAGGGAGTTCCTCACTGAATTATCTGAGATTGTAGGGAATGCCCATAAAAATGGAATTCTTACCACAAAGATGGTAGAATATCTGACTCCACAACATCCCCGCATACCTGTAATCTATACTTTACCTAAAGTCCACAAATATAGGGAAAATCCCCCAGGTAGACTATTGTTTCAGGTTTTGACTCTGTGTTCCAATCAGCAGCTAAAATGCTCGATAACCTCCTCAGACCCTATGCCCAAAATGATAAATCCTTCATCCAGGATACTACGGATTTCCTTAAAAAAATCCAAAAGGTTAACTTAGGAGGCAATGACCCTTTTTTAGTAACTATGGACGTAACCAGTCTGTATACCAACATCCCCACGGAAGCAGGCATTGAGTGCGTCAAAACTTCCCTACAACAGCAGGCGGAATTCTCTGCAATTGAACAAGAATTAATTTTGTCCCTTTTATCCTTTGTCCTCAAACTGAATTATTTTTTGTTTGAGGACCAATTCTATCTACAAACATCCGGGACAGCGATGGGTTGTAATGTAGCGCCCACGTTTGCTGTCATTTACTTGAATTTTTTTGAGGAAAAAGTTGTCTTTTCCCATGCCATGTTCAATGAATATGTTTGCTGTTGGGTTCGATACATTGATGATGTGTTTTGCATCTGGCAGGGTACACAGGAAGATCTTCTCGCTTTCCATCAGGCTATCAATTCCAGCGTTTCCTCTATCTCTCTCTCTCTGTCGGTCGGAAATCTCTTTCCTGGATGTCTGCCTCAAGGTAAGAGACAATATTATTACTACTGACCTATACACAAAACCTTGCACAAAGAGGACCGGCACTCGCTCTAGTAGTAATTATAGAATATTTTAATGGTCACATACAGAAGGCAAGTACGCGTTTTGGCTACTATGAGCCTTTCTCAAACATAATGATAGCAAAGAATAAACACATTTAAATAGCCCGCGATGGGGCCGGAAATTACGTAGGTTACCATGACAACACCATAAACAAAGGGCACAATAATGCAGGAATTGCAAGCTTGCACAAAAATGTTACCTATTGACAAGATAATACTATTGAATAATGCATTATACTTAATACTAATATACTTGATACATAATACTTAATACTATATGCTTAATAGTGAACTTACGCCCTGACAAGGCAAAAATACTAGATGACGGGGTATTTGATGTGTATCAAGTTCTCTGTGGAAAAAAACAAAGAAAAGCATGTTGAAAGGGTGACTACAAAACTAAAAAGACACATTACACATTAAAGAAAGCTATTCAAGTCATAATCAGGATTTAACCCTTTGGGTTCTAGGGTTTGTAAGCGATGGATCCAGTAGGCTTCTCTTCTTTTGAGCATTTTAACCCTGTCACCACCTCTCCTAGGCAAAGGTACGTGCTCTATTATCTGGAAGCGCAGCTGGGAGATGCTATGTCGGTGTTTCTCAAAATGATATGGGATGGGAAGTAACACATTTTTTTTTCTAATTGTAGATTTGTGCTTGCAAAAGTGATCCTTCATCCTGGTAGAAGTCTCACCGACATACACAAGTCCACAGGGACACTTCAAGATATAGACCACGAAGTTGCTATTGCATGTGAAAAAAACATTTATTTAGAATTTCTCTCCTGTATACGGGTGAGTAAAATATTCACCCTTGATGACACTAGAGCAATGTATGCACTGAAGACATGGATACGTTCCATTTTTAGGTGTGGAAAGAGTGGCCTGGCGAAGGTTAAATCTGTCACTACCCACATCAGCTCTAACTAGAATGTCACGAATATTCTTTGACCTTTTGTAACACAACATAGGGGAAGACTGAATTTCTGCAATGTTAGGGTAGGCTCTGCTAATGATGTTCCAATACTTATTAATGATGGTTCTACATTTATTTACCCAAGGGTGATATTTCACCACAAAAGGAACTCGTGATTGTTTGTTACTCATAATGGCAGTGTCATTGGATTGTTTTGCCCATTGAAGATTCAGTAGGTCATTAGGATAGCCTCTGCTGCGAAACTTTCCTAACATTTCTTCCTCACGTGTTGTCCTGGTGTCAGTGTCAGAAACTATCCTATTCACCCTCTGTAGTTGGGAGTAGGGTAATGATTTTTTCTACCGCAGGTGGATGATTGCTTGAAAAGTGTAACAAGCTGTTACGGTCTGTACTCTTAGTGTATAGGTCCGTATGTATCTGACCCTTCTCATCCTTAATGACCCATGTGTCCAAAAAATTTATCTTGGACACGTCTGAATGTACAGTAAATTGCGGTTCTGTCCAGATAGAGTTCATGTATTGCATGAATTGTTCGAGGGTTCGAATGTCGCCCCGCCACACGCAAAATATGTAATCGATAAAATGGCGCCAAAAAATGCGAGTTTTGCATAAATTATTTTCATAGATATGTTCTTTATCAAACCATGAAATATAACAATTAGCGTAAGGCCGTGTGGCATTCGAACCCATCGCGGTCCCCCGCTGCTGACGGTAAAAGGTATCCTGAAATAAGAAATAATTCTCATACAAGATAGTTGTGAGCAGACTCAGGAAAAAATTCCTCTCATTCTCATTATATGTAGATGATGCCAGTAGCCATTCTACAGCTCGAATGCCCTTGTGATGCTCTATAGACATATATAAACTACATACATCAAATGTAGCCAATATGTCGCTATCTCTTAGCTCTAGGTCACGTATTTGTGTCAAGAAATCATTAGTATCAAGGCGATATGATGGTGCCTTTTTAGTTAATGGAGTAAGAGTCCTTTCAAGGATGATGGCTGGAGCTGACAATATGGAATCAGTGAGGGCAACAATGGGGCGTCCAGGGGGACTGGTCAGGGATTTATGTACCTTAGGCAGTGTATAAAATACAGGTGTTGTAGGGTGTTGATGTATGATATACTCTCCCAATTTAATATCAATGGTGTTATTTTTTATGTATTCATTTATAATTTCCTGTAATTTAGCCTTAATGGTATATACGGGGTCTGTTGTCAAGGATTGATATGTATCAATATTAGACAATTGTTGTAAAATCTCACCCACATAATATTCCCTGTCCAACACAACCAGGGCACCCCCTTTGTCTGCAGGCTTAACAATCAAAGACTTATCCTCTAGTAATTGTGTAAGAGCGTCTCTTTCAAGATGCGACAAATTTTGCGACATATGATACATGAACTCTATCTGGACAGAACCGCAATTTACTGTACATTCAGACGTGTCCAAGATTAATTTTTTGGACACATGGGTCATTAAGGATGAGAAGGGTCAGATACATACGGACCTATACACTAAGAGTACAGACCGTAACAGCGTGTTACACTTTTCAAGCAATCATCCACCTGCGGTAAAAAAAATCATTACCCTACTCACAACTACAGAGGGTGAATAGGATAGTTTCTGACACTGACACCAGGACAACACGTGAGGAAGAAATGTTAGGAAAGTTTCGCAGCAGAGGCTATCCTAATGACCTACTGAATCTTCAATGGGCAAAACAATCCAATGACACTGCCATTATGAGTAACAAACAATCACGAGTTCCTTTTGTGGTGAAATATCACCCTTGGGTAAATAAATGTAGAACCATCATTAATAAGTATTGGAACATCATTAGCAGAGCCTACCCTAACATCGCAGAATTTCAGTCTCCCCCTATGTTGTGTTACAAAAGGTCAAAGAATATTCGTGACATTCTAGTTAGAGCTGATGTGGGTAGTGACAGATTTAACCTTCGCCAGGCCACTCTTTCCACACCTAAAAATGGAACGTATCCATGTCTTCAGTGCATACATTGCTCTAGTGTCATCAAGGGTGAATATTTTACTCACCCGTATACAGGAGAGAAATTCTAAATAAATGTTTTTTTCACATGCAATAGCAACTTCGTGGTCTATATCTTGAAGTGTCCCTGTGGACTTGTGTATGTCGGTGAGACTTCTACCAGGATGAAGGATCGCTTTTGCAAGCACAAATCTACAATTAGAAAGAAAAATGTGTTACTTCCCATCCCATATCATTTTGAGAAACACCGACATAGCATCTCCCAGCTGCGCTTCCAGATAATAGAGCACGTACCTTTACCTAGGAGAGGTGGTGACAGGGTTGGGCTACTTTCACACTTGCGTTCGGGGTTCCGCTTGTGAGTTCCATTTGAAGGCTCTCACAAGCGGCCCCGTACGGCCCCAATGCATTCTGAGTGGATGCGGATCCGCTCAGAATGCCTCAGTTTGGCACCGTTTGGCCTCCGTTCCGCTAAGCAGGCGGACACCCGAACGCAGCTTGCAGCGTTCGGGTGTCCGCCTGGCCGTGTGGAGCCAAATGGATCCGTCCAGACTTACAATGTAAGTCAATGGGGACGGATCCGTTTGAAGTTGACACAATATGGTGCAATTTCAGACTAACTTTCAGACTTAGAATTTTTTCTGAAATATAATGCAGACGGATCCGTTCTGAACGGATCCCATCGTTTGCATTATAGGAGCGGATCCGTCTGTGTAGACACCAGACGGATCCGCTCCGAACGCAAGTGTGAAAGTAGCCTTAAAATGCTCAAAAAAAGAGAAGCCTACTGGATCCATCGCTTACAAACCCTAGAACCCAAAGGGTTAAATCCTGATTATGACTTGAATAGCTTTCTTTAATGTGTAATGTGTCTTTTTAGTTTTGTAGTCACCCTTTCAACATGCTTTTCTTTGTTTTTTCCACAGAGAACTTGATACACATCAAATACCCCGTCATCTAGTATTTTTGCCTTGTCAGGGCGTAAGTTCAATATTAAGCATATAATATTAAGCATTATGTATCAAGTATATTAGTATTAAGTATAATGCATTATTCAGTAGTATTATCTTGTCAATAGGTAACATTTTTGTGCAAGCTTGCAATTCCTGCATTATTGTGCCCTTTGTTTATGGTGTTGTCATGGTAACCTACGTCATTTCCGGCCCCATCGCGGGCTATTTAAATGTGTTTATTCTTTGCTATCATTATGTTTGAGAAAGGCTCATAGTAGCCGAAACGCGTACTTGCCTTCTGTATGTGACCATTAAAATATTCTATAATTACTACTAGAGCAAGTGCCGATCCTCTTTGTGCAAGTTCGTGTGGATTCTCCCTGGACGCGCGCACCGCATCACTGATACACGGAGTGCCGACTGTGTCTTCTTTGGATCTATACACAAAACCGACGGACAAAAATAGCCTACTTAAGTTTAACAGCTTTCATCCCCCGGGCCTCATTCGGTCGTTACCACGATCACAATTGATGAGAGTTAAGCGTATTGTCTCAGATCCATCCATTGTTGAAGCGAGATTGAATGAAATGTCACAAAAATTCATTGCGAGGGGATTTCCGGCCCATATCCTTCGTACACACACTCATAACGTAGCAGATATTCCAAGAGGTAATTTTCTGACGCCTAAATCATTTACTAAAAAATCGACTCCGTATCCGGAACGTATCCCGTGTGTTACAACATTTTCACACCAGAGTATGGATACTAAAAAGAGTGTGTATAAACACTGGCACATCCTTACTAGCAATTTCCCTAATATTTTTCATGAAATGCCACTGATGTCCTATAAGAGGGCTAAAAATATCAGGGATATGCTTGTTAAATCGGACCTTGGGCATAGCAAGGACAACTCTATTCAGACCACCATCATAGGCTCCTCCATTAGTGGCACATATCCATGTCTCTCATGTGCCCAATGTAGTAATGTCACTAAGGGCCCGACCTTTACCCATCCTACTTCAGGGAAAACATATAATATCCAGGGTCACTTCTCATGTCAAACTAATTATGTGATCTACTTAATCAAATGCCCTTGTGGCCTTGGTTATGTGGGCCAGACCATTCAAAAAATCAAGGAGCGCATTTGTCAGCATAAGTCAAATATTCGGACTAAAAAGACTGACGCTCCACTAGTTGAACATTTTAATCTACAAAAACATGCAATTAGCCAACTACAGTTTCAAGTGATTGACTGGATTCCTCCTCTTCTTAGGACCGTCAAGCGTTGTTACGAGAGAGAGAGATGATGTGGATTCGCCGCCTATGTACCTTACAACCTATTGGACTCAATAGGGATTATCTTTTGGATGAGTAATGTTGTTAATATCATTCTTTTTGAGAATTTCTAATGTTGGTTTCTCTTTTTTACTTTGTAGGACAGGAACTGTCCAGTAGCAGGTGGAGACATCCGCCAAGCACGTTCTACGGTCCATCAATTGTGACTCCAAGCACTTTATGCGTCTCATATGAGTGACCTATTGTTTATTACGGATGTATAATACAATGCAAGTGTTGTGCGATGCATTTGTTCCTTTTACCTAAACGTATCTATGGTTCTTTGTTAATTAGGGATAGTCCTTTGAATTTTATATAATTATATATTGCTATTCTGTCATTCTCTAGTCACTCTCTATTTCTTTATACTTCTTTTCTTTATACATAGCTATATGATAGATTCCCTTTGGTGCCCTTACTCTGCCATCTCCCAAGATGGCTGCTGATAGATCATCTCTGTTTTGCGTATGCGCTATTATGTGAGGTTTGTGTCATTTTTTCCATTTTGTATTGGCGCTCCACTAACGCTCTTTTTCTTATTCAGCGCTTGCTTATTGTGGCCATAAAGTGAATTACGCCGATTAGCGCGTGTCATATTCTTCTTTCGGGCCCTTTTCTAGCAGACAGGACGGCGCGATCATGTGACGTGCACATCACACATCTAATTTACATGTACATTGACACGCCCACCCTGCGCTTGCCGAGATAGTCCAGCAGGATGGAATCCTTCCTGCCCTTTTCTAGCAGACCGGAAGACGCGATCATGTGACGTGCGCGTCACATATCTAATTTGCATGTATGCTGACACGCCCACCCTGCGCTTACCGAGGTAGCCCAGCAGGATGGAATTCTTCTTGCATTTCAAGCCTCACTTTAAACAGATTATATATGGTTTTGTTTTATGTATAAATCATGTCCACATTGTATCGTTATATATGAATCATGTAAAAGTAGTATTTTAGTAAGACTGCTTACTAGGCAGCATTGATGTCGAGGCGCTGTATAGTTCCATACCACACGATCAGGGTCTCAAGGCTGTTGACCATTATCTCAGAACCAGGGGTATTCATTGCTTCCCGCACAATACTTTCATCTTGGAGCTATTGAGGTTCACCCTTAATCATAATTTTTTTCTTTTTGATGCACGGTTCTACCACCAGCTCAGGGGGACGGCAATGGGTAGCCCTTGTGCCCCATCCTATGCCAATCTCTTCCTGGGCTGGTGGGAGGACACTCACGTGTTTCCGGACCACGTCGTCTGGTGGGCGGATAACATCCAATTTTGGACCCGATATATAGACGACGTGTTCGTTGTCTGGAAGGGTGACCCTCATAGCTTCAAACGGTTTGTTTCTGATCTCAATCAGAACCATGTGGGCCTCTCATTCACCTATGAGATGGATCCTGAGTCCATTGCCTTCCTTGATGTGATGGTAACCAAGGTAGGCGACTCCTTGTCTACCAACATTTATCGGAAGAGCACTGCCACAAACTCCCTTCTTCATTGGAGCAGTTACCACCCTGTCCCTTTAAAACGGGGCATACCCAGAGGACAATACCTCAGGGTTAGGAGGAACTGCTCCAATAACACATCTTTTTTCAAGGAGGCTGGTAGTTTGCAGCAGAGACTCCTAGCAAGGGGGTACCCCAAAAGAGTACTTCGGGAGGCATTTCAATGTGCGGTAACCAAACCTCGTACCGAACTCTTGGTTCCAAGATGTAGAACCACTGATGGTCCCCAACCAGCTCGCATCATTGCAAATTATGACACTGCCAATCGTGCAATCAGGGAAGTCCTTAGTAAGTATTGGCCCATACTACATATGGACTCTGACCTATCGGACATCGTGAGCAAATATCCCTCGGTCTCCTATAGACGAGGCAGGAGCCTTGAGATCGCCTCGTCCGCAGCCACTTTTCACCACCCACAAAAGGTGGCTGCTGGCTCGACCGGAAACCCATTGGAGTCTTTAAATGCGGGAGATGCAAGGCCTGTCAATACACCTCGACTGCTAAGACAATCATTTGCTCAGTCACGGGTCATTCCTATCAGGTTCGCGATTTTATTAACTGCGTGTCTAAGGGCTTGGTGTATCTCTGCCAGTGCCCTTGCCCAATGGACTACGTGGGTAAAACCATACGTGAGTTCAGGAGAAGAATCCTCGAACACATCAACGATATAATTAAGAAGGAACCAACACCCGTGGCCATCCACGTTAATGATTGTCATGAGGGCGATCCTTCGGTTCTCCGCTTCACCGTCCTTGAAATAGTGTCCCCCTCTCCACGAGGAGGAGACCTGGATAGACGAATTTTACAGAAGGAGAGCGAATGGATACATAGGTTCCGCTCACAATCTCCACGGGGTCTCAACGAGCGTCTTACATTTTCGTGCTTTCTATGAACTCTTCCCCTCCCCCCCTTTTATAGTTTAATTAATCATTCATCACTACTATATTTCACATATTCCCACATTATTAAACTTATCCTGTTTTGCTGTAGTTCTGGCCTCGTACGGGGACTTTCCCTGTCATGTCCCGTTCGCAATTGTAGCCATTCGTAAAAATATTAGGTATTCCCTGTCACTTAGCCTGGGTACGGGAAGTACCCGAATGTGATATTTATCATGGTGTGGCCTAGATTTATGCACACCAAAAATGGCACCTTGTCATCAGTGAGGTGACCAGTTATACATATGAGTTCCACAATTACTCTATATTTTCCACTCTGTACACTGTTACTTCCCCCTCCCCCGTCCCCACCTCGCCAGTCCCAACTTTTTTTGGCACCACCCTTCAACATGCTGATCGCCAATGCTATTTATTTATTTATTTTTCATAAAGCGTTCTACCCCATAGTGGGTTTATATTCAACTTCATTTTTATTTAATATATCTTGTAACATTTTAATCCCATTAGCTTTGCCCTTGATGTATAGGGTTAATATAGCTTATGATAAGTATATAGCTGATGATATCATTTTAATATGCGGGCTATGGGCTCCATATGCCAGTCATCACGTCTGGTTTCTACCTGGAGGCGTCGTTTCCGATATGCGTTCCACGTTGACACGCATGCCTGACGCTGACCAGGTAGCTTCCGGGGGGCTGCGCTTCACATACCGGATATCCGTCCGGCAGCAGCCTATCACTCATTCTGGTGTGCGTTCCACTGTGGAACGCACACATTACGGCGGCCTAGCATGACTCACTCTGGCGTGCGTTCCACTGTGGAACGCACGCATCACGGTGGTCATGCAGCAGCGGCTCTTGATTGAGTCCTTTCACCTGGGGCTTGCTACTGCCCCCTTCCATAAGGTGGCGGGCTTGGCATATATAAAAGGGCGGGGGCTCCCATTATCATGGCTCCAGACCCTCTTCTCATTTGGATATCGGCACCATGTGAGTACTCACTCGATCGTTTGTTTTGTGACAACCTGTTTACAGGCTCATCATTTCAGCCTTACCATATACATTTTTAGGTACTTTACGGCCGGTAGCTCTGTATCATAGGAGCTTCACCAATTGATAATATTTTCATACTGGGATTGAATATCAGGTATTGCAAATCTATCTCTACTTTTATTCCTTGGATTTGAGGGGTGTACAGTATTGTGATTATTTTGTTTCTTTCAGTTACACCTATCATGGGTATTACCTTTGATGCCCTTTACTGCGCATTTTCACAATTCATCAGTTTGTGACACTGGCGCCCTCTGATACTTCAGGTACTCATTGAATCACTTATTCGAGTGCCACATATGCATTGACAATGCTATTTTTTCTATCTGCTTACATCCTTATCCATGTGTTTTTCCCGTAGAGATTTGAATTTTGCACGAGTTCATCCCACCTCACTTTCCAGTGACCGTATGTACCTCGCCATTTGGCCTTCATTTATCGATTTATTCAATTACCTATATCAGTCTTGGGTCTGGTGTTTTCTGCGTAATTTTCAAAACGCATAAAACGCATATATAAATTACACATTATTATTGGACAGGGCCTGTGTTATCTACTTTGGGCTCTTTTACCTACCTCGTATTACCCCCTGATGATCCCACTCTGTGGGTGAAACGCGTCGGGGTTGGATTTGTATCTTTTTGGTAATCATCAAACCATCATATTAGTGTCTCTTTGTACATATGTTTGTCTGCGTATTTTAACCACTAGGTGTACCCTGTACCTCCTGGCTAATTGTCACGAGGGCTTGATACAGCGGACACCTCTTTTTTTCTTTACTCTCTCTATACATTTTTTGTGCTAGTCATCCGTGGAGGGACCACTTGGACATCATCATCTCCTCACCTGTCACCTTATCAGGGTTAGACAGGAGTGTTAGGTTAGGCACAGGGACAGGGAGTCCCCACCACCAGGAGACGTCCCTGGGCTGAGGACCAGAGCAGGGTAGCAGTGGTAGGGATATCTTCCCCATCACTTACCCGGTATGTCCTATCAGGCTGTGGTCCACTCCACTGACTATACAGAGGTTTAAATTTGTACTTTTTCTCATTAAACTTAGTCATCTATTATTTCAGTAGGGTATAATTGCTGGACTTGTTGTTTTTCTTAATACTACCCTCATTTTCTATAAAGTGATATCTTTCCTGCTGGACTTTGTTAGTATTTTAGTAATACTGTCAAATTATTATATCATTTTTTTGTCAGCATGATGAAGGGCGTATGTTAGCCCGAAACGTTGCAAGCAACCTGCGTACCACTGTGCCCCTGCTGAAATAATATGAAATAAATTATCAACTATTATCATCATTATCACGGAGTGCTGTCTAAAAATTTGTGTGACTCTCCAGAGTATGATCCCTAGCTCTTGTAAGAGCTGTTCCTGCATCGCTCTCTGGAGGAAGAGAGGTGCACCCACTGGAAGCCTTGTCGTAGGTCCAGGGTGGGATGAAGACGGCGAGATCCCAACCAAACTGCGGCTGATTGCGGGGTCGGCAGTGCTTACAGTGTCAAGTGCTTGGAGTCCTTGGGAAGCACTAGGAGCATCCATCAACGGAGGTACCCAGTCGGGGTGCCAGGAGATCTGTTACAGTGGTGGCAGCAGTGGGGTGGCGTCCTAGTGCAAGGAGATGCAGCTCTGAGACACCGCTTGTGGATTTATAATTAGGGCAACGCTAGTACTCGTACAGCGCCCCTGGCGACAGCAGCATGGAATCAGCTAGTTCTTGGACAGCGTTCCATGAGGAAGAGGAGGATCACCCGGATTACAGGGATGTAGTCCAGAAAGGCGTATGGCACGAGGCCCTGGAGGACATGCAGTGTCGGTGGGGCGAGAGTCTCCCCAGTGAGGAGCAAAGGTTGCGGATGTGATGGGAGCTGCGAATGCCTCTATTGGGAGAGCAGCCCCTGAAGGAGTGGGTGTTGGAGCGCGAGACCCTGGTATGGCCGGAGACCTGGCTGGTTGATGCATATCAGGCACTATAGGAGGACCCACAGTCGGCAGGTGGTGATGGGACCGAGGTCTCTCTACCAGCCCTGCAGGGATGCTGGGCAGCCAGCCCAGATCCCCGGCAGCAGTGTATTATAAAGGGAGAAGAGAGAACCGGTCTCTCTCCCCAGCGGCAGCCCGTGTCACAGAGAGAGGAGACTGTCGGTCCCTCATCTCAGCAGCAAACATCACTGGGAGTGGAGATGGTCACTACCCCTACCCAGCACCCAGCAGCGTTCCAGGGAGAGGAGACAATCGGGTCGATCTCCCAGCGGCAGAGGGCGTTCCAGGAAGAAGAGGTAGCCGACCTCTCTCCCCAGCGGCAGAGTAAAGCGGACCAGTTGGAAGAGGTTCTGAATAAAAAAAAAACAATATAAATATAAAAAACACCTCTGCTGCCACTGGGAAGGGCCCCCTGCCTTCCTGGGCCCTCTGCCGCTGCACAGGCGGAATGTCCGCCCCTGAGACAGTGTACACCTCAGTAACATAGCTAACCATGCAGACTTTCGCACCCATTTTTCAAAAGCAGTGAGAGTTGTATAAAATCGCAAAACAAAAAAGCCGCAAATGTTTGAGCAGGAATGGTTTTTGCACTTTTTTGGTTTCCCATTTCTGATGCATGGCACTGATAATTGACTGCTATGTTCTCTGTGGTGCACCCATACTCTGTTACTTTAATCTTTACATCAGCTTTCAGTCTTCTGGTCTGAGCACTAAATTTAATATTTAAGTAATTCAATGAGTACGTGGAGGAGTTGAAGCTGCAGAAACATAATACAGAGACAATCTGCTCTTCACTACATTCCTAAAACATTTTCCTCCGGCTACAGAAGTGCAAATTACAGGCAGAATGTGGCTTTTGAAAACAGATTACATAGATGGCTACAGATAGACACGTCATTGTCTACACAAATGAGCTAGAAATATGTCCGGTAAACCTTCTGTCATTTATATAACATAACAGCCACAATGTATTATTATACAGTAATGCATATTCTTATGACAGTGGCAGGCATGGAGTCTCATTGCAGTCCAGTGTTTCTTCTGTTAAGCTGACCTTACTGACTCTTAGTTTTCCCAGTATGGGATTAAAGGGGCTTTCCATATTTTTTAAATCCCCCACGTCACAGCAAACTAAGCTGTAGAAACCAGTGCCAGGCAGCTGCTGCCAAGGCCAATAAGATAATGGGTTGCATAAAAAGGGGCATAGTTGCCCGTGATGAGAACATAGTCCTACCATTTTATAAATCACTAGTCACACCACACATGGAGTACTGTGTACAGTTCTGGGCTCCTGTGAACAAGGCAGACATAGCAGAGCTGGAAAGGGTTCAGAGGAGGGCAACCAAAGTACCGTATTTTTCGTCCTATAAGACGCACCGGCCCATAAGACGCAACTAGATTTTAGAGGAGGAGAATAAGAAAAAAATATTTTTCATTACACCTCAGGTCAGACCACCAATCAGACCCCCAATGTTAATAAGACCCCAATGAGACCTCAGATCAGACCCCCCAATCAGACCTCAGATCACACCCAAAAATGAATGACCCCTAATCAGACCTCAGATATGAGCCCCAATATAAATAAGACCTTATTCAGACCTCAGATAAGACCCCCAGTCCTAAATCAGCCCCCCATGCCTCATTTGATCAGCCCCCATTCCTCATTTGATCAGTTCCCAGCCTCATATCAGCCCCCCATGCCTCTTTTCATCAGCCCCTAGTCTCATACTAGCCCCCAGTCTCATACTAACCCCCAAGCCTCTTTTCATCAGCCCCTTGCCTGTTTTCATCAGCCTCTTGCGTCTTTTCAACAGCCCCTTGCCTCTTTTCATCAGCCCCTTGTCTTTTTTCATCAGCCCCCATTGCCTCAGATGTGCCCCATGCCTCAGGTGACATAAAATTAAAAAAAAACTTACTCCGGGGGGCGCTGCTCCACACCACCAGCGCTCTTCTTCCTTCTCCTCGTTCAGCTGTGCTGTGAACTGGCACGCACAGCGTGAGGTCACAGTGCACCCTCACGCTGTGCGCAGCCTTCACAGCTGACAGCCGAGGACCAGGAAGCGGTGAGTACAGAGTCTTTACCGCTTCCTGGTCCTCCGCTACTAATGAGCGCTTCAATATTTATTTTCAATTCAATTCAATTTAGTCTGATTGCCTGATTGGAGTCAGGAAGGAGTTATTTTTTTTTTCCTAAAGTGGGGGAAATTGGCTTCTACCTCACAGGGGTCTTTTTGCCTTCATCTGGATCAACTTGCAGGATAACAGGCCGAACTGGATGTACAGATGTCTTTGTTCAGCCTTATAAACTATGCTACTATGTCCTGTTACCCCACCCATCAGTCCTCATGAAAAGAACTCTACTTACCTGCTCTCTGCCGCTCCATTTGGTCTCCATGGCTTTTAGGATGTCTTCACTGGACTTCCACTCCCTGCCTGTAAAGATCCTGAATGGAAGAAATCATTGGCACTGCTGCAATATGTGTCCCCAAGTGGCATGTGAGCCAGCAGTGACCTATTTCAGGACACATCACCGCTATGGAAGCCATTGTCTGCAGCAGCGCACTTGACCTGTCAATGCAGGAAGTTGACAAGCAAGGACTAGAAGTGCAGGGCCAGGATGAAGTGGAGAAGCCAGAAAGTATAGCATTCTTCACAGGTCCCCCTTGAGTGGAGGGTGGGCTTTAAAAAAAAAAAATGTAAAACCCCTTTAATTGACCTAATCATCAAAGACTTTTCTAGTATTTGAAAATAAATGTATGTAATATGTATACACTCACCTAAAGAATTATTAGGAACACCATACTAATACGGTGTTGGACCCCCTTTTGCCTTCAGAACTGCCTTAATTCTACGTGGCATTGATTCAACAAGGTGCTGATAGCATTATTTAGAAATGTTGGCCCATATTGATAGGATAGCATCTTGCAATTGATGGAGATTTGAGGGATGCACATCCAGGGCACGAAGTTCCCGTTCCACCACATCCCAAAGATGCTCTATTGGGTTGAGATCTGGTGACTGTGGGGGCCATTTTAGTACAGTGAACTCATTGTCATGTTCAAGAAACCAATTTGAAATTATTAGAGCTTTGTGACATGGTGCATAATCCTGCTGGAAGTAGCCATCAGAGGATGGATACATGTTCTCATTCTGTTTACGCCAAATTCGGACTCTACCATTTGAATGTCTCAACAGAAATCGAGACTCATCAGACCAGGCAACATTTTTCCAGTCTTCAACAGTCCAATTTTGGTGAGCTCGTGCAAATTGTAGCCTCTTTTTCCTATTTGTAGTGGAGATGAGTGGTACCCGGTGGGGTCTTCTGCTGTTGTAGCCAATCCGCCTCAAGGTTGTGCGTGTTGTGGCTTCACAAATGCTTTGCTGCATACCTCGGTTGTAACGAGTGGTTATTTCAGTCAACGTTGCTCTTCTATCAGCTTGAATCAGTCGGCCCATTCTCCTCTGACCTCTAGCATCCACAAGGCATTTTTGCCCACAGGACTGCCGCATACTGGATGTTTTTCCCTTTTCACACCATTCTTTGTAAACCCTAGAAATGGTTGTGCGTGAAAATCCCAGTAACTGAGCAGATTGTGAAATACTCAGACCGGCCCGTCTGGCACCAACAACCATGCCACGCTCAAAATTGCTTAAATCACCTTTCTTTACAATTCTGACATTCAGTTTGGCGTTCAGGAGATTGTCTTGACCAGGACCACCCCCCTAAATGCATTGAAGCAACTGCCATGTGATTGGTTGACTAGATAATTGCATTAATGAGAAATAGAACAGGTGTTCCTAATAATTCTTTAGGTGAGTGTATATAACAATATAAAAAGGTATACTGGGCACTCACACTGTAGGTAGAACCACGAATAAAATCGATACTGATTACTGAATTCAAAATTTATTAGTATTTATTAATATAGCTGATGGCTTAATGGATCACTAAAATACAATAAAATACACTGTGATAAACTCGACTGTCTGGAAGTCAATAAAATAACAATAGAATATAATAATGCATTAGAACCTAAAAGAAATTAGAAATAGTGATTATTAAACAATAAATAAGAATAAAATAACGAATAATAAAGCACGGCTGGTATCAGATAATTTGTAGGACAATCGGGTTCCTGGCCCAAAGAAATGATACTACTGTTGGAGCAAATTGTATGGATGATCCAATTCAATAGAACGGTAAAAGAGCAATGTTAATGTTGCAGTGGGTGTAATATGCGGCGTCCCGCTAGTACTCACTGTTCAATAATTATTAGTGTGTAATAAACACTACTGAAGCTCCGGTTCTCTGTGTCACCCAGTCGCTGTTCCCAGGTTGTCTTCCGCCTCCGGTTTAGTACGGCTCCGGGCACCGCTCCGTACAATTCAAGAGCCGATGACTTTCAAGCCTGTGTCTGCCTGCTTCCACGCTGGATTAAGTTGGCAGTCGTAAAAAAGGGATGTGCTCGTTCTCAGTTTGTTTAAGAGATTCGAGCTCCTGATGACTTAGCGTGCCAGGTTCTCTTAGACAGTTTTCCGGTTCTGTGGCGTCAGCCTGGATGAAATTCCACACTTGGTATGACACGGGTTCGATTGGAGATAGGCTGGGGGTCTTGGATCAAACGCGTTTCGGGGCTTCACATTGCCCCTTCCTCAGTGATGAACAATCCCCCTTACAAAAGACCTTTTTATCTAAAAAGTTATGCTGATTCCAATTATCCAATTAGGTGTTACTCCTCCTATTATTCACATTCTGATACCAATCAGTGTAATGCAGATTTCGAAGTCTTTGTCATTCTATAGAGAAACACCTCTTTTTTTCTCTCTTTGATCAACTTGTTAAATTTCCCATTCCGACTTTATATAAGTCGCTATTCTATTTATGTCATGGAGTGTGTAAATACACAGACAAAGGACATATCAACATATCGACAACCACAAATAATACTAGTCACTGTCTCTATACGAATGTACATTGGATATAAACATATAATTTAGAATAAACAAATAAATATGAATAAAACTTTGCGTCTTCCATTTCTATATGAACTAGTCAATTATGGTATAACGATAATTTGTCCAGTGCTAGATAAGTGTCTCTAAAATGAGTTATTACTGGTCATATGGATGAAACCCTTTTCTTCCTAATAATGTTATGGGATATGACTATATTAAAAAATATAATTTTTTATAATAAGATAAAAAAGATAAAAAAGATAAAAAAGGCACAGAGAAAACCAGAAAAATATATAATATTAAAAATAAATGTTGAAAAAATTTCGAAAAAATTTGGAACAAGAATTGTTCCCATCAACCATAATAATACTTCATGTTATATAAAAACAATATATAAATATCAATATAAATATAGGTAACGGACTTTTTGAATATGGATAAAAACTCACAAAATTACCTTTAAAATTATGGTCCTTTCATTTCTTTTCGTCATATATAATCAATTGTTCTAAAACTATTTAATAATTTTGATCATTTCCAATATTTATGATAATAATAATTTTTAATAATTTTTAATAATTTATAATGATTATTAATAACTCAACTCAAATAGTTTCTATACCTTCTTGCCGACAAAAATGTTAGGGGACTCATTAGTCTTGAGCTTAGACTAATGAGTCCCCTAACATTTTTGTCGGCAAGAAGGTATAGAAACTATTTGAGTTGAGTTATTAATAATCATTATAAATTATTAAAAATTATTAAAAATTATTATTATCATAAATATTGGAAATGATCAAAATTATTAAATAGTTTTAGAACAATTGATTATATATGACGAAAAGAAATGAAAGGACCATAATTTTAAAGGTAATTTTGTGAGTTTTTATCCATATTCAAAAAGTCCGTTACCTATATTTATATTGATATTTATATATTGTTTTTATATAACATGAAGTATTATTATGGTTGATGGGAACAATTCTTGTTCCAAATTTTTTCGAAATTTTTTCAACATTTATTTTTAATATTATATATTTTTCTGGTTTTCTCTGTGCCTTTTTTATCTTTTTTATCTTTTTTATCTTATTATAAAAAATTATATTTTTTAATATAGTCATATCCCATAACATTATTAGGAAGAAAAGGGTTTCATCCATATGACCAGTAATAACTCATTTTAGAGACACTTATCTAGCACTGGACAAATTATCGTTATACCATAATTGACTAGTTCATATAGAAATGGAAGACGCAAAGTTTTATTCATATTTATTTGTTTATTCTAAATTATATGTTTATATCCAATGTACATTCGTATAGAGACAGTGACTAGTATTATTTGTGGTTGTCGATATGTTGATATGTCCTTTGTCTGTGTATTTACACACTCCATGACATAAATAGAATAGCGACTTATATAAAGTCGGAATGGGAAATTTAACAAGTTGATCAAAGAGAGAAAAAAAGAGGTGTTTCTCTATAGAATGACAAAGACTTCGAAATCTGCATTACACTGATTGGTATCAGAATGTGAATAATAGGAGGAGTAACACCTAATTGGATAATTGGAATCAGCATAACTTTTTAGATAAAAAGGTCTTTTGTAAGGGGGATTGTTCATCACTGAGGAAGGGGCAATGTGAAGCCCCGAAACGCGTTTGATCCAAGACCCCCAGCCTATCTCCAATCGAACCCGTGTCATACCAAGTGTGGAATTTCATCCAGGCTGACGCCACAGAACCGGAAAACTGTCTAAGAGAACCTGGCACGCTAAGTCATCAGGAGCTCGAATCTCTTAAACAAACTGAGAACGAGCACATCCCTTTTTTACGACTGCCAACTTAATCCAGCGTGGAAGCAGGCAGACACAGGCTTGAAAGTCATCGGCTCTTGAATTGTACGGAGCGGTGCCCGGAGCCGTACTAAACCGGAGGCGGAAGACAACCTGGGAACAGCGACTGGGTGACACAGAGAACCGGAGCTTCAGTAGTGTTTATTACACACTAATAATTATTGAACAGTGAGTACTAGCGGGACGCCGCATATTACACCCACTGCAACATTAACATTGCTCTTTTACCGTTCTATTGAATTGGATCATCCATACAATTTGCTCCAACAGTAGTATCATTTCTTTGGGCCAGGAACCCGATTGTCCTACAAATTATCTGATACCAGCCGTGCTTTATTATTCGTTATTTTATTCTTATTTATTGTTTAATAATCACTATTTCTAATTTCTTTTAGGTTCTAATGCATTATTATATTCTATTGTTATTTTATTGACTTCCAGACAGTCGAGTTTATCACAGTGTATTTTATTGTATTTTAGTGATCCATTAAGCCATCAGCTATATTAATAAATACTAATAAATTTTGAATTCAGTAATCAGTATCGATTTTATTGAGTGTATATAACGTTAAAGTGTAACAGTCATTTTAGTTTATTTTTAATATAGTGTAACGACAGGTATGATAAGCATTTTTGTAATATACTTTATTAGGGAAAGATGTCCCCTTATTCTAGAAAATGGGGTATAAAGAGTCTTCTTAACAAAGCTATAACTGGTGTTTCCTAAGGAGAGTCTTTCTACAGTCTTTACCATTTTACTGAACACTGAAGACGCCTGTTTGTAACATAGAGAAGCCTCCAGCTGCCACCACCTAAGTCCCTGACTATGGACATGTGCCCTAACTATCACTCCCATCACTCTGACTTGTGAGACTGAAGACAAATTTTCCTTAGCATCGCTCAGTTAGAGCTTTTTGAGAAGATTCTCTAAAGGGTTTCTACCACCAGAAATACTGTTATGTAGCTGACTGACATTAGCGATGTGCTAATGTCAGCATTACATAACAGTAGGTTTTTTACCTTTCTCCCTGCAGCTGTTTTGGTTAAAAAAAGCACTTTTATAATATGCTAATGAGCCTCTAGGTGCTATGTGGGCGTAGAATCAGCACCTAGAGGCTCCGTCTACTCACCCTTTATCCCGCCCAGGTCCCCTGTTCTGCCCGCCCCGCTCCTCTTGATTGATGTGACGGTTCGCAGCAGCGTTGACGAAATCCCGCGCCTGCACCGTTCACTACTGTCTTCGGCGCAGGCGAAGTAGAAGCCAATTTTTCCCACTTAAGGGGGAAAAAATTCCTTCCCAACTACAATCAGGCAATCAGAATAACTCCCTGGATCAACAACCCTATTAGAAGTAAGTTTATCTTGAGTCTGTGTTGGAGTACTTTATGCCACATTTATATCAAATGTATCATGTTTGATAAATTTGTCTCATCCTTAAGCCTAACACTTTTGTCTAGAAAAGCTACTTCAGTTTCCTATTCCCCCCCTACGACTGGAGTAATATTTCAACTTCTTTGTGATTTTTTTAAGAGAAGAAGTGTAGATCATTAGCCACAAAAACTCGCTCACCAAACTGGAGTGAGTAGTGAAAAAATGCAAAAAGTTGCAAGTAAGTCCAAAAAGTCACAAAAGCCCCATTTAGTGACTTTTTGAAGCGAGAATTCTGGAGTGAAGGCATGGTAAATCAGGTTTATAATGTTTGTGCAGAAAAATAACACAAGGTACCGTAGATGGCCAATACTAAATAACCTGAAGAATGTTTAAAGGTTTATTTCAGGTATATTAAGATATCCTTTATCCACAGCAAGGTGGATAACTATTACATTGTTGAAGGTATGACCACTAGGACCCGCCACCAATCATAGGAATCATAGGGTCTAGTGATGCGGGAGCATGCTCGGCCAAACTGCTGTTCGGCTTGAGCATCTCTATGCTCGGCCGAATAATTTGGGTGCTCGAATACAATTTAATACAATGAAAGTCAAGGGGAGAACCCAAGGCACCCCCTGCTCGGAAGAGAAGAGAGTGTCTGGTTCATAAAAAAAAGGTTAGAAATTGATAGAACCCCCATAAAAATGGTTTGAAAACAGCATTAAGAGGATAGCTGGATGCATCTTAGACTCCTATTATGCATGACATACAATAGACAACTTGAAAAAAGGCTATATGCCAAAAGCCAGGTATGTACAAGCCGTCAATCTATCCATGAGACAGATAACAGTCAGCAGACCATACAATGGCAGCCTTGTGAGAACCAGTATACCTCAGTTATTTTGCATCTGTTGGATGGCTTGGGTGGACCTGCGCATCTAGATCAATATCATTAGGGTGACAAAAAGTTTTCTGATTGTCCTAACATAATATTCATAATATTCAATAACCTATACAGTTTTGTCATGTAAAAACAAATTTGCATAAACATGGGCATATGGGAAAGACATGCAAATGAGCAGAATCTGCCTTGTTTTTCAGCTGTCATAAGACTACGAAAACCAATAGATGGCGCTATTGAGTTATGAACAGCGCCCTCTATTGGTTTCACAGTCTTATGACAAGACAAATATTCTTGTGAGAAGACTATTAAAAACAATAGAAAGCGCTATTGAGTTATGAACAGCGCCCTCTATTGGTTTCACAGTCTTATAACAAGACAAATATTCTTGTGAGAAGACTATAAAACCAATAGAGGGCGCTATTGAGTTATGAACAGTGCCCTCTATTAGTTTCACAGTCTTATGACAAGACAAATATTCTTGTCAGAAGACTATGAAAACTTCTGACAAGAATATTAGACTGAGTCTTATGACAAGCTTATTAGTGTAGCCTTTTGCATGGAAAATTCGCCATCTGTCTCATGGATAGATTGATGGCTTGCACATACCTGGCTTTTGGCATACAGCCTTTGTGTGGTTGTCTATTGTATGTCATACATAATAGGAGTCTAAGACGCATCCAGCTATCCTCTTAATGCTGTTTTCAAAATATTTTGGTGGGGTTTCTATCAATTTCTAACTTTTTTTTTATATTGGCCGAACACCCGAATACTTTTTTACTTTGATGCTCGCTCATCACTAATAGTGTCCTGTACTTCATGGGGCCCCCAAAATGAATGGAGCAAATGGTCAAGCATGGGCCATGCTGCTCCCTTCATTCTCTATGGTAGAGTAGTACTAAACTATCTCCCACAGTCCCATAGATAATGAAGGGAGCAGCATGGTGTATGCTCAGTCAGCTGCTCCACTTGTTCTTGGGGTCCTACCAGGTACAGTGCTCCTATTGTCATGATCAGTGAGGGTTTCAGCGGTCAGACTTAGTGTTGGGTGAGCATGCATGGCCGAACACAAATTTGACTCGAGCATTGCAATGCTCGGCACATCGCGGGGTTCAGCCGAATACTGCATGTGCTTGAGCACGACCCTCGAGTCTCCTCCCTGCATGTTTGTTGGCTGCTACTCAGCCAATAAACGTGCAGGTAAGTACTGCCATTCACTGTAATGCCATAGCCATGTTGGCTACTGGTATTACAGTGATTGGCTGGCCGGAACGCGTCACCGGGTGCTATATAGCACCCAATGACACGTGTTCGGCTCAGTCTTAGTCAGGGAGAGCTGGAGAGCCGAAAGGAGAGATAGTGTATGGAGTGAAATAGGAATATTTTAGCTTTTATACTTGTTATAGACCCAAAAGTTGTTTTAAGGACTATTGTTGTGTGGCAGCAATATATATTTTAGTGCAACCTACACTAAATTGCTAAAACTTGTTAGAGACCCAAAAGTTCTTTTAAGGACTATAGTTGTATCTGGCAGCAATATATATTTTTAGCGCAACCTGTGCTAAATAGCTTGCAATTGTTTGACCGCTGCAGACAGCGACATTATCTGCGCTACATCTTCTGTCTAGCATATGCGCAGCCTAAAAATATCTGTGACATCCAGTGTACTCTTTCTGTAGACGGTGTCCGCTGCGGACAGTTACATTACCTGCGCTACATCTCCTGTATAATGTTTGCGTATCCGAAATATCAGTGACATTAATTCAGTGTAATTTTTTATTAGCCGCTGGTGACAGCGACATTACTTGCGCTATACCTCCTGTATAATGTTTGTGCATTCTAAATATCATTGACATTCATTCAGTGTTATTTTTTATTAGGCGGTGGTGACAGCGACATTACTTGCACTATACCTCCTGTTTAACGTGTGCGCATCCTAAAAATATCTGTGACATTCTGTGTACTGTATTTGTGCATACACTTACAAAACCTGAGCTACTGTATGTGTGACATACTTGCAAGCATATATAACATTTAATATGCTCAAGGCGAGCAGTAAGGGACGGGGAAGTGGCCGTGCTGCTGATTTTTTCGCTATTAACATTAGCCGTGGACCTGGACGCGGTAAAACTGTGCCTGCTGCCAGAGCACAAGAAACACACTCATCCACGATACCTAGTTTCATGTCCCAGTTTGCAGGGCGGCGCAGGACACCACTCTCGAAGTCAGACCAGTGCCAGCAGGTGGTTGGTTGGATTGCAGTAGATAATTCTTCCAGTCGGTTAAGCACCACCCCGTCTTCCACAAAGTCCAGTCTCCTTAGCCAAGAGTCTGGTCAACAGAATCCTCACCCTGATACTGCTTCCACCCACCATGGAGAGTCTTGGCAAACAAGTGATCCCACACTCGGATATTATGAGGAGCTGTTTTCATCGCCATTCCTTAATTTGTGCCTCTCGCCAAGCCCGCTTGAAGAGGGACATGAGGAGATCTTGTGCCCTGATTCACAAACTCTGGAGCATCCACAGTCAGAAGAAAAACAGGATGGGGAATGTCAATTAGTGTTTCACGAGGTGGATGATGATGATGAGACACAGTTGCCAATAACTGAGGTTGTTGTTAGATCAACAAGTCAGGAGGATGAACAGAGTGAGGAAGTGGAAGAGGAGGTGCTGGACGATAAAGTCACTGACCCAACCTGGGAAGGTGGCAAACCGATAGAGGACAGCAGTACAGAGGGGGAGGGATCCGCAGCACCGCAACAGGCTGGAAGAGGCAGTGGGGTGGCAAAAGGGAGAAGGCAGGCCACACCAAACAGGCCTGCAACTGTTCCCCGGAGCACCCCCTTGCGGCAATCTCCCTTGCCAAGGGGTAGGTGTTCCGCAGTCTGGTTTGGGCCCTAGTTCCATCAGGGTTTCCGCCGCCACCTACGTTAGTGGCTGAAACCCCTCTTCTCCTCCTCCACCTCCTCCTTCACTTCCACCTATGAATTATCATCTTGCAGCACCAGTCAGCCATCAGTCAGTAGCTGGAAGAAGTGTAGCACTGCAGTGGGGAAGCGGCAACAGGCCGTGCTTAAACTGATCTGCTTAGGTGACAAACCGCACATCGCCGCAGAGCTGTGGCAGGCGATAATGGACCAGACTGAGCTGTGGCACTCGACACTCAACCTACAACCAGGGATGGTTGTGTCTGATAATGGCCGTAACTTGGTGGCGGCTTTGGAGCTCGGCAAGCTCACACACATACCATGCCTAGCACACGTGTTCAACCTAGTGGTTCAGCGGTTTCTCAAAGCCTACCCCAATTTGCCTGAGCTACTGGTGAAGGTGCACTGCGTGTGTGCCCATTTCCGCAAGTCATCAACAGCTTCCGCCAGTCTAGCAACACTGCAGCAGCGCTTGCAATTGCCAGCTCACCGACTGTTGTACGATGTGAGTACGCGCTGGAACTCCACTTTCACATGTTGGCCAGGCATTGTGAGCAGCAGAGGGCAGTAGTGGAATACCAGCTGCAACATGGTCGTCACCTTTCCAGTCAGCTTCTGCTCTTCACAAGCGACGAGTGGGCATTGATGCCTGACCTCTGTGAGGTTTTATGCAACTTTGAGGAATCAACACAGATGGTGAGCGGCGATAACCCTATTATCAGTGTAACCATCCCACTTCTGTTTCTGCTCACAATTAAGACGGACACTTTGCATGTGGAAGAGGTGCAAATGGGGGAAGAAAGTACACAGGGTGATAGCCAGACCACCCTCAGTTCGTCTTCTCAGCGCGAATTGGATGATGAGTAATCATGAGCGGCATAGGCAATATTCGAATTTGCGATATTTAGCAAATTTTGGGCTGAATATTTGCCATAAATTCTCAAATTCGAGAATTCGTGATCTCCAGTCATTATTTTCTTGATTGCAAAAATAGGCAATTTAATATATTTGCGATTAGAATATTTGCAATCAACACTAAAGGGTAGACAACATTCCTATTAGTTGCAAGGGATGTTGCTAAGTGCCAATATTCGCGATAAATTCGCAATACATTCACGATTAGAATATTTGCGATCAACACTATTCGCGAATACGAATATATAGCACTATATTCTAAATATTCGCAAATTCTCGAAGTAGCGATATTGGCGATTAACATTAGCAATTCGAATATTCACCCAGAACATTTTTTAGATGGTCAGCTCTGCAGCAGGCCCTTGCCCACAAACATTTTTAGATGGTAAGCTCGGCAGCAGGCCCTCGCCCACAACATTTTTTAGATGGTCAGCTTGGCAGCAGGCCCTCGCCCACAAATGTTTTAGATGATCAGCTCGGCAGCAGGCCCTCGCCCATAATGTTTTACATGGTCAGCTCAGAAGCAGACCCTCACCCCTAAATTTTTAGGTGGTCAGCTTGGCAGCAGGCCCTCGCCCACAACATTTTTTAGATGGTCAGCTTGGCAGCAGGCCCTTGCCCACAAATGTTTTACATGGTCAGCTCAGAAGCAGACCCTCACCCCTAAATTTTTAGGTGGTCAGCTTGGCAGCAGGCCCTCGCCCACAACATTTTTTAGATGGTCAGCTTGGCAGCAGGCCCTTGCCCACAAATGTTTTAGATGGTCAGCTCAGCAGCAGACCCTCACGCCTACATTTTTAGGTTGTCAGCTCGGCAGCAGGCCCTTGCCCACAACATTTTTTTAGACGGTCAGCTCGACAGTAGGCCCTCACCCCTAATGTTTTAGATGGTCAGCTCAGCAGTAGACTCTCACCCCTAATGTTTTATGTGATATACAGGTTGTATCGGAGTGCCTCTTCCTTGCAATTTTTGGCAGCACTTGCACTTTATATACAAGTAAATATACAAGAAAGAATGTTTCCTAACAATTTTTCCTCTAAAATCGATTTTATCTTTGGTTTGGTGCGTATTATTGTCAGTCTGTAAAAGTGGCATACTACTCGAACAACATCGTTTCCGGCAGCGACCTGGGAGTCCAAGATGCATCCAGACATCCTTCCCATGCTGTTCCCAAACCATTTCAGTGGTGTTTCCATCAATTTCTTACCTATTACTATGAACCAGACACCCTCCCCTCTTTAGAGCAGGGGGTGCCTGGTTTAGTGCTCGGGTTCTCCAATTGACTTCCATTGTGTAAAGCACCCAATCTTCCCGAGGTGTTCTACTCGAGCACCCGAGCATTTTGGTGCTCGACCAACACTAGTCAGACTCCCTTGATTTAATGGTTATCCCTATCCATAATTGGATATGACCAGAGTATTCCTTTAATTACATAGTTTGCTTTCAGTTCCCTCATGGTCAGTCCTTAAATCAACTTGTAGTAACTTTTATAATGTTTTAAATTACTCGAGGATGGTAGTCCTGTTTTATTGGTATGCGCAAGTCCATGTGTCAAATGTCCATGTCAACGCCGATTGTGCCTTTGCGTCTTTCTCAAGGATCCCTAAGGAAGGAGGACGTATCTTCTGAACTGCACAGTTTTTCAGGGAATAAAGTGTCAAAGTGACAAGTGACTCTGGGGATCATATTGAGGCCTGAAATATCATACATGTTCTCTAATAATCTCTTTACCATGTCTCTATTTTGATATTAATACCTGTAACTTAGGTCCAATTTATTTGGATTGTTAATAAAATGATAGGACAACAACTGTGTAAACTATGCCTTCCCCCAATACATAAATCACTGAAGAAAATGCACCAAAAGGATATGTCACTGACTAAACTAGCTGGTCATACAAGCAGATATTAAAAGCTGAGACTTCCGCCAATATGTTCCTGTCAGGAAGATATCGGAGCCCATCATTGCACCACGTCACGGTCACTCAGCATGGCAAAGGGTCCTACCACTACGCTAACTGTGGTGTGAACACGGTCTGAAGGTGATGTGATCCAGCTCACAGCCCAGCCTGCACACAAATGCCTAGCAGGACAGCCAGTGCAATGTGAACAAAGCAGGACCGTGAGCCCCACCCATATCAGACCATGTGATGAAGGATTCCAGGTGCAAAGGAATGTTCAATTGCCAGATGAAGGCACATTCAAGACATATAAAACAAAATCACTGTAGAATTGCAGTGGCCAATATGGCGGAACTGCTCAGACCCCAAACACTGTAGCGTGTTTCTCATTGGGCGAGCAGTCCCATCGCATGTGAACCACAGAAATATCGTGGCAGATATGGAGGAGCTGCTCAAACCCCAAACACTGTAGCGTGTTTCTCATTGGGGGAGCAGTCCCACCGCATGTGGACCGCAGCAAACGACCATCCCGAGCAATAAATGCGTACAAAGGAGGACGCCAGCGCGGTCCACATGCACCACAGAAGCATCCTGCACAGGCAGAGCATTGTGCGGATGAAAATATAATTATATAAATCACTGAAGAAAATGCACCAAAAGGATATGTCACTGACTAAACTAGCTGGTCATACAAGCAGATATTAAAAGCTGAGACTTCCGCCAATATGTTCCTGTCAGGAAGATATCGGAGCCCATCATTGCACCACGTCACGGTCACTCAGCATGGCAAAGGGTCCTACCACTACGCTAACTGTGGTGTGAACACGGTCTGAAGGTGATGTGATCCAGCTCACAGCCCAGCCTGCACACAAATGCCTAGCAGGACAGCCAGTGCAATGTGAACAAAGCAGGACCGTGAGCCCCACCCATATCAGACCATGTGATGAAGGATTCCAGGTGCAAAGGAATGTTCAATTGCCAGATGAAGGCACATTCAAGACATATAAAACAAAATCACTGTAGAATTGCAGTGGCCAATATGGCGGAACTGCTCAGACCCCAAACACTGTAGCGTGTTTCTCATTGGGCGAGCAGTCCCATCGCATGTGAACCACAGAAATATCGTGGCAGATATGGAGGAGCTGCTCAAACCCCAAACACTGTAGCGTGTTTCTCATTGGGGGAGCAGTCCCACCGCATGTGGACCGCAGCAAACGACCATCCCGAGCAATAAATGCGTACAAAGGAGGACGCCAGCGCGGTCCACATGCACCACAGAAGCATCCTGCACAGGCAGAGCATTGTGCGGATGAAAATATAATTATATAAATCACTGAAGAAAATGCACCAAAAGGATATGTCACTGACTAAACTAGCTGGTCATACAAGCAGATATTAAAAGCTGAGACTTCCGCCAATATGTTCCTGTCAGGAAGATATCGGAGCCCATCATTGCACCACGTCACGGTCACTCAGCATGGCAAAGGGTCCTACCACTACGCTAACTGTGGTGTGAACACGGTCTGAAGGTGATGTGATCCAGCTCACAGCCCAGCCTGCACACAAATGCCTAGCAGGACAGCCAGTGCAATGTGAACAAAGCAGGACCGTGAGCCCCACCCATATCAGACCATGTGATGAAGGATTCCAGGTGCAAAGGAATGTTCAATTGCCAGATGAAGGCACATTCAAGACATATTGGCCACTGCAATTCTACAGTGATTTTGTTTTATATGTCTTGAATGTGCCTTCATCTGGCAATTGAACATTCCTTTGCACCTGGAATCCTTCATCACATGGTCTGATATGGGTGGGGCTCACGGTCCTGCTTTGTTCACATTGCACTGGCTGTCCTGCTAGGCATTTGTGTGCAGGCTGGGCTGTGAGCTGGATCACATCACCTTCAGACCGTGTTCACACCACAGTTAGCGTAGTGGTAGGACCCTTTGCCATGCTGAGTGACCGTGACGTGGTGCAATGATGGGCTCCGATATCTTCCTGACAGGAACATATTGGCGGAAGTCTCAGCTTTTAATATCTGCTTGTATGACCAGCTAGTTTAGTCAGTGACATATCCTTTTGGTGCATTTTCTTCAGTGATTTATATAATTATATTTTCATCCGCACAATGCTCTGCCTGTGCAGGATGCTTCTGTGGTGCATGTGGACCGCGCTGGCGTCCTCCTTTGTACGCATTTATTGCTCGGGATGGTCGTTTGCTGCGGTCCACATGCGGTGGGACTGCTCCCCCAATGAGAAACACGCTACAGTGTTTGGGGTTTGAGCAGCTCCTCCATATCTGCCACAATATTTCTGTGGTTCACATGCGATGGGACTGCTCGCCCAATGAGAAACACGCTACAGTGTTTGGGGTCTGAGCAGTTCCGCCATATTGGCCACTGCAATTCTACAGTGATTTTGTTTTATATGTCTTGAATGTGCCTTCATCTGGCAATTGAACATTCCTTTGCACCTGGAATCCTTCATCACATGGTCTGATATGGGTGGGGCTCACGGTCCTGCTTTGTTCACATTGCACTGGCTGTCCTGCTAGGCATTTGTGTGCAGGCTGGGCTGTGAGCTGGATCACATCACCTTCAGACCGTGTTCACACCACAGTTAGCGTAGTGGTAGGACCCTTTGCCATGCTGAGTGACCGTGACGTGGTGCAATGATGGGCTCCGATATCTTCCTGACAGGAACATATTGGCGGAAGTCTCAGCTTTTAATATCTGCTTGTATGACCAGCTAGTTTAGTCAGTGACATATCCTTTTGGTGCATTTTCTTCAGTGATTTATATAATTATATTTTCATCCGCACAATGCTCTGCCTGTGCAGGATGCTTCTGTGGTGCATGTGGACCGCGCTGGCGTCCTCCTTTGTACGCATTTATTGCTCGGGATGGTCGTTTGCTGCGGTCCACATGCGGTGGGACTGCTCCCCCAATGAGAAACACGCTACAGTGTTTGGGGTTTGAGCAGCTCCTCCATATCTGCCACAATATTTCTGTGGTTCACATGCGATGGGACTGCTCGCCCAATGAGAAACACGCTACAGTGTTTGGGGTCTGAGCAGTTCCGCCATATTGGCCACTGCAATTCTACAGTGATTTTTTTTTTTTTCTTCCCCCAATACATCCTGATCCCCCAGAAGCTCTGTCAGATATTAAAAATCTGCTGACACTTTTGTAATGTGAGAAGAACAGTTTCAACAAGATTAGTTTTTCAAAATGAGAACTCAGGATTTTTTCAATAAAATAGTTACATCCATTACAAGCACTGAGCTGGAGGCAGGACCTGGAGCATTCGAAGACGGGTCAGAGAAATTAAAATCAAATGAAAGTCTTAGTCTATCTCACAACATTTATTATCTGTCAGGAGGAAGTGAAGGATTTGGAAGAGACGGAGTGAAATATTTATGAGACTCTGTACACATTCCAGTGCCCTCAAGAATATTACTTCGGTACATATTCAGGTTGATGACATTGAAGCAACATGGTTATTGACTGACTAAGCTAAACCTGGGTCTGTAATGCACAATTATTTTCTTCTGTTAATTGGCAAAATGGGCAAAAGCCCATATTTCATAACTGTGCCTACTTAAAGGGGTATTCCCATCATATACAATGTAGGCATATCGCTAGGATATGACCCCATTGTCTGATAGGTGCGGGTCCCACCTCTGGGACCCACACCTACAATGAGAACGGAGCAGGGACAGCTGTGGCTGGAGGACACAGGATTTCCCGGGGTCCGTCCACCACCAAGCACTGCTCTTATAGAAGTGAATGGGAGCGCACTGCACATGCGTGGCCCCTGCTCCCATTCATTTCTATGGGGCAGACGGAAATGGCTATTTTCGGCAGCCCCATAGAAATGAATGAAGGGCGGCTGCGCATACGCAGGGCGCCCTCCGTTCATTTCCCCGTTCCGTTCTCATTGTAGCTCTGGGTCTCAGAGGAGGGACCCGCACCTATCAGACAATGGGGCATATCCTAGTGATATGCCCCCATTGTCTGAGATGGCAAAACCCCTTAAAGAAAACTGAATGCAAAGGAGTTTGTTAGAAAAAGTAGCAGCCTTGGGATTAGTCTTTCCAGACAGAAAACACTCAGGTATTAGCCCATTGCCATGGACCCTCCAGATGCATAAAGCTCCAGGAAACAACCTGTTGGAGATGCCTATCCCAAATGGAGACCTATTCCCATATTTGGTTGTTAGACTGTTAGAATTTGTATTATGGCAAGAAAAAAGCAGCTAAGTAAAGAAAAACGAGTGGTCATCATTACTTTAAGAAATGAAGGTCAGTTAGTCAGCCGAAAAAATGGGAAAACTTTGAAAGTAAGAGCGATTTGACCATGAAGGAGAGTGATGGGGTGCTGCACCAGATGACCTGGTCTCCACAGTCACCGGACCTGAACCCAATCGAGATGGTTTGGGGTGAGCTGGACCGCAGAGTGAAGGCAAAAGGGCCAACAAGTGCTAAGCATCTCTGGGCTTCTAGGACTAGTCTTTCCCTTGGTACTGGATGCGGTGTTTTAACAATCAAATCATAATTAACTAGTGTCCCTAGGACTAAATTACACCTGTTAATCCAGCATTTACTTATATACCTAAGACTTAACTTTTATTAATATGCTTCTAATAGTACTAATTATAACTAACTAAATGTTTAAAATTCCAGTGCATCGCAACCTATCTCGTCTATGCAGTTTTCTATTGGGAATCTCACCACCAGATTTATTGATGCAGGGTTAGAATCACTAGTGCCTAACTGGCTGCGCGCTGCCAGTATAGTGTAGGCTCTATGTTTCAATTATCCCTGTACTAGTTAGGCTGCAACAATGTACTGTATTAAAACTGAAGCTTCACGCTGCCCCCCGACATGTTTCGCCGTGTACCGGCGTCTTCAGGGGTTAGGGCAGAGTGTGAAGCATCTCTGGGAACTCCTTCAAGACTGTTGGAAGACCATTTCAGGGGACTACCTCTTGAAGCTCATCAAGAGAATGCCAAGAGTGTGCAAAGCAGTAATCAGAGCAAAAGGTAGCTACTTTGAAGAACCTAGAATATGACATATTTTCAGTTGTTTCACACTTGTTTGTTATGTATATAATTCCACATGTGTTAATTCATAGTTTTGATGCCTTCAGTGTGAATCTACAATTTTCATAGTCATAAAAATAAAGAAGACTCTTTGAATGAGAAGGTGTGTCCAAACTTTTGGTCTGTACTGTATATATATATATATATATATATATATATATATTATTTTCCTTTATGTAAAGAAATGCTTTAATTTATTCAATTTGGAGTGATGTAACTCCATAATATATATCCTTGAAATACCTTTAAAATATAAAATTTACATATACATATGCACAAACTCTGCCTGCCCCAATCTCAGACTTGTTTTACGGATATGTGCAAACTCTGCCTGCTCTGTCCTCGGCCTCTTTCCTGACTATGAGTATTGCCCAGCCCATTGGTGCTTTGCATCGTATCTTTAATCCCTGTGGGTCAGCTACCAACTACACCAGACTATTCCAACAGGTAGCAGCTGAGTGGTTCCCCTGCAGCGTAGTCCAGATCCAGTCCAGTCCAGATGAATACTAGGGGATCACCAGGAAAATGCCCTTTGGTCTAGCCTAAACCAAAACCAGTTAGTTGGTACAGTGGGTCCACATCCACTGACAATTACACATACAAGTTGGTGAACTATAAACACTATCTGATAGGGAGACTAAGATCACCTTTCAGACAACAGCCAGTGAACCCCAAAACTGCTACTATCCTGCCAAAATAAATCTGGGTAATATTAAGCTAAGACTACCCCTAGGTTCTTAACCAGAACCTCCCATGAGGCTAGAGGAACTTTCCTGATAGAGAGTCAGGTTAAGTCTGTGGAGTAGAAAACAGAAAGCTGGTACAGGGCACACTAGGGGCAGACCTTCCAGAATGACCACAGAGGTTCAAAGGGGAGTAAGCATGCATGGTAAAAATCAGGAGGGACAGACATGGTAATGCAGTTAAGAGGTACATCTAGAGGCAGGCCAAGGTCAATTACCAGGAGAGTTGATATAAGCAGGAACTGCAGCCATAGGGTAATTCCAAAAACAAGCCAGAAGTCAGTTGACCAGAGAAGTCAATATAAAGTTGTACAATATGAAGCCCGATACAAACAAAATCACAGTCAAGTCAATTAGGATCCAGCAGTTTTAAACCCCCCACTTAGCTCTGGGATTGGACACAGAAACCTGATTTTCTCAGTTTCCAGTCAGACTGACAGGTTGACCAGCCGGGACTAGGCTGGTCAATATGACAAACCTCCCAGCACAGCCCTGTATAGTAATTTGGCTGGAGAACTTCTGGTATTATCATTCCAGACTAGTGGTATGTTGGTATAAGCATTTGAAGGGTTAGGCACAATTTCCTTTTAAAATGACCAATGATAAAGATTATTTAAAGGTATTTAATTATTTTTAGGTATCTCTGGCCATGTGTGATTATCTACATTTTACAAGAATATTCCTAAAGAATGTCAAATGTAGAGGGAAACTAGAGAGTGATCGAGTAGAATCAAAATAACATATAACATTTGTTATCATTATACCCTTTTAAAACCCATTTTACATTGTGCAAACTAAATCATTTTTATTCCTTGTTGTGATATCTAGTCCAGTGAATTTACTCACTTCACTAGTTCACATTAGTTGGATCACGTGGAACCTCTAAGGTTTTTTTTTTTTTTTTTTTTTGAGGAGATGATGGTCTATAAGAACTGTTGGATATCCACAAATCAAATGTTCTTGAAACCATGATACGAGATCAAATTTCCATTTTAATATTCATTGTATAATTTTGGGTTTCAATAAGAACAGACAAGAATACAACATACTGAAAGGGTTTTAACCACTGAATAATATATACACAAAGATTGAATTTGCGCTATATGAAGCTAGAGATCCTAGAATAGGATATTAACTGCATGGTACAATACAAGAATATGGCTTCGGTAGCTTTAAAAACTAGTAGGGAGCCACCCAGCTTGTGACAACAGAAACCTCTCAATTAGAAAAAGCACATGCTAGGTGTACTGACTTGTTCTTCAATAAATCCATTTTATCTGCCAGACCACGCTGTGAAACATTATGAGTTACTATGTTGCCTTATTCTCATCTAGAACTGAAATTGGTAAATTTGTTCTGTAATTCATTGGTTCCTTTCATCAACAAAGTGAAATATGTTCAGTGCAAATCTGCAGTGAAGAAACATTTGCCATCAAACCACCCCTAGGAGCGAATGTTAAAAAAAGAATGCTCCTTGTCATGATGGTTGAATATATATATATATATAAAATTAGAATAAATACACCGCAGCACTTCCAGTAGGTGAAAAAATAGTGGGATCCTTTATTCACCTATGCAACGTTTTGATCCACTTTCTGGGACCATTTTCAAGCAATACATCTCAGTGAACAGTGCATATTTATGTGGTCACATCATATTAACATATACAAGTATCAATCAACAAAATATACAAAAAATGGGCTCAGAAGAGCGCATATGTGCATGTGAAAACATAATAATCGGAAGACAACATCATTTGGCACATAAATCCATAAATAGAGTTTGTCCAAATGTAGTAGTGTAGAAAAAACATACATATTTTACATAAGTGGTAATATATAATGAATAGTTATCACCTGCGTGATTTAGACGGTAGGAGGGCCAAGCATGGAATTGGGCGTACTCGATGGTAGGTGGATACAGCAGCATGAAGCAAAATCTCGTGGATGCGGCGTTCCGGAACTTGAATTGCGCATGTCCATGATGTCACTCAAGGAAATCATGTGACCCCGAGTGACACATCGCGCAGCTCGTCACATGATGTATCACATGACCGTGGCATCAAACGAAGGTAAACAAATCATAGTAATATGTGATAAGCCCACCTAAATAAGGACAATTCACCCAAGGTTACATGACGGAAGATGTGCTGTCTCTCGACGCACTAACCCCCGGTGTGTGTAAGTGAAAATAGCAAGGGCCAGCGTCAGCTATTCCCCGCATAAGGCCTCTTTCACACTTGCGTTGTTGGGATCCGGCATGCACTTCCGTTGCCGGAGGTGCCTGCCGGATCCGTAACAACGCAAGTGTACTGAAAGCATTTGAAGACGGAACCGTCTTCCAAATGCTTTCAGTGTTACTATGGCACCCAGGACGCTATTAAAGTCCTGGTTGCCATAGTAGGAGCGGGGAGCGGGGGAGCGGTATACTTACAGTCCGTGCGGCTCCCCGGGCGCTCCAGAATGACGTCAGAGCGCCCCATGCGCATGGATGACGTGATCCATGTGATCACGTGATCCATGCGCTTGGGGCGCCCTGACGTCACTCTGGAGCGCCCGGGGAGCCGCACGGACGGTAAGTATGCTGCTCCCCTGCTCCCCGCTACACTTACCATGGCTGTCAGGACTTTAGCGTCCCGGCAGCCATGGTAACTATTCAGAAAAAGCTAAACGTCGGGTCCGGCAATGCGCCGAAACGACGTTTAGCTTAAGGCCGGATCCGGATCAATGCCTTTCAATGGGCATTGATCCCGGATCCGGCCTTGCGGCAAGTCTTCAGGATTTTTGGCCGGAGCAAAAAGCGCAGCATGCTGCGGTATTTTCTCCGGCCAAAAAACGTTCCGTACCGGAACTGAAGACATCCTGATGCATCCTGAACGGATTACTCTCCATTCAGAATGCATTAGGATAATCCTGATCAGTATTCTTCCGGCATAGAGTCCCGACGACGGAACTCTATGCCGGAAGACAATAACGCAAGTGTGAAAGAGCCCTAACCCACCCACACATCACTAACCTGTGGCAGGCGATAATGTCCGAGGTGGCCGTAGTGAACGTTATTAAAACAAACTGATTCGAAAGGCGCTCCAAAGGAATATTCAAGTCTCACGGAATATACCGCTAGTATCCAAAGCATCCAACCAACCACTGAGTGTAGCCCCTCCATCCATTGGTCCTAAAAGTGAAAATAAAAATATATTAGCAAAATATATTGTATTAAAATAAAACAGTTTGTTCAACACTTCCACTGACAAGGACAGGAACAATCAAGAGATCATACAAATAGCCAGGGTCTATATTCTACATTTAGTCCCCCTGGTTTAACTGTTTTTAATTTAAAAATCTACTCGGATTAGCGTTTTTTCAGCTTTTTAATGCGATTACCCCCTGTGCGGGGTAATGGGACATGGTCGAGAATCATAAATCGAAGATCACTCTCACCATGTCCCTTGTCTGCGAAGTGGTGGGAATCAGGCAGGTCTTTGCGTTTCTTTCTGATTGAGTAGCGGTGTTGGTTAATGCGTGTTTTAAAATCGCATGTGGTCTCCCCCACATATAATAACTTACATGGGCACCATAAAACATAAATAACGTAGCATGAGTCACAGGTCAAATAAAATTTAAGAGGATAAGAGACCCCATTGCTTGGATGTATAAATTCTCGACCCGTCACCATGTATTTACAATTCACACAGTGAAGGCACGGATAACTCCCACTTTTCCTAGGGGCCAAAAATGTTTGCTGTGTACCTTTGTGTGAACCGATATTATTTTTTACCAACTTGTCCTTTAAATTCTGGGCCCTTCTGTATGACATTAAAGGTCTACTAGAGAATTCTGAGATGTTCTTGTGCCCAGTATTTAAAATCGACCAGTGTTTATTGATAAACCGTTCCAAATATGAACAAATTTCCAACAAGTATTCACGCGATTTAAAGTCATGGCCGGACTGGGGGCGCAGCCTTAGGGGAGGGCAGCATGACGGGGGTTTGGTTGGAAATGGGGGGATTGGGTGGTTTAAGCTTAGGGGTGTGGCTATAGGGTTAAATAGGGTAGCTGAGGTGAGACCGGGGGCCATTTTGTCAGGATCCAAAAGAGCTGGTACCTTGTGCTTGAGCTGGTGACCGAAATGGAGCAGCTGGAGGAGACCATCGCTCGTTTGAGGGCAGCAGCGGAGGTCTGCGGCGCCGACTGGATTCAGGCGCAGGTACAGCAGATGCTCCAGGGGGCGGCTGAGGCTCCAGCTGGGCCTCAGCCAGAGTTGATCCGGCCGCGGCGGGCCAGGCCGCCGGCGCGCTATAGACCGCAGGCTTCTCAGTCTGCCCAGCCCCCTCCCAAGGCTCAGCGCCGCAAGCGGAGCCCCTCAAGGGACCCTCCACGCCGGGGGTCGGCGGGGAACGCTTCCTCCAGTACCCCCCGGCGTGGGAGGAATCCGAATAGTAGGCGGAGCCTGCGGGGTGGCCGGGCCCGGTCACCTCGTTCTGCGGTGATCGACAGCGTGGGAGAAGGACCAGGAGCGGGGGTCGTCAGCCCAGGACCGGAGGTTGAGACCCCTCGGCGTGGACGAGTCGGCGGGAGGAGCGGGGCTGCTGCAGTCGTTCCGGTGTCCGGCAGCAGGCCCCTGTCTGAAGTGATTTCGGCGCGCATAGGAGGAAGCCCCGCCCACTCCGTCGCAGCCCAAGAAGATGGAGGGCCTGACGTCTCTAGCCTGGGCCTGGCTAGGAGACTTGAAGATGAGGCGGCGACGCAGAGGATGGATCTGCTGGAGTCCGGATTGTCGGCTGGTGGGGACACAGCACCCAGGCAGCCAGGTGAGGCCTCTTGGGGAACACTTGCACAGTTTGTTGGGGGGGCTGGGGGTGTTGGGGGGTCCCCAGTAGATGTTAGCAGAGGTTTGGGGCAGTTGTTGGGGGGGCTGGCAGGTTTGCTTGCAGGATGGGGTACGGGGGGGGGCGTCTCCGTTAGCAGCGTGGGGGGTGTCCGGGCCCTCTGGGGGAGCGAGCGGGGTTGGGGGGGCCAGTGTGAGTGGTGGGACTGTGTCGTCGTCGGTGCAGACGCAGGCGGGGGGCGCGGTTGAGGAGGAGACAGTTCGGTTGGATGATAGGGCAAGGGGTGAAGTTTATGTGTGCTTTGAGGGCCCTTTGGGGGCTCATTTGAAGCAGGAGGTGAGGGAAAAGATTTGGAGGGGGGAGTATGTAGAGATTTTTTCTTTGCTTCCGCTAGATAAATTTAATTTGGATAGAGTGAGACGGGATGAGGGTAAGAAGGAGGAGGAAGAGAAGCGAAGATACCGCCTGATACCGCGTACGTTTGCAAACTGGCTGCAGGCGTTCGCGATATTAGCGAGCGTAATTGGGGAGAAGGCGCCGGAGTGCTGTTCGGCGTTGTTCTGCTATTTGGATGCAGTTGGGGAGGCGTACAGGGTGTATGGGGGAATAGCGTGGCTGCGGTACGATGAACAGTTCCGACAGCGGAAGGCGGTGAGGCCAGAGATTAAGTGGGACCACAAAGATATAGCTTTGTGGTTGAAGGTTACTGCGCCAGTGAGACAGGGCCAGTCCTTTCGGGGGGAGGCAGGAGGTAGTGGGCAGTCTAATGTTGCGTCAGCGTCAGCAAAGGGGCTGTGTTTCGCATTTAATGATGGAACATGTAAATTCGGAGCCAAGTGCAAATTCAAGCACGAGTGCTCAGTGTGTGGGGGGGCTCACGGTGCAGCGCGATGCTTTAGGGGGAACAGACAGAGGGGGGGGGATTTCAATAGCAAAGGGGGAGACGCCGGTACGTCTGGGAAGGATGGGCCCGTTTCTAGACAGGTATCCGGATAGAGAGGCGGCGGCGTTGTTGTGGGATGGGTTTTCAGTTGGTTTTCGGATCCCGTTTGTTCAGTGTGAAGCGGTTTTGCTTAGGAAAAATTTGAGGTCAGCATTGGAGCATCCGGAGGTGGTGACTGAGAAACTGGGCAAGGAGGTCAGTTTAGGCAGGATGGCGGGCCCCTTTTCGGCTCCACCATTGCCGAATTTGCGGGTGTCACCATTGGGGGTGGTTCCGAAGAAGGAGATGGGTAAGTTTCGGCTTATCCACCATCTGTCTTTTCCGAAAGGTTCGTCGGTCAATGACGGTATTGACCCCGCCTTGTGTTCGGTGGTCTATACCTCATTTGATGCGGCAGTGCAGTGGGTTAAGAAGTTTGGGAGGGGGGCGCTGTTAGCAAAGACTGACATAGAGGCGGCGTTTCGGTTGTTACCGGTGCACCCAGACTGTTTACACTTGTTGGGATGTTATTGGGGGGGGGAGTTTTTTTGTGGACAGGTGCCTGCCTATGGGCTGTTCCCTGTCCTGCGCGTATTTTGAGGCGTTTAGCTCATTTTTGGAATGGGCGGTGGCGGACTCGGCGGGGTGTGAATCCATCATTCATTACCTAGATGATTTCCTATGTATTGGTCCGTCGGGTTCTAGGGTGTGCGCTTTATTGTTGCATACTTTAGAGTCGTTGTTTGGGGTCTTTGGGGTCCCGTTGGCTACGGATAAGACGGTAGGGCCGGTTACAGAGTTGAGTTTTTTAGGGATAGTGATTGACTCGGGTAGGATGGAATGTAGGTTGCCCCTAGATAAGTTGGAGGATTTGAGGGGAGAGGTGGCAAGGGCGTCTCGTTTAAAGAAATTGCAGTTGCGGGAACTGCAGTCGCTGCTCGGGAAACTCAATTTTGCTTGCCGGATCATGCCTATGGGGAGGGTGTTCTGTAGGAGGTTGGCTATGGCAACGGGGGGGGTGATTTCGCCACATCATTATGTGCGTTTAGGTAAGGAATTGCGAGCGGACTTGAGGGTGTGGAGTTCCTTTCTGGAGCGTTATAACGGTCGCTCGTTGTTTATGGGTGATGTGGTGAATTCTTTCGATTTCGAGTTGTTTTCGGATGCAGCGGGTAGCAAGGGCTTTGGGGTTTATTGCCGGGGGCAGTGGTGTGCGGGTCAATGGCCTGACAGTTGGGTGGAGCGAGGTTGGGTGAAGAATGTGGCTTTGTTGGAGTTGTTTCCTATTGTAGTGGCGGTGGTTTTGTGGGGTGACAAGTTCCGAGATAGGAAGGTTCGGTTCCACTGTGATAACCTAGGGGTGGTGCAGGCGATTAATGGGTTGTCGGCTTCGTCGGAGTTGGTGGTGAGGTTGTTGCAACGGTTGGTGTTGGAGTGTCTGTTGATCAATGCCTGGGTGGTGGCGGTTCATGTGCCGGGAGTGGATAACGGGGTTGCTGACGCTCTTTCTCGTTCACAGTGGGACCGTTTCCGGCAGTTGGCTCCAGAGGCGGAAGAGTTTGGGAGGGAATGCCCGAGTTGTCTATGGGAGGTACTGGACGAATGGTAGCAAAGCTTATTCAGGCATCGCTGGCACCTAGGACGTGGGAGTTATATCGGAAATCTTGGCAGTACTGGGAGGATTGGTGCAGTAAGTTGGATGTGGGGGATGGGGAGTTAGAGGTCCCAATGTTGTTGTTTGTGGGGCACTGTAGGGAAGAGGGGTGGTCGGTGTCTAGGATGAATAATTGCATGGCCGGTTTGGCATTCGGTTTTAAGTGTAGGCAGCGGCCGGATGTAACTAAGTCATTTTTGGTAATGCGGGCGATGAAAGGGTGGCGAAGGGCAAGTACGGGAGGGGATAACAGGAGACCGGTGTCCTTCGGGTTATTGTTGAAGTTGGGGGAGCAGCTGGGGGGGGTGTGTTTTTCCGCCTCAGAGGTTCGGTTGTTCCGGTTGGCATTTTCCTTGGCGTTCTTTGGGGCGTTAAGGGTGGGGGAGTTGGTGAGTCCGTCAGTGCGTAGGGCTGGGGGGTTACAGATGGCGGATGTGGAGTTGTTCCATGACAGATTGGAATTCGTTATTCGCCGGTCCAAGACGGATGCGGAAGGTCGAGGTCGGAGAGTGGTATTGTTTGGGGTCCCGGATTGCACCATGTGCCCAGTGAGGAGTTTACGGGATTACTGGGGGGACAGGAGGAGTGGGATGTCGCCACTGTTGGTGCATGAGGATAATTCTTTTTTGTCGCGTTTTCAGTTTGCGGCGGTTTTTTCAAAATGCCTGGTTCGTTTGGGCTTGGGGCCGGAGGGGTACTCGAGTCATTCTTTTAGGATAGGGGCGGCAACGGAGGCGGCGAGGTGGGGGTTGGGCGACGAAATTATAAAAAGGATTGGTCGTTGGGAGTCTGTGCGGTTTAGATCATACATTAGATTGCATAGTCTGTGAGGGAGCGGCCGGGGGGGGGGGTCAGGGTAGGATAGGTGGATGGTGTTTTGCAATGTCATTATTGTTTGTTCTTGGGTTTGTTTCTCGTTGCAGATGCAGTGCCGGCCCTAGTTTGGATCCTCGGGCATTCGTATGTCTTTTGGGGGGCCGTCCGGGCAGCGGTTCGGCCGGACGGTCAGCAACTAGGGTTCTCGAGGTCCGTGGCGGTGGTGAGGTGGATAGGGCGACGAGGTATGGTTTGGGCTGGGGTGTTGCCGGAGGTTCACAGGTTTGCAAGGCAAGACAGGGCACCCGAGGTTTTAGTTCTGCACGTGGGAGGTAACGACCTGGTGGCGCGGCCGTTCCGGGAGTTGTTGCAAGGGATAAAATTTGACTTGCTGCGGTTGTGGGTATTGTTCCCGCGGATGGTGACGGTATGGTCCGATATTGTCCCTAGGAAGGTGTGGAGGGATGCTCGTTCAGTGGTAGGTGTTAATAGGGCGCGGGTTAAGGTGAACCGGGCGATGGGACGGTTCATGGCCAGGAATGGTGCTGTGGCAGTGAGGCATTTGGAGCTTGAGAAGGGTGTAGGGGGGTTTTGGCGGGCGGACGGGGTGCATTTGAATGCGGTTGGCTTGGACATGTGGAGCCTTGCAATCCAGGAGGGGATTGAAGTGGCCTTGCGTTTGTGGAGGAACGCGCAGACTTAAGGCGGTCAAGTCTGTGCGTCGGTGGCGGGGGGAGGTCCTTGAAGTTGGTCATATTCACGGAGGAGGATGCTGGGAGGGCTCCATGGTTGGGGCTGGACTCCCAGTGGTGACGGATTTTAAAGGGGCCATTCAGTGGTGCTTCTGAGCTGGAGGACAACGGCTGGAAGCAAGATGGCTAACCCACTGGGGTATTTGCGGTTGTTTGGGGGCTTCAAGGACTTCCCCTCGGGGGGGTGGAGAATTGTTATTTATTATATGTTATGTTATATGTTAATAAAAGACGGCTGCTGTGGCCGATTTATTCCAACCAAGGTGTCCGTGTGTCATTTTGGGGGGCATGTTGGGATGTGATAGATGTGAGGGTTGGTGATGGGGTTTGGAGTGAATAGAGGGGAGAATGGTTAGGGGTCGAACGGTGGATAACCAATACCACCGTCATGCTTCTTAACATTGAGTTCATGCGCAAGGATCTACTTTCCTCCATAACAAGTAAAATGGAGGAGGAGGCTTCACTTAAAGCACTATTACCTGCACATGAATTTGAGGAGTACTGCAAGAATTTCCAACCCCACCTGGATAAGCTTAAGAATGAAATCCAAGAGACTAAAAGAGGAAAATGGCAACGCGACGCAATGTACTATACAACGGGACATGTGTACAATTGGGCTGAGGGAAGCCGGGCCAATCAGAACCAGGGTCAAAGAAGGACCAAGAGAAAAGATGACCCCACTACCAGTAACCCCGCGCCTTTTTTAGGGATCCCATCCATTGCTGGAAAAAAGCCACAAGAAGGGGCGGCTGGACCAGAAACCGATACCGCAAGAACAAGGAGCCAAAAATCCTTGAAAAAGACCAATGCCTGACTGGACAGACTGTGGTAAATATATCTTCCCATATTTTTACACCTGCACAAATACAGGTATTGGAGAAGGGTCTTAGTTTTTGTCCAGCAAGTCCCATCAATTGGTTTCAGTTAGAATCTGATTTACTGTATTTCTTTAGATTGATCAAATTGAAGATTTATTTCTAGGATGCACACAACACCGTTACTATGCCTAATCATGAATTGAACCTGTCAGATTGGGGGTTAAAATTAAAAAAGGATTTTTCGCCACAAATATCCTCAAAGGCTTTTGAGGTATTTTCAGATGCAGTGTTGAGGGATATACAGGAATTAAAACAATCTGGTGTATGTGACCACATACAGCACCCTAATATGTCCAATCAGGAATTGCAGGCCTTGAAGCAGTTAATCCATGACCACTCCCTCACCATCAAATCAGCTGATAAGGGTGGTGCGGTAGTGGTCATGGATACTTCTATGTATTTGACAGAGGCAGCACGTCAATTATCAGACAGAGCGGTTTATGTTAAACTCCAAAAGGACCCCAGATTTGACATACAACGTGAACTTAAGTCTCTCATTAACCAGTATGTACAATCAGGCCTTATAGATGAACAACTGAGTGAGTTTTTGCTAGTAGAATTTCCAGTGACCCCTTTATTTTATCTATTAGCCAAAATTCACAAGAATTTACAGTGTCCCCCAGGTAGACCTATTGTTTCGGGACGTGGTTCCCTGTTGAGCAATACATCCATTTTTTTTGATAAAATACTACACACATATGTAGTGAGCTCGAAATCATATATACAAGACACAATTGACTTTTTGGGGAAGCTGACAGATTTGACAATGCCGGAGGGTGCCATTTTGGCCTCCTTCGACATTGTCAGTCTGTATACTTCAATACAGCATGACATAGGTATCTCTGTTGTAGAGTCTGCCCTGACCAACTCAGACTACACTATGGAGGCCAGAACCTTTTTACTGGCTCTGCTACGCTTGATTTTATATAATAACTATTTCCTCTTTGGAGATGACTATTATATGCAAATAACGGGGACGGCCATGGGGACGAATGTGGCCCCCACTTACGCCAACATTGTCGTCTCTTATTTGGAGGAACAATACGTCTATGTGTCCCACCACTTCAGCCATGTGCTGAGATGGTGGAGATACATAGACAATATTTTTGTCATATGGACGGGTACGGTCCCCGAGTTGAAATTGTTTCAAACTTTTTTAAATAGCCTGATTCCTGACATACAATTCACATTGGAATCTTCTACAGATTCGTTGCATTTTTTGGATGTTAATATTAAATACACAGGCACCACCCTGAATACTGAAGTTTATACTAAACCTACTGATCGTAACATCGTCCTCAGATATGACAGTGCTCATCCGCGAACAATGGTACGATCACTTCCCTACAGCCAATTCATTAGAGCTAAGAGGATAGTCAGTGATACATCTACACTAGACAGGACCTTGGAAAGAATGACACAATCTTTCAGACAGAGAGGTTACCCAATATCTACATTGCAACAACAACGCAAACGCATTGATCGAAGAGATAGAGGCCAATTGTTTCAGGGCACTAGGAGAGACCACTCCAATAAAATTCCTTTTGTATCCACCTTTTGTGAAGCTAGTCCACATGTAAATAAATTATCAATAAACATTGGTCGATTTTAAATACTGGGCACAAGAACATCTCAGAATTCTCTAGTAGACCTTTAATGTCATACAGAAGGGCCCGGAATTTAAAGGACAAGTTGGTAAAAAATGATATCGGTTCACACAAAGGTACACAGCAAACATTTTTGGCCCCTAGGAAAAGTGGGAGTTATCCGTGCCTTCACTGTGTGAATTGTAAATACATGGTGAGGGGTCGAGAATTTATACATCCAAGCAATGGGGTCTCTTATCTCTTATCCTCTTAAATTTTATTTGACCTGTGACTCATGCTACGTTATTTATGTTTTATGGTGCCCATGTAAGTTATTATATGTGGGGGAGACCACATGCGATTTAAAAACACGCATTAACCAACACTGCTACTCAATCAGAAAGAAACGTAAAGATCTGCCTGTTTCCCACCACTTCGCAGACAAGGAACATGGTGAGAGTGATCTTCGATTTATGATTCTCGACCATGTCCCATTACCCCGCACAGGGAGTAATCTCATTAAAATGCTGAAAAAACGCGAATCCGAGTGGATTTTTAAATTACAAACAGTTAAACCAGGGGGACTAAATGTAGAATATAGACCCTGGCTATTTGTATGATCTCTTGATTGTTCCTGTCCTTGGGTGAATTGTCCTTATTTAGGTGGGCTTATCACATATTACTATGATTTGTTTACCTTCGTTTGATGCCACGGTCATGTGATACATCATATGACGAGCTGCGCGATGTGTCACTCGGGGTCACATGATTTCCTTGAGTGACATCATGGACATGCGCAATTCAAGTTCCGGAACGCCGCATCTGCGAGATTTTGCTTCATGCTGCTGTATCCACCTACCATCGAGTACGCCCAATTCCATGCTTGGCCCTCCTACCGTCTAAATCACGCAGGTGATAACTATTCATTATATATTACCACTTATGTAAAATACGTATGTTTTTTCTACACTACTACATTTGGACAAACTCGATTTATGGATTTATGTGCCAAATGATGTTGTCTTCCGATTATTATGTTTTCACATGCACATATGCGCTCTTCTGAGCCCATTTTTTGTATATTTTGTTGATTGATACTTGTATATGTTAATATGATGTGACCACATAAATATGCACTGTTCACTGAGATGTATTGCTTGAAAATGGTCCCAGAAAGTGGATCGAAATGTTGCATAGGTGAATAAAGGAACCCACTATTTTTTCACCTACTGGAAGTGCTGCGGTGTATTTATTCTTATTTATTGTGTGTCACTTTGGCTAAGTGCAACACCGCTGGAACCCATCGCTACAAGTTTCTCCACCGGGTGTGCTGCCCTGAACTTCCAATGTCTATATATATATATATATATATATATATATATATATATATATATATATATATAATATAATATAACATTATAATACAGTATATAATATTGTAATATACATATCGCAATAAACATATAAATGCAGTTTAACAATGTGAAACAGTATAAGAGTCAACGACGACAAAAATCACAGTGTAAGTTAACCCTTCAAAGTGTAATAAAGAAGTGATTTGATAGCTTTTCAGGGTATATGGAATCAAATATGGCTGGCTGAGATTGCTGGTACTTGGGAAGTGATAACGACGCCTGACTGTGGCCAATAATCGACCATACAGCGAGCCTGTGTCATGTGTCAGTTCCTGATCACGCCCCAGGTTCTTTACTATTGCCATTTCCACCTCAATGAAGCATCACTATTTTATTATATATTCATGTGTGTGGTTCCAGATGGTAATAACATATAAGAACCTGGCAGGTGTTATTAAGCCCCGCCCATAGAAGCACCTGATAACCATGGATGTATGATTGGATGGAGGAATGGTTGATTGGTAGAATGAGTGGATGAATAGATGGTTGGATGGATGGACAGATGGTAGGATTGATAGATGGACTTATACATTTAAATAGAATGATTAATATCTGCACCTTTATGTCAGCCTTTAAAATCTGTTATTCTGATCTGTCTGGTCATTCAGGCTTGTCAGAGTGCTGTATGGTGTTGACATGAAGGGGACATTTTCCTCTCATTCCCTCTTGCCAGCCGAGCCCACCATTCACTCACAATCAAGAAAACTTTACCCTGCGCTAAATGTGTTTTTAGCGCTGTAATAATACCTCGAATGTAGGTAGATCTGGACAGCACGCGATTCCGGTGTGCGTGGCTGTGGGAAGGAGAAGTCTCTGGTAACCCCATATAACGAAATCCTGGCACGCACTGAGTTTCTCAATTGTTCTGCTCTTTTTATATAACTTGCCAAATAATTGTGCACACAATGTAATATGAGAGAACTATAAATTGTTCTTGGTGTTTGTAATACAGGTCAAGTACAGAACGATATTGCTGAAATGCGTAGCGATGAGGTATTAGTACGAAATCCAGGCACGCGCTGAGTTTCTCAATTATTATGCTCCTTTTATTTCATTAAAGGTATACATCATCATCAGGTCAGAAAAAAAAAAGACCAAACTAATAAAACTATTTAAAAGACAAGGTTCTCCCCTAAATATGAAGCCTCAGCTGTGTACAAGTAAAAAATAAACACACAAAATATCCATAAGTCTCAATGTAAAAAATTATTACAATTCCTAAGATATCTATCTATCTTTCTGTCTATTATCTATCTGTCTATCTATGTATCCATATCTATCTATCTAGTGTAAGGGATCACTTTCTCTCAGGGGGTCACAGTCACAGACTTTTTCGCAGACAACCGGATTTAATGTCCAAACTGGTGCTTTATTGTGGCACTTCAGCACCCACACAAACATAAGCATCAAAATGAAACAAACACCTGCCCGTCTGGGCTCTAAATAATACACAATAGTTTCCCTGACTCTCCTCTAAGCACAGGGTCTCAGGTTCCAAGCCTTAGCAGGTCTGACCATCTGACACAAGTCCATACGGGAAGGTATCTGGCTTCACATAGCCTCGTGGCCCCTCAGCCACATACGGTCCAGCAGCCTCCAGGCTGTGACCACACCAGCACCCTTAGAGGGAGATGGTCCTGAAGTCCTCCCGACTCTGACCGTGTGACCCTCTTTCTGTAGGCGTCGCTGAGCCCCCCAAAGTTCAGGGTTTACAAAGCCTTGTGGCCCCTCAGCCCTCCTGGCTGAGACCATACAGAGCCTCTGTAGGCCTCTGTTTCCAAGTTTTCTCTCTCTGAATGACACACAGAGGGTTGGTTTTATCCCTCCTTGATTAGAGCAGGCCTCACCTGCGATGACCTAGGGTAAAAGACAATATGCGGACTGGAAGGGTGTGGACTGGCAGATTCCACTGCCAAACCTATCCATCAGTCCAAATGAAATCCAGCCCAGAACAAAATGTAAACAAAACTGTCTCAGTCTGGCTCGGCTATTTCCGTCTGCCCCATAGAAATAAATGTGAGCAGGGGCCGCATGTGTGCGGTGCCCTCCCATTCACTACTATGGGAGCAGTGGGGAGCAGCTCTTGGTGGTGGACGGACCCCTGGAAATCTGGGGTCCTACAGCCACAGCTCTCCCCGCTCTGTTCTCGTTGTAGGTGCAGGTCCCAGAGATGGGACCCGCACCTATCAGATATGGGGGCATATCCTAGCGATATGCCCCCATTGTATGTGATGAGAATACCCCTTTAAGAACTATTATGGTCACGCCTGTAAGGACAGGGTCACATGCACCATGGCAGCCAATGACTGGCATGTCTCCATTACTGCTGAGGACAGTGATTGGCTGCAGCAGTCACATGCCATTTAACTGCATGTCACTGTTGCAGTCTGTAAACAAGTCCAGTAGTGCAGAGAATGGCAGTGGAGAAAGCCGTATATATACCATCTTTTTTTTAAATTATTATTATTATTATTATTATTATAATTTTCTTTTTATTTTAGACCACTTTGAGGCATGCCCAAGATTTTTAATTATCTTGGACAACCCCTGTAAGATCATGTTCACCCCAGCATTTGTATTTGCTCCATTATAGTGACAGGACAATGAAAAACAGAAGGGCTAGACCAGGGGTCCTCAAACTTTTTAAACAGGGGGCCAGTTCACTGTCCCTCAGATCGTTGGAGGGCAGGACTATAGTTTAAAGGGGTATTCCCATCTTGGACAATGGGGGCATATAGTTAGGTGTGGGTCCCACCGCTGGGTCCCGCACCTATATAGAGAACGGAGCCCCGAAAAGTGAATGGGAGCGTACCGCGCATGCACTGCCCATGCTCCCATTCATTTCTATGAGGCCGACGAAAATAGCCGAGCCAGCGCTCGGCTATTTTCGGCAGCCCCATAGAAATGAATGGAGGGCAGCTGCGCATGCGTAGTGCTCCCTCCATCACTTTCGGGGCTCCGTTCTCTATATAGGTGCGGTTCCCAGCGGTGGGACCCGCACCTATAGGACAATGGGGGCATATCCTAGCGATATGCCCCCATTGTCCAAGATGGGAAAACCCCTTTAACTATGAATAAATTCCTATGCACACTGCACGTATCTTATTTTGAAGTGAAAAAACACATTTCCCTACCCCTGAACGTCTCCTTCTCCTTTCGTCTTCTCCGGACTTCCTGTGACGCAGCTGCACATAAGGTTCACAGGTCTGGAAGGAGGTGCGCCTGCGCGGCAAGACGGATAGAACCAGTGGCGGATCCAGAGCTCCCCAATACTATACTGCAGAAACAGATAATACCACTGATAATATTAGTGCCACACAGAGCCCCCCATATAAAATACCCCTTTGTGGCCTCAGTAAATGTCCCCATAGTGCCCCCCAATAATGTGCCAGTAAGAGGTGCTCCCATAGATGCCCCCCAATCATGTGCTAGTGAAAAGTGCCTCTCCCCGCCACTCATGTACCAGTAATAAGTGCCACTCTCCTCTCCCCCCCACTCATGTGCAAGTCTCCTCTCTGCTGCCACCCCCCATGTGCCAGTAATACGTGCCAATTCTCCCCCCATCATGTGCCAGTCTCCTCTCTGCTGCCACCCCCCCATGTGCCAGTAATAAGTGCCAATTGCTGCCCCCCCATGTGCCAGTAATAAGTGTGGCAGAAAAATTGGCCGATTTAATAAAATAAAAAAAACGCTCATACTTACCATCTGCGATGCGGTGCGATGCAGGCCTCTTCTGGCCTGTGTCCCGCTCTGTACTGCTCAAGCGGCGCGATGATGTCATCGCGCCGCCTGCACTGGCCTCTGATAGGCTGCCGGCACAAGGCCCGCAGCCTATCAGAGGAACAGGGAAGGGACACGCCTCTCCCTCCCCTGCCACAGCACAGCAATCTGTATCGCTGTCCTGAGGACGGCGATGCAGATCACTATGGAGATGAGCGCAATGGAAGCGCAGCGTTCATCTCCTGCTGTGCCCTGCCAGAATTGCTGAAACGGCTAAAACACCCGGCGGGCCGGATCAGTGTCTTTGGAGGGCCGCATGTGGCCCGCGGGCCGTAGTTTGAGGACCCCTGGGCTAGACCATCACATAAGAGACATAGACACTGGCCGACAGACCCAATTGATTAATGGGGCCCTTTGGGTTTCCATCATGCATATAACAAGACAAAATAGAGCAGAATGCTGCATTTCCTTGTACCACATTTTTTATGGAATCTGCTATGGAGGTCCTTGATGGAGCCAGATAACGTAGATGTGAATGTGGCTAAGTTCTGATAACTCTCGGAGCAGAGCTAAAAAGGAACCTGCAAGACTGGCCTTCTGTATAACAGATACTATAGGCCAGACAAAATACATTATTTTTCAGCAGATCGTGGGAATTTGAACTGGATAGAACATCTGTAGATGTTCAGCCATTTTAGATTCAATGGATGATTATAATTTCTCAGCGTTCTGTATTGAAATAACATGCATTGGAGAGTTAGTGGTAACACCTATTGATTATCTGGTGTTTTTGGCCAGGGTAAGCCCTAAAGAGTATAATAGTAGAAGGTGATTTCGAATTTGCAATCTAAGGAAGGCAAATGTTAATCTTGGTAAATGTAAGGTAAATGTAAGGTAAATGTTAATGTTGATGACACATATTTGGCCGAAAGGTGCCATATTCGTACAGTTTCATTAACTGGCTCCAAAAAAGTCTCATTAACTGATTCCAAAAATGTAAAACAAAATGCCAAGAAGAAGCAAGCAGCCAAATGTCTGCCATTTGCTAATCTCTCGCTCATGGAAAGTTTGGATATTGGTTCTGATGGACCAGTCATGATGACCGGAATGTTGATAGACCTTAGCAGGAAGCTTCTCCCATAAACCAAGGCACATAAAATAAAACTGTCTTACCTATCTTATCTATTCAAGAAACCTACTGTACCAAAACTTATGATAGACAAGTCAAGTATCATAGAGAAGTCAAGCAGCCCGGTCACATAGTCCTCCCTTTTAAAAACGCTGATGAATGATACCATCTGCCAGTAACAATCATAAAGCCTGAATCCACAGTATAAGTGTGACAAATCTTATTATAGAAAGGCATTTATGAAGGAATACTTTGAGATCTCATTCTGTATAAACCAGCTTGTATATCCGTTTCTTTAGCTACAATGTTCATTAGTGCTCATTTTGAAGTCTTTCTTGTGCTAATCACAAAAGCACTCATTATGTGGAGACAAGTAGTTTCAACTTTTCAATACTGAAATTGTTGCCACGTGAAAAATTATTTATGTGAATATGACTGCTGAGTCAAATAAGCATTTCAAATGTGTAAATCCCTAAGGATGTAAGAAAGTGTTAACTATGGGATTACAGAAGATTTATTAGTAATTTTGCTATGTACTGTGATCTTGGATTTTGGCTGCTCCTTAAAAGAAGATATATACGGGACTGAGAATGCCTTTATGTATTTAAATTAATATTTAACTTTTATTTATGTCTTATAAAATATATGACAGTAGAGTGTAGTAGAAACCTGCACTAGAAAAGGGAGGGAGCACACAGGGTCTATAGTTGCAAATAAGGCCTACTTAGTTACCTAGTCTGTTGGGGGAATATTGGGGAGGAGCCTACTAATGAGGACAGTAACTCACCCTAAGTGCTCACCCTACTTGACCTGGTCTACTGAGTGTGAATACCTCAGTGGCTGTAGTCGGGGCACTCGTCCTTAGAAGGACGACCCCCAGCCTCAGGAACCTCGGGCCTATGCTATGAAGCCCTATGCTCTTACCTCCCTAGTAGATGTCTTATGTACCTTTATCCAACGCGTTTCACCAATGTGGACTCGGCTCATCAGGGATATTGGTTAACAGGGCACCGGAAGCAGTGGCTGTGCATCTGTTATCTTCTTATGGCAGTGGCAATCTATCCGTACTCTCGCGTCTCCTTTTAAGCGCGCCGCTCCTCCCACATTTCATTTGACCAATAGTTCTTGTGTGTGCGTCAGTAATCACATGCCCTCTTCATACGGAGACACACATCACGAGGTACCGCCTCATTACGAGTACGGGCTCGCTGCGCTCCGTCACTACCCGGAAGTGACATGTTATGTGGGCGTGATAAGTTGCTATGGGGATCTAGCTCCGCGTCCCCGGCTAGACTTCCGTACAGCAAGGCTCAGTTAATGATCGCTGTATAGCAATGTTGGTTCCGTCTGGGTTGGAGGAAGAAAAAATGATTTTAGCAATACTGGTTAAGGAATCCAGATTACATTAACTTACTCTGTCCTGAATATTACTAAGGACACCAGAGAGGACATTGTAATCTATTCTAAGTAACCATGGGCATTGTTGCCTTAGTGTCTGTAAATATTGGTTACGTTTTACATTCACTAGAGGTGCTGGTCAGATTTTAGGGACTCTATATAGTGCCTAGTTCCTGTATACACAGTGAATAGGTATGCCAGTAAAACGTCGGTGCTTATTCATACAGTTATATGGATATATATACATAGAGTAGATATAATTATATGGATATATATACATAGAGTAGATTTTACATTTACTGGAGGTACCGATCATGACATGGGGACTCTATATAGTCCCTGTATGCTATATACACAGTGAACAAGTATACCAATGCATCGTCAGTGCTAATTCATATGGTTATATGGATGTATACATTATCCATTTCTGTCTGCAGTATCATAATGTCACAACCATGGTTATGGTCGTGACTCCTGATCCGCATGCTGTTGCCTGCGGTTTGTTTTTGGTCAATCACATGGTGAGGGTGGCTGGATTGTTGCCTCACGTGTGGTTGCCGCTGGCAACATGTTTGTGCTTTGCAGCTTGCTGCAAGCTGCATGCGGTTACACCTGGCAACCTGCGTTGTAGGTGCGCCTTTTTATATATCTGGTGTGCACGAAGTTTGGATGTGTGCACTGGGGTGGTTTCCCTTCACTTGTGGCTGCCCGAGGTAACGTGGTGTTTTCTGTACATGTGGTGGCAGTGTCTTGGCCTACTGGCTGACTCCCAGGACACGGTTGCCACGCATGTCGTTGCCTGCGGTAAGTTTGTTAACTTCCCCTGTATGTGGCTGTTCTCCCTTCCCTGGTGTGAGAAGGGTTAATTCCCTTCTGTGTGTGTGAACACTGGGTGTGTCTGTGTGGGTGTGGCCACTTTGAGCTATAAAGCCTCAGTGGAGACCTGAAGCTGAGAGGTACTCCAGCCTTGTTTGTAAGCTGGAGGCACCCTCCTGGTCTCTTATTCCATCTGCCAGTGAGGGCCACCCTTGTGGTCATAAATTGTGATACACAATGTTATGAAGATGTGTTTGTGTTATGCTTATTAATTGCAGCGTATGGTTTCCTGGGTTCCTGTGTGGTGTGTGCTCTGTCTCTTGTGTTGTTGTGGACAGCAGCACTTATACTTGGGTTCCAGGCTCTGTGTCTGTGGCAGGTAGGTGTGGTACTAGTTGCACTTACCTGCCATTGCCATATGTCTGTTTCTGTTCCCTTTGCAGCCCGGCCAGTTTAGACTCCTGTTTCTCCACATCCAGGAGGAACAGGTGGTCTACCCAGCTCCTAGTTCAGGGATCGGCGGAGGGTGAGTAGGGATCCGAGGTTCCTGAGCATGAGCCCTCCTACCTTCAAGGTCGGCTCATGCGGCTAGGAGTTAGGGTCAGATTAGGGATGCATTAGGAGGTTACCTGCTCCCTAATTCTGTGGTCCTGGCCGAGCAGTGACTAACATCTCGTGGCATCGCACGGCTGAGGGTTTCCCCCATCCTCAGCCGTGACACATATTCATGCACATAAAGACGGTGTTTTGGATAGCGGGTAGGTAGAGAGGGGTGGGTTAGTGGATTTCTTAGATGTATATGAGTATGATCTAGTCTACTGTAAATATGATTTTACAGGAATGGCTTATATGAGAGGTACTTATTAAGACTGTTAGGTGTCACTGATTTGAGTTTGTAGATCCATCTCGTTTCTGCCTTTAAGATCATTTTATCCCAGTCTCCACCCCTCTTCGGTTTGGGGACATACTGGATGCCTATGAATTTAAGGCAGGTGGTATCTACATTGTGGTACTGATTTATATGTCATGCCACTGATGTATCCTTTTTGTTTTGGATGTCATTGATGTGGTCTCTGATCCGTCGCCTAAATTCCCTTTTCGTTTTGCCAACGTAGTCAAGGGGGCAGGAGCATTGTGCCAGATACACTACACCCATAGTGAGACAGTTTACATAGTCACTTAAGGTGTATTCTGTATGTGTAAAAGAGCCTGTAAACTCCTTAGTTTTCAATACTTGACTACAGGCCGTACATCTCCCACATTTAAAAGTACTAGTGGGCCTCCTCGACAACCAGTTTCCAGGGTTCTGAGGGGGCTAATAGTGACTATTGACCAGTCTGTCCCTTATACTTCTACCCTTCCTATATGTTATTAGGGGATAGGGTCCTATTATGTCTTCCAGATCTGGGTCTGTTTTGAGTATGCCCCAGTGTCTGGATAGCACCTGTCTGACTTGCTGGTGTGCGTCATCAAAGGTGCCAATGATTCGAGCAGTATTCTGCATCTTCATCGGCCCCATCCTCTCTTTCTTTGGTATTAGCACCGTGTCTCTATTTTCCGAGCATGCTGCCTCATAGGCCACTCGCAGTACTCTGTCTGGGTAGCCTCTTTCCCTGAATCTGTATCTCAGATCTTTTGCTTCACTTTTAAATTTTTTCATAGTGGAGCAATTCCGGCGGAGTCTGAGATATTGACTTTTGGGAATGCCCTTCCGTAGGGCATAGGGGTGGGCACTTTCCCAGCGAAGAATACTGTTGGTGGCCGTCTTTTTACGGTAGATGGAGGTAGTTATGTTGTTACCTGAGCCTCTTTCTATCAATACATCCAAGAATGGCAAGGAGTCATGGTTGTGTTCAGAAGTAAACCTGAGGCCCAGGTCATTATTGTTAATTATCTCCATAAATTCCATAAAAGACTCCTCTGATCCTCTCCACAGTACAAAAATATCGTCTATGAACCTTAGCCAGACAACTATAATCTCTTGCCACTTGTCCATCTTCTCCGATCCGATATAGTTGGATTCCCACCAGCCCAGGAGCAGATTTGCGTACGACGGCGCACACGAACAGCAAGTCAGACAGGTGCTATCCAGACACTGGGACATACTCAAAACAGACCCAGATCTGGAAGACATAATAGGACCCTATCCCCTAATAACATATAGGAAGGGTAGAAGTATAAGGGACAGACTGGTCAATAGTCACTATCAGCCCCCTCAGAACCCTGGAAACTGGTTGTCGAGGAGGCCCACTGGTACTTTTAAATGTGGGAGATGTACGGCCTGTAGTCAAGTATTGAAAACTAAGGAGTTTACAGGCTCTTTTACACATACAGAATACACCTTACGTGACTATGTAAACTGTCTCACTATGGGTGTAGTGTATCTGGCACAATGCTCCTGCCCCCTTGACTACGTTGGCAAAACGAAAAGGGAATTTAGGCGACGGATCAGAGACCACATCAATGACATCCAAAACAAAAAGGATACATCAGTGGCATGACATATGAATCAATACCACAATGGAGATACCACCTGCCTTAAATTCATAGGCATCCAGTATGTCCCCAAACCGAAGAGGGGTGGAGACTGGGATAAAATGATCTTAAAGGCAGAAACAAGATGGATCTACAAACTCAAATCAGTGACACCTAACGGTCTTAATGAGTACCTCTCATATAAGCCATTCCTGTAAAATCATATATACAGTAGACTAGATCATACTCATATACATCTAAGAAATCCACTAACCCACCCCTCTCTACCTACCCGCTATCCAAAATACCGTCTTTATGTGCATGAATATGATACTGCAGACAGAAATGGATAATTTATACATCCATATAACCATATGAATTAGCACTGACGATGCATTGGTATACTTGTTCACTGTGTATATAGCATACAGGGACTATATAGAGTCCCCATGTCATGATCGGTACCTCCAGTAAATGTAAAATCTACTCTATGTATATATATCCATATAATTATATCTACTCTATGTATATATATCCATATAACTGTATGAATAAGCACCGACGTTTTACTGGCATACCTATTCACTGTGTATACAGGAACTAGGCACTATATAGAGTCCCTAAAATCTGACCAGCACCTCTAGTGAATGTAAAACGTAACCAATATTTACAGACACTAAGGCAACAATGCCCATGGTTACTTAGAATAGATTACAATGTCCTCTCTGGTGTCCGTAGTAATATTCAGGACAGAGTAAGTTAATGTAATCTGGATTCCTTAACCAGTATTGCTAAAATCATTTTTTCTTCCTCCAACCCAGACGGAACCAACATTGCTATACAGCGATCATTAACTGAGCCTTGCTGTACGGAAGTCTAGCCGAGGACGCGGAGCTAGATCCCCATAGCAACTTATCACGCCCACATAACATGTCACTTCCGGGTAGTGACGGAGCGCAGCGAGCCCGTACTCGTAATGAGGCGGTACCTCGTGATGTGTGTCTCCGTATGAAGAGGGCATGTGATTACTGACGCACACACAAGAACTATTGGTCAAATGAAATGTGGGAGGAGCGGCGCGCTTAAAAAGAGACGCGAGAGTACGGATAGATTGCCACTGCCATAAGAAGATAACAGATGCACAGCCACTGCTTCCGGTGCCCTGTTAACCAATATCCCTGATGAGCCGAGTCCACACTTGGTGAAACGCGTTGGTTAAAGGTACATAAGACATCTACTAGGGAGGTAAGAGCATAGGGCTTCATAGCATAGGCCCGAGGTTCCTGAGGCTGGGGGTCGTCCTTCTAAGGACGAGTGCCCCGACTACAGCCACTGAGGTATTCACACTCAGTAGACCAGGTCAAGTAGGGTGAGCACTTAGGGTGAGTTACTGTCCTCATTAGTAGGCTCCTCCCCAATATTCCCCCAACAGACTAGGTAACTAAGTAGGCCTTATTTGCAACTATAGACCCTGTGTGCTCCCTCCCTTTTATAGTGCAGGTTTCTACTACACTCTACTGTCATATATTTTATAAGACATAAATAAAAGTTAAATATTAATTTAAATACATAAAGGCATTCTCAGTCCCGTATATATCTAATTTGAGACCACTGAGACTATACAATAGGAGGTCCAATAACTGTAGATCCCTATTACATATACATGAAAGCTCCTTAAAAGAAGTTCCGGATGCTAAACGAGTTAGCGTCCATTCACAAGTCCGTAGAATGGGTCCGGATCCGTTCCGCAACATTGCATCGCATTTCCGGAGAGCGGCCCTGATCTTCCGGTCCGCGGCTCCCAAAATAAATAGAACATGCGGACAAGAATAGGCAGTTCTATGGGGGTGCCGCAATTTGTGGATCCGCAATACACTACGGACGTGTGAATGGACCCTTAATGTGTGTATTCCAATGCTATTTCTAGTGTACAATTGGGACAAACACTTCCACATATCTTTCTTTATTTCATATTTAAAATTTTGAAAATAGCTTACAAAAATAGAAATATAAAGACCTTAGTCTGTATGATTTTTCACTCTTCTTTAGTCAAGGGTGCAACTAGCATTTCTGCTGCCTGACGAGAAAACAGAAATGGCGCCCCCCATGCCAATTTCTTAACCTAGCCCCTTTGCCCCAATGAAATTGCTCATTGCCCATGGCCCTTCTGTTGTCCCCCTCTTGTCCCTACCTGGTACTGCCTGAGGCGATTTCCTCCCCTGGCCTCATTGGTGGTGCACCCCTGTCTTTAGTCCATGCAATGGTAGCCGACATTACCATGCATTCTCCGCTCGGAGTCTTCTTTCCATATTCTAACCATATTCTACTCAGCGACAGGGAGCTTCAAGCACCTTCTTTGCAATGTTTCGAGGGCACACAGCAGTGTTTAGTTAGACCGATTCTCAGCATATTTACCAGATTTCAGCTGGACCTCCACCAGTCCCCATTATAGTTAATGGGGCCGGGAGCCCTGCTAGAACAGCCTGCTGGATCTCTGAGCTCTAATGTAAAACTAGCCTAACTTTCAGAAGAGCATAGTGTTCATGGAATATGGATGACACACGGAGGGCAAAAATTAGACACACGGACCAAACCTGTACATCTTCACGGATTAAACACTGACTGATTTTTTTCACAGATGTCAAACGGAGACGGAAATGTGAAGAAGGCCTAACTCGGGAACGGAGCGTTGGATCAACAGTATTTACCCTTAGAGAAAATCAAAAACACTCCTGCGCTCCCATACAAAAAAATCTACCAACCTATAGTTGAAGGTCCGCTGCACAGTGTATATAATGGGCTTTGCTGCTGACGCCCAGCCACTGTATTTTATGTGTCACATTTCTACCTACCAGCGCCAGTGTAAGCTTTTACCGTAAGGTAAATCAGTATTTACCCTTAGTTGGATAGGGAGTGCGCTGGTGACAGACTTACTTTAAATCCTGAAAATATGCTGTACTGTGTGTTGTGAATCTTGGCATTTTACATGTGTAATCTATTCTATCTATCTATTCACTTATAATCGATATACCTAGATCTATCTATCTAGTTAATGATGTTAATGAATATGCTGATTTAATCATACAGTGTAAAGAAATGTATGAACTATTATGGTCCTTTCTGGACGGACAGGGTCACATGCACCACTGCAGCCAATGACTAGCCTCAGTGGTGACATGTCCCCATTACTGCTGAGGACAGGGATTGGCTGCAGCAGTCACATGCCATTTACCTGCATGTCACTGCTGCAGTCTGTAAACAAGACCAATGGTGCAGAGAATGACACCGGAGAAAGCAGTATGTATACCATCTTTTTTTAATTTTATTTTAGACCACTCGGAGGCATACCCAAGATTTTTTATGATCTTAGGCAACCCCTGTAAGATCATGTTCACACCAGCATTTGTATTTTCTCCATTATAGAAACAGTAAATCTATCTATTTATTCATAGCCAAAGATACTTTGGTGGACCGTGTCAAGTCCCATCACGGCCAGTAGCTATTATGAAAAGAGAGCAATTAAACATGTAATGAGTGGAGGAACTGCTCTCAGATCTCCCTGTATTGAGATGTCCGCAAGGGAGATGGTGGACAAGGGCTTGTTCATACCTCTCAGATCAAGCAGAGTGGTATCCTTACAAGGGGGACAAAGGGATCACAGCAGTTTAAGGATCATGAGGGCCATTTATATTGCACAGCAGTCTGCCACTGAGAAAAACATGCAAGAGAAAACACAGTGATGAAACGCATGGATAAATTGTAGTGTGCAAAGCCGGTATAGTTGTCGTATTAATCCCTAAACAAAAACCATGGGTAAAATAGGGTGTGCAGACTTTTCTTAATGAACAAGGATAATGCTCACATTGATCTCTTAAGTCCAGTACCCGGTTATGTCACATCATAAAGATAATCCACACCGTGATGCCATAGGACAGTGATAATCCACTCGGCTAAGTTACAGATCAGGAGATATACAACCAGTGATGTCACAGCAGAGAGATTTGCCCAGTGATGTCACAGTACAAGATCACAGAATGATATCAGAGTACAGGTATGCCAGCATTTGTTATACCATGATTCTGTAATGACCGACATCACGCACAGGGAGGATAAAAAGGAAAGCCCTGCCCAAGGGAGAGGGAAAGGTGGTGACCCCTAACTCACCTTGCGGCTGGCACCTGACTGCCCTGACGTCTCTAGACAGGTTCCTCACCCGTGCAGCGATCACGTGCCTAAACCCTGGCTTTCCCTAAAATGAGCCCTAGATAGTGAACGGGCCGGTGGGATCGCTAGTCCGCACCACTATCACTAAAAGGGAAACACCAGGGAGAGGACAGACAAAACAGACAAACACATGCACCCAGGTGGGCGATCACAATAGACCACAAAGGTCCAACAGGGATCCGGAGGGTAGCGTTCTGGACCAACTACCAGAGAACGCAGCAACACAGCTCCAGAAGGTCAGAATAGATGTCCAGGCAGGAAGTTCTATCTCTGGCAACTAGAGAAGTGTGAGAGAGGAATATAAGGAGGTTTGGGAGTGCTGGACAAGGAACAGCTGAGGAGAAGGAGCTACGGATCCCTGAGTGAGCCAAAAGGGTTTGCAAAGCAAACCCAGAAAGCTACCATAAGGAAAACAGCCCTATCTTAAATAGAGCGTGCAGCCAACCGCTGCGACTTCCTGACCCCGGGTATAACGGAGTCAGGCGTGGTTCTCGATACCCTCGTGACAGTACCCCCCTCTCTACGAGGGGCCTCCGGACACTCAGGACCAGGTCTCTCAGGATGAGAGGCATGAAAAACCCAAACTAGCCTGTTGGCGTTTACCTCAGACGCAGGAACCCACATTCTTTCCTCGGGACCGTAACCTCTCCAATGCACCAGATATTGAAGAGAGCGGCGGACCCGACGAGAATTAACAATTTTGGATATCTGAAATTCTAGATTACCATCCACGACAACAGGAGGGGGTGGCAGCGGTGACGGTTCTAGAGGTGGAACATATTTTTTGAGTAATGACTTATGAAAAACATTATGAATTTTAAAAGTCTGAGGTAACTCCAGGCGAAAAGCCACGGGGTTGATGATGGCTACAATTTTGTAAGGGCCAATAAACCTAGGACCCAGTTTCCAAGAGGGAACCTTCAATTTAATATTCCTAGTAGACAACCACACATAGTCATTCACTCCTAGGTCCGGACCTGGCGACCGTCTCTTATCAGCCATGCATTTGTATTTACCTCCCATATTTTTCAAGTTAGCTTGCACCTTCTGCCATACCGATGAAAGAGATGACGAAAACCGTTCCTCTTCGGGAACCCCAGAAGACCCCCCCTCCTTGAAAGTACAGAATTGGGGATGAAAACCATATGCACCAAGAAATGGTGACTTGCCAGTGGATTCCTGACGACGATTATTTATGGCAAACTCAGCTAACGGTAAATATGATGACCACAACTCTTGGTTTTCAGACACAAAACATCTTAGATATGTCTCAAGGTTTTGGTTGGTACGCTCAGTCTGTCCATTCGACTGAGGATGGAAAGCTGAGGAAAAGGACAAGTGTACCCCCAAACGGGAACAAAAAGCTTTCCAAAATTTAGAAATAAACTGGGTACCCCGATCCGAAACAACATCGGAGGGGACCCCGTGAAGCTTCACGATTTCACTGACGAATACCTGAGCAAGAGTCTTAGCATTAGGTAGTGCGGGTAACGCAATGAAGTGTACCATTTTGCTAAACCTGTCCACTACTACCAAAATAACTGTTTTACCCGCAGACAAAGGTAAGTCAGTGATAAAATCCATTGAGAGATGTGTCCACGGTCTATTGGGAATGACGAGTGGTAATAGAGACCCTGCAGGACGTGTATGTGAAACTTTTGCGCGCGCACAGGTAGAACAAGAAGACACAAAATCCAATACATCCTGACGCAACCTTGGCCACCAAAAACGACGAGACAATAGCTCCAAGGTTGCTTTACTACCCGGGTGCCCAGCAAGTGCCGAACTATGATGTTCCTTTAATAATTCGAAACGTAGGTTCAACGGTACAAACAATTTCTCTGAGGGGCAAGAGACCGGGGCGTCCCCCTGGGCCTCTAACACCTTCCCCTCCAAAACAGAGTGTACAGCAGAAACAACCACTCCTCTTTGAAGAATGGGCACCGGATCACTCACATTACCCCCTCCAGGGAAACAACGAGATAGTGCATCAGCCTTGGTGTTCTTTGCCCCAGGACGATAGGTAATCACAAAGTTAAACCTGGTAAAAAATAGCGACCACCTAGCCTGTCTAGGGGTGAGACGCTTAGCTGATTCGAGGTACAGAAGATTTTTGTGGTCCGTAATCACAGTGACGGGGTGGACTGCCCCCTCTAAGAAGTGACGCCACTCCTCAAACGCAAGTTTAATAGCTAATAGTTCCCTATTGCCAATATCGTAGTTCTTTTCTGCTGCAGATAGTTTTTCAGAAAAGAAAGCACAAGGACGCCATTTGCCAGGAGACGGACCCTGAGACAGCACCGCCCCCACTCCCACCTCTGACGCATCAACTTCAACAATAAAAGGCTGAGAGACATCAGGTTGGACTAGTACAGGTGCTGAGGTAAACCTCTCTTTTAGAGAGGAAAAAGCAACTTTAGCGGCGTCAGACCATTTAGAAAAATCAGTCCCCTTCCTAGTCATGTCAGTAAGCGGTTTTACAATAAATGAATAATTTTTAATGAATTTCCTATAGAAATTCGCGAAGCCCAAGAACCGTTTTAGTGCTTTGAGGTTCTCAGGAAGATCCCAATCTAAAATTGCCTGGACCTTCCTAGGATCCATACGGAAACCTGAAGCAGATAAAAAATAACCTAGGAATTGTATCTCCTGAACGGCGAAGACACATTTTTCAATTTTAGCATATAATTCATTCGTCCGTAGGACCTGCAGTACTTGTCTGACATGCACCTCATGTGTTCTCAGATCAGACGAATAAATTAAAATATCATCTAGGTATATTACCACAAACCTGCCGATTAGATGACTAAAAATGTCATTAACGAAATGTTGAAAGACGGCAGGAGCATTGGTCAGACCGAAAGGCATAACTAGATTTTCATAATGCCCCTCAGGGGTGTTAAACGCTGTCTTCCACTCAGGGGCGTACATAGAAATCATTGGGCCCCATAGCAAGAATCTTAATGGGGCCCCACTAACTCCGTCCACTGGCCCATCCCACCACCTGCCCTGGCTTCTCCCCTGCCATACCCCCAGCAGTTGCAGCCGTGTAGACATTAGGAGCTACTTTCACACTTGCGTTTCTATTTTCCGGTATTGAGATCCGTCATAGGGTCTCAATACCGGGAAAAAACCCGCTTTTGATTGTCCCCATTCATTGTCTGAGGGCACTGTCCACTATAAGCAGCACACAGGGGGTGCTATGGTGGTGCTGGCATAATAGTATACCAGTGCCACCATAGCCCCCCTTGCCTTATGAACTGTCAGAACCTCCTAATGCATACCTCAGCTGCTGCAGAACATATAAAGCTTCGTTCACATCTGTGTTGGGGCCTCATTCGTGGATCAGGTCATAAATGCTGGACACAATTTTATAGCCTGGAAGATGGAAACCTGACAGATCTCATCATAGTCAGCGGGATCCGTCAGGTGTTGTCGTCCATGAAGTGCCAGATCCGGAACTGCAGTGATTTTCGTTGTTGTGCTCCTATGACGGCAGAACAGCGAACGTCACCAGCACAGAAGTGAACAAGTAATACACACCTCAGCTGCTGCAGAACATTATAATAGTGACAAGGGAACTACAAGTCTCATCATCACCAGATTATTATTGGAAATTAGGGAGCAACACAGGGAGAGGTGAAAGTGGAGAGAACTATAACTCCCAGCATGTCCAGGCTGTTATGATCAGATACAAGTAGATATTACACAGAGTATAAGGCCGGGTTCATATCACCGTTTAGTTTTCCGTTCTTCTGATCCGTCAGATAAACAGAAAAATAAAGGAAAAAAAAACGGATCCTGTATTTCAAGCGTCAGTTCTGCACATTCCGCATCCGTTTATGCCATTTCTGTCGGAGATCCGTTATTTTAGACAGAAAAAAGTCCTGCATGCAAAACGGAAAACTAAACGGTGATGAGAATCCAGCCTAAGAAAAGAGAACTACAACTCTCAGCATGTCCAGATTATAGGACATCTAGTTGTACCAGGTGAGAGCTTTAAAAAGAAATAACTATAACCCCCAGTATGGCCAGACTTATTATGGGTCATCAGTATACATTCCAAAGAGAGGGTATAAGAGGAGAGAACCACAACTCCCAGCATTACCAGACTGTACTAGGGCATACGTTTAAATTACATTGAGAAACATATAATACGACAAAACTACAACTCCCAGCTTTTCTAGGATGTTATGTTATCCCAGAACACCACTAAGGCTATGTTCACATCAGCGTTCAGCCTTTCCGTTCTCTTGCTCCGTTATAGGAGCAGGAAAACGGAAAGGACGGATTCGGCTCATAACTGAGCCGAACGGAGCCTACGGACCTCATAGACCCCCATAGACTATAATGGGGTGCGTTAGGTTTCCGCTCAGAAGATGATTTTGGAGCGGAGACAAAAGTCCTGCATGCAGGACTTTTGTCTCCGCTCCAAAATCATCTTCTAAACGGAAACCTAACGGACCCCATTATAGTCTATGGGGGTCTATGAGGTCCGTAGGCTCCGTTCGGCTCAGTTATGAGCCGAATCCGTCCTTTCCGTTTTCCTGCTCCTATAACGGAGCAAGAGAACGGAAAGGCTGAACGCTGATGTGAATAGGGCCTAACCTCTCCTCCAGGCACCACACAGAAGCTCCGCCCCCTCACAGGGATATGCCACAGGTCTTTCACCAGTCCTCTGCACTGGTCACATGATGATGATATCACCAAAGGTGCTTTAGACTTCTGCTGCTCTGCTATTCATTGGCTTCCTGCACTGGTCACATGGTTGATGACATCACCAAAGGTCCTTTAGACTTCTGCTGCTCTGCTATTCATTGGCTTCCTGCACTGGTCACATGGTTGATGACATCACCAAAGGTCCTTTAGAATTCTGCTGCTCTGCTATTCATTGGCTTCCTGCACTGGTCACATGGTTGATGACATCACCAAAGGTCCTTTAGACTTCTGCTGCTCTGCTATTCATTGGCTTCCTGCACTGGTCACATGGTTGATGACATCACCAAAGGTCCTTCTCCACCTCTTACTTTCTCAGGTAGCCATACAAGTGTAATTAGTGGGCGGGGCCTATCCTCCACTGCAGGCCCCCTTCCCCCAGGGGCCCCATAGCAGCTGCGTGGTCTGCCTCTATTGGAGGTACGCCACTGCTTCCACTCATCCCCCTCCTTAATACGAATCAGATTGTAGGCCCCCCTAAGATCAAGTTTAAAGAACCACCTAGCACCCGCAATCTGGTTAAACAGGTCAGGAATGAGAGGAAAAGGGTATGGGTCTCGGATGGTTATCCGATTTAATTCGCGAAAATCTAGGCAAGGACGCAGGCCCCCATCTTTCTTTTTAATGAAGAAAAACCCTGCAGCCACGGGTGAAGAAGAGGGTCTGATGTGTCCCTTAGCCAAGCTCTCAGAGATATAATCTTTCATGGCTTGTCTCTCTGGACCCGAAAGATTATATAACCTGGTCTTGGGTAATTTTGCACCGGGAATAAGGTTAACCGGGCAATCATAAGGACGATGAGGTGGTAACTTCTGACAACCCTTTTCAGAAAAAACATCCTCAAAATTCAAAATAAATGTAGGTAGGGTAGTTATGGAGGCGACTAAGCAATTGCTATTTAAGCAATTTTCTCTGCACTGCTCACTCCACTCCAATATCTCCCTGGCCTGCCAATCCACTACTGGATTGTGCGCTACCAACCAGGGAAGACCCAGCACTACCGGAGTGGGAAGCCCCTCCAGAACATAACCTGAAAGCATCTCGTTATGGTGGTCCCCTACCCGAAGGTGTAAATTATGAACCATGTGGGTGAGGTTTCTCTGAGACAGGGGAGCAGCATCAATAGCGAATATGGGAATGGGTCTCTGTAAAGTACAGAGAGACAAACCCAAAGTGCGGGCAAAATGGGCATCTATCAAATTTACCCCTGCTCCACTGTCTAGAAAGAAAGAAATAGTCTCCGTCTTATCACCAAAAATAATAACCGCTGGCAACACAAATTGCGATGTACGTATGGAGGAAACGTATACCCCCCGGCTGACATCCTCCACACAGCCTGGGGTTAGTAGTTTTTCCGACGGTCTTTTATTTATGAGGAAAGAAGGACAGACATTAATGAAATGACCCCTCTCCCCACAAAAAAAACAAACCCCACGCCTACGGCGAGCCTCAGGAGGACGGGCCTGACGAGTAGTTACTCCTAGCTGCATAGGCTCGTCTAAGTCCGTACAGACTAACTGTTGCTTGGGAGGGGTTACCAATTGCTCCGGTTTTTTTCAACCTGTCCCTAAGGCGTCTCTCTATACGGATAGAAAGGGACATAACCGCATCAAGGGAAAAGGGGGTCTCATATAATGCAAGCGCATCCTTAACCCTTTCGAATAACCCAGAGCAGAACTGACATCTGAGAGCCGGGTCGTTCCATTGGGTATCCGTAGCCCACCTACGGAATTCAGAGCAATACTCCTCTACCGGCCGCTCTCCTTGTAGGAGTCTCCGTAATCTTGATTCAGCCAGTGCGACTCGGTCAGGGTCGTCATATATGAGACCCAAAGCCCCGAAAAACTCATCCACTGACCGGAGAGCCTGGGAATCAGTAGGTAAAGAGAACGCCCAGGACTGCGGGTCCCCCTGCAGCAGGGAAATAACAACCCCCACCCGCTGATCTTCATTACCAAAAGGAGTAAGGGCGCAGTTTAAAATATAACTTACAGGCCTCACGGAATGTCAAAATCTTGTCCCTTCCCCCAGAAAATCTGTCAGGGAGAGGGACCTTGGGTTCCGCAACAACCTGGTTACCAGTAGCAACCGCTGGGCTTGCGGTCAGTTGTAATCGCTGCTGTTGCTGGAGGACCGACGCCTTCAATCCTGCCACCTCAAAAGACAGGCCATGAAATTGTTTGGACAGAGCAGCAATTTGATCCATACTGGATTCTAAGTAGGTAAAAAAAATGTTTTATTTTTTTTACCTACACAAAATAAGGGCCAGAGATAATGTAATGACCGACGTCACGCACAGGGAGGATAAAAGGGAAAGCCCTGCCCAAGAGAGAGGGAAAGGTGGTGACCCCTAACTCACCTTGCGGCTGGCACTTGACTGCCCTGACGTCCCTAGACGGGTTCCTCACCCGTGCGGCGATCACGTGCCTAAACCCTGGCTTTCCCTAAAATGAGCCCTAGATAGTGAACGGGCCGGTGGGATCGCTAGTCCGCACCACTATCACTAAAAGGGAAACACCAGGGAGAGGACAGACAAAACAGACAAACACATACACCCAGGTGGGCGATCACAATAGACCACAAAAGTACAACAGGGATCCGGAGGGTAGCGTTCTGGACCAACTACCAGAGAACGCAGCAACACCGCTCCAGAAGGTCAGAATAGATGTCCAGGCAGGAAGTTCTATCTCTGGCAACCAGAGAAGTGTGAGAGAGGAATATAAGGAGGTTTGGGAGTGCTGGACAAGGAACAGCTGAGGAGAAGGAGCTACGGATCCCTGAGTGAGCCAAAAGGGTTTGCAAAGCAAACCCAGAAAGCTACCATAAGGAAAACAGCCCTATCTTAAATAGAGCGTGCAGCCAACCTCTGCGACTTCCTGACCCCGGGTATAACTGAGTCAGGCGTGGTTCTTGATACCCTCGTGACAGATTCTCTCTGATCACCTACAGTGATCACTACGAATGGGGCCCATAGCTTCTACCATGCCTGCTCTCCTTGTGGTTACGGCTATATCTGGGTATGATTATATTCCAATAGACTAAGCTAAATGGTACCTACAATGAATAGGGTATTGTACATCTACGCCATAAAATCCAATAACTCCAAAGCTACAATCTCCCCCTTTTCCAATAAAAACTCCAGAGGCTGTGTGACAATGGAATAGGACAACAGTAGCCTCTTTATATATAGAGTACTGTGAAAGTTTTAGGCAGGTGTCAGGAAAAAATGTGGGGAATTGGGTCAGCACAACCTGTATGTGGTGCACATCACTATGGCGAAATACATATACAAACGAAAAATACAAATGTGATAGCACTCTACATCCAGCAATTTGCCTCCATGCTGGATGAGGCATTGGTGTACATTTTGGCCAAAGCGTAGTAAGCCACTCACCACGTCAAGGTCGCCTCTATTTGAGTGGTCCCTAACTCTAGTTCCTACCTGTTCATGGGCAATGACAGCCACACAAAATCCAGGGAATGCAGGTCAGCGTGCACGCCAAGCACACTCTGCTTTTAACCCCGTCCGGTGCCATTACAGCTTTCATCGGATCCAGGGATGCAAGTACCAACATGCACGCTGAGCCCACCATATACTTCTCCTGGAGCCAAATGGCTACTGGTAGGTTCTATATAAGCAGACTCAGTTTTATACTGACTTTAAAACCAGCCTCCAGGACAGATTGACTGGTCAGGTGTGCAATGACTCCAAGGAGATCGCCACACCTCCAATATATTCTGCAAAGAAAAAATGTGGGGAATTGGGTCAGCACAACCTGTATGTGGTGCACATCACTATGGCGAAATACATATACAAACGAAAAATACAAATGTGATAGCACTCTACATCCAGCAATTTGCCTCCATGCTGGATGAGGCATTGGTGTACATTTTGGCCAAAGCGTAGTAAGCCACTCACCACGTCAAGGTCGCCTCTATTTGAGTGGTCCCTAACTCTAGTTCCTAACTGTTCATGGGCCATGACAGCCACACAAAATCCAGGGAATGCAGGTCAGCGTGCACGCCAAGCACACTCTGCTTTTAACCCCGTCCGGTGCCATTACAGCTTTCATCGGATCCAGGGATGCAAGTACCAACATGCACGCTGAGCCCACCATATACTTCTCCTGGAGCCAAATGGCTACTGGTAGGTTCTATATAAGCAGACTCAGTTTTATACTGACTTTAAAACCAGCCTCCAGGACAGATTGACTGGTCAGGTGTGCAATGACTCCAAGGAGATCGCCACGCCTCCAATATATACTGCAAAGTCATTGCACACCTGACCAGTCAATCTGTCCTGGAGGCTGGTTTTAAAGTCAGTATAAAACTGAGTCTGCTTATATAGAACCTACCAGTAGCCATTTGGCTCCAGGAGAAGTATATGGTGGGCTCAGCGTGCATGTTGGTACTTGCATCCCTGGATCCGATGAAAGCTGTAATGGCACCGGACGGGGTTAAAAGCAGAGTGTGCTTGGCGTGCACGCTGACCTGCATTCCCTGGATTTTGTGTGGCTGTCATGGCCCATGAATAGGTAGGAACTAGAGTTAGGGACCACTCAAATAGAGGCGACCTTGACGTGGTGAGTGGCTTACTACGCTTTGGCCAAAATGTACACCAATGCCTCATCCAGCATGGAGGCAAATTGCTGGATGTAGAGTGCTATCACATTTGTATTTTTCGTTTGTATAGGTGTCAGGAAATGCTGCAATGCAAGAATGCTTTCAGAAATAGAAGTGTTAATAGTTTCTTTTTTCTTTTAATAGTATTCTTTTTATTTTGTGTGACCAGTCTTTTCCCTCAAAACAGGATCAGTTCTTCTAGGTACAATTATACACAGTTTTTAGAGGAACTTTGCAGGAGAGTTGAGAAAAAAACATTTTGGAGAACTAACCAAAGATCTTCTGTGCATGTAGTCTTGCTTAAATCCTTCTTTCTCTTTATGTAATCTCAAGCAGACTCGATGATGTTGAAATCAGGGCTCTGTGGTGGCCATATCATCACTTCCAGGACTCCTTCTTTACCATGAAGATAGTTCTTAATGGCATTGTCTGTATGTTTGGGGTCATTGTCCTGCTGCATGTACATTTAAACTATTAACACTACTATTTTTGAAAGCATTCTTACTTTGCAGCATTTTCACAGTACTGTATTTAACATACAAAATATATAATATGGCATAAATAACATTTAGTACAATCAGAAGTACAGGCATTACATAATATCAAAATCCTTAGTCGGACTGCACCAAGTTGGAGTTAGAGATCTTCCTAGATCCTGCATGATAATTTGTTCTACAACCTGATCCACTGAACACCCGAGCAGACTGCTGGTATTTAGGAGAGGGCAAAGGAGAGCTAAGAACCGGGCCGGCACCTCTGCCTACCTGAAGCTCCCCTTACTTAAAACTGACCCATATAATAAACACGCAGGACAACAGGTAACCTTTTAGCTGGGTGATGATCGGCCACAGCTTATTTATTTTATACGGCAAAACCAAATAACATCTTGGAGCGGTATGCCAACCGCCGGACTCCCGGCGGGCAAGTACGCCATCTGCCATTTCCAACACTCCGCTGTATCAATTGCCGCCACAGAGGAGACCCGCAGCCTTACACGGGCTCCGACCACCACCCAGCAAAAACATGGCCTGTTCAATACCGTCCTGCAAGCCAGAAATAAAGATGTCCAGACCAATCTCAGTCAAGTGAACACCATCAGGCCTCATAAGGGATCTGTTATCACCTTCTAGTTGGCGATGTCTCACCACAATCCCCCCGCGGGAGCGCACAAACCGGGACATGCGAGAATTGACCATCCTCCTACATTTCTCGGCAGCCTCGGCATCCCTGGCACCGTGCCAAACCACCCGAGGAATGATTTCGGACCATACCAGCACCATCTCGGCAAAGAAGGACGAGAACCTCTCAATGTCAGAGCGCATGAGAGTCATGAGCTCAGCCAAGCGTGATAGACATAGGTCATTGCCACCGGCATGAATGACAAGAATCACAGGACCCCTGGAATGAAAACCGATATCTACCACCTCAGTAAGAATCTGTGACCACTTGAGACCACGGATACCCCTCCAGGATACATCCACTTCACGGAATCCCAGCATCCGACCGCCAGGCCTGCACTCCGCCCTTTGAGCCGCCCAGAAAATGTACGAGTGGCCAACCAACCAGACCGCCGGGCGCACCACACCTAAAAGAAAAAACAGTTAGTACCAAAGTAACATAGGATAACGCTGCGAACCCGCGCTGCAAACCCACTGGTGCCGTATCATGCATAACAGACTGGGAACACAAGAATTACATACATATAACATCCGTATGACTTTTACATTTTTTATTTTTTTTTTATAACAAGAGATCCGGCCTAATATACCTGGCGTAACAGGCAGACTGCCACCTGCCAATGCGCATAACCTCCGACTCCGGCAAGCCAGCTCTGGCCGCCTCTGTAGCCGCACCAATGCGAAACGAGTGGGTGCCAAAGTCCTTCGGCTCAATTCCCAACCGTGACAAGCAAGCGCGAAAGACAGTTACAAACTGAAATTTTGTTAAGGGGGAGGTATCCTGATGAGACCACCAACGCGAGACTCAACAAAAGGAATAAATAAAGCGAAGCTGCGAGGCAGCCGCCTTATTGGGGTAAATGTCTAGCCATGGGGACATCTCTGCTACGCTCACCGGGGTCCTTAGGGTCTCCCGAACCAGGGGGCTTGAAAGGTCTAGATGTGGGGCGAGAGCACCGGTTAGCAGCGTGGTTGCCACCACATGCCGAGCACTCGTGCTTGTACTTGCACAGGCCTGCGTATTTGCAATGGCCTTCGTTGAAAAGCCAGCACGCCCCGGGGCGGCGGACGGCCACTGGCCCCTGGCCAGCACTTGCTCCAGAACCAGTGGCCGCGCTAAGAAAGGGGGGCCGCCGCTGGGACACCATGAGGCGAAGCCAGACATCAGTTGCCTTAACACCCCAACCTACATCCGGATGTAACGCTAACCGCCGCCGGAATTCTTCATCATATCTCCACCAAGCGCTACCGGCATGAGCTCTATAAGTACTGTAAATGGTATCTTGGTAGACAAATAATTCCGAACAGCGGTCAGGGTGACGCTGACCCATAATACACCCCAACACTGAAAAAGCTTGCAACCAGTTATTAATGGTCTTAGCAACCCTGGGCTTGCGATCAAACGGCTTGTCAGGAAAACGCCTCTCCTTATCAACCGTATGTTGATCCACCGATATAAGAGACCAAATGTCAATATATTGGTTGGACAAAATTTTCTCTTTCGCAGTGTCATCCAAATGACAACCCAGGGGGCTAACACCACAAAAGAAAGAGTCTTTATATACTCCCGCTAAAACTGGGGCGCGTGATAAAGAAGGCAACGCCTTAAGCACTGATTCCATATCCCCACTAACCCCCCCCCCCCCCCCATGCCCCAGTATACTGGTACTCACCAGGTGCGTCAGTCGCCAGAACCGGAGAAGGACCGGGTACCGGGATCTCAGTCCGGGGTTCCGTCACTGGGGCCAGGCTGGGAGCCCTGGAGGTATGACTAGGCACCCGCCTCTTTCTTCTCGAACCCGCCGGCCGACCAGACTCCTCAGATGCGCCCGTCGATCCATCTGAAGATGACGGTGAGCGCCATCTAGAGGATCTGGAACGCCTGCTGCTGCCTGAAATCCTGGAACGGTGACGGGACTGTCGTCTACGTGCATGGCGATGATACCGCCGCCTACTGTCTGAGGACGATGATGAAGATCTAGACATCTCCCTGCGCCTGCGCGACTTAACACTGCCCCCAGGGGTTCGAAGCTGCAGGGGGGGTTTGAGACTGCAGGGGGGTTTGAGGCTGCAGGGGGGCTGAGGCTGCAGGGGGGGTTGAGGCTGCAGGGGGAGTTGAGGCTGCAGGGGGAGTTGAGGCAGCTGGAGGGGGTGAGATGGCAAAGGAGGGGGCGCAGCTATCACAGGGGGGTCTGCCAGAGAGGAAGCAGGCCCCATTAAGCCAGCCTGGCTGGCAGCTATCAAATTCGAGGCAACCCCTGTGCCCCCTGGTACCTCATACATACTAACAGCCTGAGCTGTAGGCTGAGAAAGAGGGGGGGTCGGTGGGGAGTCACAAGACTCGACGCTGCCTTGTGCTCCCATTATGCTTAACAAACTCGCCTGCCACGCGCTAACTAACTCCGGAGTGGCCGGATATGACGACACAGGAAGGGGCGGGGCTAAAGCGCATTGACGCGCCGAAGAAGACTCCCGGCCGGATGGCACAGCGCCGCCACATTCCCACTAATCGCGACAGCAGAAGAGGGCAGAGGGGAACCAAGGCTGCTCAAAAAAGAGCGCAGCCAGCCCTCTCCCCCTTCCGAATAGCTCGCCATAAGGGCCTCCCTCAAAGAGGCATCCCTTGCGGTCATCTCTCTCACAGACAGCCAACCTTACCAACTCGGCTTCCGCTGCAAAGAGGAAGTGCAGCAGCCGGGGAGGGGGTTATATACCCCGCTAGAGGGAGGAGACATCACTTACTCGTCCCCCAGTGACGTGCCACCATAACTCCATTAACCCCTCAGGCACCTAAAAGAAACCGGCAAGGTGCTACACTGACCCACGGCTAGGAAGGGGGGAAAGGGGGACCACCAGTCCCTAAGCACCCTCCCTAGAAGTCGGGCGCTTGCCAGGAACAAGACTTACCATTCGCCCAGACACTTTATTGAAGCAAGATCACCAACCCTCAAGCACCTCAATAAGTGTAATCTAGGACTTCCTCTTCACAGGCTGCCATGGCAGATGTATGACCAAAAAGAATCCTCAAACCAGGTTGGTAGTATATGGTGGGCATGCTACTTCTGGAAGAGGCTGGAAATAATGACTCATTCCTCACTCCTCCTACCAGGAACATACCTGCCAATGGGGCCCTCACCAATCACTGATCACCCCTATACCCTGTGGAGCCCCCTAAAATGGACAGAGTGACTGGTTTGAAATGCGCACTGCCACTCCATTCATTTCTATGTGACCACTGGAGATAGCCGAGTACAGTACTCTGTTATCTCCGGTGCTCCCATAGAAAATAGATGGAATAGCAACATGCATTTCCAACCAGTCCATTTCAGGGGGGCTCAAGGGTCCCCCTTCTCATGATCGGTGGGGATCCAAGTGTTAAATCCACTGATCTAATAGTTATCCACTATCCTGTTGAAAGGGGATAACTTTCTCTAATCTGAATACCCCTTTAATTTCCATCATGGCCAGGCCTGCACTATGGTGAACCTGTTTGCCCTTTCTTTATTGATAGCACATTGGGAGGAGTGATTATTAGATGATAATTTTATGCTTACTCTGCCGTCAGTAACAATACAAAGTCTATAATTTGTAGATTGATGAAAGTTGCCAACCTTAGCATCAACCTTTTCCAGGAAATGAGGAACGAAACCTTGTCCATTCTATGCCCAGATGGCAGCAGGAACTATATGATAAAGCGGCAACCTAAGAGATGCGTATAGGGATATCGATAGAAAAGTGTATGTTCCATTTGTATGTATTTAAATTGTCGGTGGCTTTATTGGCATTGAGAAATGTAGAAGAGCATTTCGATTTCATTAGCAGTTATGATTGGCCATGTACAATAGTTTACCATAGTGCTCAGAGCTGCCCATAATAACTCTTTCTGATATTGCTGTAATCACTACAGTAAAATTAATAGAGATAATTCCATGGGGACATATTCTAATGATGGAAGGTAATTGTTAGAGGGAAATCAATATTGTGAGAAGGACCGGCTTTTTCCCAAGATTGCATTCACAGAAGATAACGTAAGGAATCAATACTTGGTAAAATACTTGCTGGATGCAAGTCATCATTTTAAATTGCAATAGAGAAGAACTGCTTATCTGAAAGGGGGAGGCCAAAAAAGGGTATGACATTTAATTATTAGTAGACACTGCATCCACTACATGGGGTAAAGTGAATGGGGATATCAGGAGATTTTAATATTCTTCATTTGTTTAAAATGACAAGTTCTTTATTTATCCCTTAGGCCTCTTTCACACGAGCGTGTCCGGATAAGGTCAAACCCGCTCGAGTAGGTACGCAATTACAGTCAGTTTTGACTGCGATTGCGTTCCGTTGTTCAGCTTTTATCGCGCGGGTGCAATGTGTTTTGCACGCGCGTGATAAAAAACTGAATGTGGTACCCAGACCCGAACTTCTTCACAGAAGTTCAGGTTTGGGTTCAAGGTTGTGTACATTGTATTATTTTCCCTTATAACATGGTTATAAGGAAAAATAATAGCATTCTGAATACAGAATGCATAGTACAATAGGGCTAGAGGGGTTAAAAAATAAAAATTTGAATTTAACTCACCATAATCCACTTGTTCGCGCAGCCGGCATCTCTTCTGTCTTGTTCTGTGAGGAATAGGACCTTTGATGGTAATGGATTATGTGACGGACCATGTGATGAACGTAGTGACGTCATCAAAGGTCCTATTCCTCACAGAACAAGACAGAAGAGATGCCGGCTGCGCGAACAAGTGGATTAAGGTGAGTTAAATTTTTATTTTTATTTTTTAACCCCTCCAGCCCTATTGTACTATGCATTCTGTATTCAGAATGCTATTATTTTCCCTTATAACCATGTTATAAGGGAAAATAAAAATGATCGGGTCGCCATCCCGATTGTCTCCTAGAAACCGTGCGTGAAAATCGCACCGCATCCGCACTTGCTTGCGGATGCATGCGATTTTCACGCAGCCCTATTCTCTTCTATGGGGCCTGTGTTGCGTGGAAAACGCACAAAGAGGAGCATGCTGCGATTTTCACGCAACGCACAAGTGATGCGTGAAAATCACCGCTCATGTGCACAGCCCCATAGAAATGAATGGGTCCGGATTCAGTGCGGGTGCAATGCGTTCAACTCACGCATTGCACCCGCGCGGAAAACTGGCCCGTGTGAAAGGGGCCTTAAGGATGCAGGCAATTTTTGTTTTTGCTTTTCAGTTTTTTTTTTCTCCCCACCTTCCAAGACCCATAGCTTTTTTAAATTTTCTGTTCACATAGCCACATGAGGACTTTTTTTTTTTTTTGTGGGACACGTATTTTTTTATTCACCATAGCTTGTATTGGTTTTAATCACAGAAGTCTGCATATAAGTGGTCATTGACCTGTAGCTCCTGATAGCAATCGACATGTTGTGTTAGACAACTGTTTACATGGTGCAGTACAGCGTGGTGGCCTTAGTTTTTGTGGCGCTGTGCTGGTGGGTTGGTGGGACCCAGTGCCAGGGGTGGCATTGTCAGACAACAGTGGTGCTGTTTGACTCCTGGGTCCCACCGCCTACTAGGGCAGTCCTTTTTGTTAGAGTTGGTCCCACTCAAAGAGGTGACCTTGGCGTGGTGAGTGGGCTTATGCCTTTTGATCACAATGTACACTAATGCCTCTTGTACAGCATGCAGTATGGTGGGCTGTACACTTTAATATAGCGCTGAGAAGCAAGTTGAATTAGATCAAAGCATAGCATTGTGGATGTGCGATCCAGTTCTGTTTTCTCCCCCTGATAATTGGAAAATCTTTGTTGGCTGATATAAAAAAAAAAAAACGCAAATCTGCCATGTTTTTCTGCAATTCGAGCTTAAAGCTTTTGCTGTATGCCAACAATGACATAAGAACCTTGTTCTGTGGGCTGGTATAATTACAGCGACACCAAATTTATATATTTCAGATCATGTTTTAATGCTTAAGAAATAAAAAAGTAAAAAAATAATTAGCATTGCCATATTCTGATTTCCATAACAGTTTTTTATTTTTCCATGTACAGAGCTGTGTCAGGGCTCATTTTATTGTGGGACGAGCTGTAGTTTTCAGTGATACCATGTTGGGGTACAAATAACTTTTTGATCACTTTTATTCATATTTTTATGGGTTGGCAACAGGACCAAAAGTAGAAAATACTTTTGTTCTTTTTTCCATTACAGAGTTCACCACACATAATAAACATTGTTGTCATATAGCTGTCATATAGCTTAGATACATATTGCTGTTGTATACTTAGATACATATAGCTATCATATAGCTTAGATACATATGGCTGTCATATAGCTTAGATACATAGGCCGTCATATAGCTAAGATACATATGGCTGCCATATAGCTTAGATACATAGATCGTCATATAGCTTAGATACATATATACCTGTGTATCTGCAATGTTACAGGAAGATCTTCTGCCTGTGTGAGATAGGAGAAGATCATGTGACTGTGCAAAGTGCAGAGCAGGGGGCAGGGAAGGTCAGATTATTCACACCCACAAATATTCATTAGGGAGAGCTCAGGAATTGTTGGTACACGCCCCCACAGCTTTGCTGCAGCATGTAAACAAAGCAATATTAAAGAACCATGCAAAGGTGTAAGTAAGGGTTTTCTCTTAAGAAATCAAGCTTAACTAATGTATATGTATGTCCTGATGAGTTTTATAAGGTTTCTTTTTTTTTCCATAACTCGGATAACCCCTTTAACCCTTGTGATGTAGCTCATGGCGGGTTCAGGAGTTACTTTTACAACTTTCTAAATATACTTTGTAATTTATTTCCTCAATATTTACAAATGATTTGTTTATACCATTCTTATGTACCTTTACAGCTGGTAAACCATATAGCTGATCTTTTTTTTTTTTTTACAAACAGTTTTTATTGAGATTTTTTTTTTAAATTTGTAACAATTTGTAACAGGGTTACAAGTATGAATCAATGTTGTAAAAAATAAACTAGATTCATGAAATATAAGAGGACTAAGAGAAAGAATGTCATGATGAAGGACTGACATTGACAATGGTCTGAAACGCGTAACAAGTTATGTGTACCACAAGTTTTTAAAGCCGCTGGAATAAAGTTTGTAACGGATCTCCTGGCACCCCGACCGGGTACCTCCGTCGAATGATGCTCCTAGCGCTTCCTGAGGACTCCAAGCGCTCCACTTGACACCATAACCGCCACAGACCCCACGAACCGCCGAAGCTTGGTTGAGGTCTTACCGTCTCCTACTCACCCTGGACCTACGACAAGGCTCCAGGCTCCAGTGGGTGATACTCTCCTAAATCCAGAGAGCAGGAACAAATAACTGGAACAAGCTCTTACAAGAGCTAGTAGTTATAGCCAGGGGAGTATAGCAAATCTTCAGCGTATAGCAATCCCCAGTGTCGATCAGTTACCCAAACACCAGCCTCAACATGATGAAGAGTAAAAAAGGAACTCTTTATTGAACACACAGCATTGACTTATATACACATGACATACTGAGGACATGACATAGCAGCCAATCCAGTTTAAACACAAAACTAACCCTATTCAACAAACACAATGTAATTGTCTGTGACACAATTAACAAACACACTGGCATTGTCTTTGACGCAATCAACAATTAACATGCAAACAGATATCTTCACCCCCTCCATAATGAATGAATAGGGGACGAGGAGACACATGTGATGGGATTATCTCCTGAGTGTATCATAGGAGTCGGCTGCTATTATAATCAACAATCTTAATCCCATCACTAACACAATCAGTGGGAGCCTCAGTGCAGAGTTAACCCTTTTTTTGTTGCTGAATCCACACCATGCCTTTTTAATGGGCCATAGGAAATATGTGGCATATAAATTACACACATAAATCAGGGTTCATACTTCCTTGTAACCCCAAAAGGTCAGAGTGGGTCTCCATTGTTCTCGGTCCATAGTCTGTAGGAAGGAGGCTAGCCCTCAGGCTCCTCCAGCAGCCCCAGTGACGGTTCAGTCCGTCACAAAGTTTACTCCTTGAACACTTGAGCTGGACTTTACAAGCATATATACTGGAGACCTCCAGTTCCAGGAGTGTTAGTTTAAAGGCTTTAGATTTTGCTTTAGTTAAAGAGAGGCCTGACACCCTCTCAAAACTGGACAGTTCTTGTAGTAAGTTTGGGAGAAAGGTATGGGGGAGTGAGATGATCATAAGAATGTTATCTGCAAACATACAAATTTTGTGATGGATAGACGCTAGTTCACTTCAACTGATGTTTATATTGTTGCAGATCAGAGATTTCCCGAACTATTCGCCGGCGAACAGTTCCCAGCGAAGCATATCTTGTTCGCGTTCGCCGCAGCGGGCGAACATATGCGATGTTCGGTCCACCCCCTATTCGTCATCATTGAGTAAACTTTGACCCTGTACCTCACAGTCAGCAGACACATTCCAGCCAATCATCATCATACCCTCCCTCCCTGACCCTTCCACCTCCTGGACAGCATCCATTTTAGATTAATTCTTAGTGAGAGGAGGGACAGTGTAGCTGCTGCTGATTTAATAGGGAAATCGATAGCTAGGCTAGTGTATTCAGTGTCCACTACAGTCCTGAAAGACTCATCTGATAGAACATCAGTCTGCTTTTTTTTTTTTTCTGTGTAATCTAATTGCAGTTTCCTGCCAGGGTGTGTGTCAGGCACACAGCGTATACTGTGCCCACTTGCCCAGTGCCACCACTCATATCTGGTGTCACAGTAGCTTGCATTTTTTTTAAAAATAAACTTTTTTGACTGTGAAATAATAGCAGTCAGTTGCCTTAACGTGTGTGTGTTTCAGGCCCTGCCAGTGCACAGTGTCACACCAGTGCAACTCATATCTGGTGTCACAGTAGTTTACATAAAAAAAAAACTCCAATTTTGACTGTGAAATAATAGCAGTCAGTTGCCTTAACGTGTGTGTGTTTCAGGCCCTGCCAGTGCACAGTGTCACACCAGTGCAAGTCATATCTGGTGTCACAGTAGATTACATTTTTTTTTTTAACTATAAAATTTTGACTGTAATAGATTGAATAGCAGTTAGTTGTCTGCAAGCGTGTGTGTCAGGCCTACAGCGTCTACTCTGCCAATTTCTGCCAGTGCACAGTGCCACTCATATCTGGTGTCACAGTAGCTTGCACGCATAGTACAACTAAACTAATTTTAAAAAAATGACAGGCAGAGGCAGGCCACCCCGCAGGGGCCGTCGTGGTCGTGGTGCTGTGATTCCCTTTGGCTCTAGAATAATGCCCAGTGTTCAGAGGCCACGTACCCTGAACTCGAAAAGTTCTGAGGACATAGTTGACTGGCTAACACAGGACACCCAATCTTCTACAGCTTCCACTCGGAACCTTGGCGCACCATCCTCCTCCAGCTCAGCTTCGGGCACCTCTCAAGTTACCACTCGCCTGCCTACCGCCACCACCAACACTAGCACCACAGCCACTTCACTTGATCTGTCAGAGGAGTTATTTACACATCAGTTGGAAGAAATTAGTTATTGCCAGAGGATGTAGATAACAGGGATATGTCTCAGTCAGGCAGCATTACACACATGGACATACGGTGTGATGATGATGATGTTGTACCCGCTGCTGCTTCCTTTGCTGAGTTGTCAGATTTAAGTGAAGCGGTTGATGATGACGATGTGTCCATGGATGTCACGTGGGTGTCCGCTCGAAGAGAACAGGGGGAAAGTTCAGATGGGGAGACAGAGAGGAGGAGGAGACGAGTTGGAAGCAGAGGGAGGTCGTCGCAAGCAGCTAGTAGCACAGTCAGACAGCATGCATTGGCACCCAGGGTCAGCCAGACAGCTTGCCAATCAACGCATGCTGTTGCCACCACCAGAATGACGGCATTGCAGAGATCAGCAGTGTGGCATTTTTTTTGTGTGTCTGCCTCTGACACCAGTGATGCCATTTGCAACCTGTGCCAAAAGAAACTGAGTCGTGGGAAGTCCAACACGAACCTAGGTACAACTGCTTTGCGAAGGCACATGATCTCAAATCACAAACGCCTATGGGATCAACACATGAGTACAAGCAGCACACAAACTCAAAGCCGCCATCCTCCTCCTAGTCCAGCATCTTCAGCCACGTCAAACACTGCTGTCCTCCTTGCCCCCTCTCAACCATCCGCCACTCCGTCTCTCGCCTTGAACAATTCCTGCTCATCTGCCCACAGTCAGGTGTCTGTCAAGGACATGTTTGAGCGTAAGAAGCCAATGTCACAAAGTCACCCCCTTGCCCGGCGTCTGACAGCTGGCTTGTCGGAACTCTTAGCCCGCCAGCTTTTACCATACAAGCTGGTGGAGTCTGAGGCCTTCCAAAAATTTGTAGCTATTGGGACACCGCAGTGGAAGGTACCCGGCCGAAATTTCTTTGCACAAAAGGCAATTCCCAACCTGTACTCGGTTGTGCAAAAGGAAGTAATGGCATGTCTGGCACACAGTGTTGGGGCAAGGGTCCATCTTACCACTGATACCTGGTCTGCAAAGCACGGTCAGGGCAGTTATATCACCTACACTGCGCATTGGGTAAACCTGCTGACGGCTGCCAAGCATGGAATGCGTGGCTCTGCAGAGGAGTTGGTGACACCGCCACGACTTGCAGGCAGGCCTGCTGCCACCTCCTCTACTCCTCCTACTCCATTCTCTTCCATAACCTCCACGGCTGAGTCATCTTCTGCTGCTGCGTCTTGCTCCACATCAACGGCACCCCCCCAGCTCCCCAGGGGCTATTCCACATCGCGGATACGACAGTGTCACACCGTCTTGGGGTTGACTTGCCTGAAAGCAGAGAATCACACCGGACCAGCACTCCTGTCCACCCTGAACGCACAGGTGGATCAGTGGCTGACTCCGCACCAACTGGAGATCGGCAAAGTGGTGTGTGACAACGGAAGCAATTTGTTGGCGGCATTGAATTTGGGCAAGTTGACACATGTGCCGTGCATGGCACATGTGTTGAATCTCATCATACAACGCTTTGTGCATAAGTACCCAGGCTTACAGGACGTCATCAAGCAGGCCAGGAAGGTGTATGGCCATTTCAGGCGTTCCTACATGACCATGGCGCACTTTTCAGATATCCAGCGGCGAAACAACATGTCAGTGAGGCGCTTGATTTGCGACAGCCCGACACGTTGGAATTCAACACTCCTAATGTTTGACTGCCTGCTCCAACAAGAAAAAGCCGTCAACGAGTATTTGTATGACCGGGGTGCTAGGACAGCCTCTGCGGAGCTGGGAATTTTTTTGCCACGTTACTGGATGCTAATGCGCAATGCCTGTAGGCTCATGCATCCTTTTGAGGCCTAGTCAGTGGCACCGAAGGCACCATCAGCGACCTCATCCCATTTGTTTTCTTCCTGGAGCGTGCCCTGCGAAGAGTGCTGGATCAGGCCGTAGATGAGCGTGAAGAGGAAGAGGAAGAGTTGTGGTCACCATCACCACCAGAAACAGCCTTATCAGCATTGCTTGCTGGACCTGCGGCAACGCTGGAAGAGGAGTGTGAGGAAGAGGAGTCAGAGGAGGAATGTGGCTTTGAGGAGGAGGAGGAAGACCAACCACAGCAGGCATCCCAGGGTGCTCGTTGTCACCTATCTGGTACCCGTGGTGTTGTACGTGGCTAGGGGGAAGAACAGACTTTCAGTGAGATCACTGAGGACGAGGAACGGGACATGAGTAGCTCGGCATCCAACCTTGTGCAAATGGGGTCTTTCGTGCTGTCGTGCCGGCAAGGACAGGATGCTTTACAGACGTGATGTTGATGGATGACATGCAGAGCTTTTTAAGTCCTACGCATCACCACAGCCCTTTGGGGTCCGCCCTCAGAGAACGACTCGACCGACAGGTAGCAGACTACCTCACCTTTACTGCAGATATCGACACTCTGAGGAGCGATGAACCCCTTGACTACTGGGTGTGCAGGTTTGACCTGTGGCCTGAGCTATCCCAATTTGCGATAGAACTTCTGGCCTGCCCCGCTTTAAGTGTCCTGTCAGAAAGGACCTTCAGTGCAGCAGGAGGTATTGTCACTGAGAAGAGAAGTCGCCTAGGTCAAAAAAGTCTAGATTACCTCACCTTTATTAAGATGAATGAGGCATGGATCCCGAAGGGACTGACAGTGGGCGATACATTTGACTAATAAAGGCCTGGTGATGAGATGAGCTGCCTTGGGCTAAAAATGGTCCACACGCTGCTGTATTTTATCTTTGCATGCCGGATGACTTGCGTGACTTATCTGCCACCAACTAGGGTTCAAGCCAAAATGTTTTAGTGCACTTTCTGCCTGGAAAACATACATTTTTCTGGCCTCTGGTGCTGCACTGTGGCTGCAAAAATAAAACAAAAAAAAAGACACATACATGTGTCAATTTGCCTTCGTGATCGTTACCTTGTTGTGGTGAAGGGGCTTGCGTATCACAATGAAGCGACCACCTCTATGAGTGTGTTGGCAATGTTGGCACACCCCAGATGATAAAGTCGTTGCTTCATTGTGAACAGACCAAAAGCGATCGGCTGGATAATTTTGCTTAGAAAAAACATTAATTTTCTTTGTGATCATCTAAGGTGATCATTAAAGCCTCCTAGGCCAACAATGGGCCCACACTGCAGAATCATTGTTTTCTGGGTCACTTAACTGTCACTGAACTACCTCAGCACGACCATAGGCTTTGAAAAACCCCCATCGCCTGCAATCTCCCAAACGTGCGCACGAGCACAGTCATCACTACACCAAGATTGACGCATAGAGGAATAAAATTTATGTCATGAGTGTGTCAACTATTGACAACTCTTTGCGGTTGTCTAAAATCTATTCCATACATGTCCCCTGTAAGGGGACGTAACAGGGATTAAACAATCTTTTTCCATCTCCCGGTTCCTAAAATCAATTTCATACACCGGCCCCTGATAGGGGACGTAACAGGGATTAAACTGATAGGAATAGTACTACTTAACACACCACTCATATCTGGTGGCACAGTACATTACACGGCGCACGCGCAGTGCCCCAAATTGGAAGTAGGAGGACTGACCAAGCATCTTTTTCCATCTCCCGGTTCCTAAAATCTATTCCATACACCGACCCCTGATAGGGGACGTAACAGGGATTAAACTTATAGGAATAGTACTACTTAAACACACCACTCATATTGGAATTGCACAGTACATTACACGGCGCACGCGCAGTGCCCCAAATTGGAAGCAAGAGGACCGACCAAGCATCATTTTCCTTCTCCCGGTTCCTAAAATCTATTCCATACACGTCCCCTGATAGGGGACGTAACAGGGATTAAACTGATAGGAATAGTACTACTTAAAGAGGACCTTTCACTAGTTTAAAAACTAAAAACTAACTATATCAGTGGGCAGAGCGGCGCCCAGGGGTCCCCCTGCACTTACTAGTATGTCTGGGCGCCGCTCCGTTCGCCCGGTATAGGCTCCAGTATCTGCAGCTCCCTCTGTTGTACTGGGCGGAGTTTTTGTGTTAGGGTTGTCCCTTGCTGCAGCGCTGGCCAATCGAGGCGCACAGCTCATAGCCTGGGACTCCCAGTCTATGAGCTGTGCGCCAAGATGCCCAGACATACTAGTAAGTGCAGGGGGACCCCTGAACGCCGCTTTGCCCACTGATATAGTTAGTTTTTAGTTTTTAAACTAGTGAAAGGTCCTCTTTAAACACACCACTCATATCTGGTGGCACAGTACATTGCAAGGCGTACGCGCAGTGCCCCAATATGGAAGTAAGAGGACCGACCAAGCATCTTTTTCCATCTCCCGGTTCCTAAAATCTATTCCATACACTGGCCCCTGATAGGGGACAAAACAGAGATTAAGCTGTTAAGAACAGATTTTTTTTAATTAAAAAAAAAAGAGGACAGCCTCTGCGGAGCTGGGTATTTTTTGGCCGCGTTACTGAACACTCATGCACAATGGCTGTAGGCTCATGCGTCCTTTTGCGGAGGTGACAAACCTGGTCAGTCAAACCCAAGGCAACATCATCGACCTCATCCCATATGCGTTTTTTCTGGAGCGTGCCCTGCGAAGAGTGCTGGATCAGGCCGTAGATGAGCATGAAGAGGAAGAGTTGTGGTCACCATCACCACCAGAAGCAGCCTTGTCGTCATCGATTGCTGGACCTGCGGCAACGCAGAGAGAGGAGTCTGAAGAAGAGGAGTCAGAGGAGGAAGGTGGCTTTGAGGAGGTGGAAGACCAACCACAGCAGGCGTCCCAGGGGGCTTGTTGTCACCTTTCGGGGACCCTTGGTATTGTACGTGGCTGGGTGGAGGAAGAGACCTTCAATGACGTCAGTGAGGACAAGGAACAGGACATGACTAGCTTGGTATCCAACCTTGTGCAAATGGGGAGTTTGCGGTTGTGCAAATGGACTGTTTGCGGTTGTTTGCGGTTGTTTGCGGTGCATTAAACGGGGAGTTTGGTCTGTCAGAGTTTGGTCTGTCACTGTGAAGCGGGCGTAACCCTTACACTACCTGATCGATACAACATCATACCTGATGTTTTAAAGCACGTTATTCCAAACAATTTAGGAATGTTAGGTGATTTATGCCCTTTATGGATTAAAACCCGACCCGTCAACTACGTAATTTTCCATGGCAGTTTTGCCATGGATCCCCCTCCGGCATGCCACAGTCCAGGTGTTAGTCCCCTTGAAACAAATTTTCCATCACTATTGTGGCCAGAAAGAGTCCCTGTGGGTTTTAAAATTCGCCTGCCTATTGAAGTCTATGGCGGTTCGCCCGTTTGTGAAAATCCGCGTTCGCCGTTCGCGAACGGAAAATTTTATGTTCGCGACATCTGTATTGCAGATATGGATAGCTAACGGTTTGAGTGCCAGTGTAAACAGTAGAGGGGACATCCCTGCCATGTGCCCCAATGGATAGGAAACAATTCAGAGCAGAAGCCCTTATAGAGGACAAATATCTGACATATGTCAACATATAGAACACAAAGCCATGTGGGGAATTCTGAGTGAAATCCCCAAGTGTATAGCACAGAGAATAAGTAGGGCCAAGCAAAGGTATCAAAATCCTTGTGTATATCCAGGGAGAGAAACATGGCTGGTATGTTCCAAGTATTGCAAGCGTGGATAAGATGAGTCATGCGCCTAATGTTGTCTGGGGCTTGACTACTTGGTCTTTGTCTATCAGGGAAGAGACAGCGGTATTAAGGTATGTAGCTAGGATTTTGATGAGAAGTTTTATATTACTGTTCATTTGCAAAATACGGTGATAATTACTAGGTACTAAAGCTAGAACCAGCCCTGTACCTCACATTGATCCAGAGATCTGCTAGATTTATATTAAGACAGAAATATAGAAAAAATGACTGGGCACACCTAGGATATTTAGTAGCTGGTGTTTATTGTTACTCAAATGTAAAATATGGATCCAATAGGGGGATGTACAACATATAATTTAATGGTGTGTACTTAAATGGTTAAAACGTTACCTATAGATAAAACAATATTCAAGGCAGATATTCTGTGTATTCTGCGGCCGAGGTGCTGCTGAATTGGTTACCCAATAGTGGTGTTGTGATCCAACAGCCTCATCTCAGACGCATTATAAACAGAAATGCTGAATGGGTAAAATGTGGCAATAAATAGATAATATAACACAATGTTAATAAAACTTATTGGGTGATAAAGGAATTACAAAGTAAAAAATGTATAAACACCGGATGATGTAAAAAGTTGTCCTCAAGAAATCCGAATATAGTCAAGTCCCACTAATATTGGTAGCCAATTTGGAGTAAAAGATAATATTGTACAGTAAATTGGCGGTAATCAGATGCAGTGATACTTTGCTCCGTCACTGACTCAGCGGCGTCCCGCTTTCAGTCAGAAAAGGAATCCAGCGATAGGTAATAGTTAGTGAAGGAACGCTCTTACCAAGGTTGGAGGGATCTCACAGGTCAGAGAAACCTCTGCCGTCTGTCGAAACTTTTACTCCCGATTTTCTTGTTGCGGTCAGGTGAAGAACCCGTAGTGAGTAGTATGGATCACCTGTTAGCAGTTGGATTTTCTGCACGAGGTCCCGCTTGTTGAAATCTGGATGAGATGTCCCAGCTTTTCGGGCAAAAGTTTCAGACCGGCTTTGTTTCGTAAGGCGGCTCAGAGTTGTTCCTTAATAAGTTCAATGCGGTGCACTCGCATAGAGTTGGGGGGTCAGACCAGACGCGTTTCGGGGCTAGAGTATCCCCTTCCTCAGTGGCTTATCTGACCTCCCCAAAAGACCCTTCTTTTATACTCAGCAAAGGAGTCAAGACCCGGTTCGGATTTTGGTTCCGGAAGTCCTGTGAAGGGCGTTATCCAATCAGGAAAAATTTCCATTATCACTGTGGTATAGCGGATTTTCGTATTCTATTTCTTTAACATTGGTATGTGTCCACATATATAAACTCATTATAACTTGTGAGATTGTTATGTTAGGTGAATGGCAATAACTTTATGTGTCGTTGCGATTCCCCTGTGTTTTTGTAAAACGCCCGAACACTAGCATAGTGACCATTGTAAACATAAATAGATAATACATCATATATGAACAACATTTTAGAAGTGGTGTCAACATTTGTATATGTGTTCAGTCAATCAATTTAGTAAAGAATAATACAAGACAAAAAAGTTAAAAAACGAAAATAAAGAATTCCTAGTCAAATACATGTTAGGGGAACATGTGTACTACGAGGCTATCAGTATATATATTGGTATGGTAAACAGATTATATATCTATATACCTATAGCCTCTATGTATAAATATTTAATATCACTTATTAATTCATTAATTTATGTGAAGTCTTCTCTAAAGTTTCAAAAAGTGAACAATCTATGTATTTGATGATGGCCAGAAATTTGCATAAAGTAATAAAAACATGTATAAATATTTGGTTCATTTTCACAATATATTTTTGAAAAATGTTTTTGTTCATTCTCAAAGTATGTTTTTATATATAAAACCATCAATGTGTATTTCTAGAAAGCAAAAATATGGATCATAAATATAATGAAAAATAAAAAATGTTAAAAGTATATATCTATTATTTATAAAATTCAATGATGATCCCATAAATTCCCACAAAAATAGTAAAAGTTCATAAATATTCATAAAAAAGATAAATATATAACAAATATTTTTGATTGTTTTTTATAAAATATTTTTAATTCTCTATAAAAAAAAAAAAAAAAAAAAAAAAAATTTAAAATTTTTTTTTCCCAAAAAGAACTTATGCTGTATAGAAAATTCGATTGAATGCCATGCTCAGTCAGTCGATGTTGTAAGATAAGGGACTGCCGTCGAGGGGGAGCCAGCCGGGGCAGAAAGCTACTCGGCATAGCTCACCCTCAAAGGCAGGCCCCAACCCATATTTATAAAAAGCCAAAAATTTCATACTCTGCATTTAAACCATCAGGGATCATAGTTTCCATCTCAAAGATTCTCTGTGTCTCTAATCTTGACATTTTGCTGATGTGGTTCCCTTTTCTCCAGCTTTTTGGTACCTTATCTATTGCTGCAAATTTTAGATTGGATGGGTCTTTTGGGGAGGTCAGATAAGCCACTGAGGAAGGGGATACTCTAGCCCCGAAACGCGTCTGGTCTGACCCCCCAACTCTATGCGAGTGCACCGCATTGAACTTATTAAGGAACAACTCTGAGCCGCCTTACGAAACAAAGCCGGTCTGAAACTTTTGCCCGAAAAGCTGGGACATCTCATCCAGATTTCAACAAGCGGGACCTCGTGCAGAAAATCCAACTGCTAACAGGTGATCCATACTACTCACTACGGGTTCTTCACCTGACCGCAACAAGAAAATCGGGAGTAAAAGTTCCGACAGACGGCAGAGGTTTCTCTGACCTGTGAGATCCCTCCAACCTTGGTAAGAGCGTTCCTTCACTAACTATTACCTATCGCTGGATTCCTTTTCTGACTGAAAGCGGGACGCCGCTGAGTCAGTGACGGAGCAAAGTATCACTGCATCTGATTACCGCCAATTTACTGTACAATATTATCTTTTACTCCAAATTGGCTACCAATATTAGTGGGACTTGACTATATTCGGATTTCTTGAGGACAACTTTTTACATCATCCGGTGTTTATACATTTTTTACTTTGTAATTCCTTTATCACCCAATAAGTTTTATTAACATTGTGTTATATTATCTATTTATTGCCACATTTTACCCATTCAGCATTTCTGTTTATAATGCGTCTGAGATGAGGCTGTTGGATCACAACACCACTATTGGGTAACCAATTCAGCAGCACCTCGGCCGCAGAATACACAGAATATCTGCCTTGAATATTGTTTTATCTATAGGTAACGTTTTAACCATTTAAGTACACACCATTAAATTATATGTTGTACATCCCCCTATTGGATCCATATTTTACATTTGAGTAACAATAAACACCAGCTACTAAATATCCTAGGTGTGCCCAGTCATTTTTTCTATATTTCTGTCTTCCTTAGCAGCGGGGTGACGCTGCAAGACTGTGAGCACCCTGGTTGGCGGTTCAACCATCCTGTGCATCCAACTAATATATTACAATTAGATTTATATTAAGCTGACAGCTCAAGGGGAGCGTCTAATCTTCTGCCGTTCAGGGGCGTGTCCATTCTGCTGCAGGTCTCACCCTATCACAGCTCAGCAGGCATTGAAAAATGAAACTAAGCATCTGTGACCTTCTCAGTGAGACGGACAAAGTAAGGAAAAAACAAACAGCAGGTGGCACTATACAGACATATTTTATTGAATAACTCAGTGGCTATGCTAAATTGTTAATGACATGCAATTACAAAAGTATTCAGATCCAGGTGCTGGTTTGAAAACTGTAGAATATTTTTCATAGGGCAACCCCTTTAATTATTAACCCCTTAAGGACTCAGCCCTATTTCACCTTAGGACATGGCCATTTTTTGCAAATCTGACCAGTCTCACTTTAAGTGCTGATAACTTTAAAACGCTTTGACTTATCCAGGCCATTCTAAGATTGTTTTTTCGTCACATATTGTACTTCATGACACTGGTAAAATGAAGTAAAAAATTAACCAAAAATTTGCAAAGAATTTCAAATTTCCAAGTTTCAATTGCTCTACTTCTATAATACATAGTAATACCTCCAAAAATAGTTATTACTTTACATTCCCCAAATGTCTAATTCATGTTTGGATCATTTTGAGAATGATATTTTATTTTTTGGGGATGTTACAAGGCTTAGAAGTTTAGAAGCAAATCTTGAAATTTTTCAGAAATTTTCCAAAACCCAATTTTTAGGGACCAGTTCAGGTCTGAAGTCACTTTGCGAGGCTTACATAATAGAAACCACCCAAAAATGAACACCCTTTAGGTGTTCCACAAGAATTAATGGAAAATAGAGATACAATTTAAAAATTTCACTTTTTTGGCAGATTTTCCATTTTAATAATTTTTTTCCAGTTACAAAGCAAGGGTTAACAGCCAAACCAAACTCAATATTTATGGCCCTGATTCTGTAGTTTACAGAAACACCCCATATGTGGTCGTAAACCGCTGTACGGGCACACGGCAGGGCGCAGAAGGAAAGGAATGCCATACGGTTTTTGGAAGGCAGGTTTTGTTGGACTGCGGCGATACCTAATATGTATACTTTTTTTTTATTTATGTAAGTTTTGCACAATGATTTCTTTTTTGAAACCAAAAAAATCATGTTTTAGTGTTTCCATAGTCTGAGAGCCATAATTTTTTCAGTTTTTGGGCGATTACCTTGGGTAGGGTAGGATTTTTGCGGGATGAGATGACGGTTTAATTGGCACTATTTTGGGGTGCGTGTGACTTTTTGATTGCTTGCTATTACTCTTTTTATGATGTAAGGTGACAAAAAATGGCTTTTTTTACACCGTTTTTATTTATATTTTTTTTATGGTATTCACCTGAGGGGTTAGGTCATGTGATATTTTTATAGAGAAAGTTATTACAGACGCTGCGATACCTAATATGTATACTTTTTTTTATTTATGTAAGTTTTACACAATGATTTCATTTTTGAAGCAAAAAAAATCCTGTTTTAGTGTTTCCATAGTCTGAGAGCCATAATTTTTTCAGTTTTTAGGCGATTACCTTGGGTAGGGTATGATTTTTGCGGGATGAGATGACGGTTTTATTGGCACTATTTTGGGGTGCGTGTGACGTTTTGATCGCTTGCTATTACACTTTTTGTGATGTAAGGTGACAATTTTTTTTTATTTAGCACAGTTTTTATTTTACATTTTTTACGGTGTTCATCTGAGGGGTTAGGTCATGTGATATTTTTTATAGAGCCGATCGATACGGACGCGGCGATACCTAATATGTATACTTTTTTTTATTTATGTAAGTTTTACACAATAATATCATTTTTGAAACAAAATAAAATCATGTTTTAGTGTCTCCATCTTCTGAGAGCCATAGTTTTTTCAGTTTTTGGGCGATTATCTTAGGTAGGGTCTCATTTTTTGCGGGATGAGATGACGGTTTGAATGGCACTATTTTTGGGGTGCATATGACTTTTTGATCGCTTTCTATTACACTTTTTGTGATGTAAGGTGACAAAAAATTGTTTATTTTTTATTTATGTAAGTTTTACACAATAACAGCCTTTTTATAACAAAAAAAAATGATGTTTTAGTGTCTCCATATTCTGAGCCATAGTTTTTTTTACTTTTTGGGCGATTGTCTCAGGAAAGGGCTCATTTTTTGCGGGATGAGGTGAAGGTTAGATTGGTACTATTTTGGTGGGCAAACGCCTTTTTGATTGCTTGCTGTTGTACTTTTTGTGATGTAAGGTGCCAAAAAAATGGTTTATTTAGTACAGTTTTTTTTTTTTTTTTTTTACGGTGTTCATCTGAGGGGTTAGGTCATGTCATATGTTTATAGAGCCTGTCAATACGGACACAGCGATACCTAATATGTCAACTTTTTTTTTCCCTATTTTTTCCCAATTTTTTTTAACTTTATTTGGGGAAAATGACGTTTTTGTTTATTTTTACTTGAAACTTTTAATTTATTGGGGGGAAAACTTTATTTTTTTAACTTTTTTTTACTTTATTTTTTTTCCCCACTTTTGGACTTCAACTTTTGGGGGTCTAATCCCTTTTACAATGCATTCCAATACTTCTGTATTGGAATGCATTGGCTGTATGAGTAATACAGTGTGTATTACTCATACAGCTTCCGGCCTGTGAGATCCAGGAGGCTGGATCTCACAGGCTCGTCACCGGAAGGCAGCGCAGATGCCTAAGGAAAGCATCGCGCTGCCTTCCATGCCATCGGGGTCCCCCCTACAGCCACATGGGGACCTGATGGCACCGCCGCCCTCCGCCCGCCGGTTAAGGTAAAACCGCAAACCGCAGGTCTGAATTGACCTGCGGTATGCGGCGATCGCCGATGCGGGGGGGTCACTGACCCCCCCCCGGCGTTGTGACAGGATGCCCGCTTAATGATTTCAGCGGGCATCCTGTTCCGAATAAACCCCCGCCGCGCCGCAATGACATTTTTAAGTTAGGACGTACCGGTACGCCCTGGGTCCTTAAGGGGTTAAGTGAACATTTGCCATCTCTTTATATGTCTAAATGTTTGTGTGCTACACCTATGCATAAACTTAGCAAAACTCCTCCTTGCAATTAATAGAGCTTTTCATACAGAAGGCTGAACAGGATGCAACCAGCTGATGGAGGTATCTAAATGGGCGCCCATGAAATTGTCTGTACAGATGGAGGATATAATATAGCACCTGACTGCACAGCTCTCCAGTCTCTTGGTGTTCCACCATATGTTCACTATTTATAGCAAGATAAAACCCTGAAATATAACATTCACAGGTTAAGATCCCTGCCATTATTCATTTTGTTATTCTGTAGCACAGCACTTTTCTGATCTCAGGATATTCATTAAAACTTTCTGCCTAACATGTTTTATTAAATTTCTATACCCATAGGTTGCCAGTGTGGCTGACTGTCCTATTTTAGGTGAAAAATGTTGTCTGACAACAGAACTGACAGATGGGAGTTTGTACAGTTTGCTAATTAATCCCTTGCAAATATTAGACAATCCCGAATGATCAATGCACTTTTATTTTTTCACTCTTAAATGCCCAGCTTTAGGAATTTGTAAAGCAACTAAAAACATCCCTTGAAGATTTCAGCGTTTTTAGCATTAAGGATTTTGAAAGAAGATGCTTGTCTAAAAGGATACAAGACTGGCGCTATCCTCTAGAGTAATGTTAGCAATCAAAGTGAAAATTAAGAAGTGAATACCTTCATTTGTATGAAGGTTTTAATGCACTTTGAGGATCATACCTCTTCATCACATAAAGTGAGACATGTGGGGGCAGATTTACTAATCGTGTAGACAGCATAGCTAGATGGGTTGTCTTTTTAAGCACCAAGATTATCTCAGGGTCTCCTGCTGGATGATGAATGTGGTGCAGGGCTAAATACATTTGTCTAAGGTTATACCAACAAACTGTATTGTGCAACAGATGTCCTTGCGAGAATTGTGCAGCAATTTTGGAGTAACATGTGGCACCTTAGTCCACAGTCCCTTTCCTGATCAGCAAATGCCTTTTTTTTTATTAATTCAACCATAGATCATATATATAATTTATGGTAGCTATGTGCTGGCTTAGATGTCAAGTAGAGATGAGCGAATCAAATCCTATAAAGCGGAAGTCGATTTGAATTTCAGGATAAACTTGATTTGCCATGAAGCCGAAATTCTTCGTGCTTCGTGGTAGCGAAGAGATTTAACCTCAAATAGTGGAAAAAACAAAAAAATATCATACTTACCTCCTCCATTTACTGGTGACAGGCCGGGCGCCCCCATCTTGATTGAAGATCTTGAAGATCTTGGCCGAAATCCCGCGTTAGCCGGAGTCTTGGGTCCTGCGAGATTTCATGCCAGATCTTCAAGCAAGATGGTGGTGGCAGGCCCATCGCAAGCAAATGAAGGCGGTAAGTATGACAATTTTCTTTTCTGTTAATTTGACACTTTATTATTACTCTCAGATGGCGCGATCATTATAAACGTAGCATCTGAGGGGTAAAATGATGGGAAGCGGCGCTATCGCAGCTCTCTATCATTTAACCCGCTACTTACAGAAAAATGCGCTTCGTGACAAAGTAATTCGTTTTTTTTTTTTTGGGGGGGGGGGTAAAATTCAGCAAAACAGCCGAATCTAATTTTCTAAAACTTTGCTCATCTCTCGATATCAGCTATAGTTTATCCCAGTTTTTCTGGGGTAATTTATGATAAAATAATTTGCTTGAAGAGGTAAACACAGTTATTATAATTCCTTGCTACTCTTTTGAAAAGTGCTGTAAGCAGCAGAAAGTCCCAAAACATGTAACTTTTGAGTAAAATGCCTCATGGTCCCAGCTATCCTCAGTACAACAGATAAAGTGTTGTTTCACTCTCAACAACTGGTGAGATGTGACTTAAATGCTATGGACACCTTTGACATGGAGGAAAGTAATTTTTTTATAAAATAAAAAAGTTGCACTAACTTACAGTCTGCAATCTGCATTCAGGTATTTATTTAAAGATCACTTTTCCCCGACATTCCTTTTTCAGCCTACTACTGTAATTTTAGCTCTAGGTTTGTCTTCCCAAGTTCCCAGTGAGACATGTTGGATGTGAGGTTTGTGTGTCTAGGATACTGCTGTCTTCTCCATGCAGTCTACCTTGTGGGTACTTTCCCCATATCTACAGCTTGATCCTTTGCCTCATTTCACACACATAGCTGCCCTGTTCAACCTCCTGTGGCTCTAACAATAAGAGAAGGAAGGAGGAAAGCAGAGACAGTCATCAGAAATAGTATAAGTGCTTTGATGGATTTATGTCAGATTCAGCAGCACTAGCTGCTAGGTAAAGGATTTACACGCGCTCTACAGAACCAATAATAATAATAAAAATTACTGAGAAAGTTGCTTAATTTTGCATTTAGAAAAAAATAAACAATAAAAAAATTCAATGCATAGACTTTGGACCGAAATGTCCACAATGCTGTATAAATCTGGAGGAATTATTAATTTATATGAACCACTGGATAGGGTACAGGAGCAGAACATAATGAAGGCAATATGGGCCACTTCCTGGGTCATAAGGTTCCAGAGGGGCCCATGAATGTTATACCTCATGGTCCATATATTAAAATACCACATGTTAAAATGCCTGTTTGCTCAAACCTCATCTTCCATGCAGCAGTCAAGGAGCAGTGTAAACTAGATTATAGATCACAACTGTATCCAGCCAACGAAAAGCACAACTGTGACGTCTAATGCTGCGGTCCTGACACATGGAAGCAGAGACTGGAGTCTAAACAGCTACAATGTTCTGCCCCCACCATCCTCTCCCCCTTATTACAATAACCAATAACCTCCTATGTAGGAAAGGTCTGGACAAGGGGGGAGGGGTGCTACTGTGGTGGTGGAGCAAATCTACAGCATTTTACAGTACCAAAAAGTGGATGAGTTTTTAAACTGTGAAAATACCCTGCAGCGTAAATTGTCCTTCAGCAAGGTGCTGACCTCAGCCCAGGATGAATTATATCTCCAGCATGGGTAACCAGGGTCGGTGCAAGGATTTTTGCACAAACAAGCGAAGCTACATTTTGGCGCCCCCCCCCCAGAACTCGTGGGGGTGATGTAAAAAGGAGGGCGTGATGTGACATGGAGGGGGTTGAAATGTGACATGGAGGGGGGAGAAATGTGACATGGAGGGGGGAGAAATGTGACCTAGGGGGGTGATGTCATGTCACATTTCTCCCCATCCATGTCACATCACCCCCTGCTTTTTACATCTGCCCCTCCATGTCAGATTTCTCCCCCCCATGTCACATTTCTCCTCCTCCATGGCACATTTCTCCCCCCCATGTCACATTTCTCCCCCCCATGTCACATCACCCCCCTCCATGGCACATTTCCCCGCTCTATTAATGTTGTGTAAAAAAAAAATTATGCTCCTCACCTGGGCCTGTTCCCATCTGCAGCAGCTCCCCTTCTCCTCTGTGTGGTCCTGGTATCTTCTCTCTGTGCTCCCGACAAGACTTTAAGGACCTTTCCCACTCAGCCAATCAGTGGCTGCAGCTGTGTCATGTGTCAGACCAGTGATTGGCTCAGCGGGAAATCACTGCCCTGACACGTGACACAGCTGCGGCCACTGATTGGTAGAGAGGGAAAGGTCCTCAAACAACTTGTCAGGACTCGGGAGCCCAGAGAGAAGATATGAGGACCACCACACAGAGGAGAACAGCCGCAGGAGGCCGGCGGCATGCAAGTGATTAATGGAAAAAAAAAAGTTTAATTTTTCCGCCCCCCCCTTCTCAGCCCCCTAAGGCGGCTGTTTGGTCTGCCTTATTATAGCATCGGGCCTGTGGGTAACCTATGCTAGTTGGTGTACTCATCCTAGCTTTTTTGTTGCAGCATTCCCACTGCACGTTTTTGTGTACTAAACGTTATGCTCTGTAACCGGCACTAATATGCAGGCTTTAGTGCTGCCCTAGCCTGTAAAACAGTGCTAAAGCCTGTTTATTAGTGCCGGTGATGTCATCAGCAACACTGTTAGCTGGAAGCCTCCGCCTAGCAGAGTAAAAATATAAACAGAAAAGTCCTTGCCCTGCACGATACAGTGCAGGGCAAGGGAGAGCATTGGAGCATGAAATGCTCTGATGCTCATCTCAGATGGGCTGCCTGGGTGAAAAAGTGGGATATGTCCGACGTCAGCTCTAAACCCAGACAATCCCTTTAAGGGAAAGAGATACTGAATTCTACAAAAGGTTGAGTGGTCATGGAGAAAGTAGTGCAGGGCACCTGACAGAGGCTACAGACCTCCCTGCATGTTGGTTGGAGCAAACAATTTAGGGTCCCCATCATACAGCAAGAAGAGACTGGCCTGTTGAGACTGGACTATATTCCAAATATACCAGTATAGTTACATAGAAAGAGAGATTTGTTGCACCCATTAGTCGATTTCGGAAAAATTTGCAGGCTATATAGATAAAGACATAAAAGAGACTTCTATTTTGGTCACTGCCCTCCATACTCAACCTTGGGGAACTGTATAAGACTACTGTGAAGATTGCACTTAATATATTTTGTGCTTGTGTGAACCATCCACTGAACTGCTGCAGTAAAGTGCAATCAACCTTATACACTACAGCCTGTCTCATCATTGCCTTAAATAGATGGTTTAAGAGACCCCTACCTTTCACTCCCGAAACTCATAAGGATGTGCCCCAAAGGAAGAAAAGGGTGTGCCATCTTATCACTGCGTGGCCCAGGGTGCACCAGAGTGAAAGCTGTCATCGTGAGTTCAGCTGCTCCCACCCTCTCCGCCAACCCTACGGGCTGCTGCTCTGGCTGCTGCACATTCAATCACTCAGTTTATAGTGTTGACGCCATTATGATGTAACTATCCCCACACACCCACCTATGATGTCAACATTAATTCTGAGGCCATAAGGGGGACGCATCAGGCAATGTCACTGACACTACCTCTAATGACATTAATACCAGTCCTATGGTGTTATCACATCTACTGGTGGCCAACAAGTGGTTAGCTTTCCAGTTCTTCTCAATTATTCCAACATTTTCTGGATCCATTAAAGTTATAGCATAAGAATGTTTTAGGTTAAACAAATAAGTAAATAAATAACATAATTTATTATATAAATTTTATATTTTAGTGATCAATCCAGTATACATAAGGTATATACATAAACAAATATGGAAATGAAAACAAAAACACGAGCCCTAGTATTTTCAGCTTCTGTAAAGTATGTAAAATAACTAATTATTTGTGAGAAATTGCCGACTTTGACTGAAACAAGGTGGAAAGAGACAGACTGGCAGCACAGATGATGCAGTGTGAGTTAGTAAACTGGTAACATATTGTATTCCAGCCTTTAACATTCCATGAAAAATTGTTAAATGATGTGGAAAAACAAACATCAAGGAAACTTAGCTATAGGAGGAAAGGTTCTTGAAATGAGCAGTGCAGTTGATGGTGTATATATCTGAGCAGCAACCTCCTGCATTAGCTACAACTCCCAGAATCCTCTTCACTTCTATGGGATTTACAAGAAAAGCCGAGTAAGTGTGGATGCTGGGAGTTGTAGTTTCACAGCAGCTGGAGTGGCAAAGGTTGCTGATCCCTGATGTATATAATACAAGTTAATAATATAAATTACGACCCCTTCCTATAAAAAAAAAAAAAGTTCTGCAGCAGCTGCTGTACATATTTTACAGTACTGAGCCTAAAAGTGGATTTAGGGAGAATTGACATCTCCGTTTCATTTTCCATTCTTCTTATCTGTCAGAAGAACAGAAAATAAAAATAAAACAGGATCCTGTAAAAAAATATAAAAAAATAAAGATCCTGTTGCATATTTGGCAGTAGTTTGAGTCATTTCCGTTAGATCTGTTTTTTTTTTTACAGAAAACAGTACTGCATGTAGTTCCTTTTTCTCTGTCTAAAAATGGATCTCATACGGAAATGGCTCAAACGGATGCCAAATATGCAACAGGATCCTTTTTTTTTTTTTTTACAGGATCCTGTTTCATATTAGTCAGTTCATAAATGCTAGAAATTAATATCCCCTTGTTTTTCAAAGAATTTCTGCAGCAGCTAAAGTGTATCTTCATATGAAATAATGTACCACCTATTATAAAGTCGTGAGAAGGGTCTGTTTCTCAGCACATGGTCTGCAGATGTGTACTTTATTGTTGTTGTTTGACTGTTTCTTTTCTGACCAGTTATCTTAGACTGTGGTTTATTTATTTCTGCCTTTTGCCTATGTATATATGTGACTGTATATATTTTGCCTTGGCTTTGCAGGTCATCTAGATGATGGGTTGTGATGTCCTATGGCACTACCATGATGAGATGCTCTGGTTTGATGGAGAAGTGAAAGCCTTCTTGGCAGTAGAGGAAGATATTGTTCGCGGGAAGCGCAGGAGGAACCTGGTCCTCCTGCGCTTGTGTAGTGACGCTGGAAATGTGTAGTGACGCTGATGCACTGTGCCACCATTCTGGGACAGGTAGCTTCTGGGAGGAGCATTAAGGTGTACATAAATAGGAACATTTGGTGCCAATAGATGGAAAAATGAAGATTCCATATGCAGTGTTTAATTGAGCTGCTACTGGCATGTGAAGTAGTTATACCCGGGGTCTCTTCCACCTGAGAAAAGTACATATGGTGTGGTCAAAGCCAGCAAAGAATTGAACATCAGGAGGGTTAGAAGACTGGAGGATGGGAGTGAGTTCCCCATTAAAGACTGGTAGTTGGCTAGAGACCAAGAGATGTAACGAATGAGAGTAGAAGGGTTCCCAACTTTAAGGAGGGGTCCACATGGGATTATGATCATCCCATTTGTGGATCCCTCTGGTTTTTGGAAGGAATTTATTTTCCCACAGAAAAATTATTGTTAGGGCAGATGTGCCTTGGATATTGTTTTGATTGGCTAATATGGGGTTGCCATCTCTTGAGCACAATTTGCCCAAGATGGCAATGTGCATAGCATTGGTCTAGTAGCATGGACAATTAATTTATTGGGTCTGGGGAAGGTTTTTTGCCCCAGCAGCGGAATCTTATTGGTTACATGCTTTCTTGGGTGAGGGCATTGTGGATATAAATGTAGACAGTCTGGGGCTTTGCCTGTCTTACATCAACTGGATTCTGGTCTTTAACTCCCTCTCTCCCCATACTGCTAAATATTATTGAGATGGTTATAAAGTTATTGTTTTACAGTTTTTAACACATACAAGTTAACTAATAAAGGCAATGACCAATTTTATTTCCACTTAAGATTTTTCTTTGTGTTTTATTTTATTGTTACAAATAGTAGTCTTAGTGTATGACCTATAATCCTATAGCTGTGCAGAGAGTGACCTGGCATTTCGGAGTGTGCCTCCGAGAGGAGCCTAGTTGTTAAAGAAACCATTTAGAAACCTTAAAATGTTATAATTAGTTACCTTGGATTTCTGATGACTTTAAGGGGCATTATCCCTAAACTCTAAAGTTCATGGCTGTAGGGACATCCCTAGTGTGTATACAGCTCCGCTACCCTGCATGGGCAGGATGCAGGTGAAACTCGAAAAATTAGAATTTCGTGCAAAGTTCATTTATTTCAGTAATGCAACTTAAAAGGTGAAACTAATATATGAGATAGACTCATTACATGCAAAGCGAGATATTTCAAGTCTTTATTTGTTATAATTTGGATGATTATGGCTTATAACTTATGAAACCCCAAAGTCACAATTTTGAGGTATCCTTTGCTCAGGGGGTATGGATTAATTAGCTGACTAGAGTGTGACACTTTGAGCCTAGAATATGGAACCTTTTCACAAAATTCTAATTTTAAGCTGCATTAATGCAATTCCTTTTAATTTGCATTACTGAAATAAATGGACTTTTGCACGATATTCTAATTTTTCGAGTTTCACCTGTATGTGGAAAGCACATAGACAGTATACTGCAGGGAGCATATGTAAACAGTCAATGTCCTCTCTGTAGTAGTAACGCTAAAAAATCTAATTTATTTCACCCTCATTTACAAAATCCCAAATAACCCCTTTAGATTATTCTAGATCTTAACTGGTATGATAGTCTCCTAGCAGTTCATGAAGGATCATTTTTAATCATGGATACAAGGACAAGATTCCCTGTTTTATGTTCCACGGTGTCAAATGTTCAGATGTTGCACATGTCATGAGAAGAGCGTTTCATTTAACAGTGCAAATCTTTTCTCTATAGTTGGCATTTGCTCCTAGCTTACTAGGCTTGGAGAGAGTATCGATTTTCTGTACTTCAGAGGGACTCCCTAGGCACTTCTGCCAAATGAATACAAGACGCTTGTAAATTCATTTAAAAAGATTGTTAAATGTGATAACATTTGATTGCTGGGTCACTATAAAATATCAAATTACCTCCTGGAAGGAAATCTTTTAACAATGGAAGAGCCCAATCTAGAAAAAAGCATTAGGGGCCAAAATTGATACAATGGAGGGGATTAATTTCATCTGATTTAGTCACTGCTACATTTTACTGTCATTCAGCCAACTACCGTATGTGAATGTGTCTCTATTTGTGAAATACATTTCTAGGCTTGGTTTCCATAGTCAAGTTTTTTAAAATAAATTTTTGAAGCCAAAGTCAGGAGTGGATTCAAAGAGAGAATACTCAGTCTATCCTTTACACATGTCCAATGTTTCTGGTTTATTCCTGGATGTGGCTTCAAAAACTGCAACAACAAAAAAAAAGAAACATGGAAATCTAGGCATGCAGAAACGTGGCCACATTGCTTCAGCACAAAAATTAAATAATATAAGAAATCAACTGAATGGATCCAGTAAAGATTGGTTACATAGTCATTTACTTTCAAGAATTCATCTAAGTCCTTTTTTAAACTGTCCACTGTTCCTGCTGTGACCACGTCCTGAGGAAGTCTATTCCACAGATTCACAGTTCTTACAGTTAAAGAAGCTTTGACGCTTCTGGAGACTGAACTTTTTCTCCTCCAGTCGGAGGCAGTGCCCCCTTGTCTTTTGAGGGCCTTTTACATGGAGCAGTTTGTCACTGTATTTTTGTATTGCCCATTTATATATTAGTATAGGTTAATCATGTCCCTCCTTAGACGTCTCTTCTCAAGACTAAATAAATATAATTATTTTAATCTTTCTTTATAACTAAGACCCTCCATGCCCCTTATCAGTAGAGATGGACAAACATCGGCCAGGACGATTCTCGATCAAATGTTTGCGAACCGCAAGTTCGTGGCGGGCCCCATTCACTTTAATGGCAGGCGAACCTGAAAAACCTTCAGGTCATATTTGCAGCCAGCAAACACTTACTAGAAGTACACAAATAGTCACCACAACATGGACAGTGATATACCAGAGGGGGATCATTGGTGAAAATTCCAACAAAAATATGTATTTTAATCAGGGGCCATTTTTATGCGCACTAAAGGGAAACTCTCAAAAATGTGCCCTGCTGGAGCCTAGAAGAATTTTATTTCCTATCGGTTTGATGTATACAAATGTGCAGCACTTCACGTTTTTGTATCCTGCAGAGTCCATTAAAAAAATGCATACGTTAACGTAATTTTTTTTTCTAGAATGGAACTGTATGGTTAACAGATGCCACTGTATGGCATCAGTCTGAGGCATCTGTTAAAGCATACATTTTTGGTATGCATTAAATGGATGGCAAAAATAGGATGTGAACCCAGCACTAGTGTCAGAATAAGCACCAGTTCACAGAAGAGCAGCATAGCAGGGAGGGGAGGCCACCATGTACTGACAGAGCGCTACCTGGTCCTGGTGGTCAGGGATGAGGACTGTGTTTCCCAAGGATCATTTTCTACTGGGAAATACAGGGCACAGAATAATACACTAGAATCTATATAATATAAAGATGTTATTTTTCCCGCTCATGCCAGGTCTAAAAAAAAGATGGTGTGGGCAGGGAAAGGGATACACTTATGGCCATCCAGTTATTGGATACCACCGCCATACATTGACCGCATAACACCTCTGTACAATGACCGGATAACACCGCCATACATTGACTAGATAAAGGGGTATAAGAGGGCACAGTACAGGGAATTACTAGAGGCACTGCACAGGGTGTGGTAATAGGGCACAATGCAGGGTATAAGGGGGCACAGTAAGGGGTAAGGGGCACAGTACAGGGTGGGGGGCACAGACACATGACCCTGTGACATTAGGAGGTCCTCATGGTGAATGCGGTTCATATGCCACCATAATGAGAGGCAGAGGAGTGAGACAGGGGTGTGATTATGTAGCTAGTGGTAAAATATGTAACTGTCGGCCAGTACAGGCCCCAAAAATTAGCCAATAGGCATTCACCTGACAGCAAAGAACTTTAGATTCTGCGGCTGGAGATACATTAGGCGGTCATATGATAAATACATAACTGTCGGCCAGTACAGGCCCCAAAAATTAGCCAATAGGCATTCACTTGAAAGCACAGAACTTGCCGTGTAAGATCTTCCAAAATGGCCAGAGAATTTCCTGGCCTGCCTCAAGACGTCCTGGCAACGAATCGCTGCACGACTAAGTTCAGGACGTGTGCCATGCACGGCACGTGTGTCATTTTTCACTGTTTCAGCGTGCTTAGCAAATTGGCACATTGTTGCACACCACTTTACCAACTGTCAAATTGAGCAGGGTTAGCCACTGATCGGCCTGTGACCGCAATGCTGAAAGGAGTGCATGACCGATGTGGCTCTTGGCTTCCAGGCACAACAGCCGCAGCACAGCATGGCAACGTTTCACCTGGCACATCGAATAGGTTCTGGGGAGCTTGGGGGGTGCAGCGGAAGAGGCGGTAACAGTGGAAAAGGAGGAGTCAACCGCGGAGGAGACGGAGGATGGAGTAGGAGGAGGAGAAGAAGAGGCAGGTCTGCATGCAATCCGTGGTGGTAACACCAAATCCACACGGGTGCCACGGGTTACATGCTTGACGGCCGTCAGAAGGTTCACCCAGTGGGCAGTAAAAGTTATGTACCTTCCCTGCCCATGTTTGCTAGTGTTTGTGGTCAGATGCATCTTGGCACCGACACTGTGTGCCATAGATATATTAACTTGCCGCTGAATGTTGCCATATAGTTCAGGTGTAACGGTCACGTCCACACACACACACAGGGGGAAGGGTAGTGACCACTGAGCTCCACTCTCACCCCTGGCCCTGCCTACTTGCCTCACGAGTCCTGATGACAGGGGACAACTGGACGGCAGTCCCTAACTTAGGATATGTGCAGGGAAGACAGACAAGACAAAATACGGAACATGAACGGACCGGGTCAGAACCAAGAGAGCTACGCAGTACAACGGATTAAGCAAAGAATGGTCAGGAGAAGCCGGGGTCAAATACCAGGAGAGTAGCGAAGTACAAGAAGAGTCCTAAGAGAGTAGTCAGGTGGGTGCCGAGGTCACAATACCAGGATGGATGCGCAGTACAGGAGGAGCAGTCAGAGGATCGTCAGGGAACAGGATCAGGTAAGTATTCAGTAGTCCAACAAATAGCCAGGAACCTAGAAATTAACAGGCAACCTGTGACCAGCAGGCTGCCTGTATTTATAGTGGGGAGTGAGGGTCATGTGACGTGGCCAGCATCACATGACCGACAGACCAACCAGTCAAGCACCGAGTGATCAGCTCGGCGCTCAAGGCAGACTAGGAGCAGGGAGCCACCCAGCCAGCAAAGCTGCACTGGGAATGAGGTCAAGCACAGATCCTCATTCCCAAAGCTAAGCAACAGGTCTGCGGGAAATGGGGGACCAAGTGCACCTTCGGAACCCCGTGACAGTACCCCCCCTTTTACGAGGGGCCACCGGACCCAAGAGTTCAGGCGATGGCTTTTCAGGGTGTTCTAAATGAAATTTACGAACAATTCTAGGAGCATGAACCTCCCTAGCAGGTACCCAAGATCTCTCTTCAGGTCCATACCCCTTCCAGTGAATCAGGTACTGCAAGGCATTACGCACCTTCCTGACATCCACTATTTTAGACACCACATACTCGACAGCATTATTAACAAGAATCGGCGGAGGCGAGGCTTTTGATGGTACTACCGGTTCAAAATATTTTTTAAGCAGAGATTTATGGAACACATTATGAATGTGGAATGACTCGGGCAGCTCCAACCTAAAAGATACCGGGTTAATCACTTCCGTGATCTTATATGGTCCAATAAAACGAGGAGCAAATTTTTTAGAAGTTACCTTGAGAGATAGATTCTTGGAGGACAACCATACTTTATCCCCAACCTGAAAGTTCACCCCCCTTGAATGTCTCCTATCGGCCTTGAGTTTGAGAACTTTGAGCCTTTTCTAGGTTCAATTGAACCCTGGCCCAAACTGTGCACAGTTCGGAGGAGAGTTTATCCGCTTCAGGGTTAGAGGAGGAGACGGACGACCCAGAATGAAAACGGGGATGAAAACCATGGTTACAAAAGAAAGGGGAGACCCCAGCAGAAGAATTGACATGGTTATTCAAAGCAAATTCAGCCAACGGAAGGAATTTGACCCATAATTGCTGGTCATCAGCAACATACAACCTCAAGAATTTTTCCACAGACTGATTAAGGAGTTCAGTCTGCCCATTACTCTCAGGATGGTAGGCGGAAGAAAAAGACAATGAAATTTTACATCTTTGACAGAAGGCCCTCCAGAATTTGGACACAAACTGCACACCCCTGTCAGAAACAATATTTTCCGGGATGCCATGTAAACGAACAATCTCTCTCACAAAAATAGACGCCAGGGTTTTAGCATTCGGAAGTTTAGACAGGGGAATGAAATGAACCATCTTGCTAAACCTATCGACCACTACTCAAACCACAGTCTTACCCTCCGCCAGCGGTAGGTCAGTTATAAAGTCCATCGAGATATGGGACCAGGGTCTACTGGGAATGGGTAGGGGTCATAGGTTACCAGCAGGGCGAGTCCTAGGTGTCTTAGACCTGGCACAAACCTCACAGGCTGACACGTAGGACTTGACATCCCTGGTCAGAGTGGGCCACCAATAGGACCTAGAAAACAGATCCTTAGTGCCCTCAACACCCGGGTGTCCACAAAAGGCAGAATCGTGACACTCCCCCAACAGCTGGAGACGAAATTGTACGGGAACAAACAACTTATCTGTTGGGGTGGATGCCGGTGCCAGATGTTGTTCAGCCTCAATGCGAGCCGAGATATCCTGGGTTAGAGCTGCTAAGAAGATGTTTGCTGGTAGGATGGATTCAGGCGGCGTCTCAGTGGGTTGAAAGGCATGGAAGCTCCGGGACAATGCGTCTGCCTTCACATTTTTACTTCCCGGCCTGAACGTAATGGAGAAATCAAAACGGGTAAAAAAAGGAGCCCAACGGGCTTGTCGGGGATTCAACCTCTTAGCCGACTCGAGAAACATTAGGTTTTTATGATCAGTGACAGTTACTCGATGCCTTGCCCCCTCCAAAAAATGCCTCCACTCCTCAAATGCCCATTTAATAGCCAGCAGCTCCCTATTCCCAATGTCGTAGTTTATCTCCGTGGGAGAGAATTTCCTGGAGAAGAAGGCACACGGTCTCAGGTTAGTGAGGCTAGCAGGACCCTGTGAAAGAACTGCTCCTGCGCCGTCCTCGGACGCATCTACCTCCACAATAAAGGGTCTCTCCTGATCAGGCTGGATCAGAATGGGAGCGCTACTAAATGCCTTTTTTAATGTTTCAAATGAAGAAATGGCCTTGGTAGACCAATTCTCCAAATCCGCCCCTTTCTTAGTAAGGTCGGTCAATGGCTTAGCAATTACAGAAAAATTAATGATAAATTTACGATAGTAATTAGCGAAACCCAAAAACAGTTGTAAAGCCTTTAAGGATGAAGGCCTTACCCGTTCCTTAATTGCTAAAACCTTACCAGGATCCATCTTAAAGGCGTGAGGAGTCAAAACATGCCCTAGAAACAGTATCTCCTGTACACCAAAGACACATTTCTCTTGCTTAGCGGAGAGCTGGTTCTCCCTCAACACCTCTAATACTTGTTTGACATGAGACACATGAGATTCGAAATCAGGAGAGAATATCAAAATGCCGTCAAGATAGACAATAATAAATTTACCTAAGAACTCTCTAAGAATATCGTTCATTAAGTTTTGGAACACAGCTGGGGCATTGCTGAGTCCAAAAGGCATCACCTGATATTCAAAGTGTCCTATCGGAGTATTGAACGCTGTCTTCCATTCGTCTCCCTCCTTGATTCGGATTAGATTGTATGCCCCTTTCAGGTCAATCTTGGAAAACCAGGTTGCGCCCAGAACCTGGTTAAATAAATCCAGAATCAATGGGAGAGAGTATCTATTTTGGACAGTGATCTTATTTAATCTCCGGTAATCAATACAAGGCCTAAGACCACCATCCTTCTTTTTAACAAAGAAAAACCCTGCTCCCATAGGAGAGACTGAAGGTCTAATATGCCCATTAGCAAGGCTCTCCTTAATATAATCTTCCATAGCCTTGCGTTCGGGCCCTGAAAGATTATAAATTCGCCCTTTAGGAAATTCAGCACCCTCTATTAGCTCTATGGCGCAATCATAAGGTCTATGGGGGGTAGAACCTCTGGAATAGGGGATGAGAATACATCAGAATATTCTTTAATAACTGAAGGTAATGTATTAGACCTTACTGAAACCCCAGCCTGGACCACGGACAAGCATGAGTCACACTTAGGTCCCCATTTCACCAACTCTCCTTTGAACCAACCAATTGTGGGGTTATGTAAACGGAGCCAAGGCAACCCTAGTACCACCTCAACTGGTAGGTTCTCCAAGACAAAAAGAGAACATCTCTCAGAGTGGCACAAACCCACGGTCAGAGAAATTTCAGAGGTACATGACCTTACCGTACCACCAATCAGGGGAGTAGCATCAATAGCCATGACATGGATAGGTGTAGGTAAAGCAAACATTGGAATACCCAATTTACTAGCAAATTCTAAGTCAATAATGCTGGCCGCTGACCCGGAATCAATAAAGGCCTTACCCGGCCACTTATTAACCCCCAGAGAAATTGTTATGGGTACCAAAAGCTTATATTTAGAAAAATCAGGGTGTACCTGGTCTTTAGGTTGTCTTGCCTTAGGAGACTTGTCAGAGAGGACCCTCTTAGGACACTTGTTGATCCAATGGGCCAGGATCTCCACAGTAAAAGCACTCTCCGCGTCTGCGACGAAGATTACCCCGGGTCATGCCAACCTGCATGGGATCCTCGGTGGAGACCTCAGTGTTGTCCCTGGAAAAGGCCTCTGGCTGGACCACCATCTGAGAACAGAACTGTCGTTCTTGTCGTCTCTCTCTAACTCGTCGGTCAAGTCGGACAACTAGGGTCATCATCTCCTCTAAGGTCTCTGGAACTTGATAACTGACTAATAAATCTTTTAAATTATCAGACAGACCAGACCTAAACTGACTCTTCAGGGCTGGTTCATTCCATCCAGAGGGGACACACCACCGTCTGAATTAGGTGCAATACTCCTCCGCAGGGAGATGGCCCTGAACCAGTGCCCTAAGAGCCGTCTCGGCTACCAGGGCCCTGTCTGGTTCGTCATAGAGGATACCCAGGGCCTGAAAAAAAACCTCCACGGAAGTCAGACAACTGGCCCCAGGAGGTAACGAGAATGCCCAGTCCTGGGGATCACACTGTAGTAGAGAAATGATAATCCCCACGCATTGGCTCTTGGGACCGGAGGACACGGGGCGCAAACGGAAGTAGAGTTTGCAACTCTCCTAAAGGAGAGAAACCTCTTCCGGTCTCCAGAAAAGGGTTCTGGGAGCTTGATCTGGGGTTCAAAATGTGGACTGGAGGGCAGAGGAGTGGAAGAACCTTGCCCTAACTCAAAAGAACGGAGTTTCTCTCCTAGCTCCTGCACCATCTGTGTCAAGTTAGAGACATGGTCAGTCAGGGTAATAAGAGGATTCATGATACAGTGGTTGTTGGGCCTGTTAATCTGTAACGGTCACGTCCACACACACACAGGGGGAAGGGTAGTGACCACTGCGCTCCACCCTCACCCCTGGCCCTGCCTACTTGCCTCACGAGTCCTGATGACAGGGGACAACTGGACGTCAGTCCCTAACTTAGGATATGTGCAGGGAAGACAGACAAGACAAAATACGGAACATGAACGGACCGGGTCAGAACCAAGAGAGCTACGCAGTACAACGGATTAAGCAAAGAATGGTCAGGAGAAGCCGGGGTCAAATACCAGGAGAGTAGCGAAGTACAAGAGGAGTCCTAAGAGAGTAGTCAGGTGGGAGCCGAGGTCACAATACCAGGATGGATGCGCAGTACAGGAGGAGCAGTCAGAGGATCGTCAGGGAACAGGATCAGGTAAGTATTCAGTAGTCCAACAAATATCCAGGAACCTAGAATATAACAGGCAACCTGTGACCAGCAGGCTGCCTGTATTTATAGTGGGGAGTGAGGGTCATGTGACGTGGCCAGCATCACATGACCGACAGACCAACCAGTCGAGCACCGAGTGATCAGCTCGGCGCTCAAGGCAGACTAGGAGCAGGGAGCCACCCAGCCAGCAAAGCTGCACTGGGAATGAGGTCAAGCACAGATCCTCATTCCCAAAGCTAAGCAACAGGTCTGCGGGACATGGGGGACCAAGTGCACCTTCGGAACCCCGTGACATCAGGGATGCCCTTCTAGGGGAAATATTTCCTTTCGGGGACCTTCCATTGCGGTGTGCCAATGGCCACAAATTTTCTAAAGACCTCCAAGTCCTCCAATTTATAATGCAGTAGTTGGCGGGCTAGCAGTTCCGACAAACCAACGTTGAGCAAGAGGATTATCCAGCATCATAATTTTTTACGGAAGCCTGCCTTGTGCCAGATGAACGCGACGAACAAATGGGAGGAGAGAGGAGAAGGATATGAAGAAGAAGCAGGACGTGGGGTGCTGGGAGTGTGGCTTTGTGGGTTCTGACGGCGTTGCTCCCACTGGGCTCGGTGATGGGAGGCCAGGTGCCTTCTTAAGGCAGTTGTCCCTAGGTGAGTGTTGGGCTTACCGCGACTTATGCGTTGACAGCACAGGCTGCAGATGGCAACACTATTATCAGCAGCTGGCACGTTAAAAAGAGCCACACTGAGGAGCCATGTGCCGGCGTCCTGGGAGCGCAAGATGTGACCCTGCATGGCGGATGGCTCGCTCCAGATACATTTGCAGTCTACTTTTTGCCTCCTGTGCACTGCGAGTTCTGCCTGCTTCTCCTCCTTCTCTGCTGCTCCGCCTCTCCCTCTGAACTCCCCTCCTCTTCCTCTCTTGTGGGCACCCACGTGACCTCCATCGACACGTCATCATCGTCACCTTCACCACCACTGACATTAGAGATCTCGCAGTAGGCAGCAACAGCGGGAACCACCCTCCTTGGGCTGATTTGGGTACTGTCGTCAGACCGCTGGGTGGTGGCCGTTGCTACCTCCTCTTCCTCATCCGGTGCCAAAAATGGCTACGCATCAGTAAGGTCTGAGAATGGATGGGAAAATAATTCCTCTGACTCGAGTGGAGGGGCTATGGTGGTGGTGGTGGTGTCTTTGGGAATGCACACAGCAGAGAGTGAGGAGGGTGCAGATACAATCAGTATTTGGCAGAAACAGGTATATGGCACCCCTCAATCAGTATTTTGTGGAAACAGGTATATCGCAGCCCTCAATCAGCATTTGGTAGAAGAAGGTATATAGCAATAGCACCCCTCAATCGGTATTTAGCAGAAGAAGGTATATGGCACCCCTCAATCAGTATTTGGCGGAAAGAGGTATATAGCACCCCTCAATCAGTATTTGGCAGAAACAGATGTATCGCAGCCCTCCATCAGTATTTGCTGGAATAAGGTATATAGCACTAGCACCCTTCAATCAGTATTTTGTGGAAGAAGGATTATGGCACCCCTTTGTCATGTCGCCCCGGAAGGAGAGAAGGAGAGTGTGCACCCGCTAGTCTGCCACCCACGCCTTGTCCCTGCCTACCTGCAATGGAGCACAACTGGGCGGCGATCCCTAACTTGAGTAAGTGCGGGAGGGACAGAGAAAAGCAGAGACAGGCAACGGTTGGCGGGCGGCGACTGGAGCGTACAGCAGTCGAGAAGGGTCAACAAACTAGCAAGGTTCACAATGAGAGGTCACGTCAAACGAGGGAGATGCAAAGACAATACCAATAACAAGCCGGAGGTCAAACCTGGAGGTCGCGTCAGAGTACAAGGGAGAAGCAGGAGCATGGTCAAATAACTAGCCGTCGGTCAATTCAAGAGCAATGGAACAGTGTATCAAGACCCTTTATAAACAATATCACACGCAACCTGAGGCCAGCAGGTTACCTGCTTATATACTGAAGGGCTAAGGTCATGTGAAGTGGCCAGCACCACATGACCTGTCCCAGGACTGATAGCTGAGTGCCCAGCTCGGCGCTCAGCCCACACAGGTATCCTGGCAACAGAGGACACCGGCCGCACATAGAAGAAGCATGCGGCCGGGCGCGCTCTGCTCTGAGCGGAGGGCACCTCCTGCAGCTGCCGGAGAGGAACAGGACGTCAGCGGCGCAAGGGGAAGGATGTGCGTCGCCGGCGTCCTGTGACACCCTCAATCAGTATTTAGCTGAAACAGGTATATAGCACCCCTCAATCAAGTTTTTGTGGAAGATGTTATATAGCACCCCTCAATCAGTATTTGGCATAAACAGGTATTTGGCACCCCTCAATCACTATTTTGTGGAAGCAGGTGTATCGCAGCCCTCAATCAGCATTTGGTAGAAGAAGGTATATAGAAATAGCACACAATCAATCAGTATTTTGTGGAAGAAGGTATATGGCACCCCTCAATCAGTATTTGGCAGAAACAGGTATATAACCCCTAAATCAGTATTTGTCGGAAACTGGTATATGGCACCCCTCAATCAGTATTTTGTGGAAGCAGGTTTATCTCAGGCCTCAATCAGTAATTTTTGGAAGAAGGTATATAGCAACAGCACCCCTCACTCAGTATTTTGTGGAAGAAGGTATATAGCATCCCTCAATCAGTATTTGGCAGAAACAGGTATATGGCACCCCTCAATCAGTATTTTGTGGAAGAAGGTTTATGGCACCCCTCAATCAGTATTTGGCAGAAACAGGTGTATGGCACCCCTTAATCAGTATTTTGTGGAAGCAAATGTATCGCAGCTCTCAATCAGTATTTGGTGGAAGAGGGTATATGGCACCCCTCAATCAGTATTTGGCAGAAACAGGTATCTAGAACCCCTCAATCAGTATTTTGCAGAAACAGGTATATAGCACCCCTCAATCAGTATTTGGCAGATTTGGCATAATTATTCATACCCCTGGCAAATATATATATATTTTTTTAAAGTTTATTTTCATTTTCAAATAACAAGACACCAGCAATGGTGTAACATGGTACAGGATACAAATGGCAATAAAAGTCATCGAGTATATGTAGGATGATGACACAAATCGACAGCTTACAATTGATTATTTGATAAGCAAAGTGAGAGGCATGGAGACGACTAGCATCAGAGAAGTAATCTTCACTTATTCTAGGCTGACAAAAAGTAGATCACACACACCTAGTTCAGTTGACACCTTCGCATGAGTAAGCATAGGTGGAGCTAGGCCGTAGGCCAGAGCATTCTCTGTCAGAGACAATGAATAAGTATGAGGCTAGTATTAAAACTTCACCTAGTGTTGCAGTGGGAGTCCAAAGGTAGGAACTTGAATAAAGGCTAATCTGGTATTATAAAGGTCTGGAAGACCTGAATTTTGACCACAGAGCCCAACGCTTAAGAAAAGTAGGGTGGGTGCGACATTCCCAGGAGGAGAGCTCCTCAAATCGGTAAAGTTGGTCTACTTTGAGTTTCCACTGCTACACAGAGAGAAGGGAGGTCTGGAGCCAATATTTGGGGATCAGGAGACGAGCTGCGATCAATAGTTGTTTGAAGAGATGAGGAGGAGAGGGGGTGCAACCCTCTTCAAAGTATAAAAAAAGGGCTCCATAGGGGGACAATTTAACAGAGGTCGAGCATATTCGGTTACAATACTGTAGGATGTCTGACCACCATTTACCGTATATACTCGAGTATAAGACGAGTTTTTTGGCACATATTTTTGTGCTCAAAAAGCCTCCTCGTCTTATACTCGAGTCTAGGTCTTAGCTCCGGTAATACAGGCAGTGCGGGGGGCGGCGCTCACTCACTGACGTCACGCGCCTGCGCCGCCTAGTGGGAGAAGGCGCGTGACGTCAGTGAGTGAGCGCCGCTCCCCGCACTGCCTGTATTACCGGAGCAAAGACAAAGTAAGATAACCACAGTTAAAGGTTACTAATTAGTTTAAATATACTGCTGTGAGCGCCGGGGAGGGGGATCTGTGGATGGCACTGTAGGGGGATCTGTGGATGGCACTGTAGGGGGATCTGTGGATGGCACTGTAGGGGGATCTGTGGATGGCAGTGCCATCCACAGATCCCCCTACAGTGCCATCCACAGATCCCCCCTCCCCTAAACAGTGCCATCATTGCACTGTTTAGGGGAGGGGGGATCTGTGGATGGCACTGTTTAGGGGGGATCTGTGGATGGCACTGTTTAGGGGGGAGATCTGTGGATGGCACTGTTTAGGGGGGAGATCTGTGGATGGCTCCCTGTATTTAATGCAGAGTGTGTGTGTATATAATGCACACTCTCTGCATTAAATACAGGGAGTTACCCTCTTGCAGATGTGTGTATATAATGTAGAGTGTGTGCATTATATACACATACACTCTGCATTATATCTGCATTTCCCACCCTAGTCTTATACTCGAGTCAATAATTTTTCCCATTTTTTGGGGGTAAAATTAGGGGCTCGGCTTATACTTCAGTCGGCTTATACTCGAGTATATACGGTACTTATAATTGGGCAGCTCCACCAGATATGGAGGAATGTTCCTCTCTCTTTCAAGCATCTCCAGCATCTGTCCGAAGGGGAGCTGGCAAAGAATGAGGATCTAACTGGGGTGATGTACCATTGGGTTAGGATTTTATACCCGTTTTCCTGGATGCGTACACAACACAATGATTTATGGGGCAGTATTGAGAAGGGCAAATCTATCCCGGTATCTTTTTCCCAGGTACGTATGAATGCAGGTTTGACGATGAGGTGAGGAGAGCGTAGTTTATTATATAATTGAGAGATACATTTTTTTGGGGGGTTGGGCTTTGCGATTAGGGATTCATACCACGCCAGTGGGCGAAGGAATTCTCCCTTTGTGTTGTTCCTAAGGACAAAGGATTTTATGAGTGGTATTAGGGTGAAATCACAGGGTTGGGGGTTGAGTAGGTCTCGAAGGCTGTCTGAGGAGATTAGGGTTCCTTGAGACTCGAGGAGATGGGTAATTGGGAGGAAGGATGATCTAACTCCTTTAGAAGAGGAATCGCATAATGCTGGGGAGGAGGTCCCCAAAGTATCGCTAACTGTGAGTAGTGGGGAGGGAAAGGGCACTGAGCAATGGGAGGAGCTAAACCACTTTCATACTTCCAAAGTGGCTTTTATGATTGGGTAAGCAGATAGTGTGGTTTGAGGTGGGGTTTGATGGCCTAAACAGAGAGCTTGGGTAGGCATACCTAAGATGCTTTGTTCCAGAGCCACCCAGGATTTATTTCTTGTGTTCCGTAGCCAGTCTACAGTTCTGGCCAATAGTATTGCTTTCCCATACATTTCTGAGTCTGGGAGCCCAATGCCACCTGACTGATGGGAATGAGACAGAAGAGAGTAGGAGAGTCTTGCTTTTTTCCCATTCCAGATGAAGGCCCTAAACTTCTGTTTAAGAGAGGCATAGTAGTGCTTGGATATGGGGATTGGGAGCACCTGTTGGAGGTAAGTGAGGCGGGGATAAGAGAAGTGAGGAGGTTTTTGCAACCAAACCAGGAGAGGTTAGGGGCAGAGGTAATAAGTTTATCAATTGTTTTGAATATTGATGCCTTAAGGGGGATGTAGTTAAGTGAGAAAAGGTCTGAAATATTGGGGCTAATTTTGACACCTAAATATGTGATGGTCGGGCAGAGGACCAGTTGAATGGAGAATTTTCCATTAGAGAGTGTTTTAGTCGGGGAGATAGACCAGTACTAAGTATAAGGGATTTACTCGTGTTAATCTTGAAGTTGGATACTGTAGTGGTAGATGTTTCTGTATAATGGGGAGAGAGACTTTGGGGTTGGTTGTCATTATCATTATGTCGTCAGCAAAAGCTGCTATCTTATGTTCATAGCCGCCTAAATTCAGACCCTTAATGCCAGAGTCTGCCCGTAGAGTGGCCAGAAGGGGTTCCATTGCTAAAACAAAAAGGAGGGGGGATAAGGGGCATCCCTGGCAGGTTCCATTGTGTATTTGGAAGGGTAAGAATAAGTCTCCATTCACCATGACGCGAGCTGTGGCATGCGTATACATAGCGAAGACTGCATCTACATAAGGACCAGGTAGGCCGAAGTTCACCAGGACATGTTTCAGGTTGTCCCAGTTGATCCAATCGAATGCTTTCTCAGCATCAGTGCTGAGAAGTAGGAGTGGGGAGGAGGTATGTTTAGCATGACATAACACATTAATGACTCTAGTCGTGTTGTCTCTGCCCTCTCTATTCCGAACAAAGCCCACCTGGTCCACATGTACCAAGAGGGGAAGAAGAATTGCCAGACGATTGGCCAACATTTTAGCTAAGAGTTTAAGGTCAATGTTTAGGAGCATAGCTTAGAATCCTTTCCCTCTTTGGGTATCAGGGCAATGTGAGCTGTCGTCATGTCTCTAGAGAGTGGGTTACCTTGCAGAGATAGGTTGCAGACATTGAGAAGGTGGGGTAGTACGAGGCTGGAAGGCCATCAGGGCCAAAGCTTTTGCCTTGAGGCATCTGGGAAAGGGCTGTGGATAGCTCCTCTTTAGTGAAGGGAACAGTCAGCGAGCGTTTTTGAGGGTCGGTGAGTAAGGGGGGTAATAAGGTGGTCGAGAGAGAGATGAGATTCCGGGGAAGGAGGTGAAGGGAGATTATATAGTGATTCATAAAAGTCCCTAAACTGCTTGTCAATTTGGGAAGATGCAAAAAATGGGGTTGCCATTGGGGGAGGATAGTTGGTGTATGAAGTTTTCCGCCCTTCTGGTTTTAATTCTACTCATCAGGAATTTAGTTGCTTTGTCACCGTGCGCGAAAAACTTGTGTTGAGAGTTGAGATAGTATTTGGCGGATCTAGCTTGTAGTAGAGCTTTCAGTTCAGCTTTCGCATTTAAGAGTTCCTGGAGTTGGGGATTAGATAAGGAGTGTTTGTGTAGAGACTCAATCTTTTTTATCTTGGAGAGGAGGATTTCAATGTTTCTTTCTCTAAGTTTTTTCAGGTGTGATCCTATGCTGATAAATTCGCCCCTTATGAAGGATTTGTGCGCATCCCATAGAGTCTGGGGTGAAAGGGAAGGATGGCTATTCAATTTAAAATATTCATCTAATAAGGATGCTACTTTTCCGATGGTATTGGGGTCTCCTAAAATGGATTCATTGAGGCGCCAGTTGAAACACTTAGAATTGTGTGAGGGGGAAAGTACCGTAAGGAAAACTGGGGCGTGGTCTGAGATATGGATTGAACCTATTTTGGCTTCGGGACAGAGCTGGAGATGCTCTTTGGAGATGAAAATATAATCAATGCGATGGTAAGTGTTATGGACATGGGAGAAGAAGGTATAATCTGGTGTATCTGGGTGTAATGTACGCCAGACATCCACCAATTGAAGGTTCCAGAAAATGTCTCTAATGGACTTTAGAGAACGTAGCGAGTGGGTTGATTTATGGGAAGATGAGTCGATTTGGGGGATCTCCTCCCACAATTACTATGCCTTCCTTGAAAAAGGCAATAATCTGAGAGATATCTGAGAGCCATGGGGCCTGTTTAGTATTAGGAACATACAAGTTTATAAAGGTATACATTTGAGGCCCTATATGACCTTTAACCAGGAGATATCTCCCCTCTGGATCCTGGATGTGACTAGAATATTTAAAGGGCACTTTTCTCCTAAATCCTATATTTACTCCTCCGGACGCGGCGGAGCCTCCCCCACAGTGGAACCATAATTATAACCATATTATATTGTGAGAATTCCAGTTTGGGGTAGTGTTTAAACTTGAAATGTGTCTCCTGGAGGAGCAGAACCTCCTTTGCGAAGTATAGTGAAAATCTGACTCCGTTTGGACGGGGAGTTAAAACCCTTTACGTTATAGGTTGCTATATGTAGATCAGCCATAGTCAAAGGTCAGGGTGGGAACATAGTGGTGCAGTGTGCTGGTCCCCCAGGGGAGAACACTTACAAGATAGGAAATGTCCGTCTGATCCGGAGGAGGAGTCCAGGTCCAGAGGTCAGATTGCCACATCCCATAGTACTTGGATATTAGTATCGAGTACCTTAAACCAAACAAGGGAAAGGGGAAAACCATGAGAACATAAAGCATAATCAAAAAATAACATTTTGTGTGAAGTGACACACATACAATGAGCATAGGGGAGTTTTGGTCACTAGACCTGATTATGTGCCGTCCAGCACATTATATAACAATAAAATGGTGAAATAGACAGATGACAATAAGAGAAGACAGAGGGATTCCAGGAGGGGGCCGTACGGTAAGCCAAAAGTCACCGGGTAGACTTGGGAATGAAAACTAGACTATTGGAAGGGGGGGATTGAGAGGTAAGAGGTTTAGGAACACGGAGGAATGCAAATTGACTGAGGGGGACATTAAGAGAAAACATCTAAAAGAATAAGTGATAAGTAGGGGAGACACTAAGTGACAGACATCCTTCTCCACATATCATCTATTGTGGATTCTTCAAGTTCTTCTGTGTGGCTGGGGTCTGCTGGTAAGATGAAGCTCTTTTTCCACAGGATCATCGGAATAGTGGGGTCTCGACGAATAAGCCCATATGGTAGCTCGCAGAGAAGGTGCGTCAGCTAGGTAGGAGCTAAGGATCTTAAGCAAGTCTCTTTGGTGTCAGCTGGCGGCTCCTTTTACCAACTTTATGCGCCTTAGGAGTGTGTTGCAGAGCAAAAGGTGCGACTGTTGGAACCTCCGGGAGCATGGTGATGTCTTGGAATAAGTCCCAGTTGTCTATCTGTAGAGGAGGTATTTGCAGGTATTCATAAATGTCCTCCAGATCAGCATGTGTTGAGATGTTAAATCGGTGCCCTCCCTGGGAAAAAGAGAGGCCGAAGGGGAAGTTCCATTTGTATTAGATTCTATTAGCCCGTAACCATTCCGTCAGTGGTTTCAGGGTTTTACGTTTTCTCAATCTAGAAGGGGCCAGATCCTGGTATATGGACACCGGAGCGCCCCCAAGTAGAATGTCCGACCGGTTCCTAGCGGCTTCCTGAACTGCCACTTTTACTTGAAAATTGAGGAACTTACAGATCACGTCCCTAGGAGGGTCGTCTGGCTTGGGTTTAGGACAGAGTGCTCTGTGGGCTCTCTCTATAACTATATCGAGAGCAAAATCTGGTCCCAGCAGCGAGGTGCACAGGGTTTTCACTGCAGCCGGGATATCTCCAGGTGACACCGATTCTGGGATCCCTCTAAGGCGCAGGTTATTACGGCGCCCCCTGTTTTCTTGGTCTTCAAGGGCATTATGTAGCTCGTTAAGGTAAGCGCTACATTTTTGGAGTGAACTTGTGGTGGCCCTCTGATGGTCCAGAATCAATGTCTGGTGGTTTTCGAGAGACTCTACTCGATCGTCTCATGTCTTGGCGTGTCCTGGTTATCGGGAGGGCCCATCTACCTTGTGGCTCCTCCGTGACGCTTTCTTCCCCTGATCTGTCCGGCACGCTGGCTTTGTGCGGCTGGGTCGGCGCCATCTTGGATTCACGGGCTACAAATGTGGAGGCCGCTTTTTTAATGAATTTATCCATTTCGCCCCCCGCAATATGGCTTTTGTTGGAGCTCAGGTGTTCTCCTGCTTTGGGGTTCCCGATCTTCACCATTTTAGGGCTGATAGCTGCAGATAGCAAGTGCTATAGACGGTCTATGTCACGGAGCTCAGAAGCATGCAGCCATCTCTGACCGGCGCGGGCTTCGACCCCCCATACCCCTGGCAAATTTGGACTTAAAGTTACTTTTATTCAGCCAGCAAGTAATTTTTTGACTGGAAATCACATAGGTGTCTCCCACCTATTGTGGAAAAAAAAAAAAAACATTTCTCAGCTTTTATTTACATTTGAGCAAAAAGTGTCCAGTCCAAAATTATTCCTACCCTTCTCAATAATCAATAGAAAAGCCTTTATTGGCTATTACAGCAATCAAACGCTTTCTATAATTGCAGACCATTCATATGGTATTTTTGCCCATTCATCTTTAGTAATGAGCTCCAAATCTTTCAGGTTGGAGGGTCTTCTTGCCATCACCCTGATCTTTAGCTCCCTCAACAGATTCTCAATTAGATTCAAGTCTGGACTCTGGCTGGGCCACTCCAAAACGTTAATGTTGTTGTCTGCTAACCATTTCTTCACCACTTTTGCTGTGTGTTTTGAGTCATTGTCATGCTGAAATGTCCACTGGTGCCCAAGGCCAAGTTTCTCTGTAGACTGCCTGATGTTGTCGTTGAGAATCCTCATGTATTTCTCTTTTTTCATGGTGCCGTTTGCTGTGATTAGGTTCCCTGGTCCATTGGTTGAAAAACACCCCCAAAGCATTAGGTTCCCACCACCATGTTTGACAGTGGGGATGGTGATCTTTGGGTTGAAGGATTCTCCTTTTTTATGCCAAATGAAGGAAACATCATTGTGACCAAACAATTCAATTTTTGTTTCATCTGACCATAACACAGAAGAAAAGAAGTCTTCTTTGTCTAGATGAGTTTTGCAAAGGCCAAGTGAGCTTTTGTGTGCCTTATCTGTAAAAAGTGGAACCCAGCTGTGTGCAGTGTCCGTTGGATTGTCTGCCTTGAGACATTGCCACCAGCAGAGCCCAGATTCACCAGGATGGCCTTGGTGGTGATCCTTGGATTCTTTTTCACCTCTCTAACTATCCTCCTGGCCAGCACAGGTGTCACTTTTGGCTTCCAACCACAACCTCTGAGATTTTCCACAGTGCAGAACATCTTGTATTTTTTGCTCAAATGTAAATAAAAACTGAGAAATGTTTTTTTTTCCCACAAAAATGCCTCTTGTACATAGTCTTATTATCTTTTGGGAGACACCTATGTCATTTCCCCGTCAAAAAATTACTTGCTGGTTGAATAAAAGTAATCTTTAAGTCAAAATTTGCCAGGGGTATGAATAATTATGGGCAGCACTGTATATGGCACTCCTCAATTTGTATTTTGTGGAAGCAGGTGTATCGCAGACCTCAATCAGTATTTTGTGGAGGAAGGTATATAGAAATAGCACTCCTCACTCAGTATTTTGTGTAAGAAGGTATATAGCATCCCTCAATCAGTATTTTGCAGAAACTGGTATATAGCACCCCTCAATCAGTATTTGTTGTAAACAGGTATATAGCACCCCTCAATCAGGATTTTGTGAAAGATGGTATAAAGCACCTCTAAATCAGTATTTGGTGGAAACAGGAATATGGCACCCCTCAATCAGTATTTTGTGGAAGCAGGTGTATCGCAGCCCTCAATCAGTATTTGGTAGAAGAATGTATATAGCAATAGCACCCCTCAATCGGTATTTAACGGAAGAAGGGATATGGCACCCCTCAATCAGTATTTGGCGTAAACAGGTATATAGCACCCTTCAATCAGTATTGGCGGAAACAGGTATATAGCACCCCTCAATCAGGATTTTGTGGAAGATGGTATATAGCACCCCTCAATCAGTATTTGGCGGAAACAGGTATATGGCACCCCTCAATCAGTATTTTGTGGAAGCAGGTTTATCGCAGCCCTCAATCAGCATTTGGTAGAAGAAGGTATATAGCAATAGCACCCCTCAATCGGTATTTAGCAGAAGAAGGTATATAGCACCCCTCAATCAGTATTTGGAGGAAACAGGTATATATAGCACCCCTCAATCAGTATTTGGAGGAAACAGGTATATAGCACCCCTCAATCAGTATTTGGTGGAAACAGGTAAATGGCACCCCTCAATCAGTATTTTGTAGAAACAGATGTGTCGCAGCCCTCCATCAGTATTTGGTGGAAGAAGGTATATAGCAATAGAATCCCTCAATCATACTGAATTCATGTCCCCTATGATGCTGTATTTGGCTCTCTGACTTCCCTTAGAAGCCATATGGGAAAAGTATGTATAATGTATGATATGCGGGTACATGACCCTTGCTTTGTTTTTTTGTAAATCTGCTCCAAATAAACAGAATAAAAAAAAAATGAATCCCTCAATCAGTATTTTGTGGAACAAGGTATATGGCACCCCTCAATCAGTATTTGGCAGAAACAGGTATATAGAACCCCCTCAATCAGTATTTGCCAGAAACAGGTATATAGCACCACTCAATCAGTATTTGGCGGAAACAGGTATATGGCACCCCTCAATAAATATTTTGTGGAAACAGGTATATGGCACCCCTTAATCAGTATTTTGTGGAAGCAAGTGTATCGCAGCCCTCAATCAGTATTTTGTGGAAGAAGGTATATGGCACCCCTTAATCAGTATTTGGAAGAAACAAGTATATAGGAGTTAGGACCACTCAATCAGTATTTGGCGGAAATAGGTATATGGCACCCCTCAATCAGTATTTTGTTGAAGCAGGTATATATTCTAGCCCTCAATCAGTATTTTGTGGGAGAAGGTATATAGCAATAGCACCCCTCACTCAGTATTTTGTGGAAGAAGGTATATAGCATCCCTCAATCAGTATTTTGCAGAAACTAGTATATAGCACCCCTCAATCAGCATTTGTTGGAAACAAGTATATAGCACCCCTCAATCAGTATTTTGTAGAAACAGATGTATTGCAGCCCTTCATCAGTATTTGGTGGAAGAAGGTATATAGCAATAGAACCACTCAATCAGTATTTATATATATATATATAGCAGCAAAAAAACCACTGGCAGCACCACCCTGGATAGTGTGGAAAAATAGACGGGTGCAATGTCCAAGTATGGTAAAAAGGTGCTTACCCACTTTAGAAGACAAAAAATCGGACTGCACTCCAAGCATTTCTTCAAAAAAGTTTAGTTTTTATTCACCCATAAGGTGGCAAAGCGACGTTTCGGCTCAAGCATGAGCCTTTCTCAAGCCGAAACGTCGCTTTGCCACCTTATGGGTGAATAAAAACTAAACTTTTTTGAAGAAATGCTTGGAGTGCAGTCCGATTTTTTGTCTCATATATATATATATATATATATATATTGCTGTTGCCTGCCCGTGTATGAGAGGCTGCAGGCTCACAGACAGTACTGTGTGCACACCATTCATACAGGGTGTCACAGACAGTACCTTGCAGATAAAAAAAAGTCCATTTATTATTTCTCTGTGATATAATTTCAGTTGCAAGCCAGTGAGTGTCTGGCCCACAGACTGTACTGTGGCCACTGGCTAGGCCACCACTCATACCGTTACAGGGTGTCACTCACAAAACCTTGCAGATAAAAAAAAGTCTATTTATTATTTCTCTGTGATATAATCGCAGTTGCAAGCCAGTGAGAGGCTGCAGGCTCACAGACAGTACTGTGTGCACACCATTCATACAGGGTGTCACAGACAGTACCTTGCAGATAAAAAAAAGTCCATTTATTATTTCTCTGTGATATAATTGCAGTTGCAAACCAGTGTGTGTCAGGCCCACACAGACTGTACTGTGCCCACTGCCCACCACTTATATAGGGTGGCACAGTACCTTGGACGCATAGTACCACTTATCTAAAAAGAAATGGCAGGCAGAGGCAGGCCACCCCGCAGGGGCCGTCTTTGTGCTGTGATTTCCACTGGCCCTGGAATAATGCCCAGTGTTCAGAGGCCACGTACCCTGAACCCGAAAAATTCGGAGAAAATAGTTGACTGGCTTACACAGGACACCCAATCTTCAACAGCTTCCGCTAAGAACCTTAACGCACCATCCTCCTCCAGCTCTGCTTCGGTCACCTGCTCTCAAGTTACCACTCTCCCGCCGCTGCCACCACCACCACTACCACCACAGCCACCACTGCCGCTTCACTTGATCCGTCAGAGGAGTTATTTACACATCAGTTGGATGAAATTTGTGATGCGCAACCATTATTGCCAGAGGATGTAGATAACAGGGATATGTCTCAGTCAGGCAGGATTACACACATGGACGTACAGTGTGATGATGATGATGATGATGATGATGTTGTACCCGCTGCTGCTTCCTTTGCTGAGGTGTCAGATACAAGTGAAGTGGTTGATGATGACGATGTGTCCGTGGATGCCACGTGGGTGCCTGCTCGAAGAGAAGAAGAAGAGGGGGAAAGTTCAGAAGGGGAGACAGAGAGAAGGAGGAGACGAGTTGGAAGCAGGGGGAGGTCGTCGCAAGGAGCTAGTGGCACAGTCAGACAGCATTTATCGGCAACCGGGGTCAGGCAGACAGCACGCCAATCAACGCATGCTGTTGCCACCACCAGAATGCCGTCATTGCAGAGCTCAGCAGTGTGGCATTTTTTTTGTGTGTCTGCCTCTGACAACAGCGATGCCATTTGCAACCTGTGCCAAAAAAAACTGAGTCGTGGGAAGTCCAACACCCACCTAGGTACAACTGCTTTGCGAAGGCACATGATCGCACATCACAAACGCCTATGGGATCAACACAAACTCAATGCCACCATCCTCCTCCTGGTCCAGCATCTTCAGCCACGTCAACCACTGCTGTCCTCCTTGCCCCCTCTCAACCATCCGCCACTCCACCTCTCGTCTTCAGCAGTTCCTGCTCATCTGCCCACAGTCAGGTGTCTGTCAAGGACATGTTTGAGCGTAAGAAGCCAATGTCACAATGTCACCCCCTTGCCCGGCGGAACTCTTAGCCCGCCAGCTTTTACCATACCAGCTGGTGGAGTCTGAGGCCTTCAAAAAATTTGTCGCTATTGGGACACCACAGTGGAAGGTACCCGGACAAATTTTTAAAAAAAGGCAATCCCAAACCTCTACTCAGTTATTGAAAAGGAAGTCATGACATCTCTGGCATACAGTGTTGGGGCAAGGGTCCATCTGACCACTGATACCTGCCTGGTCTGCAAAGCACGGTCAGGGCAGGTATATCACCTACACTGCGCATTGGGTCAACCTGCTGACGGCTGGAATGCGTGGCTCTGCAGCGGAGTTGGTGACACCGCCACGACTTGCAGGCAGGCCTACTGCCACCTCCTCTACTCCTCCTACTCCATCCTCTTCGATAACCTCCTCGGCTGAGTCCTCTTCTGCTGCGGCGTCTGGCTGCACATCAACTGAATCCCCCCAGCTCCCCAGGGGCTATTCCACATCCCGGATACGACAGTGTCACGCTGTCTTGGGGTTGACTTGCCTTAAAGGGACACTGACAGGCCTTCTGAGCATAATTAGCTCTTCATATGCCCCCCTAGGTCTTATAATAAGTTCCCAATTCATATAAGTATTATCCCTGTGCGCATTATAAAACTTTAAAAATAATCTTTATAATCACCTGTCCTTTCTGCCCAAGGGGCGTTCTTTGTGGCGCATTTGTGCCCAGCCGCGTCCCAACTGCCGGGTTCTTAGACACGCCCATCTCATTAGTATTCACTTGGCGCAATGTGATCCCAGCGAGCGAGGGTGCCGGGCGCATGCGCAGTATCTCCGAATGTCGGGGACTGGAAAATACCGCCCAGCAAAGTGAATACTAATGAGATGGGCGTGTCTAAGGCACATGTGTTAAATCTCATCGTACAACGCTTTGTGTCTAAGTACCCAGGCTTACAGGACGTCCTCAGGCAGGCCAGGAAGGTGTGTGGCCATTTCAGGCGTTCCTACACGGCCATGGCGCTCTTTTCAGATATCCAGCGGCGAAACAACATTCCAGTGAGGCGCTTGATTTGCGACAGCCCGACACGTTGGAATTCAACACTCCTAATGTTCGACCGCCTGCTCCAACAAGAAAAAGCCGTCAACAAGTATTTGCATGACCGGGGTGCTAGGACAGCCTCTGCGTAGCTGTGAATTTTTTTGCCACATTACTGGACGCTCATGCGCAATGCCTGTAGGCTCATGCGTCCTTTTGAGGAGGTGACAAACCTAGTCAGTCGCACCGTAGGCACCATCAGCGACCTCATCCCATTTGTTTTCTTCCTGGAGCGTGCCCTGCGAAGAGTGCTGGATCAGGCTGTAGATGAGCGTGAAGAGGAAGAGTTGTGGTCACCATCACCACCAGAAACAGCCTTGTCATCATCGCTTGCCGGACCTGCAGCAACGCTGGAAGAGGAATATGAGGAAGAGGAGTCAGAGGAGGAATGTGGCTTTGAGGAGGAGGAAGACCAACCACAGCAGGCATCCCAGGGTGCTCGTTGTTGTCACCTATCTGGGACCCATGGTGTTGTACGTGGCTGGGGGGAAGAACAGACCGTCAATGACATCAGTGAGGACGAGGAACAGGAAATGAGTAGCTCGGCATCCAACCTTGTGCAAATGGGGTCTTTCATGCTGTCATGTCTGTCGAGGGACCCTCGTATAAAAAGGATGAAGGAGAACGACCTGTACTGGGTGGCCACGCTACTAGACCCCCGGTATAAGCAGACAGTGGTGGAAATGTTACCAAATTACCGAAAGTCGGAAAGGATGCAGCAGTTCAAAACCAAACTAAAAAATATGCTTTACACAGCTTATAAGGGGGATGTCACAGCACAATGGGAATCTAGCAGGGGAAGAGGTGAAAGTAATCCTCCTCCAACCACGACCACGCCGGCAAGGACAGGACGCTTTACAGACGTGTTGTTGATGGAGGACATGCAGAGCTTTTTCAGTCCTACACATCGCCACAGCCCTTTGGGATCCAGCCTTAGAGAACGACTCGACCGACAGGTAGCAGACTACCTCGCCTTAACTGCAGATATCGACACTCTGAGGAGCGATGAACCCCTTGACTACTGGGTGTGCAGGCTTGACCTGAGCTATCCCACTTTGCGATAGAACTTCTGGCCTGCCCCGCTTCAAGTGTCCTGTCAGAAAGGACCTTCAGTGCAGCAGGAGGCATTGTCACTGACAAGAGAAGTCGCCTCGGTCAAAAAAGTGTTTATTACCTCACCTTCATTAAGATGAATGAGGCATGGATCCCGAAGGGACTGACAATGGGGGATACGTTTGACTAACAAAAGGCCTGATGACATGCCTTGGCCTCAAAATGGTCCCCACGCTGCTGTATTTAATGTCTGCATACCGGATGATTTTCGTGAATTCTCTGCCACCAACTAGGGTTCAAGCCGCAATGTTTTAGTCACCTTTCTGCCTGGAGAACATCAATTTTTCCGGCCGCTGCTACAACAGCGGCTGCAACAATACCATTATTTTTCAGGCATGTGTACATGCCTAATTTTTCTGGCCTCTGGTGCTGCACTGTGGCTGCAAAAACAAAACAAAAAAAAAGGCACATACAGTACAGACCAAAAGTTTGGACACACCTTCTCATTCAAAGAGTTTTTTTTATTTTATTTTCATGACTATGAAAATTGTAGATTCACACTGAAGGCATCAAAACTATGAATTAACACATGTGGAATTATATACATAACAAACAAGTGTGAAACAACGTTTCTTCAAAGTAGCCATCTTTTGCTTTGATTAATGCTTTGCACACTCTTGGCATTCTTTTGATGAGCTTCAAGAGGTAGTCCCCTGAAATGGTTTTCACTTCACAGGTGTGCCCTGTCAGGTTTAATAAGTGTGATTTCTTGCCTTATAAATGGGGTTGGGACCATCAGTTGCGTTGATCAGAAGTCAGGTGGATACACAGCTGATAATCCTACCGAATAGACTGTTAGAATTTGTATTATGGCAAGAAAAAAGCAGCTAAGTAAAGAAAAACGAGTGGCCATCATTACTTTAAGAAATGAAGGTCAGTCAGTCAGCCGAAAAATTGGGAAAACATTGAAAGTAAGGGCTATTTGACCATGAAGGAGAGTGATGGGGTGCTGCGCCAGATGACCTGGCCTTCACAGTCACCGGACCTGAACCCAATCGAGATGGTTTGGGGTGAGCTGGACCGCAGAGTGAAGGCAAAAGGGCCAACAAGTGCTAAGCATCTCTGGGAAATCCTTCACTACTGTTGGAAGACCATTTCAGGGGACTACCTCTTGAAGCTCATCAAGAGAATGCCAAGAGTGTGCAAAGCAGTAATCAAAGCAAAAGGTGGCTACTTTGAAGAACCTAGAATATGACATATTTTTAGTTGTTTCACACTTGTTTGTTATGTATATAATTCCACATGTGTTAATTCATAGTTTTGATGCCTTCATAGTCATGAAAATAAAGAAAACTCTTTGAATGAGAAGGTGTGTCCAAACTTTTGGTCTGTACTGTACGTGTTACCTGGTTGATGCATTGTGATTGTGCTGTCACTTCTGCTGAGAGAGGGTGAGTTGCAGCTGCTTCCTTAGTCTGGACACAGAGCAGTGCACGTAAATGTTGCAGAGATTACACATTGTAGTCAATATGTAAAATACAGGATATGATCATTTGGGTTTTGGATTTTGACAGTAGTTCTGTTACACATAACACTCAGGATATGATGGGACAGTTAATGTGTTTTCTATCCTTTTTAAAGCAGAGGGATCAAATTGTAGATTAAATTATAAAGCAAAGTCATTGTGTAAATTTTAAGGAAAAATTATTATTTACGGAACAGTAAAATAGGAGGATATATATATATATATATATATATATATATATACACATATACACACACTCACCTAAAGAATTATTAGGAACATCTGTTCTATTTCTCATTAATGCAATTATCTAGTGAACCAATCACATGGCAGTTGCTTCAATGCATTTAGGGGTGTGGTTCTGGTCAAGACAATCTCCTGAACTCCAAACTGAATGTCAGAATGGGAAAGAAAGGTGATTTAAGCAATTTTGAGCGTGGCATGGTTGTTGGTGCCAGACGGGCCGGTCTGAGTATTTCACAATCTGCTCAGTTACTGGGATTTTCACGCACAACAATTTCTAGGGTTTACAAAGAATGGTGTGAAAAGGGAAAAACATCCAGTATGCGGCAGTCCTGTGGGCAAAAATGCCTTGTGGATGCTAGAGGTCAGAGGAGAATGGGCCGACTGATTCAAGCTGATAGAAGAGCAACGTTGACTGAAATAACCACTCGATACAACTGAGGTATGCAGCAAAGCATTTGTGAAGCCACAACACGCACAACCTTGAGGCGGATGGGCTACAACAGCAGAAGACCCCACCGGGTACCACTCATCTCCACTACAAATAGGAAAAAGAGGCTACAATTTGCACGAGCTCACCAAAATTGGACTGTTGAAGACTGGAAAAATGTTGCCTGGTCTGATGAGACTCGATTTCTGTTGAGACATTCAAATGGTAGAGTCCAAATTTGGCGTAAACAGAATGAGAACATGTATCCATCCTCTGATGGCTACTTCCAGCAGGATAATGCACCATGTCACAAAACTCGAATCATTTCAAATTGGTTTCTTGAACATGACAATGAGTTCACTGTACTAAAATGGCCCCCACAGTCACCAGATCTCAACCCAATAGAGCATCTTTGGGATGTGGTGGAACAGGAGCTTCGTGCCCTGGATGTGCATCCCTCAAATCTCCATCAACTGCAAGATGCTATCCTATCAATATGGGCCAACATTTCTAAAGAATGCTATCAGCACCTTGTTGAATCAATGCCACGTAGAATTAAGGCAGTTCTGAAGGCAAAAGGGGGTCCAACACCGTATTAGTATGGTGTTCCTAATAATTCTTTAGGTGAGTGAATATACTAATTACTAATAATACTTACCTTCGAACTGGGGTATATTGAAAATATGGCAGCAAGAGGAACAAAGTAAAATACTCTTGGGAGAACAGGCTTATAATGTTTCTCTGTATTTGTGTAAGATTGATTAATACAAAAAAGGCACAACAGTTTCTAAAATGTCTTCTGGTATTCTGGTTGTGGCAAGTTATGCACTATACACAGGACAGGGGATATCTACTAGATTAGTAGGGGTCCTACCGCTTGGATCCCCAACGATTACAAGAACGGGGACACCCTCTTATAACTGGGGATGTAGCTGTGTTCAGAATTAAGCAATCATTTTAAGTGCCTCTGATTAACCCCAAATAAAGTTCAGCTGCTCTAGTTGGTCTTTCCTGAAATTTTCTTAGTCTCATCCCACAGCAAAAGCCATGGTCCACAGAGAACTTCGAAAGCATCAGAGGGATCTCATTGTTAAAAAGGTATCAGTCAGGAGAAGGGTACAAAAGAATTTCCAAGGCATTAGATATACCATGAAACACAGTCAAGACAGTCATCATCAAGTGGAGAAAATATGGCACATCAGTAACATTACCAAGAACTGGAGGTCCCTCCAAAATTTATGAAAAGACGAGAAGAAAACTGGTCTGGGAGGCTACCAAGAGGCCTACAGCAACATTAAAGGAGCTGCAGGAATATCTGGCAAGTACTGGCTGTGTGGCACACGTGGCAACAATCTCCCGTATTCATTATATGTCTGGGCTATGGGGTAGAGTGGCAAGATGAAAGCCTTTTTTTACGAAGAAAAACATCCAAGCCAGGCTACATTTTGCAAAAACACATCTGAAGTCTCCCAAAAGCATGTGGGAAAAGGTGTTATGGTCTGAACCAAGGTTGAACTTTTTGGCCATAATTGCAAAAGATATATTTGGCCCAAAAACAACACTGCACATCACCAAAAGAACACCATACCCACAGTGAAGCATGGTGGCAGCATCATGCCAAGGGGCTGTTTTTCTTCAGCTGAAACTGGGGCCTTAGTTAAGCTAGAGGAAATTATGAACAGTTCCAAATACCAGTCAATATTCAGGCTTCTGCTAGAAAGCTGAACATGACGAGGAACTTCATCTTTCAGCATGACAACGACCCAAAGCATCCATCCAAATCAACAAAGGAATGGTTTTGGAATGGCCCAGCCATACCTGAATCCGATTGAAAATTTGTGGGGTGATCTGAAGAGGGCTGTGCACAGGAGATGCCCTCACAATCTGACAGATTTGGAGTGTTTTTGCAAAGAAGAGTGGGCAAATCTTGCCAAGTCAAAATGTGCCATGCTGACTCATACCCAAAAAGACTGAGTGATGTAATAAAATCAAAAGGTGCTTCAACAAAGTATTAGTTTAAGGGTGTGCACACTTATGCAACCATATTATTTTATTTTTATCTTTTTTCTTCCCTCCACCTAAAAGATTTCAGTTTGTTTTTCAATTGAGTTGTACAGTTTATAGGTCACATTAAAGGTGGAAAAAGTTCTGAAATGATTTATCTTTGTCTCATTTTTTTAAATCACAGAAACCTGACATTTTAACAGGAGTGTGTAGAATTTTTATATCCACTGTACATAATATACAGTATATTGATAGGATATATGGGATATTTCAATATGAATAGCTATGAATTTCGAATGTACCGATTCATCTTAGAAGTATTATTTTCTATTATTCCATCTCTCTCATTTGTATGTTTTCATAGCTCATCGCCTGTGACAAACATGCTTTGAAATGATCATTAGATGAGTATGCTGCCTCTTTGTAAACTGTTTCTGCTAGATCTATAGAAGTGAGAATATGAATAAGGAATGGCAGCTTTAAGTTACAAAAACAAGCGCAGCATGATTATTCTGCCTGTCCGTCACTAAAAGTGATTGTGTCTGCTTGAATGCCTTTGTGGAAATGAGTCTAAAGCCATCTTGCATGTGGTAATGCAACATTAACATCAACAGGGAATGACAGGGGTGCTGGTCCAGAAAAAGTGAGAAATTTTGTGTAATAAATAAAAGTCAAATAAAGCTATTTGAAGTAAAAACAAAATTGCATAAGAAATGTAACAAATAATATGAGGTCCATTTTGTATTATGTTATAGGAAAGTGTTTTCATTTAATACAAACATGCCAAATCCTTTGTCACTGTTCTTATTGTTTAAGAAGTAGTTTTACAACACGCATTGAATAAAAATCGAAAGCATTTTAAATCTCAAGGAGCACTTGACACTAAAAATATTTAAAAATAAAGCTAAATATCACTGCACTTCCTCCATTCGTCTTCTGCTTTTCAGTCACCATACTATGTTTTATTTTACAACTTAAATTTAGAATATATAAGTATATATATATACAGTACAGACCAAAAGTTTGGACACACCTTCTCATTCAAAGAGTTTTCTTTATTTTCATGACTATGAAAATTGTAGATTCACACTGAAGGCATCAAAACTATGAATTAACACATGTGGAATTATATACATAATAAACAAGTGTGAAACAACTGAAAATATGTCATATTCTAGGTTCTTCAAAGTAGCCACCTTTTGCTTTGATTAATGCTTTGCACACTCTTGGCATTCTCTTGATGAGCTTCAAGAGGTAGTCCCCTGAAATGGTTTTCACTTCACAGGTGTGCCCTGTCAGGTTTAATAAGTGGGATTTCTTGCCTTATAAATGGGGTTGGGACCATCAGTTGCGTTGAGGAGAAGTCAGGTGGATACACAGCTAATAGTCCTACTGAATAGACTGTTAGAATTTGTATTATGGCAAGAAAAAAGCAGCTAAGTAAAGAAAAACGAGTGGCCATCATTACTTTAAGAAATGAAGGTCAGTCAGTCAGCCGAAAAATTGGGAAAACATTGAAAGTAAGGGCTATTTGACCATGAAGGAGAGTGATGGGGTGCTGCACCAGATGACCTGGCCTCCACAGTCACCGGACCTGAGCCCAATCGAGATGGTTTGGGGTGAGCTGGACCGCAGAGTGAAGGCAAAAGGGCCAACAAGTGCTAAGCATCTCTGGGAACTCCTTCAAGACTGTTGGAAGACCATTTCAGGGGACTACCTCTTGAAGCTCATCAAGAGAATGCCAAGAGTGTGCAAAGCAGTAATCAAAGCAAAAGGTGGCTACTTTGAAGAACCTAGAATATGACATATTTTCAGTTGTTTCACACTTGTTTGTTATGTAAATAATTCCACATGTGTTAATTCATAGTTTTGATGCCTTCATAGTCATGAAAATAAAGAAAACTCTTTGAATGAGAAGGTGTGTCCAAACTTTTGGTCTGTACTGTATGTATATATATATATATATATATATATATTCTCTGTTTGTCCCAGATTAGCCATGTTCCCTCCTCTTTCTCACTTACTGATAACTGGCTGGACTGCCCATCTTGCAATTCTGGCAAATGTCAGATGGGGCACTGCCAGAATGAGCCATCTGCTACAGAGGCGTGGCTAGGCCAAAACATTCAGGGCTTGGCTAGGGGTGCACCTAGCCTTTCTAATGCCTCAGGCAAAAACTAAAATGGCGCCCTTCCCCCATGCTAATTTCTTAAGCCCTTTCACACGGGCGAGTATGTGAACGCATTGCACCCGCACTGAATCCTGACCCATTCATTTCTATGGGGCTGTGCACACGAGCGGTGATTTTCACGCATCACTTGTGCGTTGCGTGAAAATCGCAGCATGCTCTATATTGTGTGTTTTTTACGCAACGCAGGCCCCATAGAAGTGAATGGGGCTGCGTGAAAATCACAAGCATCCGCAAGCAAGTGCGGATGCGGTGCGATTTTCACTCACGGTTGCTAGGAGACGATCGGGATGGAGAGCCAATCATTATTATTTTCCCTTATAACATGGTTATAAGGGAAAATAATAGCATTCTGAATACAGAATGCATAGTACAATGGCGCTGGAGGGGTTAAAAAATAATAAAAAATAATTTTATTCACCTTAATTTACTTGATCGCGCAGCCCGGCTTCTCTTCTGTCTTCTTTTTTGCTGTGTGCAGGAAAAGGACCTGTGGTGACGTCACTCCGGTCATCACATGATCCATCACCATGGTAAAAGATCATGTGACGGACCATGTGATGACCGGAGTGATGTCACCACAGGCCCTTTTCCTGCACACAGCAAAGCAGAAGACAGAAGAGATGCCAGGCTGCGCGATCAAGTGGATTAAGGTGAGTTAAATAATTTAAAAAAAATTTTAACCCCTCCAGCTCTATTGTACTATGTATTCTGTATTCAGAATGCTATTATTTTCCCTTATAACCATGTTATAAGGGAAAATAATACAATCTACAGAACACCGATCCCAAGCCCGAACTTCTGTGAAGAAGTTTGGGTTTGGGTACCAAACATGCCGATTTTTCTCACGCGCCTGCAAAACGCATTACAAGGTTTTGCACTCGCGCAGAAAAATCGCGCATGTTCTCGCAATGCACCAGCACCTTTTCCCGCAACGCCCATGTGAAAGAGGCCTTAACCTAACCCCATTGCCACAATAAAAGTGCTTATTGCCCATGGCTCTTCTGCTGCCCCCCTCTTGCCCCTACCTGGTGCTGCCTGAGGCTATCGCCTCTCCTGGCCTTATCGGTGGTGCACCCCTGGGCTTGGCCCTTGCCAAGGGCCCCAAATTTCAAGGTCACTTCAGAAATAACTGTATAGTCGTCCTCAATGGCAATAAAGTTGAGTAGTGCAGTGGGGAACAGAAGTTAATGGCTCACTGCCCTACCATAGATCACTCTAGTAATGCATAGGCCTGTGAAACAGCACAGTAGAGTATGAAGCAATGACATCATGACTTCATCACGACTATAGATGAGCGAATCGAATCCCACGAAAGTGGAATTCGATCCGAATTTCAGGATAAATTTGATTTGCCTCAAAGCCGAATTTCCTCCTGCTTCGTGTCAGTGAATCAATTTAACCTGAAAATTCTGTAAAAAACTAAAAATTCAAACTTACCTCCTCCATTTGTTCGCAACGGGCCACCAGCGTTCATCTTACTTGAAGATCTTGGCCGAAATCCCATGCGTGGTGATGTATGACGTCACCACGCCGGCCGGCGTGATGACATAATCTCGCGCCGTGCGAGATTTCTATCCAGATCTTCAAGCAAGATGGCGGCGGCTGGCCCTTTGAGAGCAAATGGAGGCGGTAAGTTTGATCTAATTTTTTTTTATTGCCAATTTTACACTATTTTTACACTCAGATGCCGCGATCATGTATGAACACGGCATCTGAAAGGTACAATGATGGGGGACAGCGCTATAGCAGCTCCCTGTCATTGCACCCGCTACTTACAAAAAATGCACTTCGTGATGAGGTAATTAGTCACGAAGCAAATTTTTTTGCAAAATTCGGCGAATCAACCGAATCGAGCTTTTGAATTATTCGCTCATCTCTAATCACGACCATCTGTGGCACAACACAGACAACTTAGGCTGCAGGCAGAAAAGGCCTTTGGCCTGCTTCACAGATGGAAGCATTGGGAGGTGAGTATTTTTCTTCCTGTCACTTTGGGAGAACAGACTACTGAGGGGGTTGGCTTTGTTTGAGGGGTTGTAAGTTCAGGGGGCATAATAAGTACTAAGGGCACTACAGGGGGACATTACTATAAGTACTGGAGCACTACAGGGGGCATTAAAACTACTGGGGGAAGTACAGAAGACAACTGTGGAGCCCTGAGACAACTACTCAGGGCTCCACAGGGGGCCTTATGGAGGGGCTTTATTACTACTAGGACATCTTAGGGAGTCTTATTACTACTTGGGGCTTTTTAAAGGGACTTATTAATACTTAGGGCACTTTAGGGGGCCTTATTACTACGGGTGCAATTTAGGGGGAATAGTTGCTACTGAGAAAATTTTGGGGAGCTTTATCACTACTGAAGGCACAATGGGACAAGGACATTGTTACTTCTGGGGATACTGTGGGGGCATTATTATTAAGGAGCACAATATAGAAGGCACTGCTGCTTATCCTTAACATAAGGTATTACCCTTTGGCCTGCATGGCGCCCCCGCCACTTTTCAACGTCTAATGGATATTATACTTCGTCCACATCGACGGTACGCCTCAGTCTACCTGGACGATATTATCATTCACAGTACCGACTGGGAAAGTCACCTGCCCAAAGTACAGGCCATAGTGGACTCCCTTCGAAAGGCGGGACTAACAGCTAACCCAAAGAAATGTGCGATAGGGTTAGAGGAGACTAAATACCTTGGGTATGTCATTGGGTGCAGAGTCATCAAACCCCAAGTAAACAAAATAGAAGCGAAACGGAATTGGCCCCGACCTGTCACCTCTAGACAAGTAAAGTCGTTCCTGGGAATGGTGGGCTATTATATGCGGTTTGTTCCCCATTTTGCCACTTTAGTGGCTCCGTTGACAGGGCTCTTGAAGGGTCGGAAGTCCGTGATAGTCAGCTGAAATAACCAGACGGAAAGGCTTTCTCCGCTTTGAAGTCGGCCCTGTGTGGGTCCCCGGTTTTGGTGACGCCCGACTTCAAGAAGGAGTTTGTGGTACAGACTGATGCCTCTGAAGTAGGCCTCAGAGCTGTACTATCTCAGGAAACCAATAAGGAGGAACACCCCGTTGTTTTCTTGACCCGCAAACTTACCCCAGCCGAGACCCGATACAGTATAGTGGACAGAGAGTGCCTGGCCATCAAGTGGACACTCGAGTCTCTCCGCTATTATCTGTTGGGGAGAAAGTTCAGTTTGGTGACCGACCACTCCCCTCTCAAGTGGATAAGCAAGGCCAAGGAGAGGAATGCTCGGGTCACCAGGTGGTTCTTGTCTCTACAGAACTTTAAATTCTCAGTGGAACATAGGGCAGGCAGTTTACAGGGAAATGCAGATGCCCTGTCCCGGGTACACTGTCTGGCAACTGTTCACCCCCTCAGGGTTAAACAAAGGGGGGAGGTATGTAGGAGGGCGCAAGGGTCCGTCATTGATGGAAGGTACATGTCGCCGAGATTCCTGGTCTCGGTGAGATAAGAATCAGTAATTTCATGTGTCAGCAGCAGCTAGTGCTGGCTGACACTGTTGTTTTACTTAGTATGGCTGTAAAGCTGATCCGGGCCAGTTCTTATTGGGAGCAGCCAAAGAGCAGGCAGGGTGGCCCACGTTTCCAGGCCGGGTTTTGGGCTGGGCTATAAAAACCCAGCCAACAGTCTCAGCTGGGTGGAATTTATCCTCCATATGACAGTGGAGCTCTGTCAGACTCTGCTATGGGACCTAAACGATTGGTACCCTGCTGGAAAGCCACACGCTGGGAATCAGGCACCCTAAAGCCTGCTTTGAACGGCTGTGGACTGCCGTGGAGAAATTAGCCTGCCAGGTGACGTGTTTGTTCTGTGGACATTGTGCTGTGTGAATTAACAACAGGACTCTGCAAAGTGTTTGTTTTACTTTTTTTCTTTTTTGTGAATAAACACTGAACTTTACTACCGTGTTCTTGCCTCTGTACTGCGTCCGCTTACCCTGCCTACCAGAGCAAATCCTTACACTGGCCAAAAATAAAATTGTTATACGGTGACTGCCTAATATACCTCCAGTCACATAATCACTTGTTCTTTTCTGTACGGTGAATGCCTAATGTTTGGGGCTTGTACTCCACTGGCCTGCAGTAAAATGTATATCCATTGACCGTCTAATATACTTCCAGCCACATAATCACTTGTTCTTTTCTGTATGGTGAATGCATAATTTTTGGGGCCTGTACTCCTCTGGCCTGCAGTAAAATTGTTATCCAATGACCATCTAATGTACCTCCAGCCACATATTCACTTGATGTTTTCTGTCCGGTGAATACCTAATGTTTGGGGCCTGTACTCCACTGGCCTGCAGTAAAATTGTTATCCAATGACCGTCTAATATACCTCTAGCCACATAATCACTTGTTCTTTTCTGTATGATGAATGCATAATTTTATGGCCTGTAATCTAACTGGCCAACAGTAAAATTGTTATATGGTGACCGCCTAATGTACCTCCAGCCACATAATCACTTGTTCTTTTCTGTCCGGTGAATGCCTAATGTTTGGAGCCTGTACTCCACTGGCCTGCAGTAAAATTGTTATCCAATGACCGTCTAATATGCCTCCAGCCACATAATCACTTTATCTTTTCTGTACAGTGAATGCCTAGGTGAATACCTGTTACGACCACGTGTTATCGAATTTCACCTATTATCATTTGGGGTTTATTCAACAGGGGGGATTTCGTTTGCCATGTTTTTAATCCAATTTAATATTTTTAGTTTTAAACATATGTATTTGACATGTATTTGTACTGGCCTGCAGTAAAATTGATATCCAACGACCATCTAATATATCTCCAGCCACATAATCACTTGATATTTTCTGTATGGTGAATGCCTAATGTTTGGGGCCTGTACTCCAGTGGGCTACAGTAAAATTGTTATTTAGTGACGGCATTATGTACCTCGAACCACATAATCACAATTTCTTTTATGTCAGATGAATGCCTAATTTTTGGGGCCCGTACTCCCGTGGCCTAAAATAAAACTTTTATAGGCTCCAGCAGGGCACATTTTTGAGAATTTCCCTTTAAGGTGCATAAAAATGGCCCATGATTAAAATACATATTTTTTGTTGGAGTTTTTGTCATTGATCCCCCTCTAGTTTTTTATATAATTTTAAGAAATCTAAATTATTAGGAAATGTATGTTATTTAAACTTTTTAGAGATAATGTAACTGTTTTAATTTTTTATTTCAGTAAAATGGAATGTAAATACCAAAATGAGAACCCCTCATAAGAAAGGAGTACCCGATCAATTTAGGGTGGGGAGCTTAGGTAAAACACATGATTATTGTGATAGGGGCAATAAATACCGCCCATACGAAAAAGGAAACTATGAAGCCCCAGACGAAGCAGGATCGAAACTCGGGTCAGGCAGGAGTTTTGTATATTTTATTCGTGATACTGAAAAAATAAATTTTATAAGCACAATAAATCAATACGAATATCCTGTCTTGCGGGTCTTCCCTATGTTCATACTTATTTTGAAGGAATAATAGATTGAGAGAAACAACTCCTGAAAGACCAGTGCTTTTTGAACCATTCTCTACTTATGAATTTCCAGCGCGGACCCAAACTTGTATGTATTGACTTTTATAATATAGGGAAGTTGGACCTATTCCCCTTTTTTTGCGACTGCAGCTTTAGTGGTACTAGAAATAACACACAAATAATAATTTCTGTCTGAAGTTATGGTATCTTTGCCTTATGGTTAGAACTTTGAAAATAAATTTTTGTTCTATAGGTCTTTGGGTTTCATTCAGTGGGTGTGGAACCAATGTGTCAACCAACTGGATTGACTTTGAGATAATTTTAAGAGCATAATCCTGGTGGCCCACTGGTAATAACCATTTAACCCTCATACAGGGATCCCGACTTAGCTGTAGGGGAACCACCAGGCTGCTACTTTCTGGTGTAGTCCTGGTGTGGTTGACAGCTGACCCGCAGAGGTCAGGTGTGAAGCACTGAGGGATCAGCCAAAGCTTTTAGTCAGTAACAGGCAGGTCAGGGCAGGTAGAATTTGTACGAATTCAAGAAACAGTCCCGAGGGCAAAGCAGGCAGCACAGAGTTAGCACAGAGATAAATCACAGGTCAGGTCATGTAGCAGAAGGTCAAAATCCGGGAATCAGGCAGAAGTCGGTACATAGAAAGACAAGCAGATTATAGCACCATTGCAGGATTAGCAAGCTAGTAAACACATTGCTCAAACAGAGAATGAGACAAACAGCAGTGTAAATATAACAGAAGCTGATTAGCACATTGAAAACAGCATAGCACCTGCTGATAATAATCATATCCCTAATAGATACACAGGACACTGGCACTTGGGTGTGCTGTCAAAGCACTAGAACCCTGACAAACATAGGGTGAGTGGAGTTCTGCCTGTGCCTGCCCAAAGGAGTGGGGCAGCTGAGTGCACAAGCCAGCATTGTAACATTTTGCAAGTAGCACAAATGTTTTTTTCCATGCCTTATCATCTAATGGCAGTCATCTTGGCATACCTTTAGTCAAAAGCAAAAATAAAGAAGGACATATGTCAATAAAAGAGGAAAGGTAAGGAAGGAAACCTAAATAAAAGAGGAAAAGTAAGGATGGCCACACGTCAATAAAAGAGGAAAGATAAGGAAGCACATCAATAAAAGAGGATAGGTAAGGACAGACACATGTCAATAGAAGAGGAAAGGTAAGGACAGACACATGTCAATAGAAGAGGAAAGGTAAGGACAGACACATGTCAATAGAAGAGGAAGGTAAGGAAAGACACATGTCAATAAGAGAGGAAAGATAAGGAAGCACACTTCAATAAAAGAGGAAAGGTAAGGACAGATACATGTCAATAGAAGAGGAAAGTAAGGAAGGACACGAGTCAATAAAATAAAAAAGTTAAGGGAGGACACGTGTCAATTAAAAAGGAAAGTTAAGTATGTACATGTGTCGATAACAGAGGAAAGATAAGGAAAGACATCAGTAAAAGAGGAAAAGTAAGGAAGGAAACAATAAAACAGAAAAAGATGAGGAAGGACACATGTCAGTAAAAGCAAAATGTTAAGAAAGGACACATGTCAATTAAAGAAGAAAGATAAGGAAGGACAAATATTAATAAAATAGAAAAGGTAAGGAAGGATACGTAAATAAAAGAGAGAAGTTAAGGAAGGACATGTCAATAATAGAGGAAGGGAAAGGAAGGACGCGTCTATAAAAGAGGAAAGGAAAGGAAGGACACATCTATAAAAGAGGAAAGGAAGGACATGTCTATAAAAGAGGAAAGGTTAGGAAGGACGCATCTGTATTAGCATGTATACATCATTTCTATGTATTAATACTTTGAGTATGCTATTTTACTTTTGACATGTGCAAAAGGAACATGTTCACTGGCATGGGACCTAGCCCTTGTGATTTTAGAAACTCTATGCAGTTAAAACTGGCACTTCAGTATGACTTTGTATTATGCTGTAAAGTAAAGCGACCTATTAATGCAATAATGAGTATGTAGAATAAACATAATTCCAGATAATCAGCCAGGAGCAAGGCTAAAGAAACTCTGTCCCACCATGTTATCATTATAGGATCACTCATCTGTCAGAGGCATTGCTTTACCTCCGGTGACATTAAACAGTGTCTCTCCTTACTGCCTGCAGCGCATTTATCTCTGTTATAATGGTAATCATATTGACTGATGACTATTTGTGTATGCTGAAAGTGAGATTTTATCTCCTTCAAAATGAATTACATATTGCTTGAACTTTAAGAAACATTTTATAACAGCATGAAAATAGAAGCAGGTGAGTGACTTTTCAGAAATCATAATACACTGTGCCATTTCTAAAAATGCCATTTCTAAATGATGATTTTATGTTTGAAGAAAAAATGTTGTTCAACCCTACCAGACCCTACGTGAAAAAGTAATTGTCCCCTTAGCTACAAAATCAATCAGTTAACCAAATTCAATTGACAATTGGGTTCAATTCCACTAATTTCACCCAACACATGGTTACTGTCAGACCTGTTGAATCTAAACATCACTTAAATATAACCTGACTGGCAATGTGAAGCAGGCTAGTAGGTCTTCAAAAGCAGCACATGCCACTACAGTCTGCAGAGACTCAAAGTCAATGAAATCTATCACTCTGGAAAGGGTTACCAATGCTAACACTATGGTAGTCCAGCAAACCACAATGAGAGCCATTATTCACAAATGAAGGAAACTTAAGTTGGAACAGTGATAAAGCTTCCTAAGGCTACTTTCACACTAGCGTTTGGGTGTCCGCTTGTGAGCTCCGTTTGAAGGCTCTCACAAGCGGCCCCAAACGGATCCGTCCAGTCCTAATGCATTCTGAGTGGAGGCGGATCCGCTCAGAATGCATCAGTCTGGCAGCGTTTGTCCTCCGCTCCGCAGACGGACACCTGAACGCTGCTTGCAGCGTTCGGATGTCCGCCTGGCCGTGCGGAGGCAAACGGATCCGTCCAGACTTACAATGTAAGTCAATGGGGACGGATCCGTTTGAATTTGACACAGTATGGCTCAATTTTCAAACGGATCCGTCCCCCATTGACTTTCAATGTAAAGTCAAAACGGATCCGTTTGCATTATCATTAACAAAAAACGGAACGGATCTAAGCGTTTGCATTATATGAGCGGATCCGTCTGTGCAGATACCAGACGGATCCGCTCTGAACGCAAGTGTGAAAGTAGCCTAAGTTGGGCCAACCTTTCAACATTTTATAAGGAGTGCATCAACGATCAATACAGGATTTCACAAAATAACCCAGATGAACTTCTAAAGAACTGCAGGCCTTATCTCAGTAAAGGAGGTTGTGCCAGAAAAAAATTCTAGATTTTTCAAACTAGCACCTGCATCTGAATACCTTTGTAATTGCATGTAAAAAAAATTTGGGAGGGCATTTTCTAAAATTATTAATAAGGTATTTGGATCTGATGTCAAACTGTCTATAAATATGGTTTTATTCAATATTTATAACACCCATCAACAATGTGTGAATTCAGATTTATGCACGTTAATCCTAAACTCTGCAAAGATACTGATTCCTAGACGGTGGCTTCAGAAAAACCTACCTACTCTAGGTGAATGGTTCGCCGAGTTCACCAAAGTATGTGAATTTGAAAAAAAGAGATGGAACTCGGTCCACAACCCTGAGAAATTCTTCAAGATCTGGAAGAAATGGTTGCACTTATTGGAAAATTATGCCATCTTCCCTCTTTTATAATGTTTTGGGACATTAAATTGCAATGTCTGGACTGTAGTTAACACATTGAATTGCTAGTCTTCACCCCACACTCACTCCCCTATTTCCCCCCTACCCCTCTCTTCTTTCTCTTCTACACCTGACTTGATCTCACAATTTATCTGATTATTATGCTATGTACTTATGTACATTCTAGTATCTTTTTGATCATACTATGATACTTGATCTATGTTCTTATATGTTACTTTATTTTTATTTATTTAATTTTACTTGTTCTATACAAATGGAATGATGTAACTCCATCTGTATCAAAATACAAATAAACATATAATTTACACAGAAGAGTGGTCCAACATCACTGTACAGTGATTTAGAAGACGCATCAGAAGTTATCATAAATGTTTGATTGCAACTAGTACTGCCAAATGTGGCACAACCTGTTATTAGGTTTAGGGGGCAATTACTTTTTCGCATAAGGGATATAGTTTTAGAATAAATCTTTATCTTCAATGTATAAAATAATTTAAAAACAGCATTACGCCATAAAAATGCTAGGGTCAAAATAGAAGTAAGTCATTCTACACATCCTATATATCCAGCAACAGATTATAGGAAAGAAAAAAGGGAAACGTCCCAGAAGCCAACATGCCTTATTCGTATCAAGTTGTCCCCTTAGGCCGCTTTAACACAGTCCATGGTTGATCAGTGCTTGATCGGTAGTTTCTATCAGTGATTGTTAACCAGGAGTAAAGCCTATACAGAGATGGAAAGATTTGCATCTGTTCTGTGTTTTTGATCTGCACCTGGCTTTGGTTCACAATCACTGATAGAAATCACTGATTAAACACTGAGTGAAATCGGCTTTACACATTAGATGGTCATCAGGTTGTCTTATATTGAGTAAATCCCCCTCATGAACCCAAAACACTTCACACTATTGAGGCATGGACTCCCCAAGACTTCATCAGAAGTAGAGATGTGCAAATCTATTCTAAACTAATCGGATTTGTTACGAATTGCACAAAAATTTCTCTGCCAAACTAATCGAAAGGGACTGGTCACTCTGAGTTCTGAGTTGTTTCATAGTTCATACAGCTTGCTGGCAAGTTCTGAATTACTTATTAATTTTTTTTAGTTGATATGGACAGCCACAGCTTTTATTTGAGAAATCCTAATTTCTACAGTTCATAGGCTTATTACCAGCACTCCAATAGCATACATTCTGTTGCAAACACTGATCAATTGATCCTTTTTTTCTAAAACCCTCAATTTACCCCTTGCAAATGGGAATTTTCAGCACATTGTTACGGATCAGTGAATGTGGACCCAATGTGCCAACTAACTGGTTTGGCTTTGGGCTAACCTTAGGGCCGTTAGTCAAGGTAGTGCAGACACAGTATTTCTTCCACTCCCCCTCCCTTCTATTATATGTATAAAGTGAAGCATTGCCATGCTGTGTTACAGTTTATGAGCCTGGGGAAGAGTAGCCACACAGCCGATCAGTTGCTAAAGTGCATCAAGCACCAAACATCCAGCTGTCTGCCCCCCAACTCCAACTGGGAAAAATGGTCAGCAACAATGGTAGGAACATTGCGGCTGCATTACATTTGAGGGGAGTAACACAAGCTCCCTTCACGGCGTTCCAGTTGTGCAATGCTTTTTGAAAAAAGTATGGCTTGCAGAGGGTGTTGGCAACAGAAGACTGTTCTCACATTTCAGCCTTTCTTATATGTCAAGGAAGTCCCTCCTGGACTTGAAGAGACAGAATGGTCTGCCATTGCACCTCTTGATCATTCCAACTCACTGGAATTCCACCTTGCATATGCTGAAGCAATTGTACGAGCAGCATAAAACAAGTATCAAGAAAACAATAAAAAAATTAAACTCAGCATCATTGACACTGTACACTGCTTACTCTAGTTTAATGGTTGCTTCAGAACTGACAGCTTCCCTTTAGAGGAGTTATTCAGCAGTTACTTTTTTTTATTTTTTTACAAATGGCTCAAAATACTCACCTTACTGATACCCTACTACTGTTCTGTTTCTGGTAGAAAGAAGACACCAGTGGGACCTGAGAAATAGTGTTGAGCGCGAATATTCGAATAGCGAAATTTAATTGTGAATATCGACACTTCGAGAATTCGCGAATATTTAGAATATAGCATTATATATTCGTTAAATCGAATATTCTTTTTTTTTTTTTTTTTTTTTTTCAACAAATTTTATTGAGCAAATCAAAATAGTACAAGAGATGAAGAGTGGAGGAATGACAAGTCTCCACTACTCTTGCATGTATCAAAACATAATACAGGTCAGTCAAGTACATCATATATAACATAGTGTTATCCATGAGGCTGATCAGTGTGAAAACAGCAGTTGGAAAAAATAATTAAAGGTCTACACTCTTATTTTCAAAGTATAACCGTAAATCACATCTAAGTATCAGATCTGAAAATCTCATCAGAAGATCACATCTGAGGATTACACTGCGTGCAGAATTATTAGGCAAATGAGTATTTTGACCACATCATCCTCTTTATGCATGTTGTCTTACTCCAAGCTGTATAGGCTCGAAAGCCTACTACCAATTAAGCATATTAGGTGATGTGCATCTCTGTAATGAGAAGGGGTGTGGTCTAATGACATCAACACCCTATATCAGGTGTGCATAATTATTAGGCAACTTCCTTTCCTTTGGCAAAATGGGTCAAAAGAAGGACTTGACAGGCTCAGAAAAGTCAAAAATAGTGAGATATCTTGCAGAGGGATGCAGCACTCTTAAAATTGCAAAGCTTCTGAAGCGTGATCATCGAACAATCAAGCGTTTCATTCAAAATAGTCAACAGGGTCGCAAGAAGCGTGTGGAAAAACCAAGGTGCAAAATAACTGCCCATGAACTGAGAAAAGTCAAGCGTGCAGCTGCCAAGATGCCACTTGCCACCAGTTTGGCCATATTTCAGAGCTGCAACATCACTGGAGTGCCCAAAAGCACAAGGTGTGCAATACTCAGAGACATGGCCAAGGTAAGAAAGGCTGAAAGACGACCACCACTGAACAAGACACACAAGCTGAAACGTCAAGACTGGGCCAAGAAATATCTCAAGACTGATTTTTCTAAGGTTTTATGGACTGATGAAATGAGGGTGAGTCTTGATGGGCCAGATGGATGGGCCCGTGGCTAGATTGGTAAAGGGCAGAGAGCTCCAGTCCGACTCAGACGCCAGCAAGGTGGAGGTGGAGTACTGGTTTGGGCTGGTATCATCAAAGATGAGCTTGTGGGGCCTTTTCGGGTTGAGGATGGAGTCAAGCTCAACTCCCAGTCCTACTGCCAGTTTCTGGAAGACACCTTCTTCAAGCAGTGGTACAGGAAGAAGTCTGCATCCTTCGAGAAAAACATGATTTTCATGCAGGACAATGCTCCATCACACGCGTCCAAGTACTCCACAGCGTGGCTGGCAAGAAAGGGTATAAAAGAAGAAAATCTAATGACATGGCCTCCTTGTTCACCTGATCTGAACCCCATTGAGAACCTGTGGTCCATCATCAAATGTGAGATTTACAAGGAGGGAAAACAGTACACCTCTCTGAACAGTGTCTGGGAGGCTGTGGTTGCTGCTGCACGCAATGTTGATGGTGAACAGATCAAAACACTGACAGAATCCATGGATGGCAGGCTTTTGAGTGTCCTTGCAAAGAAAGGTGGCTATATTGGTCACTGATTTGTTTTTGTTTGTTTTTGAATGTCAGAAATGTATATTTGTGAATGTTGAGATGTTATATTGGTTTCACTGGTAAAAATAAATAATTGAAATGGGTATATATTTGTTTTTTGTTAAGTTGCCTAATAATTATGCACAGTAATACTCACCTGCACACACAGATATCCCCCTAAAATAGCTAAAACTAAAAACAAACTAAAAACTACTTCCAAAAATATTCAGCTTTGATATTAATGAGTTTTTTGGGTTCATTGAGAACATGGTTGTTGTTCAATAATAAAATTAATCCTCAAAAATACAACTTGCCTAATAATTCTGCACTCCCTGTATATACAAGAATCATATTCGAGAGTCACATCCGAGACAGGTCTTAGAGGGGAGGATGACTTCTACTGTTGGATTTGTAAACTAGGAGATAGTATGAGTATAAGAGGTGCTTAAGTGTAATGCCAATTAAAAGTATGAACCCTAGTAACCAAATCTCTACAGGATAGTTTGTTTAATAGCCTCTAAAGGAGGACCATTGACTCCAGATCTTCAGAAATTTGTGGTGGGACCTCATTTCCCACGAGGATAACTCTTCTAGGCGGTAAATCTGGTCAATTTTCTGATACCATTGATCCATAGTAGGAACATCTACGGACAACCATAATATTGGGACTAGCAATTTGGCCGCATTCACTAGATGTTTAAAAAGTGTCAAATTAGGTGGGGGGGGGGGGTCCCGAGGAAAGAGATTTAGGAGGGCGACTTCCGGAGCTGGAGTAATATTTGATCTACAAATCTTATTACATGTTTGAAAGATTTTAACCCACCAGTTTAACAAGATCGGGCACGTCCACCATATGTGGAGGAAAGTACCTTTCTGTTTTGAGCATCTCGAACATACGTCAGACGCCGAAGCTGAGTAAAAATAGGTCTTGTCAGGGGTTTTATACCATCTTGTGATGATTTTATAGTTATTCTCTTGAATCTTGACACATCTCGAGGCCTTATGTGAAGAGTTATAGATAATAAGGGTTTCTTCCGGGGAGAAACATTTATCTAGGTCTTTTTCCCATAATCTAATGAAGGCTGGCGTTAAGGTAGCAGGAGGAGTTCTCAATTTGTTATACCATTGTGAGATCAATTTATGAGGAGTAGAATCTTGAGAGATAATGTGCTCAAACCATGTTATAGGGTGTAACAAATTGTGCAGTTGGGCGTTTTGAGTCATGTATGCCTGTAAAAAGTGAAGCCCACTAAAGCTAGAGCAAGGTATTTTCAAAAGATCACTCAATGCTTTTATAGAAATCAATTGGCCATTATCATAGAGATCTATCAATTTCATCTGAGACTGACGAATCTCTGTAGATAGGCTGCATTGTAAGGCCTGGGGAGCTAATTGAAGTATGTCCTTGACTCTTAGGGTAGGAGATGGGAGTGGGGAGCATAGGGGTGAGGTTTTCAAAGTGTTCCAAGCATGTAGGGTAGCTCTCATAACTGGAGTAATGCTTGGATGAAGAGGTAATGGGGACATTCGTCCCAATAGTGCCGCTCTAAAAGGTAGCCCAAGTAAGGATTCCTCCATCAGGACCCAGGATTTCTGTTTAGGGGCGGTCAACCAGTCCACCACTCTAGTGAGTAATACAGCTTTGCCATATCATTCGGGATCTGGCAATGAGATACCTACTCTCTCTCTTGGATATGACAGGGATTTATAGGACGTTCTGGCTTTTTTCTTATTCCATATGAAGGATCGGAACACAGATCTAAGTTTGGAGTAGAACGTAGAAGGGACAGGGATTGGTAAGGTCTGTTGGAGATAAGTAAGTTTAGGAATGATGAGGGACATCAGAATATTTTTCCTCCCGAACCACGAGAGTGTAGGGACATCCAGGGAATTTAAGTCCTCAACCAGTTTATTTTGGAGAGGAATATAGTTTAAGTTAAAGAGTTGGTTTGGGTCAGTGTTCATTTTAACACCTAGGAAAGTTAGGAAAGGGGACGACCAGTTAAAGGGAGAACCTGATTCAAGTTGATTCCTTAATGACTTTTTAAGGCCAGTGGAGATTATAAGTGATTTGTTGTGATTCACCTTAAAATTGGAAAGCGACCCATATGTTTCCAGATGGCCATAGATCTTAGGGAGAGCTGACTCGGGATTACTCACTATTAAAAGTAAGTCATCCGCGAAAGCGGCAATTTTGTGTTGTTGATCACCAAGAGTAATTCCCTGGATGTCCCCATCCAACCTAATGGTCTGTAAAAGAGGTTCTAGGGCAAGGACAAATAAGAGGGGGGATAGGGGGCATCCTTGGCGAGTGCCATTGTGTATCTTAAAAGGGTCAGACAAGGTGTCATTTACCCGGACTGAAGCTGAGGCATGATGATACATGGCTTTAATAGCATGTATAAAGGGAGATGGGAAGTTACGGGATCTCAACGCTAAATACATAAAAGACCAGCTATCGAAGGCCTTCTCAGCATCAGTGCTGAGAAGGACTAAGGGAAGATTTTTCCTTTTCACAAAGTGGATGATATTAAGAATCCGGGCCGTGTTATCTTTACCTTCTCTTTGTTTCACAAACCCTACTTGATCTCTGTCTATTAGTGAAGGGAGAGGTTTCGCTAATCTGTTTGCAAGCATCTTGGCTAAAAGTTTTAAATCTATATTAAGGAGGGAAATGGGTCTATAGTTGGGACATAAAGAATGGTCCTTTCCTTCCTTGGGGATTAGAGTAATGTGGGCTCTGGTCATATCAGATGATAGGGGCATACCTTGTAAAGTGCTATTATATACCGGTAGAAGGTGTGGGATCAATATTTCATGAAAAGACAAATAGTAGGGGATAGGGAGTCCGTCAGGACCTGGGCATTTCCCCCTAGGGGAATTTTTAATGGCCTCCAAAAGTTCCTCTGAGGAGAATGGAGAGGCTAAGTGTCTGTCTTGTTCCGAGAGCGATGGCAGGGCTAATTTATCTAAATACGCATTAGTAGGTGATGTCGGTTCTGTGTCGCTGACAAGAGATTGGGGTGGATTGAGATTATAAAGGGATTCGTAGTAATCTCTAAATAGGGAAGCTATTTTATTAGATGCAAAGGTTAATGCACCTTCTGGGGTTTTTAATTTATGTACGTAATTATTTAGTTTTCTGCGTTTGAGCCTAGACATCATATAGCGAGAGGCTTTATTTCCATGTGCAAATATTTTGTATTGGGAGTGTAGGTAAAGCTTGGCAGAAGCCATATTTAAAAGGTTCTTGAGGGAGGCCCTACATGAGGAAAGTTCTTGTAGGTGTAGAGAACAAGATGCAAAGATAAGCCGCACTCCCCATTCGTGTTCATGCTTCTTTATTGTAGGGTATGTTACGGGGGCAGACTCACATGGAGTATCAATCCACAGCGACGGCCGTTTCGCGGTGCAACCGCTTCCTCCGGCTGTTTGATCCACTCTGGGAATCAAGTGTGCGCTGGTTTATAGCATCATGTGGGGGAGGGTCAGCTGACCCATCACTCATTCACCCTTGACGCTCCACCACCTGCGCACACCTGAAACACAGGTGCATCGATACATCAGTGCAGGTTTCAGTTTAAAAACAATACTGACATAAATGAAACAATGGTTACACAAAGTGACACAAAGTCTGTGAATAGTATCTACACACATGGAAGGGTACATAAATATATATGAAAGGGATGCAAAAATTAATGCAATAATATATAAATACAAAAACGTATAAATATATATACACAGTGACTAAAGATAGTCCAAGGTATATTCATAAGAGAATCGTATTTACATAGCGTCCTATTTAATGAATGCTGCCAAATCATTGCGTTCGTTTAAGCCTAAACAACCTGTGGCATCAGGTACGCAGGGTACGCTGTCTATCACCTCTCTGAATTAGTGGGGGGACATGTTCTAGGCCCGCAAATCGCAAGACACTTGCGTCTCCCCCATGTTGGCACCGTACATGCTCAATTAGGCGGGTACGTCCCTTGCCTGTTTTAATTGAGTTACGATGTTCTCGTACCCGCTCCATTAAGGACCTCTTGGTTTTCGCTATATGAAAGGATCCACATACACAAATTAATACATAGACTACGTGCGTCGTTCTACAGTTGATGAATTGATGTACACAATGTTCCAGACCTCCAAAGAAAAAATGTCGGCCTCTAAACATGTATCCGCACAGGGAGCAGTCACCACAGCGATAGTTGCCAACCGGCTTACCGAGTGACAACCAATCGCGCGGTTTTCTGCCCGCTGTAGCGGCTGCGCACCAAATGTCCCTAAACGTGCGACACCGTTTAAAAGGCTAATATGGGTTTCTGATCTGTGAATTCACCCAGATCATCCTCTGCCTTTAAGATCTCCCAATTATTTAATATTGTTTTCTTTATATAGTCTGCCATAGGACTGTACTTAAACACGAACACAAATCTGTCCTTCTCTGCACCATTGTCCATCCCACTTTCTCTTTTCCTGCGTTTCATTAATGATCGCTGTGTGTGAGTTTTAGCCCTCTCTAGGGCTGTGTCTAACTGCTCTGATGGATATCCGCGCTGGATCAATCTGTTCCTCAGTTCGTCCGCCTGTCTCAGGAATATTGTATCCTGACTGTTAATACGTCTAAGTCTTAAAAATTGTCCATAAGGGACTGATTTAGTTACGCTACGTGGATGATAGCTCCCATGGTGCAGCAGGGTGTTTGTGGCAGTGGGTTTGCGATACCCTTCGGTATATAAGGCACCATCTTCTACAACAACACGAACATCCAAGAACTCAATGGTCATACCCCCAAAATTGAGGGTGAACATCATGTTCATGTCGTTTGTGTCGTTAAGATGTGCCACAAAATGCTCACACTGCTCCTGTGTTCCCGACCACACCATGAAGATATCATCCACGTAGCGTAAAAACAGGCGTATGTGACTGAGGAAAGGGTTGGACGTTGAGAATATATATTTATCTTTGAATCTGCCCAGAAATATATTCGCAAAGGTACATGAGACAGGCGTCCCCATGGCTGTTCCAAAGATTTGCCTATACCACTGGTCATTGAAGAGAAGCGTATTGTTCTAATGAACAAAAGTGATTCTTCTACAAATTCACTGAACTGAAGGCTTCTTCCCAAATGTTCAATGAGTTCAACTATCACTGTGGTGACTGCTCCCTGTGCGGATACATGTTTAGAGGCCGCCATTTTTTCTTTGGAGGTCTGGAACATTGTGTACATCAATTTATCAACTGTAGAACGACGCACGTAGTCTATGTATTAATTTGTGTATGTGGATCCTTTTATATAGCGAAAACCAAGAGGTCCTTAATGGAGCGGGTATGAGAACATCGTAACTCAATTAAAACAGGCAAGGGACGTACCCGCCTAATTGAGCATGTACGGTGCCAACATGGGGGAGACGCAAGTGTCTTGCAATTTGCGGGCCTAGAACATGTCCCCCCACCAATTCAGGGAGTTGATAGACACCGTACCCTGCTCCAGAAGGAAGCTCAGTATATTATTAAAACTGATGCCACAGGTTGTTTAGGCTTAAACGAACGCAATGATTTGGCAGCATTCATTGAATAGGACGCTGTGTAAATACGATTCTCTTATGAATATACCTTGGACTATCTTTAGTCACTGTGTATATATATTTATACGTTTTTGTATTTTTATTTTATTGCATTAATTTTTGCATCCCTTTCATATATATTTATGTACCCTTCCATATGTGTAGATACTATTCAAAGACTTTGTGTCACTTTGTGTAACCATTGTTTCATTTATGTCAGTATTGTTTTTAAACTGAAACCTGCACTGATGTATTGATGCACCTGTGTTTCAGGTGTGCGCAGGTGGTGGAGCGTCAAGGGTGAATGAGTGATGAGTCAGCTGACCCTTCCCCACATGATGCTATAAACCAGCGCACACTTGATTCCCAGAGTGGATCAAACAGCCGGAGGAAGCGGTTGCACCGCGAAACGGCCGTTCGCTGTGGATTGATACTCCATGTGAGCTGCCCCCGAAACATACCCTACAATAAAGAAGCGTGAACACGAATGGTGAGTGCGGCTTATCTTTGCTTCTTGTTCTCTACTTCATTCTGTTTCAAGCCTTGCACCCCGATTTCTTGGATGGTCGGTATTAGGCCAGGATTGTGGTCCTTAAATCCCAGGGTGGGAGGACTGGTGCCCTCATTATCTCTTGTTATTGTTCTTGTAGGTGTGTTCAACAGGGACCTTATGAGCCTTTCTAGGAAGCTTATCTTTTCGATGACGGGAATCTATTTTCTTTGTCTTTCTTTCTTCAGGTGGAGCCCCGAGGCAGGATACAATGGCCCCTTATGTACGCTTTATGGGCATCCCATATCGTTTGGTGGATGTGGACCTCAGGGGTACAGTTAGTAGTAGAAGTAGTCTCCTAACAGGCGTTAAGTTTGGAATTGTTGTCTGGTGAACTAATGAGTTGTTCGTTAAACCTCCAGTGGCTAGAAGGTCTATGGTTGGGGGGGGGAGTTCATATGGAGATATATGGGGGCATGATCGGATAGAATTATGGATCCCATATCAGCCCTGGAACACAACTGCAGATGTTCCTTTGAAACAAAAAGATAGTCTAGGCGTTGATAAGACTTGTGCAGTGAGGAATAAAAGGTGTAGTCTCTAGAATCAGGATACATAGTACGCCAAACATCAATCAGGTGGGCTTTAGCCAAAGTGCGTAATAAAGAGCGTATGCCCTTTTGGGACTGGCCAGATTTTTGGGAGGAGGAGTCAATGAGGGGATTTAGGACTAGATTTAAGTCTCCCCCTACCACCGTAACGCCACCTCTAAAAGATTCCAATTTTAGTAAAGTTGATTTCAGCCATGGGATTTGGCGATTATTTGGGGCGTAGATATTCACAAAGGTATAAAGGTGTTGACCTATTTTGCCTTTAATCATTAAGAAACGGCCATCAGGGTCACATAATTGATCATCCAGGATAAAGGGAACTTTACCCTGAAAGCCTATACTAACTCCTCTAGAGTTTGATGAAGGGGAACCACAATGGTATCAATTAGGGTAAAATGAAAAGGATAGATTAGGGAAATGTTGGTTCTTAACCACCTCAGCTCCCCTAGCTTAAACACCCTTAATGACCAGGCCACTTTTTACACTTCTGCACTACTCTACTTTCACCGTTTATTGCTCGGTCATGCAACTTACCACCCAAATGAATTTTACCTCCTTTTCTTCTCACTAATAGAGCTTTCATTTGGTGGTATTTCATTGCTGCTGACATTTTTACTTTTTTTGTTATTAATCAAAATTTAACTAAATTTTTGCAAAAAAATGACATTTTTCACTTTCAGTTGTAAAATTTTTCAAAAAAAAACGACATCCATATATAAATTTTTCTCTAAATTTATTGATCTACATGTCTTTGATAAAAAAAAATGTTTGGGTAGAAAAAAAATGGTTTGGGTAAAAGTTATAGCGTTTACAAACTATGGTACAAAAATGTGAATTTCCGCTTTTTGAAGAAGCTCTGACTTTCTGAGCACCTGTCATGTTTCCTGAGGTTCTACAATGGCCAGACAGTACAAACACCCCACAAATGACCCCATTTCGGAAAGTAGACACCCTAAGGTATTCTCTGATGGGCATAGTGAGTTTATAGAACTTTTTATTTTTTGTCACAAGTTAGCGGAAAATGATGTTTTTTTATTTATTAATTTTTTCCTTACAAAGTCTCATATTCGAACTAACTTGTGCCAAAAAATTAAAACTTCCATGAACTCACTATGCCCATCACGAAATACCTTGGGGTGTCTTCTTTCCAAAATGGGGTCACATGTGGGGTATTTAAACTTCCCTGGCATTTTAGGGGCCCTAAAGCGTGAGAAGTCTTGTGACAAAAAATAAAAACTTCCATGAACTCACTTTGCCCATCACGAAATACCTTGGGGTGTCTTCTTTCCAAAATCGGGTCACTTGTGGGGTATTTATACTGCCCTGGCAATTTAGGGGCCCTAATGTGTGGTAAGTAGGTTTGCAATCAAAATGTGTAAAAAATGACCTGTGAAATCCTAAAGGTGCTCTTGGAATGTGGGCCCTTTGCCCACCTAGGCTGCAAAAAAGTGTCACTCATCTGGTATCGCCGTACTCAGGAGAAGTTGGGCAATGTGTTTTGGGGTGTCATTTTACATATACCCATGCTGGGTTAGAAAAATATCTCGGCAAAAGACAACATATCCCGAGATATTTCTCTCACCCAGCATGGTTATATGTAAAATGACACCCCAAAACACATTGACCAACTTCTCCTGAGTACGGCGATACCAGATGTGTGACACTTTTTTGCAGCCTAGGGTGGGCAAAGGGGCCCACATTCCAAAGAGCACCTTTAGGATTTCACAGGTCATTTTTTACACATTTTGATTTCAAAATACTTCCCACACATTAGGGCCCCTAAATTGCCAGGGCAGTATAAATACCCCACAAGTGACCCCATTTTGGAAAGAAGACACCCCAAGGTATTTCGTGATGGGCAAAGTGAGTTCATGGAAGTTTTTATTTTTTGTCACAAGACTTCTCACGCTTTAGGGCCCCTAAAATGCCAGGGAAGTTTAAATACCCCACATGTGACCCCATTTTGGAAAGAATACACCCCAAGGTATTCAATGAGGGGCATGGCGAGTTCATAGAATTTATTTATTTTTGGCACAAGTTAGCGGAAATTGATTTTCTTTAGTTTTTTCTCACAAAGTCTCCCTTTCCGCTAACTTGGGACAAAAATTTTAATATTTCATGGACTCTATATGCCCCTCACGGAATACCTTGGGGTGTCTTCTTTCCGAAATGGGGTCATATGTGGGGTATTTATACTGCCCTGGCATTTTAGGGGCCCTAAAGCGTGAGAAGAAGTCTAGAATATAAATGTCTAAAAAATTTTACGCATTTGGATTCCGTGAGGGGTATGGTGAGTTCATGTGAGATTTTATTTTTTGACACAAGTTAGTGGAATATGAGACTTTGTAACAAAAAACAAAAAACAAAACAATTTCCGCTAACTTGGGCCAAAAAAATGTCTGAATGGAGCCTTACAGGGGGGTGATCAATGACAGGGGGGTGATCAGGGAGTGTATATGGGGTTATCACCCCCCCTGTCATTGATCACCCCCCTGTAAGGCTCCATTCAGACGTCCATATGTGTTTTGCGGATCCGATCCATGTATCCGTGGATCCGTAAAAAACATACGGATGTCTGAATGGAGCCTTACAGGGGGGTGATCAATGATAGGGGGGTGATCAATGACAGGGGTGTGATCAGGGAGTCTATATGGGGTGATCACCCCCCTGTCATTGATCACCCCCCTGTAAGGCTCCATTCAGACGTCCGTATGTGTTTTGCGGATCCGATCTATGTATCCGTGGATCCGTAAAAAACATACGGACGTCTGAATGGAGCCTTACAGGGGGGTGATCAATGACAGGGGGGTGATCAATGACAGGGGGGTGATCAGGGAGTCTATATAGGGTGATCACCCCCCTGTAAGGCTCCATTCAGACGTCTGTATGTGTTTTGCGGATCCGATCCATGTATCCGTGGATCCGTAAAAAACATACGGACGTCTGAATGGAGCCTTACGGGGGGTGATCAATGACAGGGGGGTGATCAATGACAGGGGGGTGATCAGGGAGTCTATATGGGGGTGATCACCCCCCTGTAAGGCTCCATTCAGACGTCCGTATGTGTTTTGCGGATCCGATCCATGTATCCGTGGATCCGTAAAAAACATACGGACGTCTGAATGGAGCCTTACAGGGGGGTGATCAATGACAGGGGGGTGATTAATGACAGGGGGGTGATCAGGGAGTCTATATAGGGTGATCACCCCCCTGTAAGGCTCCATTCAGACGTCTGTATGTGTTTTGCGGATCCGATCCATGTATCCGTGGATCCGTAAAAAACATACGGACGTCTGAATGGAGCCTTACAGGGGGGTGATCAATGACAGGGGGGTGATCAATGACAGGGGGGTGATCAGGGAGTCTATATGGGGTGATCACCCCCCTGTCATTGATCACCCCCCTGTAAGGCTCCATTCAGACGTCCGTATGTGTTTTGCGGATCCGATCCATGTATCCGTGGATCCGTAAAAAACATACGGACGTCTGAATGGAGCCTTACAAGGGGGTGATCAATGACAGGGGGGTGATCAGGGAGTCTATATGGGGTGATCAGGGGTTAATAAGGGGTTAATAAGTGACAGGGGGGTGTAGTGTAGTGGTGTTTGGTGCTACTTATTACTGAGCTGCCTGTGTCCTCTGGTGGTCGATCCAAGCAAAGGGGACCACCAGAGGACCAGGTAGCAGGTATATTAGACGCTGTTATCAAAACAGCATCTAATATACCTGTTAGGGGTTAAAAAAATTGCATCTCCAGCCTGCCAGTGAACAATCGCCGCTGGCAGGCTGGAGATCCACTCGCTTACCTTCCGATCCTGTGAACGCGCGCGCCTGTGTGCGCGCGTTCACAGGAAATCTCGCGTCTCGCGAGATGACGCGTATATGCGTGACTGTGTCTGCAGCTGCCGCCTCCGGAACGCGATCCTGCGTTAGCCGGACCGGAGGCGGTTAAAATGTGTTTCCTGTAGAAATACTATGTTCGCTTTATCTCTCCTCAAAATCCCAAAAATCTGGCTCCGCTTAGATGGTGAATTGCATCCCTTAACATTATAAGAGGCAATACTAATAGCCATCATGGGGATGAAGAGGAGAGGCAAAATGCTGAAACACGTAAGTGTGAAAGTTTGTTACAATAGTGAGTAGATCAGGGTACTTAACATCTGGTCGGAATGATAATAATGAAGATCGTAGCCTTTGTGAAGATATGACCCGTCTCGGATGGACACACCACTGAATAAGTAATGACCTGGATAAAGGACAATAAAACAAACATAAATTGAATAAAATAAAAACGAGAATAATTGAAACATATGGGTCCTGAAGGACTTGGTGAGAGGGGGAGAAAGGAATTTGCCAATTATGGGCCCGTCACTCTATTTTAAATGTCATAGAGGCCGCAAGGCTAAATCTAAATCTGTGTAATATGGAGGAAATGGGCATTTTGTGTTTCAAACTCCCTTATTAAACTATCTAATCTGATGGTATCCAGAGAAAGGGAGGTAAGTTTATATATAGGTAGCGGGGGTATCAGGGGTGAAATGGGGATGGGGGGGAGTAAGAAACGGGTAATAGGATTGAAAGGTAAACAAAGGATACCTTGGACTAGTAGAGACCTTCCCGGGTGATGAACACATGAGTCTGACGGATTTTGAGTTGCAATCCCGGGAGAGAGAGATACACAAGTGGTGTGGGAAAAGCCAGAGGCTGCTGAATACATAAGCCAGAGGCTGCTGAATACATAAGCCAGAGGCCGCTGAATACATAAGCCAGAGGCCGCTGAATATATAAGCCAGAGGCCGCTGAATACATAAGCCAAAGGTCGCTGAATATATAAGCCAGAGGCCGCTGAATACATATACTTGCCCGGAGGTGCTGAATAACATAGTATGGCATAATGGTGTCGGATACACAGTGGATCATCGCAGAAAAAGGAAAGCACTGAGGCAATGTGTAACCGGGACCACCTCCAGGGACTGCTGAGTACATAACATAGCACAACGGTTCTAAAGACATTTTGTGGTCAGAAAGCCCCAGCTATAACTTGGGTTAAGAACATATGGGATATCTCTTAATACTCATTGTCATCTGATGAACCTCGCTATATCAAGTGGTGAACACTGGGAACATATGGCATCAGAACGGTATGTAAAGCATGTAATGCAGTATATTACCAAGTGTGCCAGTGGTCCAGATAGACCGCAAGGTACATATTAATGCGATGTAAGGTATATCTTGGAGTAATATATCGCTTGGTAATACAGTATATCCAGTAATGATAAAAATACCACCTAGCCTGGCAATTTTTAAGAATATCGCAGGGCATTATGACACCAGCCACAGCATGCGTCACGACACAGGGGAAGGATCGCAACACATGCTGCGGGCAAACCATACCAGCACACTAATGGGCAATTTGAGGGTCATGGTATGCTATCGGACATCTTTTCAATAGGTGATAACCCTATAACAGTCGGAATAATCTAAGCAGACCTGTTAGCTTGCTGTCATATGGCACCTAATATTTCCATAGAATATTCAGTAAAAATCGTTAATATAACAGGAGGTCAATAGTAAGGTATTATATCATTAGATATCTCATTAAAAAATAGTCCCGGTATGTAAGGCATATTGTCAGAAGCCTAGAAAAAGAGAAAGAGCCATGGAGCATATTTATAGAACTATATAAGGGGAGTAAGAGGGAAAGTATAGAAGGGGAAGGGTGAAAGCGTTATACTCATCATATTGTACACAGAGTAAGGAGAATCTGCGATTCTTTGCTTCAGAAGACGTCTGCAGCTATGCGTCTTGGAGTGAGAGGTTGGTTCTTCTTCTTTTCTCTCTGCCTCTGGGCCTTAGGGGTGCTCTTCGGTTCAAAGGGTAAAATTGTAGGGAGTCCCGGCAGTGATGTTAAATCCTGGACCGTGTCCCAATCCTCAATTTCCAAGGGAGGAATGTCCAGAAGATCAAATGCAGGGCCTAAGTCCATGTGAGATTTGATGGTGATCCTCCTGCCTTGATACGAAAAGGACAATCCAAACGGGAACTGCCATCGATATAGGATTTTATGACTCCTAAGCCAATCTGTGAGGGGCTTGAGGGTCCTTCTTTTCCGAAGAGTAATTGGAGCCAGATCCTGATAAATACTAATTGGAACCCCATTGTATTTAGCTCCATTTGGTAAGCGTACCTTGATTATTATATCTTCTTTGTCTTGGAAGTGGAGGAAGCGGCATATAATATCTCTAGGAGGCTCATTGCCCTTCGGCAAGGCCCGGTGAGCTCTCTCTATTACTATTGAGGCGGAGTGTTCAGGGCCAAGTAAACTTTCACAAATCTCCTTGACTATATCTGAAGAGTCTTGGGGAGAGTCGGTCTCTGGGACTCCCCTAAACCGTAAGTTGTTTCTTCTCCCACGATTCTCCTGGTCTTCCAGGGCATTGAATGCTTCATTGAGACAAGATTGACACTTTTGCAGGCTAATGGCTGTGGCCTCTTGGAATTCTAGGATCATAGCCTGGTTATTCTCAAGGGTTTCAACCCTGCCGCCCACATGTCTGACGTCTTGCCTCAGTGAGTAAAGTTCACTCACGCGCGGCTCCATTGCACGTTGCAGTGCCGAGTCTAGATATTTCCTGGAGATCGGGAGGTGTTAGCGATGTCTGTAGTCTTCTACATCGCTGCCTTCCGCCTGGAGATCTGTCTCACTCTTCTCAGTTTCTTTACAAGGCTCCGGCGCCATCTTGGCTTTTGCAGCCGCCTTTTTAATAAACTTATCCATATCCCCGCAGTTCGTCGATTGCTTGTGGGAGAGGGACGAGTCCCCCGCTTTTTGCTGGCCGATTTTGCCAATGTTTTATGCCGAGCAGCCAACGTTAGCAGATGAAAGGCCGGGTCTGAACAGCAGAGCTCAAGCGCACACGTCCATTCCGGTTCGGCGCTAGCTCCGCCCCCCTCAATGATTTTTTCTTTGTTTTTTAACACAGTACACATCAGGTGATCATCCCTCCCTTCTTCTAGCTTGTGGGCAAATGAGAAGGCTTTGTCACAGCTTAGCAACATCCCTAGCAACCAATAGAAAAGTTGCCTACTCCTTACTATTGCCGAAAATTCGCAAGCGCAAATATATTGGAGCACGCTATCTTCATATAAAGCTATTTTAATGTTCTGCCGTGCCAATCATTTTCTACAGTCTCAGGAAACTTATACCAGCTTGAAAAAATGTAGCATAAATGACCCACGCCTGTATTTCGCGCATTACGCAAATATTACATTGGCAATTTTCGGAATCAAGAATATAATCTCGAATTCTCGAATTTGCGAATATATGACGAATAGTCTACAAAATATTCGCTAAGTATTGAGAATTTGAATATTGCCCCTGCCGCTCATCACTACTGAGAAACACTGTAATGGGATTGGTGGGGATCAGTGAGGTTAACCGCCTCACGTCCGCCCATAGGATATAAACGTCCTATGGGTGGACGTCTATTTCTGACAGCACGTTTTAAAACGTCCTGTCAGAAATAGCAGCTGCACGCTAATCGTGCAGCTGCTGATCGGGTTGCCCGCTGTCAGTGACAGCAGGGCAACCCTAAGACAAGGCAGGGACAGTGCCCAGGTGTCCCTGCCTTCACGATCGCTGCAGACACAGCGCTCACCGAGCGCTGTGTCTGCAGAGCAGGAAGCGCTATGCGCTTCCTGTTCCGGCCCGGCGGTCATGTGACCGCCGTGACCGGAGAGTGCAGGAGCTGTGTGAGGTCTCTCAGAGACCTCGATCAGCCCTGCTGTGAGGCTGTACAGCGCTGGATTGCTGCTGTACAGCCTCTATAGGGATGCATTTGTCCTGTAACTGGGGCTACTATGTCAGCCCCAGTTACAGGAGAAATCAACAGTGTAAAAAAAAATAAAAAGTGAAGTAAATGTCCCCCAGAGGTCTTGTATGACCTTATGGGGGACGAAAAGTGTAAAATAAAATAAAAATAAATAAAGGGTTGAAAAAATAAAAAAAAAAAAAGTTTCACATGTAAAAAAAAAAAAAAAATCCCAAGTAAGGAATAAAAAAAAAAAATTAAAAATAGAAAAAATAAAATAAAATAGACATATTTAGTATTGCCGCGTCCGTAAAAACCAGCTCTATAAAAATATCACATGACCTAACCCCTCGGATGAACACCGTAAAAATAAAATAAAAAAAACTGTGTCAAAACAAGCAATTTTTGTCACCTTGCATCACAAAAAGTGCAACACCAAGTGATCAAAAACGCGTATGTCCCACAAAATGGTACCAATAAAACCGTCACCTCATCCCGCAAAAAATGAGCCCCTACATAAGAAAATCTCTCAAAAAATAAAAAAACTATAGCTCTTAGAACATGGAGACACTAAAACATCATTTTTTTGGTTTCAAAAATGCTATTATTGTGTTAAAGTGAAACAAATAAAAAAAAGTATACATATTAGGTATTGCCGCGTCCGTAAAAACCAGCTCTATAAAAATATCACATGACCTAACCCCTCGGGTGAACACCGTAAAAAAAAAAAAAAAAAAACTGTGTCAAAACAAGCAATTTTTGTCACCTTGCATCACAAAAGGTGCAACACCAAGTGATCAAAAACGCGTATGTCCCACAAAATGGTACCAATAAAACCGTCACCTATTCCCGCAAAAAATGAGCCCCTACATAAGAAAATCTCTCAAAAAATAAAAAAACTATAGCTCTCAGAACATGGACACATTAAAACATAATTTTTTTGTTTCAAAAATGCTATTATTGTGTAAAACTTTAATAAATGAGAAAAAGTATACATATTAGGTATCGCCACGTCCGTAACAATCTGCTCTATAAAAATGTCACTTGACTCAACCCCTCAGGTGAACGCTGTAAAAATAAATAAATAGAAACTGTGCTAAAACAACCAATTTTTTGGTCACCTTGCCCCATAAAGTGTTATAATGAATGATCAAAAAATCATATGTACCCAAAAATAGTACTAATAAAACTGGCACCTTATCCCCTAGTTTCCAAAATGGGGTCACTTCTTGGGAGTTTCTACTGTAAGGGTGCATCAGGGGGCTTCAAATGGGACATGGCATCTAAAAACCATGTGGAGTTCCTTTCCTTCTGCGCCCTGCCGTGTGCCCATACAGCAGTTTACGACCACATGTGGGGTGTTTCTGTAAACCGCAGAATCTGGGTAATAAATATTGAGTTTTGTTTGGCTGTTAACCATCGATGTGTTAAAGAAAAAAATTGATTAAAATGGAAAATCTGCCAAAAAAGTGAAATTTAAAAATTTGATCTCCATTTTCCTTTAATTCTTGTGGAACGCCTAAAGGGCTAACAAAGTTTGTAAAATCGGTTTTGAATACCTTGAGGGGTGTAGTTTCTACAATGGGGTCATTTATGGGGGTATCCACTATGTAGGCCCCACAAAGTGACTTCAGACCTGAACTGGTCCTTATAAAGTGGGTTTTGGCAATTTTCTTAAAAATTTGAAGAATTGCTTCTAAACTTCTAAGCCTTCTAACGTCCTAAAAAAATAAAATGACATTTCCAAAATGATGCCAACATAAAGTAGACATATGGGGAATGTTAAATAATAAATATTTTATGAGGTATCACTTTCTGTTTTAAAAGCAGAGAAATGTAAATTTAGAAAATTGCGAATTTTTCAAATTTTTGGGTAAATTTGGGATTTTTTCATAAATAAAGGTGAAATATTTTGACTCAAATTTATGACTATCATGAAGTACAATGTGTCACGAGAAAACAATCTCTGAATGACTTGGATAAATAAAGGCGTTCCAAAGTTATTACCACATAAAGTGAGATATGTCAGTTTTGCAAAATTTGGCCTGGTCAGGAAGGGGGCAAAGGGCCCAGATGGGAAGTGGTTAATAATAATTATGGTTATTTTTTTTAAACCCATGCTTGGTTCTATCTGAAGTTAAGAAATAAGGAATGTATATGAAATTAAATGTGTGAAAACAAGCCTTTCATGAAGGACAAAAAGGGGACCTTGAGATGTCTGTTAATCAATTTAGACATTCTACTCAGTTTTCTAAATTTTAAACACTTTATTTTGAGAGTTGCATGATTGATGCAACAGATTAAGAAGATCTGAATCTGGACTGTAGAACTAATGGAAAACAAAATTTCTCTTTGAGATTAGTTTATGAGCCATGTTTCTATAGAAGCACTGCAATATCCAAGTACGTCAATTGTCATTCTTAGTAAAATTTCGGTACTCTGCCACAGCCTCTATTTCAATAATTAAATTTCTCTCCATCACAATGCAATATAATAAACTACATAAACTCTAATCGCGTCATCTGTAATCATTTAGAGCCACAGTTGAATTTGAAATTTGTGCAAAATGTATAATACAGAATATTGAGGAAAAACATTACCAATGTGCCTGTTTTGGACAATCTATTACATGCACTAGGTTTCAGGAAATCATGGAAATTGAAGTTGAAGTTCTTCATGAAATAAAGTCCTGCATTGAAGGGGTTTTATGTATTAGGCCCTGTTCACACTTGCATTGTGGTTTATTTAACTTACAATTAGGGGTGAGCGAATTTTATATTTTGAAGTTCGTGTGTGGGTTCGTGTTGCGGTATTTACTGAATTGCGTTATGGATTCCGTTACCACAGACCATAACGCAATTCCATGAAGGAATGCATAACGGATCCATCCGGTTTATGTGATGCTGGAGTCCTCTCCTGCACAGCAGGGACACAGCAGATGAATTCAGGAGGGCATGTGCGGATGCTGGCCATGAGTACCTGATTCTCACAGCTTTAATTAACACTGAGAGCTCTTTATGTACCCGGCCAGGGGCAGAGAGGAGAGCACTAATGGCATTCTGGGCATCGGCCCCCAGGGAAATTTCCCTCCAGGTAAATGATAAAAAGAGTGGTGGCCACACACTGTTTTATGGTTTTCCATATGCAAATCTGGAGAAACATGGAATTGGTCATGCAATCTTGCTCAGTTGATTCTTAACTCCATAGACGTTATTAAAGTGAGCCTTGCACATGTCCCTAAGTCTAATTTATCCTCTGTCCGGATGTGGAGATGAACGACTGTAATTGCCTATGAAATAGCATTTAGGGGGACCATGTTCTCTAGCAACATCAAAAATATTCAGAAATGTAACTCCCTTATCCCCCACTTACATTCTGCCCTAGAAAAGTGCCTACCCTATCTACAATTTGCCCTGGTCCAGATTGTCCTAAAGCTTAAAAAAGTACTGTTCATTAATTCCATCATAACTGTGCATTACAAACAATCACATTCTGGAAAACAAAACATACAAAAAAAACTATTTTAAATTTTGAGAGAACTTTTTAGAACCACATACTAACATTGCTTTATTGTTGTGTGTCCAGCTTTCTGTGCACAAGACAGTGAAGAGGAAACTTTTGAAAGTGTTTGATTTTCCTAGCATTAATGTAGTAGATACATCAGAATCCAGCTCAATGTGTTCCATTATTATTTTCCTGTTTCTAAAAGGCCTCATGCACACGACCGTTATGTGCACCCGTGGCCGTTGTTCCGTTATCTGTGATTTTCTGCGGACCCATTGACTTTCAATGGGTCCGTTGAAAACTCTGAAAATGCACCGTTGTTCATCCGCAACCGTAATCCGTTGTTTCCTGACCGTCAAAAAAATAGGACCTGTCCTATTTTTTTGGACAGACAACGGTTCACGGACCCTTCAAGTCAATGGGTCCGTGAAAAAACACGGATGCACACAAGATTGGCATTCGCGTCCGTGATCCGTGGCCGTAGGCTACTTTCACACAGACTGATCGCAGATCCGTCTGCATAAAAGCTTTTTCAGAGCTGAGTTTTCACTTCATGAAAACTCAGATCCGACAGTATATTCTAACACAGAGGCGTTCCCATAGTGATGGGGGCGCTTCAAGTTAGAATATACTAAGAACTGTGTACATGACTGCCCCCTGCTGCCTGGCAGCACCTGATCTCTTACAGGGGGCTGTGATCGCACAATTAACCCCTCAGGTGCCGCACCTAAGGGGTTAATTGTGCGTATCATAGCCCCCTGTAAGAGATCAGGTGCTGCCAGGCAGGAGGGGGCACCCCCCCTCCCTCCCCAGTTATAAATTCATTGGTGGTCAGTACTTACCTGTGATGTCTGTGACCGGCCGGGCGCTCCTCCTACTGGTAAGTGACAGGTCTGTGCTATAAGGAATCCGCCGCACAGACCTTTCACTTACCAGTAGGAGGAGCGCCCGGCCGGTCACAGACAGCGAAGGTAAGTATAATGCTTCTAAAATTTCTAAGTAATCATGGCAACCAGGACTGCAGTAGCGTCCTGGTTGCCATGGTTACCGATCGGAGTCCCAGCGATTAAACTGGGCCTCCGATCGGAACTCTCCGCTGCCACCAATGATGGGGGGGGATTTTAATTAGGAGGGGGAGGGAAGGGGGACCCAATGGCCACCAATGAATGTACAGTAATACAGGGGAGGGAGGGGGGCCCACTGGCCACCAATGAATGTACAGTAATACAGGGGAGGGAGGGGGGCCCACTGGCCACCAATGAATGTACAGTAATACAGGGGAGGGAGGGGGGGCACACTGGCCACCAATGAATTTAAAACTGGGAGGGAGGGGGGTGTGCCCCCCTGCCTGGCAGCACCTGATCTCTTACAGGGGGCTATGATACGCACAATTAACCCCTCAGGTGCGGCACCTGAGGGGTTAATTGTGCGGATCACAGCCCCCTGTAAGATATCGGGTGCTGCCAGGCAGCAGGGGGCAGTCATGTACACAGTTCTTAGTATATTCTAACTTGAAGCGTCCCCATCACTATGGGAACGCCTCTGTGTTAGAATATACTGTTGGATATTTTCACGATCTAACTCAAATCCGATGGTATATTCTAACATAGAGGCGTTCCCATGGTGATGGGGACGCTTCAAGTTAAAATATACCATCGGATTGGAGAAAACTCTTATCCGATGGTATAAGAGGGACTCCTAACTTTACATTGAAAGTCAATGGGGGACGGATCCGTTTGCAATTGCACCATATTGTGTCAACGTCAAACGGATCCGTCCCCATTGACTTGCATTGTAAGTCAGGACGGATCCGTTTGGCTCCGCACTGCCAGGCGGACACCAAAACGACTTTTTCTTCATGTCCGTGGATCCTCCAAAAATCAAGGAAGACCCACGGGAGAAAAAACGGACACGGATCACGGACCTACGGACCCCGTTTTTGCGGACCTTAAAAAAAAACGGTCGTGTGCATGAGGCCAAAGTATGTGGTTTTGTGGCTGGTTCACCAACTCCGAGAAAGCCTTTTTAAACTTTTGTGACTTCAGAGTTTTTCTAATTAGTGCATTTAGTAGTGATGGCTGATTGTCGGAAGAGTCCTGGATTCTCTGCAGGGAACTCTTCATTATCCTTAATAAAAACACATAGGTATAGAAGACCAACAGGCAGATAATTACGCTTAAATGATAAGCACAGCAGCAATAAGATCTTAGCGCTATTACAGATATTCCCCAGGGAGAAAACATTATAAAACAGGTAGAATAGTTTAGAAAAGTACAATTGATTCTTGCAGAGGGGAGAACGTTAAAAACAACAATGCAAAACCAAATATTTCTACCAGCAAGTATGCAATGTATATGGCTTAAATACAAATATTATTATATAGGTATAATTTATGTTTCATATATCAGGTATGTCATATGAATATTGAAATACTATCCATGTTTGAGTCCCAAATTCTGTAGGCAGCAAAATACATGTAAGAGCTTTTATAATTAAAATCACACGTAGCATAAAGACAGACCATGCTGTTGCTATGAGGCCCTTGGAGGGCCTAGTTCTGGTTGGTCCCATCCCGTTTACAACTGAGTGTTGAAAAACCGGGCAGAATTTGAATCCTCATAAGAACTGCATTTTAAAAAGGCTAGAGGTTAGGGAATTGGGCCACTGGTCATTAACAGGTCTGGACATGGTGAAAAAAACAGGGGTCTACAAAATCTTCACTAAAAAGAGATAAGGTTTGTCACTCAAAGATATGAATGGAAATGTACAGGAGTGCAATCTATCATACAATACCATCAAGGAGTAGAGATGGCCTTGCGATTCGCCCAGCGGTTGTTTTGCTGCAAACTTTGTTCGTTCGCGGTTCGCCGAACAAGCAAACATATGGCGATGTCCGCCGGCCCCATATTCTTTTGCATTTTGTCGAACTTTTACCCATAACACATCCATCAGGTGGTACAGGACAGCCAATTGAGATATTTCAGCACATGGACATACCCCCTACCTTATAAATAAACCTGATCTGGCAGCTATTTTACATTATGTTTTTTGCCAGTGTAGGGAGAGGTTGCTGTGTGGAGCAGAGACAGGCTGTTAGGGACACCAAATGCTAGCTAATAGGGCCACAAAAGTTCATTAAGGACTGGTATAGGTGTGCTATCGATAGGTGTGACATACTGAGGAGTGTAATATACTTATAATATACTTTCTAACATAGAAAGTATATTATAGTGCAATTGTACAGGGAGTGCAGAATTATTAGGCAAGTTGTATTTTTGAGGATTCATTTTATTATTGAACAACAACCATGTTCTCAATTAACCCAAAAAACTCATTAATATCAAAGCTGAATATCTTTGGAAGTAGTTTTTAGTTTGTTTTTAGTTTTAGCTATTTTAGGGGGATATCTGTGTGTGCAGGTGACTATTACTGTGCATAATTATTAGGCAACTTAACAAAAAACAAATATATACCCATTTCAATTATTTATTTTTACCAGTGAAACCAATATAACATCTCAACATTCACAAATATACATTTCTGACATTCAAAAACAAAACAAAAACAAATCAGTGACCAATATAGCCACCTTTCTTTGCAAGGACACTCAAAAGCCTGCCATCCATGCATTCTGTCAGTGTTTTGATCTGTTCACCATCAACATTGCGTGCAGCAGCAACCACAGCCTCCCAGACACTGTTCAGAGAGGTGTACTGTTTTCCCTCCTTGTAAATCTCACATTTGATGATGGACCACAGGTTCTCAATGGGGTTCAGATCAGGTGAACAAGGAGGCCATGTCATTAGATTTTCTTCTTTTATACCCTTTCTTGCCAGCCACGCTGTGGAGTACTTGGACGTGTGATGGAGCATTGTCCTGCATGAAAATCATGTTTTTCTTGAAGGATGCAGACTTCTTCCTGTACCACTGCTTGAAGAAGGTGTCTTCCAGAAACTGGCAGTAGGACTGGGAGTTGAGCTTGACTCCATCCTCAACCCGAAAAGGCCCCACAAGCTCATCTTTGATGATACCAGCCCAAACCAGTACTCCACCTCCACCTTGCTGGCGTCTGAGTCGGGCTGGAGCTCTCTGCCCTTTACCAATCCAGCCACGGGCCCATCCATCTGGCCCATCAAGACTCACTCTCATTTCATCAGTCCATAAAACCTTAGAAAAATCAGTCTTGAGATATTTCTTGGCCCAGTCTTGACGTTTCAGCTTGTGTGTCTTGTTCAGTGGTGGTCGTCTTTCAGCCTTTCTTACCTTGGCCATGTCTCTGAGTATTGCACACCTTGTGCTTTTGGGCACTCCAGTGATGTTGCAGCTCTGAAATATGGCCAAACTGGTGGCAAGTGGCATCTTGGCAGCTGCACGCTTGACTTTTCTCAGTTCATGGGCAGTTATTTTGCGCCTTGGTTTTTCCACACGCTTCTTGCGACCCTGTTGACTATTTTGAATGAAACGCTTGATTGTTCGATGATCACGCTTCAGAAGCTTTGCAATTTTAAGAGTGCTGCATCCCTCTGCAAGATATCTCACTATTTTTGACTTTTCTGAGCCTGTCAAGTCCTTCTTTTGACCCATTTTGCCAAAGGAAAGGAAGTTCCCTAATAATTATGCACACCTAATATAGGGTGTTGATGTCATTAGACCACACCCCTTCTCATTACAGAGATGCACATCACCTAATATGCTTAATTGGTAGTAGGCTTTCGAGCCTATACAGCTTGGAGTAAGACATCATGCATAAAGAGGATGATGTGGTCAAAATACTAATTTGCCTAATAATTCTGCACGCAGTGTATTGTGCAGCAGTTGTGTGCGGTTCTGCTGTGATACTGCAGCTACACAGAGTGCCAAACGCTATTTGAAGTAACTAATTGCAACTGGTGTGATATACCTGTAGCCCCCCAAAAAAAAATCTGATTGAAGGGTGTGATATATTATACCTTCTAACATAGAAAGTATATTAAAGTGCATTTGTATTGTGCGGCAGTTGTATGCAGTTCTGCTTAGATACTGCAGCTATATAGAGGGACAAACGCTATTGGAATAACTAATTGCAACTGGTGTGATATACTTGTTGCCCCCCAAAAAAACTGATTAAGGGGTGCGATATACCTGCTTCCACAAAATACTGATTGAGGGGTGTGATATACCAGATTCCACAAAATATTGATTGAGGGGTGTGATACCCCTGCTTCCACCAATTATTGATTGAGGCCTGTGATACACCAGCTTCCACCAAATATTGATTAAGGGGTTTGATTTACCCACCTCCAGCAAATACTCATTAAGGGGTTCTATATACCTGTTTCCACAAAATACTGATAGAGGGGATTGATATACCGGCTTTCACCAAATATTGATTGAGACCTGCGATACACCGGCTTCCACCAAATATTGAGTAAGGGGTTTGATTTACCGGCTTCCAGCTAATACTTAATAAGGGGTTCTATATACCGGTTTCCACAAAATACTAATAGGGGGATTAATATGCCGGCTTCCACCAAATATTGATTAAGGCCTGCGATACAATGGCTTCCACCAAATATTGATTAAGGGGTTTGATATACCTGCTTTCAGCAAATACTCATTAAGGGGTTCTATATACCTGTTTCCACAAAATACTGATAGAGGGGATTGATATATCGGCTTCCATCAAATATTGATTGAGGCCTGCGATACACTGGATTCCACCAAATATTGATTAAGGGGTTTGATATACAGGCTTCCAGCAAATACTCATTAAGGGGTTCTAAATACCTGTTTCCACAAAATACTGATAGAGGGGATTGATATTCTGGCTTCAACCAAATATTGATTGAGGCCTGCGATACACCAGCTTCCACCAAATATTGATTAACGGGTTTGATACACCGGCTTCCAGCAAATACTCATTAAGGGGTTCTATACACCTGTTTCCACAAAATACTGATAGAGGGGATTTATATACCGTCTTCCACCAAAAATTGATTGTGTCCTGCAGAATACCTGCTTCCACAAATACTATGCTCTTCTATAGGGACTTTGTCACAGGGTCATTTTAAAAATGACAGGCAGAGGAAGAGGCAGGCCATTTCGCAGGGGTGGTAGGGGTCGGGTAGGTGCACCAGGCCAGAGCCTAAGTGGGAAGTTGGAGAAATTGCGTGCCATTACGTCAAAGGACGCACCAGAGTTGGCTGAGTGGCTCATCCTCTGTATCTGCACCCTCCTCACTATCTGCTGTGTGCACCCACAAAGACACCACAAAGCCCCTCTACTCGAGTCAGAGGAATTATTTTCCCATCCATTCTCAGACCTTATCAATGCGCAACTATTCTTGGCATTGGATCAGGAAGAGGAGGTAGCAACGGCCGCTACTTAGCGGTCTGACGACAGTACCCAGATCAGCCCAAGGATGGAGGTCCCCGCTGTTGCTGCCTACTCCAAGATCTCTAATGTCAGTGGTGGTGAAGGTGACGATGATGATGTGTCTATGGATGTCACGTGGGTGCCCACAAGAGATGAAGAGGAGGGGAGTTCAGAGGGAGAGACAGAGCAGCAGATAGTGGGTAGAAGGAGAAGTAGCAGGCAAAACTCGCAGTGCACAGGAGGCAAAAAGCAGACTACAAATGTATCTGGAGCGAGCCATCCACCATGCACGGTCACATCTTGCGCCCAGGACGCTGGAACATGGCTCCACAGTGTGGGCTTCTGACAATAGTGTTGCAATCTGCAGCCTGTGCTGTCAGCGCATAAGTCACGGTAAGCCCAACACTCACCTAGGGACGACCGCCTTTAGAAGGCCCCTGGCCTCCCATCACCAAGCCCAGTGGGAGCAACACTGTCAGAACCCACAAAGCCACACTCCCGGCACTCCACATCCTGCCTCTTCTCCTTCTCTTCTCTCCTCCCATTTTTCCTCCACTCCACCTTCCACCGTGCCATTGTTGTGTTTATCTGGTAAAAGGCAGGCTTCCGTAGCCTAAATGTTTGAACGTAAAAAGTTGATGATGCCAGATAACCCCCTTTCCCAACGGCTGACCGCTGGCTTGTCGGAACTGCTAGACCGCCAACTTCTGCCATATAAACTGGTGGACTCAGATGCCTTTTTCAAAATTTGTGGCCATTGACACACCACAATGGAAGGTCCCCGTAAGTAAATATTTCTCCCAGAAGGGCATTTCAGAGCTATATGGCCACGTTCAGCGACAAGTGAATGTATCTCTGACACACAGTGTTGGTGCCAAGATACATCTAACCACAGACACGGGCAGGGAAGGTACATAACTTTTACTGCCCACTAGGTGAACCTTCTAACGGCTGTAAAGCATGCAACCCGTGGCACCCGTGTGGATTTGGTGTTACCGCCATGAATTGCATGCAGGCCTGCCTCTTCTCCTCCTCCTACTCTATCCTCCTTCTCCTCCTCGGCTGACTCCTCCTTTTCCACTGCTACCACCTCTTCTGCTGAACCACCCCTTCTGCTGCACCAACAAGCTCCCCAGAACCTATTTGACGTGCCAGGTGAGACGTTGCCATGCTGCGCTGCGCCTGTTGTGCCTGGAAGCCAAGAGCCACACTGGTCCTGCACTGCTTTCAGCTCTGCGGTCACAGGCCGATCAGTGGCTAACCCCGCTCAATTTGACAGTTGGTAAAGTGGTGTGCGACAACGGTGCCAATCTGCTGAGCACGCTGAAACAGGGCAAAATGACACACATGCCATGCATGGCACACGTTCTGAACTTAGCCGTGCAGTGATTCGTTGCCAAATACCCTAGGGTCCAGAAGCTCTAGCGGCAGGCCAGGAAAATCTCTGGCCATTTTAGAAGATCTTACACGGCCATGACTCGCTCTGCTGGCGTTCAGTGGCGACACCACCTGCCCGTCAGATGTCTGATTGTCTGATTTGTGACAGCCCAACTCGCTGGAACTCAACCTTGTATATACTTGATAGGTTGCTCCAACAGCAATGTGCCGTTAACAACTACCTGTACGAACTCTGCAGCAGGACAGGTTCTAGGGGGCTTGGTTTATTTTCACCGCACCAGTAGCTGCTCATGAGCGACACATGCAGACTACTATGGCCATTTGATGAGATCACCAAACTGGTCAGTCGCAGCCAGGGCGCCATCAGTGACATCGTACCTTATGCCTTCTTTCTCGATCGTGCATTGCGTTGTGTCATTGATCAAGCCATCGAGGGGCAGGAGCAGGAAGATGAGGAAGCCGCAATGCTGGATGAATTCCCGGGGGGCTACTCCATCTGAGACAAGTCAACAGGAGTCTGAAGAGGAGTCAGAGGAGGATGGTGCCGGGGCGGGGGAGGAGCAAGAAGAGCATGCCTTAAACGTTCCTGGGATCCTTGGTGTTGTCCGTGGCTTGGGGGAGGAGACCGAGGACGACATTATCCTGGACGATGAGCAGGAGCCAGGCCACTCCACCGCTTCCAGTTTAGTGCAAATGGGGGCCTTCATGCTCCAGTGTTTTAAGAGGGACCACCGTATAAAAAGCATAAAGGGCAAGGACCAGTACTGGGTGGCAACGTACTTAGACCCCCAGGTACAATCACTAAATAGTTACCAGCATCACAGAGCCTCTGTGATGCTGGTATTGAATGTCTCATAGTGCACAAGGCTGCTATTGTAAGGTATGCTGACAGTTAAAAAAAATTGGGATGCTAGCTAATTCTGTCTCCTTTTAAAGTTCTAGCATATCTTACATGGATAGGTTGTGCAAGCCAACAACCTATCCATGAGCATACCTTACAATAGTAGCCTTGTGCACTATGACACATTCAATACCATCTCTCTATCCACACAGACTTGAGAGTCAGTGAGCCTCAAAGCTGCTTGACTTTTGTTGGATGGCTTGGGGGACCTGCGCATCTAAATCATTATAATTAGGGTGACAAAAATTGTAAAAGAAAATGGGATGCCAGCTAATTTTGTCTCCTTTTAAAGTTCTTGCCCCACCCACTTAGTTGGCGCTCACCAATCCCTGGGAGGCAGAGGAGGGCCAACAGGCAGCACTAAACCGTCCTGGCCCGCCCCGCCACGCCTACTGGAAGTGACGCACATTAAGGGGCGGACTGTGACGATCAAGCTCTTCTAGCGATTCAAACCAGTTATTGATAGTATTCCTTGCGATCTATGTTTTGGTAAGATTAGCATATATAAAAGCTACCTGTTCATACTCCAGCAAAATGGTCATAGTTTGAGGTTAATTCTGACTGATTTAACCCTGTTAGTTTTACAAAGGGTTTGCCCTGTCTTTGTCTGATCATATTAACCCTTTATGTATGCTTATCCAAATCAGTTTATGGGATCCAATATTAAAGACAGCATTTCTGGTGCACTTTAATGCTGAATGTTGCTGTTCCATATATGTGTGTCTGGCCTAACGACAGTTGATGCGTAGTTGACATTACCATTACATTAAGGGGGCAGTGATTTATACAGTCTTGCCATTGAGACAATTTGTAGGGATTTGTCTGTAGGGGGGATGCACCCCAAACAGAACTTTATCCCTCCCAAGGGTGTGAATGGGATTACGGGTCAGAGTCCTTGACTCTTCACTGTTGCTCAACTCAGTCATTGGAGGACATGGCTTGAATGAGATATATTCATTCAGGCCGTTCGGTTTAACCGTTTTTTAATTTAAAAATACACTTGGATTCTGCCTTCAAGATTTTGTTATCCCAATCCCCCCCTCTTCTTGGTTGGGGGGATATGTTGGATGCCTACAAATTTAGTGCCTCGCCACTGAGGTATATTTTTCCTTGGCAATATTGTTGTAATGATCTCTAATGCAGCGTCTAAACTCCCTCTTGGTCTTACCCACATAATATAGAGGCAAGGTACACTGTGCCAAGTAGACTACTCCCACTGTCACCACAGTTTATAAAATCCCGGATGTCATATTTGACTCCTGTGTGTGAACTCCTAAATTTTTTCAGTTCTCTGACAAAACAGGAAGTGAGCGGCAAGGAATTCTGCTGGGACTCGTCATAAGATCCCCAATAGAAACAAGTCCGCCCCTTGATGTGCGTCACTCTCAGTAGGCGGAGCAGGCCAGGGCGGTTTAGTGCTGCCTGTTGGGCCATCCTCTGCCACCCAGGGATTGGTGAAGGGCCCCTAAGTGGGCGGGGCTAGAACTTTAAAAGGAGACAGAATACTCTAGCAAGCTGCCGGATAGAACTGCAGTCAGCTATTAGAGGAAGGGATAATTAGGTCAGGCCCAAGGTTCCAGCGGCTGGGGGGTCGCTCTTTTCAGGCGAGTGCTCCGACTACAGCCAGTTAGCCTATCTCCCCACTAAGACTAGAGTTAGGGTCAAAGATAAGTAGGCTTAGCTGTATTTTCAATACTGAGCAATAGCTGCAGATCTCGTCTAGAAGCTACCCCCACCATAAACCGCCAATCCCTGACTAGGGCAAAATACCTTATAACCCCTCTCCTAGCAAAGAGCCATACCTATCAAAGTGCGTGTGTAAGAATTTTTGTAACACTGTTTCACTTATTTTAATAGGAGATAATGAAAGTTACGTATTATTATATCTCACAAGTTACACTTAATTCACGACATAACATCATGATGGGTTAGTGTCAAGCTTAGGGCTAACCTTAAGGGTGTTATTCTGGCACTTCCCTGCCTATACAGTGATCTGGACTTGCTTGTGAGTTAAGAACCAGACTGCTACCTCTGTGGATAGTTCCTGGTGTAGTTTGGAGCTATAGATATAAAAAAGGACAAAAACACTGGAAAATCGCAGGTTCAGTGTGAACGGCATCTAAATGGTGGAAAACCTGGAAAGTGTGCTTCTTGGGTTAAGACCAGCACCTCTGTGTGGCAATCGGGGATGCTCGGTCATTAATTTCTATACGCTGAGTCTCTTCTTAAAAGACCCAGCATATTAGAGTGCAGTTCCTATATAGCCAGCAGGTGGGCAGGCCAACATAGGAGATCAGCAATTAGAGATTTTACTATACTCCCTATGGGAGATAGTAAAAGTCTTAAAAAAACAAACTAGTGACATTGTAACCTCCTAGAAGGGGCTACAAAAAATAATAAAAAGTAAAAAAAAAAGTTAAAAACTAAATTATAATTTTTTTATTAAATAAATCACCCCCTTTCTTTAGAATAAAAAAAATAATAAATCATAAAAAGTATAAACATCATGGGCATCACCACGTCTAAAAAGCCATACTATTAAAATATTTTGCCAATATGGTGAATGGCGTAATGGAAAAAAGTATTAAAATGGCCAATTAGCCATTTTTTCATTGCTTCTTTTACCCCTGAAAATGAAATAAAATGTGATCAAAAAGACACACACATTCCAAAATGGTATAAGTAAAAACTACAGATCATCCACAAAAAATGAGTCCCCACACAGCTCAGTAGACATACTGTACAAAAAAATATAAACACCAATACATATGTAGTATTGTTGCAATCATACCTGACCCAAAGAATGAAGGGCACAGGTCAATTGTGCTACATAGGGAATTCAGTATAGACAAAACTCGTAAAACTGTTGTGGAATTGAGCTTTTCCAAATTCCAACCCATTTGGAATTTTGTTCCTGCTTCTCCCACTACATTGTATGCTAAATTAATGGTGGCATTGAAGTACAACTTGTCCCCGCAAAAAACAAGTAATCATATGGATATGTGAACGAAAAATAAAAAAAGTTATGCTCCAGGAAGACAGGGAAGAAAAATTAAAACCTCTGATATCTTAAGGGTTAAATGGACAAATGAATTATAAATGTAAACAATTAATATAGTTTTTTCACATTGTTTGTCAGTCTCAGTATTTCTGCCATGATCCTGAAACAAACAGTCTTGCGTGAAACCCTGCAAACACAGTGGTTTATCAGTTTGTTGATGTCTCTTATCTCATCTGGCAACTGACGGCTTAATCAAGGGATATTGTCTACTCCGTCGGCCCTACTGCAAACAGAGCAGAGCAGGGCCAGACTGGACTGGATTTCAGCCCTGGTTTTAAAAAAAAGACAGGCCCACTTGCTGTGTGGTGAGTGTACAATATGTTTGCGTGCCCCCTTCAGAAGGAAATTAAATTGAGCACTACCATAAATACATAAGGATACAGCAATACATACCCATAACATCAAGTGATGTCTCCACTTCCCTTTCCTCATAGTCTCCATTTGGCCCAGACTTCAATGATGACTTATTTAAGCCATACCTTATCTCTGCACAGTTTGCTAGACAGACATCTTAGATGCCTCACTTTTCACTTTTTCCTTCTGCTACACCCAATACTGTGCTGCCCAATGCCCCTAAGTTCATTCTAATACTGATCCCAAAAGTCTGAGAATTTATAATTTTTTTCCAGTGTGCCCTCATTACTAATAGTGCCCCCTACAGTGATAATGTTCCCCATTAGTGCCCTCATTATATAGAAACATAGAAACATAGAAACATAGAATGTGTCGGCAGATAAGAACCATTGGCCCATCTAGTCTGCCCAATATATCTGAATCCTATGAATAGTCCCTGGCCCTATCTTATATGAAGGATAGCCTTATGCCTATCCCATGCATGCTTTAACCCCTTCACTGTATTTGCAGCTACCACTTCTGCAGAAGGTTATTCCATGCATCCACTACTCTCTCAGTAAAGTAATACTTTCTTATATTACTTTTAAACCTTTGCCCCTCTAATTTAAAACTGTGTCCTTTTGTGGTAGTTTTTCTTCTTTTAAATATGCTCTCCTCCTTTACCGAGTTGATTCCCTTTATGTATTTAAAAGTTTCTATCATATCCCCTCTGTCTCTTCTTTCTTCCAAGCTATACATGTTAAGTCCTTTAACCTTTCCTGGTAAGTTTTATCCTGCAATCCATGTACTAGTTTAGTAGCTCTTCTCTGAACTCTCTCTAGAGTATCTATATCCTTCTGGAGATATGGCCTCCAGTACTGCGCACAATACTCCAAGTGAGGTCTCACCAGTGTTCTGTACAGCGGCATAAGCACTTCACTCTTTCTACTGCTTATACCTCTCCCTGTTCTGCTGGCATTTCGTGCTGCTCTATTACATTGTCTTCCCACCTTTAAGTCTTCTGAAATAATTACTCCTAAATCCCTTCCTCAGTTACTGAGGTCAGGACTGTGTCAAATATTCTATATTCTGCCCTTGGGTTTTATACGCCCCAGTGCATTATCTTGCACTTATCCACGTTAACATGCTGTATATTGGTACTTCCCCTCTGGTGTGATGAAGGCAGTTTTTCTCTTTGGCAGCCTCCGTCAAGGGTACCTGCCAGTACCCTTTGGTGAGGTCCAAAACTGAAAAATACTGGCTTGCCTAACCTCTCAATAGTTCATCTACCCAAGGCATGGATATGCATCGAATTTAGATATTTCATTAAACTTCCGAAAATTGTTACAAAATCGCAACGTCCCGTCTGGCTTGGAAATTAGGACTATAGGACTGGCCCACTCACTTTTAGATTCCTCAATGACGTCTAGCCGTAGCATGAGCTGCACTTCCTCCGAGATGGCTTTTCGCCGAGCCTCGGGTACCCGGTATGGCTTCACCAGACTTTTTGCCTAGGCTCAGTGACAATGTCATGTTGGATTGCAGAAGTGCATCCAGGGAGGTCAGAGAACACATCCGTATTCCGACTAACGAACTCCCTGGTCTCCTGAGCCTGTTTAGAGGAGAGGCTGTCAGCTATTTTTATTGTGGCAACCGCTTCCCTTGCATCAGACAGAGGAGCCGGAACCTCTTCCCCAAGCAAGCCCGGCCGCGGGCTGTCTTCCGTACAGGTGTCCCCTATCTTTCCAAGGTTTTAGTAAATTACACTGCTCTGGCTTTTGCCTCCCTGGCTGATGTACCTTATAATTTACCTCTCAAATTTTTACCCGACCTCGTAGGGACCCTGCCATCTAGCCAGGAACTTACTGTCCATGGTTGGTACCAAAACCCAAATCCGATCACCCGGGTTAAAGATCCGGACCCAAGCCTGCCGATTATAGATCCGACACTGGGCTCGCTGAGCGGCCTCCATATGCTCCCTGACAAGAGGCAAAACGGTCTCTATCTACTGTTGCATCTTGACAACATATTCCAGGACACTTTTATGCGGAGTGGGTTGCTGTTCCACGCCTCTTTGGCTAGGTCCAACAGACCACGAGGATGTCTGCCATAAAGCAATTCGAAGGGCGGGAACCCAGTAGAAGCCTGGGGCACCTCTCGCAAAGCAAACATGAGATAGGGCAGAAGAAGGTCCCAATCCTTCCTATCTTTAGACACCACCCTTTTTCTATAGTTTTTAGAGTTTTAATAAACCTTTCAAACCAGACCGTCCGTTTGCGGATAGTATACGGACGACCGTAACTGTCTGATATGCAGTAACTTACAGAGGTTCCCTTATCACCTTGAAAATAAAAGGGGTCCCCTGGTCAGTCAGAACCTCTTTAGGTAGCCCCACTCTGGATAACATCTCCATTAGCTCCTTAGCTATAAGTTTCGCTGATGTATGTCGCAGTGGAACCGCCTCTGGGTACCAAGTGGCGTAATCAAGGACAACCAAGATGTGTTGGTGTCCCCTAGCGGACTTCGGTAGTGGGCCTACTAGGTCCATAGAGATTCCCTCAAACGGTACCTCAATGATCGGGAGAGGTACCAAGGGACTGTGGAAAAGGTGCTGGGGGCTAGTTGCCTGGCAGGTCGGGCAAGACTTACAGAACTCGTCCACCTCCTTAAACACACTGGGCCAGTAAAACCCAGATGACCCCCGAGAACATGCGGTGGGCTAACTCTAACACGAGTTTGCGATAAGCCTGGGGCACCACCAACTGTTCAATGAATTCACCTCGCAGCTGGTTTACAGGATACAACATACCCTGATGAACCACAAAATGGGGGAACACCGTCTCTGCCCCTGGTTTTTGTGGTTCACCATCTACCATTAATACATTTTCCCAGGCTCGGGATAGTGTTGGATCTTGGTGTTGTGCAGTACCGAAATTATCCCCGGAGACATTGAGGTCTGCCAGCTCAGGACCTGGTGGCAAGTCCTCCAGGTCTCCCACTATTACACTTAGCGGGGTTGTCTCCTCCTCTTCCACCGAAGTGGCGGTCACCCCTACCACTGGACTCAGGTTCTCAGGGTTCTAGTCTCCCCCCTGAGCCGGGCCACTCTGCTAGGGTTACACCTGTCTCATGGGTATCAGTCACTCTCGGAACAGGCCACAGTGCCGGGAAGCCCGGGAAGTCTCTCCCTATTATAGGTTCATAGTGTAGACAGGTTGCGACAGCCACCTCGTGGGTCCACCGGCCGGAAACTGTGGACAGAGACACCATAGCAGTAGGATAGTCTTTTAAGTCCCCATGTATGCACATGACTCCGACTTTACGGCCAGTATACTCATGACTCCGTACTAGGGGAACCCTTACCAGTGTCACCAGACTCCCTGAGTCCAACAGAGCCTCCGCTGGAGTGTCTCCCACCTTCACCTGGCACAGGTGATTCAGTAACTCCGGAGCACCCACTGCACACACAGTTTCCTGGCATGATGTGGACAGTCAGCTCGAACATGGCCAGGCTGCCGACACCACCAGCAGATTATTGGAGCGGGGTCCACAGGGGTTACATCCTGGGCGGGTTTGGTGGGCACCAGTCGCCGGGTCCGGGGTGGAGAGTAGCAGGATTTGACTGCCCCCCTCCCAAAAGAACCCCCCTGCAAGTTCCGGGTCGCCTCATAGCGTTCCACCAAGTCAACCATCTCAAGCGCATTACCTGGAGAGACCTGGCCAATCCATTGCTGGAGAGGGGGTGGCAGAGCCCTCCAGAACATATCTGCTAACAACCGGTCCAGCATAGCAGTGGGGCTCAGCACGTCAGGCTGTAGCCACTTTTGCAAAAGGTTGAGCAGGTTATAATACTAGGGTCTCACAGGCTCAGCAGCGAGTTGAACCCCCACTGATGCACCCGCTGGGCCCGGACCAGCACATTCACTCCCAGTCTTGCCAAAATCTCACAGTCAGCCGCTTGATCGTCCGGCAAGTCAAAATACACCCGCTGAGACTCTGATGCCAGGAAAGGAGCAACGACCTCAGCCGACTGGTCCTGGGGCAGCCTTTCCCTGCTGGCCACTTTCTAATACATCGCCAGGTAGGTTTCAATGTCATCTGTGGATGTCATCTTAGGGATCACTGCACAGACTGCTTTCCAGGTATCGTGGACGCTTGGGGTTGCTCCTGCTGTCTGCAAAGCCATCACGTGTTGTAGCAGCAACTGGTTGGTCTCTTGCTGTTGCTTGTTAGCCTCTCGCTGGTGCAGGTTGGTCTCTCACTGCTGAAAATTAGCCTCCATGAGGGCCTTCACAACGGCCTCCATTTTGTCGTGTGACACAGGTTTGAATTTAGCTGTTTGATAACTAACATATAACCGTGTCCAAAAATGCAAACAATAAATATTTTGTGGAAGCAGGTACATCGCAGCACTCAATCAGTATTTTGTGGAAGAAGGTATATAGCACCCCTCAATCAGTATTTGGCGGAAACAGGTATATAGCACCCCTCAATCAGTATTTGGTGGAAACAGGTATATGAGACCCCTCAATCAGTATTTTGTGTAAGTAGGTGTATCACAGCCTCATTCCGTATTTGTTGGAGAAGGTAAATAGCAATAGCACCCCTCAAACAGTATTTTGTGGAAGAAGTTATTTAGCAACCCTCAATCATTATTTGGCGGAAACTGGTATATATCACCCCTCAATCAGTATTTGACGGAAACAGGTATATAGCAACCCTCAATCAATATTTGGCGGAAACAGGTATATAGCACCCCTCAAACAGTATTTGGTGGAAACAGCTATATGGCATCCCTCAATCAGTATTTTGTGTTAACAGGTGTATCACAGCCCTCAATCAGTATTTGGTGGAAGAAGGTATATAGCAATAGTACCCCTCAATCAGTATTTTGTGGAAGAAGGTATATAGCAACTCTCAATCATTATTTGGCAGAAATTGGTATATAGCACCTCTCAACCAGTATTTGGCAGAAACAGGTATATAGCATCCCTCAATCAGTATTTGGCGGAAACAGGTATAGGGCACCGCTTAATCATTATTTTGTGGAAGCTGGTGCATTCCAGCCCTCAATTAGTATTTGGTGAAAGAAGATATATAGCAATAGCACCCCGGCTACAACTGAGCAGACGGGGAAGGTTCCCATGGCAACAGGACGCCTTCTCAGGCATCCTGCTGTCCATGGTGCTGAACATATCTATGCTAAAGGCATAGATCTGTTCAGACAAAGTGTAAGTAAAATACAGTACAGTACCCTATATAGTGTACTGTACTGTATTATACAGACATCAGACACACTGGATCTTCAAGAACCAAGTGGTTCTGGGTCAAAAAAATGTAAAAAAAAAGTGAAAAAAGTTAAGATAAAAAAAAAACATTTATCACTGAATAAAAAAATAAAAATAAATACACTACACATATTAGGTATCGCCGCGTCCATAACGACCTGATCTATAAAACGGTCATGTTACTTTCCCCGCACGGTGAACGCCATAAAAATAAAAAAAATAAAAAATATGAGAAAATTGAAATTTTGCCCACCTTACTTCCCAAAAAAGGTAATAAAAGTGATCAAAAAAGTCGCATGTACGCCAAAATATTACCAATAAAACCGTCATCTCCTCCCGCAAAAATCATACCCTACCCAAGATAATTGCCCAAAAACTGAAAAAACTATGGCTCTTAGACTATGGAAACACTAAAACATGATATTTTTTGTTTCAAAAAAGAAATCATTGTGTAAAATTTAAATAAATAAAAAAAAGTATACATATTAGGTATCGACGCGTCCGTATCAACCGGCTCTATAAAAATATCACATGACCTAACCCCTCAGGTGACCACCGTAAAAAAATAAAAACAGTGTAAAAAAAAGCCATTTTTTGTCATCTTACGTCACAAAAAGTGTAATAGCAAGCGATCAAAAAGTCATATGCACCCCAAAATAGTGCCAATCAAACCGGCATCTCATTCGGCAAAAAATTAGACCCTACTTAAGGTAATCGCCCAAAAACTGAAAAAACTATGGCTCTTAGACTATGGAGACACTAAAACATTTTTTTTGTTTTAAAAATGAAATCATTGTGTAAAACTTACATAAATAAAAAAAATTGTATACATATTAGGTATCGCCACGTCCGTAACAACCTGCTCTATAAAATTACCACATGATCTAACCTGTCAGATGAATGTTGTAAATAGCAAAAAATAAAAATGTGCCAAAAAATCGATTTCTTGTTACCTTGCCGCACAAAAAAGTGTAATATAGAGCAACCAAAAATCATATGTACCCTAAACTAGTACCAACAAAACTGCCACCCTATCCCATAGTTTCTAAAATGTCACTTTTTTGGAGTTTCTACTCTAGGGGTGCATCAGGGGGGCTTCAAATGGGACATGGTGTCAAAAAAACAGTCCAGCAAAATCTGCCTTCCAAAAACCGTATGGCATTCCTTTCCTTCTGCGCCTTGCCGTGTGCCCGTACAGCGGTTTACGACCACATATGGAGTGTTTCTGTAAACTACAGAATCAGGGCCATAAATAATGAGTTTTGTTTGGCTGTTAACCCTTGCTTTGTAACTGGAAAAAAAATATTAAAATGGAAAATCTGCCAAAAAATTTTGAAATTGTATCTCTATTTTCCATTAAATCTTGTGCAACACCTAAAGGGTTAACAAAGTTTGTAAAATCAGTTTTGAATACCTTGAGGGGTGTAGTTTCTTAGATGGGGTCACTTTTATGGAGTTTCTACTCTAGGGGTGCATCAGGGGGGCTTCAAATGGGACATGGTGTCAAAAAAACAGTCCAGCAAAATCTGGCTTCCAAAAACCATACGGCGCACCTTTCCCTCTACACCCTACTGTGTGCCCGTACAGTAGTTTACGGCCATATATGGGGTGTTTCTGTAAACGGCAGAGTCAGGGCAATAAAGATACGGTTTTGTTTGGCTGTTAACCCTTGCTTTGTTAGTGGAAAAAAGGGGTTAAAATGGAAAATTAGGCAAAAAAATGAAATTCTCAAATTTCATCCCCATTTGACTCTTGTGCAACACCTAAAGGGTTAACGAAGTTTGTAAAATCAGTTTTGAATACCTTGAGGGGTGTATTTTTTAGAATGGGGTCATTTTTGGGCGGTTTCTATTATGTAAGCCTCGCAAAGTGACTTCAGACCTGTAGTGGTCCCTAAAAATTGGGTTTTTGTAAATTTCTGAAAAATTTCAAAATTTGCTTCTAAACTTAAACGTATTACAGAAGTAGAGAAACTGAAACTTAGAAATTTGCTAATTTTTCAAAATTTTTGGTAAATATGGTATTTTTTTATGCAAAAAAAATTAAATTTTTTGACCCAATTTTAGCAGTGTCATGAAGTACAATATGTGACGAAAAAACAATCTCAGAACGGCCTGGATAAGTCAAAGCGTTTTTAAGTTATCAGCACTTAAAGTGACACTGGTCAGATTTGCAAAAAATGGCCAAGTCCTTAAGGTGAAATAGGGCTGAGTCCTTAAGGGGTTAAGAGTGGGACATCAAGGAATATAGTCATAGGTGTTAGCCAGCTATATCATTAATAGGCCTTAGGTCCCTTTAAGAGATTAACCCTTTCACACCCTGTCCTCCCTTCACCTGCGTGGCTTCGATTAAAACCGCTACTTATAAAAATGATTCCTGCATGTTTGAATAGCTGTTTTTGCCAGCTTTATTAACCCAACCTTTGTTTGCCTATTTATATTTTGGTATGTTACATCTGTCTTTTTTTCTCCCTCTGTCATATGGATATTTTTACGTCACTTACTGGCGGCGCACAGCTGCTGCACATGATGCCGGCTGAGGGGCGTCGCTTATATATGGCGCAGTATTGCGCCTTGACGATCAGAGCGGCCAGAAGAAGCGCGATACACTGCGCGAAACGGCCGTAGCCGCCATTCATCTGCAGGAGCCTGTCCGCCCCAGCACCCCACTCGTTTGTCCTGAATGAAGGATTGAATAAAGAGCAACACTTTTGAACACTCCGGTGAGTGCCGCATATTCTTTTTGTCTTCGCTACATTGTTGTACCCCTCAATCAGTATTTTGTGGAAGCAGGTGTATTGCAGCCCTCAATCAATATTTTGTGGAAGAAGGTATATAGCAATAGCACCCCTCAATCAGTATTTAGCGGAAGAAGGTATATGGCACCCCTTAATCAGTATTTGGCAAAAACTGGTATATGGCACCCCTCAATCAATATTTTGTGGAAGCAGGTGTATCTCATCCCTGAATCAGTATTTGGTGGAAGAAGGTATATATCAATAGCATCCGTCAATCAGTATTTTGTGGAAGAGGGTATATGGCACCCCTCAATCCGTATTTGGCGGAAACAGGTATATAGCACCCCTCAATCAGGATTTTGTGAACGAAGGTATATCGCAGCCCTCAAGCAGTTTTTTTTTGTGCAACAGGTATACCACACCCGTTGAAATTTGTTATTCCAATAGCGTTTGTCCCTCTATCTAGCTGCTGTATAGAAGCAGAACCGCACACAACAGCTGCACAATACAAATAGACTATAATATAATTTCTATGTTAGAAAGTATATTATAAGTATATCACACCCCTCTATAACACACCTATCGATAGCACACCTATACCAGTCCTTAAAAGGACTTTTGTGGCCCTATTAGCTAGCATTTGGTGTCCCTAACTGTCCCTGCTGCAAAATGCAACCTCTCCCTACACTGGCAAAACACATAATGTAAAATGGCTGCCAGATCGGGTTCTGTTATAGGGTTGGGGGTGTGTCCATGTGCTGAAACGTCTTAATTGGCTGTCTTGTCCCACCTGATGGATGTGTCATGGGTCAAAGTTTAGCGCTATGCAAAAAAAAATGGTGCGTGCGAATATTGCCATATGTTTGCAAGTTCAGCGAATCGCGAACGAGCAAAGTTCTCCGCAAAACGACCGCGGGGGCAAACCGCAAGGCCATCTCTATTGACAGATATAATTATCAAGCAGAAAACAGAACAATATGCACAGGGATTCAAAACCAAGGGGAAAAGAAGCAGAGTAATAAACCCATAAAGGAGAGCAGGAGAAATAATAACTTAATAAGTGAAATGGGAGAGGAGGTGAGACCAGAAAAGATGGAGGAAGAAAATTTTCCCCACCAGATGACAAAGGGGCGATTAGTGGATTTGGGAGAAAAGAAGGAAGACAGCGCATTGAATACTCCGGTGAAAAGAAGACATATAGAGTAACAAGAGGAGGGCAAAGAAAATTAAAGCCAGAGGGCAAAGAGGGGCAGGGAAACCAACTAGGAATTTATAATTTGAGCTCCCACAGCCTAACCAACGAAGAGCAGAAGGTATTAAATAAAGGTCTGAAGTTTACTACCACTAATTCAGGGGAACAAATTTCAGACTTATTTACATGTGCAAAGGTACGTAAGGAAGTTGAATATTTGTAAGTATTTAGTGTCCAATCCTATTCTAAACCAAGTGACGGGGAGTAAGTGTGTGCATACTAACCTTAGGAATTAGTCCACATTCTATCCAAAGAATAAGAATAATGAGTGCATAGAAGCATTTCAAAGGTGTGTACTAAAGGATTAGATGGTATAAAGTATAGAAAGATATAGAAAGGATAGAAAGAAGGGTAATTTAAGTAGAAAAGAACGAGATGCCTTGAGAGACCTGGAAAATAATGAGAAGTTATAAAACCGGGGGGTGGGATAGTGATATTTGATAAAGATAAATACGAACAGTGGATGGTGAAAATATTAAGTGATGACATACAAATTATTAAAAGGTAACCCAGTAATTGAATATAAGAAAGAATTGAAAAAAAAACACTAGATAGAGGAGTGAAACAGGGAATTTTGAATAAAAAAGAGTTTGACTATTTGTATAATTCACACCCTAATACACCGGTTATTTACTATTTTCCTAAAATGCTCAAGGATCCCCCGAATCCCCCCGAGAGACCAATTGTCTCCGGGATAGAGTCCATCACAAGCAGGGTTTCGGAGTATGTGGACACATTTCTCCAAAAATATGTACCTACTATACCCTCTTACCTGAAAGATACTGGTCAAGTCCTGAGAGTTTTGAACGAACAAAGGATATGTTTCTAGTAACAGTAGATGTTACATCTTTATATACAATTATCCCTAAGATTATAGGGTTGGAAGCGGGGAGGTACTTTTTGAATGAGGATAACACTCTGGAAGAAAACCAAAAAGTAAAGTATTTATATTAGACTGTATTAATTACTGTCTTAGCCACAACTACTTCTGGTACGGAGATAATTTTAATGTTTAGACTACCAGTACATGTTCTGCGATGGGTGCGAAATTCGTACCCAGTTTCGCTAATTTGTTCATGGTCTACTGGGAGTCTGCATATATTAACCCCTTACTAGATGGGGAGAGGGTAAACAGCAACCTCATTATGTGGAAGAGATATACAGATGATTGTCTATTCATTTGGAGAGGGGAGGGGACCTCCCTGAGGGATTTTATCATCTATATTAATAATAATACTTGGAACATCAAATTTATTGAAAATATTAGTAAAAAGAAAGTAAATTTCCTGGATTTGGAAATAATGGTTATAGAGGGTATAATATATACCAAAACCTTTTTTAAACCTACAGACCGAAATGGTTATATAGATGCGAAAAGCTGACATTACAGTCCTTGGATAAAAAGCGTGCCTAAGGGCCAGTTCCAGAGAATTAGGAGAAATTGTTCCCAGTTAAAGGATTTTGATGAACAAAGTGAGCTTATTATAGACAGTTTTAAGGAGAAGGGTTATAGGGAAAAATTATTGAGAACCCATTTGGAAGCAGTGCGACAAGATAGTGGGGACTGGGAGGTAAAAAATAAGATAAAGGAAGATGGGGACAGATATAAATTTGCTTTCTCAACATCATATTCTACAGTATTCCCTCAGATTAAACACATTATTCAACAAAATTGGGGAATTTTTAAAAACGATGATGTAATAGGTCCCATCATTCCGGATAGACCTGGCAAGTTCACATAGTGCGGCTTCTGTAGGGTGCAAAAATAGATCTAAAGAGTAAAAAAAGAACAGAATTAGAAATACCCTTGTTGCAAAGACAAATCAAAGGGAGTTAAAAGTGAAAGGAGATTTATCTTGTGAGAGTATGGGAGTTATATATGTTTTGGAGTGCCCCTGCAAACTTCAATATGTTAGTAGAACACTTAGAAAGTTAAAAGTGAGAATTAGTGAGCATATTGCAAATATTAAAAAGGGTTTGGAGACTCACAGTGTTTCTGCACATTTTAAAAACGCACCAAAAAAATCCTTCGGGGCTGAATTTCACTGGGGTGGAATTAGTACATAAAAAATGGAGAGGGGGAGATCCGGTAAAACAGATAAATAAAAAGGAAGTAGAATGGATTTATAACATGGGTACACTACAGCCTACAGGTTTAAATATCGAATGGGATATAAAATCTGTATGTATGATAAGATATTGTAAGATCCTGAGAATGCACGTAAGAATGTGAAATGAATAGCGAAAGGAATACCCTCATTGCATACCCAAATATCTGATTACTTAGGTATAACGGAAGGCACTTTAGATCACAAATTAATTATGGTACAAGAAAGAACCATAAGAGGAATGGAAAGAGAAGGAATGAAGTCTCTAGGATCGTGGCATTTTAGGCTATGGAAGGAGTCTTGGGACAGGTTAGGTGTGGTGAAAGCTTCTGCAGTACCGACGATAGGGGACCACTCCATTAGAAGAAACACGGTACCTCATTGATAGGATAGTTGTGGTGAAAGCTTCTGTAACTTTGGAGGTTGGGATCACTCCATTAGAGGGAACACAGTACCCACCTAAGAGTCTATCTTGTCTGAATAGTTTTTTTTACCAGGGTATTGATTGGATTTGGGTTTTATATGTAGGAGAATAAACCATAAGGAATTTATACTGTTATTTAACTCCTTTTATGATACTAGCAATACCCATTTATAGAGTGAGTTAAGGAATTTATATGAATAGCAGTAGATAAGATGGATATATAGGACAGACGCTGGAGTGTAAAGGTTTTTTTATATAATTTTAAAGAATGTAAATTATTAGGAAATGTATGTTATTTAAAAAAATTTGAGATATTGTAACTGTTTTAAAATTTTATGTGAGTAAAATGAAAAGTAAGTACCAAAAGGAGAACCCCTCATAAGAAAGGAGTACCCAATCAATTTTGGGTGGGGAGCTTAGGTAAAACACTTGATTATTGTGATGGGGTAATAAATACCGCCCATACGAAAACAAAACTATGACGCCCCAGACGAAGCAGGAACGAAACCCGGGTCGGGCAGGAGTTTTGTGTATTTTATGTGTGATACTGAAAGAAGAAATTTTGTAAGCACAATAAGTCAATACGAATATCCTGTCTTGCGGGTCTTCCCTATGTTCATGCTTATTTTGAAGGAATAACATCAGTCCTGGATGCTGCTTGGTTCAGAGATCGTGGAAGTTGTAGTCAAAGATTGAGAGAAACAACTCCTGAAAGACCAGTGCTTTTTGAACCATTCTCTACTTGTGAATTTCCAGCGCGCACCCAAACTTGTATGTATTGACAAAGTTACCATAAGCAAGTGCACATGTCAGAAAAAGAGGAAAGGTAAGGATTGACACAACTTATGTGCAACCAATGAGAAGATTTAATGATACAGGGTATCTTTGGTTATAATAAAAATAATATTAATATACTTTTGCTCACTCATGAAAGAATGGGGTTTTAGTCTAGAAGACCTATTGAAAAGATGATGAGACCTAATACGATCCTTATCACTTCTGATGATTAGAAAGACCTCCAAACTGAATCAAAGATTTTTTTTTTTCCTAATTTGGCCTTTGTAATCTAATTGGACTTTCTTAACTAATTTGAGAAACTTCCTCAATGGAAAAAAACTTTTTGTGCAGAGGGAAAAACTTTCTTTTGAACCTGTAACTTTGAACAGCTCTCAATACCGGAAAATATCAATGCTAGTGTGAAAGTACCCTTAGTCTCAATTTTGATTTAACTGAGGCATGCAAAATAGTCAGATGTTAGAATCAGCAGAAAAGCTAGTATCTTACCCCTGAATACTACTCTTCAGACTAGGGGAAGTCAGGGCCAGGCATAATAGCGTTTACCCTGCCTGGCCCTGTAAATTTTCATATATTAAAAGTTCAGATTTCTCTGAAATAAAGCCACAGATGGGGATGGAATAAAGACTGCTAGATTCTGCTGACCTGTGCACATGCCGCAGGTCAGCCTGTTTCACTACAATGATTCTGGCAACAGAAGCCCTTTGGGTACGGCCAAACAGGTTTCTGCATGCAATCTTGGAAGCCAACATCAGGAATGGATCATAAAAGGAGAGAAAGTATAAATGATAGATACGACTTCTTCCTTTTTAAATTCACTCCTGGTTTTGGCTTCCAAAGCTACATCTGGAAACTAGTGTTGAGAGCGAATATTCAAAAAATTTATTTTTATCTCGAATATCGGCACTTTATCTCGAGAATTTGCGAATATTTAGAATATAGTGCTATATATTTGTAATGACGAATATTATTATTATTTTTTTTTAAACACAGTACACATCAGGTGATCATACCTCCCTTCTTCTAGCTTGTGGGCGAATGAGAAGGCTTTGTCACGGCTTAGCAACATCCCTAGCAACTAGGGATGAGCGAACCCGAACTGTATAGTTCGGGTTCGTACCGAATTTTGGGGTGTCCGTGACACGGACCCGAACCCGAACATTTTCGTAAAAGTCTGGGTTCGGGTTCGGTGTTCAGCGCTTTCTTGGTGCTTTTTGAAAGGCTGCAAAGCAGCCAATCAACAAGCATCATACTACTTGCCCCAAGAGGCCATCACAGCCATGCCTACTATTGGCATGGCTGTGATTGGCCAGTGCAGCATGTGACCCAGCCTCTATATAAGCTTGGGTCACGTAGCGCTGCACGTCACTCTGCTGATACAAGCGTAGGGAGAGGTTGCAGCTGCGACGTTAGGGCGAGATTAGGCAGATTAACTCCTCCAAAAGACTTCATTCAGTGATCGATCTACAGCTGTGGATCATAGAAGTGCTGATATTCAATTGCTCACTGTTTTTAGGCTGCCCAGAGCGTTTTTATATCACTTTTTTCTGGGGTGATTGGCGGCCATTTTGTGGCTTGTGGTGCGCCAGCACAAGCTACCACCAAGTACATTTAACCATCAATAGTGTGGTTATTTTTTGGATATATACTACATCAGGGGCAAGTTGAGCCTGTCACCCAGCGCCTAAAAAATAGGCCTCACATTTATATTCAACCAAATCTGTACTGTTTTAGCTGGTCAAGTTATTGTTTGTGACCGTCAAAGCACAGTTTTTGTTCTGGGTTGAAAAACAATTCCCAAATTTGCAATTCTCAAAATTTGTGGTTTCTGCTGTATCAGGCCTACTTTAAATCTATCCCTAAAAGGGTATATTAGATTCAAGGTGCTGATAGGGTCATTCTGAAAAACTTAACACACACGCTACAGTGCAGATCCAAGTCTAATTCTGTGATTAAACGTATACCTGTCACCCAGCGCCTAAAAAATAGGCCTCACATTTATATTCAACCAAATCTGTACTGTTTTAGCTGGTCAAGTTATTGTTTGTGACCGTGAAAGCACAGTTTTTGTTCTGGGTTGAAAAACAATTCCCAAATTTGCAATTCTCAAAATTAGTGGTTTCTGCTGTATCAGTCCTACTTTAAATCTATCCCTAAAAGGGTATATTAGATTCAAGGTGCTGATAGGGTCATTCTGAAAAACTTAACACACACTCTACAGTGCAGATCCAAGTCTAATTCTGTGATTAAACGTATACCTGTCACCCAGCGCCTAAAAAATAGGCCTCACATTTATATTCAGCTAAATCTGTCATTACTGGTGTGCCTGGATTAGTGTAATACGGTACCTAAATAGATAGCCAGATAGTGTAAGGTGTCTGTAAAAAAAGGCCTGAATTTTAATTCAATACATTGGCCCGAATAATATTTTTCTTATTGCGGTGAACGGTAACAATGAGGAAAACATCTAGTAAGGGACGCGGACGCGGACGTGGACATGGTCGTGGTGGTGTTAGTGGACCCTCTGGTGCTGGGAGAGGACGTGGCCGTTCTGCCACAGCCACACGTCCTAGTGTACCAACTACCTCAGGTCCCAGTAGCCGCCAGAATTTACAGGGATATTTGGTGGGGCCCAATGCCGTTCTAAGGATAGTAAGGCCTGAGCAGGTACAAGCATTAGTCAATTGGGTGGCCGACAGTGCATCCAGCACGTTCACATTATCTCCCACCCAGTCTTCTGCAGAAAGCGCACAGATGGCGCATGAAAACCAAGCCCATCAGTCTGTCACATCACCCCCATGCATATCAGGGAAACTGTCGGAGCCTCAAGTTATGCAGCAGTCTCTTATGCTGTTTGAAGACTCTGCTGGCAGGGTTTCCCAAGGGCATCCACCTAGCCCTTCCCCAGGGGTGGAAGAGATAGAATGCACTAACGCACAACCACTTATGTTTCCTGATGATGAGGACATGGGAATACCACCTCAGCACGTCTCTGATGATGACGAAACACAGGTGCCAACTGCTGCGTCTTTCTGCAGTGTGCAGACTGAACAGGAGGTCAGGGATCAAGACTGGGTGGAAGACGATGCAGGGGACGATGAGGTCCTAGACCCCACATGGAATGAAGGTCGTGCCACTGACTTTCACAGTTCAGAGGAAGAGGCAGTGGTGAGACCGAGCCAACAGCGTAGCAAAAGAGGGAGCAGTGGGCAAAATCAGAACACCCGCCGCCAAGACACTCCGCCTGCTACTGACCGCCGCCATCTGGGACCGAGCACCCCAAAGGCAGCTTCAAGGAGTTCCCTGGCATGGCACTTCTTCAAACAATGTGCTGACGACAAGACCCGAGTGGTTTGCACGCTGTGCCATCAGAGCCTGAAGCGAGGCATTAACGTTCTGAACCTTAGCACAACCTGCATGACCAGGCACCTGCATGCAAAGCATGAACTGCAGTGGAGTAAACACCTTAAAAACAAGGAAGTCACTCAGGCTCCCCCTGCTACCTCTTCTGCTGCTGCCGCCTCGGCCTCTTCTGCTGCTGCCGCCGCCTCGGCCTCTTCCTCCGCCTCTGGAGGGACGTTGGCACCAGCAAACATGGGATGTACCACCAACACCACCACCTGCGTCACCAAGCATCTCAACCATGTCACACGGCAGCGTTCAGCTCTCCATCTCACAAACATTTGAGAGAAAGCGTAAATTCCCACCTAGCCACCCTCGATCCCTGGCCCTGAATGCCAGCATTTCTAAACTACTGGCCTATGAAATGCTGTCATTTAGGCTGGTGGACACAGACAGCTTCAAACAGCTCATGTCGCTTGCTGTCCCACAGTATGTTGTTCCCAGCCGGCACTACTTCTCCAAGAGAGCCGTGCCTTCCCTGCACAACCAAGTATCCGATAAAATCAAGCGTGCACTGCGCAACGCCATCTGTGGCAAGGTCCACCTAACCACAGATACGTGGACCAGTAAGCACGGCCAGGGACGCTATATCTCCCTAACTGCACACTGGGTAAATGTAGTGGCGGCTGGGCCCCAGGCGGAGAACTGTTTGGCGCACGTCCTTCCGCCGCCAAGGATCGCAGGGCAACATTCTTTGCCTCCTGTCTCCTCCTCCTCCTACTCAGCTTCCTCCTCCTCTTCTTCCACCTGCTCATCCAGTCATCCACACACCTTCACCACCAACTTCAGCACACCCCGGGGTAAACGTCAGCAGGCCGTTCTGAAACTCATATGTTTGGGGGACAGGCCCCACACTGCACAGGAGTTGTGGCGGGGTATAGAACAACAGACCGACGAGTGGTTGCTGCCGGTGAGCCTCAAGCCTGGCCTGGTGGTGTGCGATAATGGGCGAAATCTCGTTGCAGCTCTGGGACTAGCCGGTTTGACGCACATCCCTTGCCTGGCGCATGTGCTGAATTTGGTGGTGCAGAAGTTCATTCGCAACTACCCCGACATGTCAGAGCTGCTGCATAAAGTGCGGGCCGTCTGTTTGCGCTTCCGGCGTTCACACCCTGCCGCTGCTCGCCTGTCTGCGCTACAGCGTAACTTCGGCCTTCCCGCTCACCGCCTCATATGCGACGTGCCCACCAGGTGGAACTCCACCTTGCACATGCTGGACAGACTGTGCGAGCAGCAGCAGGCCATAGTGGAGTTTCAGCTGCAGCACGCACGGGTCAGTCGCACTGCGGATCAGCCCCACTTCACCACCAATGACTGGGCCTCCATGTGAGACCTGTGTGCCCTGTTGCGCTGTTTCGAGTACTCCACCAACATGGCCAGTGGCGATGACGCCGTTATCAGCGTTACAATACCACTTCTATGTCTCCTTGAGAAAACACTTAGGGCGATGATGGAAGAGGAGGTGGCCCAGGAGGAAGAGGAGGAAGAGGGGTCATTTTTAGCACTTTCAGGTCAGTCTCTTCGAAGTGACTCAGAGGGAGGTTTTTTGCAACAGCAGAGGCCAGGTACAAATGTGGCCAGACAGGGCCCACTACTGGAGGACGAGGAGGACGAGGATGAGGAGGAGGTGGAGGTGGAGGAGGATGAGGATGAAGCAGGTTCACAGCGGGCTGGCACCCAACGCAGCTCGGGCCCATGACTGGTGCGTGGCTGGGGGGAAACACAGGACGATGACAATACGCCTCCCACAGAGGACAGCTTGTCCTTACCTCTGGGCAGCCTGGCACACATGAGCGACTACATGCTGCAGTGCCTGCGCAACGACAGCAGAGTTGCCCACATTTTAACGTGTGCGGACTACTGGGTTGCCACCCTGCTGGATCCCCGGTACAAAGACAATGTGCCCACCTTACTTCCTACACTGGAGCGTGATAGGAAGATGCGCGAGTACAAGCGCACGTTGGTAGACGCGCTACTGAGAGCATTCCCAAATGTCACAGGGGAACCAGTGGAAGCCCAAGGCGAAGGCAGAGGAGGAGCAAGAGGTCGCCAACGCAGCTGTGTCACGGCCAGCTCCTCTGAGGGCAGGGTTAGCATGGCAGAGATGTGGAAAAGTTTTGTCACCACGCCACAGCTAACTGCACCACCACCTGATACGGAACGTGTTAGCAGGAGGCAACATTTCAATAACATGGTGGAACAGTACCTGTGCACACCCCTCCACGTACTGACTGAGGGTTCGGCCCCATTCAACTTCTGGGTCTCCAAATTGTCCACGTGGCCAGAGCTAGCCTTTTATGCCTTGGAGGTGCTGGCCTGCCCGGCGGCCAGCGTTTTGTCTGAACGTGTATTCAGCACGGCAGGGGGCGTCATTACAGACAAACGCAGCCGCCTGTCTACAGCCAATGTGGACAAGCTGACGTTCATATAAATGAACCAGGCATGGATCCCACGGGACCTGTCCATCCCTTGTGCAGATTAGACATTAACTACCTCCCCTTAACCATATATTATTGTACTCCAGGGCACTTCCTCATTCAATCCTATTTTTATTTTCATTTTACCATTATATTGCGGGGCAACCCAAAGTTGAATGAACCTCTCCTCTGTCTGGGTGCCGGGGCCTAAATATGTGACAGTGGCCTGTTCCAGTGGTGGGTGACTTGAAGCCTGATTCTCTGCTATAACATGAAGACTGATTCTGTGCTGACATGAAGCCAGATTCTCTGTTACGGGACCTCTCTCCTCTGCCTGGGTGCCTGGGCCTAAATATGTGACAGTGGCCTGTTCCAGTGGTGGGTGACGTGAAGCCTGATTCTCTGCTATGACATGAAGACTGATTCTGTGCTGACATGAAGCCAGATTCTCTGTTACGGGACCTCTCTCCTCTGTCTGGGTGTCGGGGCCTAAATATGTGACAGTGGCCTGTTCCAGTGGTGGGTGACGTGAAGCCTGATTCTCTGCTATAACATGAAGACTGATTCTCTGCTGACATGAAGCCAGATTCTCTGTTACGGGACCTCTCTCCTCTGTCTGGGTGACGGGGCCTAAATATGTGACAGTGGCCTGTTCCAGTGGTGGGTGACGTGAAGCCTGATTCTCTGCTATAACATGAAGACTGATTCTGTGCTGACATGAAGCCAGATTCTCTGTTACGGGACCTCTCTCCTCTGCCTGGGTGCCTGGGCCTAAATATGTGACAGTGGCCTGTTCCAGTGGTGGGTGACGTGAAGCCTGATTCTCTGCTATGACATGAAGACTGATTCTGTGCTGACATGAAGCCAGATTCTCTGTTACGGGACCTCTCTCCTCTGTCTGGGTGCCGGGGCCTAAATATGTGACAGTGGCCTGTTCCAGTGGTGGGTGACATGAAGCCTGATTCTCTGCTATGACATGAAGACTGATTCTCTGCTGACATGAAGCCAGATTCTCTGTTACGGGACCTCTCTCCTCTGCCTGGGTGCCTGGGCCTAAATATGTGACAGTGGCCTGTTCCAGTGGTGGGTGACGTGAAGCCTGATTCTCTGCTATGACATGAAGACTGATTCTCTGCTGACATGAAGCCAGATTCTCTGCTATGGCATGAAGAGACTGATTCTCTGCTGACGTGAAGCCAGATTCTCTGCTATGGGACCTCTGTCCAATTGATATTGGTTAATTTTTTTAATTATTTTTTTTATTCATTTCCCTATCCACATTTGTTTGCAGGGGATTTACCTACATGTTGCTGCCTTTTGCAGCCCTCTAGCTCTTTCCTAGGCTGTTTTACAGCCTTTTTACTGCCGAAAAGTTCGGGTCCCCATTGACTTCAATCGGGTTCGGGACGAAGTTCGGTTCGGGTTCGGATCCCGAACCCGAACATTTCTGGGAAGTTCGGCCGAACTTCTCGAACCCGAACATCTAGGTGTTCGCTCAACTCTACTAGCAACCAATAGAAAAATTGCCTACCCCTTACTATACAAGTTGCACGTATTGCGAAAAAATATGCACATCATTAATTGTCGAAAATTCGCAAGCGCAAATATATTTTCTCCAGTCTAAGGAAACTTATACCAGCTTGAAAAATGCAGCATAAGTGACTCACGCCGCTATTTCGCACACATTACGCACATAATACATTGCCGATTTTCGCAATCAAGAATATAATCTCGAATTTGCGATTATATGCAGAATATTCTACAAAATATTGCGAATTTGAATATTGCCCCTGCCGCTCATCACGACTGGAAACCTGACCGTGAGGTCATACGCTTTAAATGACCCCACAGAGTGGTGCATGACGGGCTGCCATGGCAATATAATTCACTGGAAAGGATTTGTATCAGAGGAGAGGAGCAATGGAGCAAACGACACTGGAAGCAGAGTAATTGTAGGACTGCCTTTTTAGGTTGGAAATTAGTTGAAAGGTCATGTAAAGGGGATGAAGGGAGAAGCAAACATCTGACACTTCTGTCCCAAGTGGTAAAACCCAGCAGCTTAATGGGGGACTCATTTTTATTTTGTTATGGGCCCCTTCTGTGTGCCTGGAAATTTAAAGCGACTCTCCAGTCAAGAGGACAAAAATTGTAGATAAGTCAATTCCCAAAGGAATGATTACCTGCTATTTACTTTCCTCAGAGCTTGCTTCTTGGGTGCTTTTCTTTTAGTTCCACTTCATTAAGACTGTGCAGGGTCAACAGGCAGTCTGTTGAAGTCTAAGACACACCTGCTATGACATCATTGGTCCTCCTTTAGTCCTGCTTCCTGCAGTTCAGACTCCTAAGATTGGCTGCTATGTACTAACATAAGCCTATCACAAGCTTACCAAGAAGTTTCCAAAGTAGCCTAAAGCTGCAAATACACATTAGATAATGTGGCCAAACCTGCTGATTTCTGTGGGGCCTGCCAATTTTTTTATATGTATGGTGGCCTCTGGAATCAACCAGGGCAACAGATGCTGGGGGAGGCAAGGATCAAGCAGATGGATTTCAACCTGTCTGATCCTTTTGTACTCAGGGAGATACTGTAAGGCTAGGGCTACACGACGACATTTGTCGTGCAACATTATGTCGCACCAATGTCGCGCGACAATTTTTAGAAGGATAGTCTATGGTGTTGCACTGCGACATGCGACGCGCTGTGACTTCGACACGACCGTAGCAAAAAATCCATCTTGGATGGATTTTTCTGCGACTGTCACAGCGTGTCGCAGTGTGACGCCATAGACTGTCATTATAAAAATTGTCGCGCGACATTGGTGCAACATTAATGTTGACCGACACATGTTGCATTGTAGTTGTGCCCTATGTGTCCAGCGACTTATTGACACATGTCATCGTGTAGCCCTAGCCTAAGTCCCCTCTGCCTATTTGCCTGACAGCTTTTTAAAATGCATTGCTAGCTTTCGGACAGGGGATCTTGGAGGGTCATTTTAATATTTAACGTCTTGATATTTTACTTTATCTATCTGACTGTATATGCCTGGCCTGCCTCAATCTTATTGTCCTGATTAATATATGCACAAATGGAACATTTGTCGGTTTAGCTTTGTCCTGTATCATCTTTCTTGTTTATATGCCTAACATGGCATCTGTGTACCAATGAAAATTTAATCTCTTTGGAAGTATTGGCAAGTATAGTGTTCTGTTGAGCATAATGCGCTGTTGATGGTACAATCATTATACAAGCAAAACACAGGTTGTATCCAAAGATCTCCTTTATTATGCTACACGAATAGGAACATGAATCTTTGCAGCCTACCCATTAGATATTTTTTTACTTAATTGACAGATATATATTTTAGATGGCCATACATCATTAACATTTGCGCTTTGCTAGTATGTGACGTCTTTATTGCCCTACGAGATGTAATTATGTAAAAAGCCCCTATAAATATCCAGTCTGCACTTTTTGCCCTTTTGTCCAACAAATAGCTTTTTGGTTTTGTTTTATAGTGTAATGTTTCTTTTGCTGAAAACAGACATGGCATTTAACTTGCAATGGAGTACATTAACACGATTGGAGTCTCTTAGGAAAAAGGGGACTCTGTTATGTTCAGTGCTGGCATCTGCATTTGGCACCAGATTTTAATCATCAAATATATTGGCATAGCAGTTTTCCTTGGCTGCCAAAGCCATGAATCCCTTTTACAAGTTGTAAAGCGGATTACGTTGTCAGTTGTTTGAGAAACTTCTCTCCAAGAAATAGGTGTATATAAGGAAATAGTCTTATTTCTGAAGATATTATCGTATAGTTTATGGGAAATTAACAAGGCTGTACACAAGGATTGACAGACTAATTAAAGTGTACTCAATTAACAGAGAGAAAGAAATGAACTCTTTGACTGTGTATACAGATATAAACAATGACAGTGATAGGACCACCTCCTTGACTTCAAAGCGCAGAATAATCAGGAATTTTAAAGAAACACTCCCACAAAAATTTGTATTCTGACCTGTTAGGGTCCATTCACACGTCCGTATGTGTTTAGCGGACCCGCAAAACACGGACATCGGCAATGTGCGTTTCGCATTTTGCGGACAGCACATCGCCCGCACTCTCATAGAAATTGCATTTTCTTGTCTGCAAATTACGGACAAGAATAGGACATGTTCTATTTTTTTGCGGAACGGAAGTGCGGATCCGCAAAAATGTGGATGCGGACAGCACATTCTGGCCCCATTAAAAATGAATGGCTCTGCACCTGTGACGAAAAATTGCGGAACGGATGCGGACCCATTTTGCGGACGTGTGAATGGACCCAAAGAAAGGAACATGATGTAAACTGTATTTGTGAGTTATAACCTCCCTTCTGATCCTCAGCTGTTTCATGTGACCAACACTTCAAATAACACAGAATTTTATGTGCTGACAGGAAGACAGTTTCTCTATGTATTCCTATGGGAGCCTCAATGTCCAGTCCCGTAGGAATGAATAGAGAAGTAACTGACTTCCTGCCCTGTGTCAGTTGAAGAGGCAGAGTGCTGGTCACGTGAGACAGCTAAGAATCAGAAGAGACTCACAAATGCAGTCACTGGTAAGAAAATTGCCTTCACTATAGTTTACATCATGTCCCTTTATAATGGGCCTGTGAATAAAGATTTTAGTTAGAGCCTTTCTTTAACCCTTAGGATACCGGAGGTCTTTTCGTTTTTGCATTTTCATTTTTCTTCATTGTCTTCCTGGAACCATAACTTTTTTATTTTTCTGTTCAAATATCCATATGAGGGCTTGTTTTTTGTGGTATAAGTTGTATTTTCTAATGCCATGATTTAACCACTTAAGGACCACAGGTTTATACCCCCCTAGTGACCAGGCCCTTTTTTCCAAATCGGCACTCCACAACTTTAGCGGTTTATTGCTCGGTCATGCAACTTACCACCCAAATTTTACCTCCTTTTCTTCTCACTAATAGAGCTTTCATTTGGTGGTATTTCATTGCTGCTGACATTTTTACTTTTTTTGTTATTAATCGAAATTCAACGATTTTTTTTGCAAAAAAATTACATTTTTCAGTTTCAGTTGGAAAATTTAGCAAAAAAAACTACATCCATATATACATTTTTCTCTAAATTTATTGTTCTACATGTCTTCGATAAAAAAAAAATGTTTGGGTAAAAAAAAAAAAATAGTTTGGGTAAAAGTTATAGCATTTACAAACTATGGTACAAAAATGTGAATTTCCGCTTTTTGAAGCAGCTCTGACTTTCTGAGCACCTGTCATGTTTCCTGAGGTTCTACAATGGCCAGACAGTACAAACACCCCACAAATGACCCCATTTCGGAAAGTACACACCCTAAGGTATTCGCTGATGGGCATAGTGAGTTCATAGAACTTTTTATTTTTTGTCACAAGTTAGCGGAAAATGATGATTTATTTTTTTTTCTTACAAAGTCTCATATTCCACTAACTTGTGACAAAAAATAAAAACTTCCATGAACTCACTATGCCCATCACGAAATACCTTGGGGTGTCTTCTTTCCAAAATGGGGTCACTTGTGGGGTAGTTATACTGCCCTGGCATTTTAGGGGCCCAAATGCGTGCAAAGTAGTTTGAAATCAAAATCTGTAGAAAATGGCCGGTGAAATCCGAAAGGTGCTCTTTGGAATGTGGGGCCCTTTGCCCACCTAGGCTGCAAAAAAGTGTCACACATGTGGTATTGCCGTACTCAGGAGAAGTTGGGCAATGTGTTTTGTGGTGTCATTTTACATATACCCATGCTGGGTGAGATAAATATCTCGGTCAAATGCCAACTTTGTATAAAAAAATTGGAAAAGTTGTCTTTTGCCAAGATATTTCTCTCACCCAGCATGGGTATATGTAAAAAGACACCCCAAGGTGGGCCTAGGTGGGCAAAGGGGCCCACATTCCAAAGAGCACCTTTCGGATTTCACCAGCCATTTTTTACAGATTTTGATTTCAAACCACTTCTCACGCATTCGGGCCCCTAAAATGCCAGGGCAGTATAACTACCCCACAAGTGACCCCATTTTGGAAAGAAGACACCCCAAGGTATTTCGTGATGGGCATAGTGAGTTCATGGAAGTTTTTATTTTTTGTCACAAATTAGTGGAATATGAGACTTTGTAAGAAAAAACAAAACAAAAAAAACAACCTTATTTTCCACTAACTCTAGGAACTCGCCATGCCCCTCACGGAATACCTTGGGGTGTCTTCTTTCCAAAATGGGGTCACTTGTGGGTTAGTTATACTGCCCTGGCATTCTAGGGGCCCTAATGTGTGGTAAGTAAGTAAATGACCTGTGAAATCCTAAAGGTGCTCTTTGGAATGTGGGCCCCTTTGCCCACCTAGGCTGCAAAAAAGTGTCACACATGTGGTATCGCTGTACTCAGGAGAAGTTGGGCAATGTGTTTTAGGGTGTCTTTTTACATATACTCATGCTGGGTGAGAGAAATATCTCGGCAAAAGACAACTTATCCCATTTTTTATACAAAGTTGGCATTTGACCAAGATATTTATCTCACCCAGCATGGGTATATGTAAAATGACACCCCAAAACACATTGCCCAACTTCTCCTGAGTACGGCGATACCACATGTGTGACACTTTTTTGCAGCCTAGATGTGCAAAGGGGCCAACATTCCTTTTATGAGGGCATTTTTAGACATTTGGATCCCAGACTCCTTCTCACACTTTAGGGCCCCTAAAATGCCAGGGCAGTATAAATACCCCACATGTGACCCCATTTTGGAAAGAAGACACCCCAAGGTATTCAATGAGGGGTATGGCGAGTTCATAGAATTTTATTTTTTTTTGGCACAAGTTAGCGGAAATTGATATTTTTTTTTTCTCACAAAGTCTCCCTTTCCGCTAACTTGGGACAAAAATTTCAATCTTTCATGGACTCAATATGCCCCTCACGGAATACCTTGGGGTGTCTTCTTTCCGAAATGGAGTCACATGTGGGGTATTTATACTGCCCTGGCATTCTAGGGGCCCTAAAGCGTGAGAAGAAGTCTGGAATATAAATGTCTAAAAAATTTTACGCATTTGAGGGGTATGGTGAGTTACTGTGAGATTTTATTTTTTGACACATGTTAGTGGAATATGAGAATTTGTAAGAAAAAAAAAAAAAATTCTGCTAACTTGGGCCAAAAAAATGTGTGAATGGAGCCTTACAGGGGGGTGATCAATGACAGGGGGGTGATCAATGACAGGGGGGTGATCAGAGAGTCTATATGGGGTGATCACCCCCCTGTCATTGATCACCCCCCTATAAGGCTCCATTCAGATGTCCGTATGTGTTTTGCGGATCCGATCCATGTATCCGTGGATCCGTGAAAAACATACGGACATCTGAATGCAGCCTTACAGGGGGGTGATCAATGACAGGGGGGTGATCAGGGAGTCTATATGGGGTGATCACCCCCTTGTAAGGCTCCATTCAGATGTCTGTATGTGTTTTGCGGATCCGATCCATGTATCCGTGGATCCGTAAGAAACATACGCACATCTGAATGCAGCCTTACAGGGGAGTGATCAATGACAGGGGGGTGATCAATGACAGGGGGGTGATCAGGGAGTCTATATGGGGTGATCACCCCCGTCATTGATCATTCCCCTGTAAGGCTCCATTCAGACGTCCGTATGCGTTTTGCGGATCCGATCCATGTATCAGTGGATCCGTAAAAATCATATGGACGTCTGAATGGAGCCTTACAAGGGAGTGATCAATGACAGGGGGGTGATCAATGAAAGGGGGGTGATCAGGGAGTCTATATGGGGTGATCAGGGGTGATCAGCTGTTAATAAGGGGTTAATAAGTGACAGGGGGGGGTGTAGTGTAGTGGTGTTTGGTGCTACATATTACTGAGCTACCTGTGTCCTCTGGTGGTCGATCCAAACAAAAGGGACCACCAGAGGACCAGGTAGCAGGTATATTAGACGCTGTTATCAAAACAGCGTCTAATATACCTGTTAGGGGTTAAAAAAATCGCATCTCCAGCCTGCCAGCGAACGATCGCCGCTGGCAGGCTGGAGATCCACTCGCTTACCTTCCGATCCTGTGAACGCGCGCGCCTGTGTGCAAGATGACGCCAATCGGCGTTAGTGTGACCTGGGAGAGCCGCCGCGATGACGCCTTTCGGCGTTAGCGCGGCGGCAAGTGGTTAATATGGCATACCATGTAGTGGAGAACAGGGAAAAAATCCAAATCGGGTGAAAAAAAAACTCAATTCCTCCAGAGTTTTAAGGGTTTTGTCTCTATGGCGTTTATTTTGTGGCAAGACCTGTGCCCTTCATCCTCTAGCTCAGTACAATTACAATGATTCCACATATGTATAAGTTTTATATGTCTAAATACTGAAGAAAAAAAAATTTACTTTGAAAATCTTAATTTTTTTTTACATTATCATATTCTGACTCCTATAACTTTTGCATAAATATGTCTACTGAGCTGTGTGGGGGCTCATTTTTTATGTGATGATCTGTGGTTTTTTTATACCGTTTTGGAGTGTGTGTATTTTTTATCACATTTTATTCAATTTCTTTGGGGTATGAGAAGCGATGAAAAAATGGCAAATAGGTCATCTTGATATTTTTTTTCCTGTTACGCCATTCGCCGTATTTTAATAGTACAGGCGTTTTTGGACGCAGTGATGCCCATGATGCCCATTTTTTTAAATTATTTATGTATTTATTTTTTTCTAAAGAAAGGGGGGTAATTTACATTTTTATACTTCTTTATATTTTTGATATTATTTTAGATATTTTTTTTATTTTCCTATCTTTTTTTATTGAATATTTCTGTACTTCCTAAGGGAATATAGAAAACCATAGATTGCTGATTTCTTATGTTGGCCTGCCACCTGCTGGCCGACATAAGAATTGCAGCTCTAATAAGCTAGGTCTCTTCAGAGAGACCCAGCCTATTAGATTTAATTACCGGCATCCCCGAACGCAGCATGGGGCGCATGCTTCTGGGTTTTTCACCATTTAGATATCGTGATCACACTTGATCACCACATCTTAGGGCTGTTTCACACGAGCTGATGCCGTTCGTGACATCTGCTCCGTGAATGACAGCCAAGACCCGATGCAGACTGCAGAAGCACGGAGCATTAACATGATTGATAATGCTCCATGCCTCTCTGTGATCCCTTTACTACGAAATCACAGTGAGATAAAGTTGTCACTGTGATTTCGTAGTAAAGAGATCACAGAGAGCCACGGAGCATTATCAATCATGCTAATGCTCCGTGCTTCTGCAGTCTGCATCGGGTCTTGGCTGTCATTCACGGAGCGGATGTCACGCACGGCATCCGCTCGTGTGAAACAGCCCTAAAGGCTGTAATGTCCGCGATCTGCATTATTGCCGGCCATGGCCATTAGCCGCTGTTTGAAACAGAAGAGACCCGCCGGCCATGCCGCCCGCTGTAAGTGCGAGCAGGCGCCATGTTTTAGGATTACACCAGTGCCCTACATGTACGGCGTTGGTAGCAAAAGGGTTAAATGAATGAAATGCAGCATATACTGAATCATTTTCCACAAAACTATATGTCATTCTGCTCAGCTGCTCCTGCTCTGTAACATGCTGTCTGCGGATTAATTAGCATTTTCAGGGTGACAGGTTCCATTTATTAATGAGCTAAAGTAGCCAAGACAGGAATGAGCCATAACAATAAGAGTTTTTGAACCACAGTAAGTAAAGGGCATTCTGGAGATGCTTCTGAGCTTGTGGTGACATGATCATGCAATGGATTCAATAATTAATTGACAGACTGAACGTTGAGGCAGCAGGCTCGCTGTCTAGGAGTTATGGTAGTACCACACACTGAATTGGAAACATCATATTTGGGTAAGTTAGTACAGTAGATGCTGGAAATGCACACTCACTTGTTGAAAAAGCATGATCTTTTTGAGGACATAGACACATTGGGGCTTATGTATCAAACTAATGTAAAGGAAATATGGCTTAGTTTCCCATATTAACCAATCAGATTCCACCTTTAATTTTCCAAAAAAGCTATGAAAAATGAAAGGTGGAATCTGATTGGTTGCTAAGGGAAACTAAGCCAGTTTTCCTTTATGCCAGTTTGATAAATATCCTCCGTTGTGAAGATTTACCAAAAATTTTGAAAAATTCGCAGATTTAAAAATTTCTATTTCTCAGCTTTTAAAACAGCTAGTGATACCTCATATAATAGTTATTTTTATGTTGGAATCATTTTGTAAATGTCATTTTTTTTTTTTTTTTTAGGACGTTAGAAGGCTTAGAATTTTACGTAGCAACTCTTAACATTTTTAAGAAAATTTCCAAAACCCACTTTTTAAGGACCATTTTAGGACTGAAGTCACTTTGTGGGACTTACATAGTAGAAAAGCCCCATAAAGGACCCCATTGTAGAAACTACACCCCTCAAGTTACTCAAAACTGATTTTACAAACTTTGTTAACCCTTTAGATGTTCCACAAGAATTAAAGGAAAATGGAGATTAAATTTCTAAATTTCACTTTTTTGACAGATTTTCCATTTTAATCAATGTTTTTTCTTTAACACATCGAGGGTTAACAGCCAAACAAAACTCAATATTTATTACACTAATCCTGCGGTTTACAGAAATACCCCCTATGTGGTCGTAAACTGCTGTATGGGCACATGGCAGAGCGCAGAAGAAAAGAAGCGCCGTATGGTTTTTGGAAGGCAGATTTTGCTGGACTGGTTTTTAGACACCATGCCCCATTTGAAGCCCCCTATGCACTCCTACAGTAGAAACTCCCAAAAAGTGACCCCATTTTGGAAGCTACAGGATAAAGAGACAGTTTTTTATTGTTACTATTTTGGGGTACATATGATTTTAAATTGTGCTATATTAAGTTTTTTGTGAGGCAAGGTAACCCAAAAATGGCTGTTTTGGCGCAGTTTTATTTTTTACAACATTCATCTGACAGGTTAGATCATGTGCTATTTTTATAGAGCAGGTTGTTACGGATGCAATGATATCAAATATGTCTACTTTGTTTGTTTCAGTTTTACACAATAAAGCATTTTTGAATGCTATATATTTTTTTATTTTTCGGCCGATCGTCTTGTGCAGGGGCTCGTTTTTTTTGCAGGAAGCGTTGACGTTATTATTGGTACCATTTTTGGGTACATATGATTTTTTTAGCATTAATTTTGTCACTTTATGGGGCAAGGTGACCAAAAAATTGGTTGTTTTTGCACAGTTTTTATTTATTTATTTTTACAGCATTCACCTGAGGGGATAAAACATGTGATATTTTTAAAGAGCAGGTCGTTACGGACAAGGAAGTACCTAATATGTATACTATTTCTTATTTATTTAAGTTTTACACAATAATACCATTTTTGAAACAAAAAAAATATGTTTTAGTGTCTCCATAGTCTGAGAGCCATAGCTTTTATAGTTGTTGGCCGATTTTCTTAGGTAGGGTCTCATTTTTTGCAAGATGAGGAGATGGTGTGATTGGTACTATTTTGGGGGGCATATGTCTTTTTGATCGCTTGGTGTTGCAATTTTTGTGCTGTAAGATGACAAAAAATTGCTAGTTTGACACAGTTTGTATTTATTTTTACTGTGTTTATCGGACGGGGTGGATCATGTGATATATTTATATAGCCGGTCATTACAGATGCGGTGATACCTAATATGTGTATGTTTTTTTTTTTCTATTTTTTATTATACAATCTGGGGGAAAAAGGCGTTTTTTTTTTTTTTTTTTACTTGAAACTTTTTTTTATTATAAACACTTTTTTTAAACTTTTTTTAAAAACTTTATTTCTGTCCCACTCTGGGACTTCAACTTTTAGGGGTCTAATACCCTCTGCAATGCATTACAATACATCTGTATTGTAATACATTGCCTGGGGCTGGATCTCCTCGGTTTCCATAGAAGGCAGGTCCCGATGCCTTGCAAGGCATTGGGCAGCCTGTGCATGGCATCGGGCTGCCTTCTCACCCATCGGGTCCCTACTACAACAGCACAGGGACCTGATGAGCTCCCTCACCCACCGCAAATACTTTCTATGCCGCAGTCAGTGTTGACCAAGGAATAGAAGGAGTTAATACACCAGCATCGGCTTTTACAGCGATGCCAGCGGATACAGCAGGGGCCCGGATATCAGGGACTGCTGGGCCCCTGCAGTGATTGGGCGCACACTGCTCCGACGTCCGCCCGATCACCATGACATAATAGAACGTCAAAATGCGGCAAGTAATCATGACATATTATTACGTCATGTGTCGGGAAGGGGTTAAAGACACTCCCCAGTTTATTATAATAGATGCAATCAGATAGCTGAGATGACTTCTAGGTATAGAGGAACGCTAGCCAGTATCTTCTTTTCCCCAGGACCTATCTTCTCAAAGATAATATTTGAATGTACAGTGCCTTGCAAAAGTATTCACCCCCCTTGACTTTTTTTTGTGTTTTAGTGCCTCACAACCTGGAATTAACGTGGATTGTTTGAGGATTTGCATCGTTTAATTTACAGAACATGCCCACAACTTTGAAGATGCTTTTTTTTTTCTATTGTGAAGCAAACAACAAATAGGACAAAATAACAGAAAAAGTTAATGTGCATAACTATTCACCCCCCTAAAGTCAATACTTTGTAGAGCTACCTTTTGCGGCAATAACAGCTCCAAGTCGCTTTGGATAAGTCTCTATGAGCTTGCCACATCTTACTCCTGGGGTTTTTGTCCATTCCTCTTTGCAAAACTCCTCCAGCTCCTTCAAGTTAGATGGTTTGCGCTTGTGAACAGCAATCTTTAAGTCTAACCACACATTTTCTATTGGATTGAGATCTAGGCCATTCCAACACATTTACATGTTTCCCCTTAAACCACTCAAGTGTTGCTTTAGCAGTGTGTTTGGAGTCATTGTCCTGCTGGAAGGTGAACCTCCGTCCTAGCCTCAAATCATGCACAGAGTGCTACTGGTTTTGCTGAAGAATAATATCCCTGTATTTAGCACCATCCATCTTTCCCTCAACTCTGACCAGTTTCCGAGTACCGGCTGCTGAAAAACATCCCCACAGCATGATGCTGCCACCACCATGTTTCACTGTGGGGATGGTGTTCTTTGAGTGATGTGATGTGTTGGGTTTGCACCAGACATAGCGTTTTCTTTGATGGCTGAAAAGTTACATTTTAGTTTCATCAGACCAGAGCACCTTCCTCCATACATTTTGGGAGTCTCCCTCATGCCTTTTAGCAAACTCACAGCGTGCCTTTTTGTTTTTAGCTGAAAGTAATGGCTTTCTTCTGGCCACTGTCATAAAGCCCAACTCTATGGAGCGTATGGCTTATTGTCGTCCTATGTACAGATACTCCAGTCTCTGCTGTGGAACTCTGTAGCTCCTACAGGGTTACCTTAGGTTTCTGCGCTGCCTCTCTGATTAATGCCCTCCTTGCCCGGCCCGTGAGTTTTGGTGGGCGGCTGTCTCTTGGCAGGTTTTCTGTTGTGCCATGTTCTTTCCATTTGGTTATAATAGATTTGATGGTGCTCCTGGGGATCATCAAAGATTTGGATATGTTTGTATAACCTAACCCTGACTTGTACTCAGTGGTGTATCTATCACAAGGCCTAGGGCGGCACTTGCCAATGGGGTGGCAAAATGCCTTGTTTACTTAGTGATAGTTACACAATATGCTAAATATATTTTTTGCCCCTTGTACGATCCGGGGGTCGTCTTATACAGATCCGATGGTATATTCTAACCTCCAGGTGTTCCCATGGTGACGGGACGCTTGCCTGGGGGTTAGAATATACCATCGGATCTGAGTTTTCATGATCTCAGTGAGATCGCGAAAACTCAAATCCGATGGTATATTCTAACCCCCAGGCGTTCCCATGGTGACGGGGAAGCTTGCCTGGGGGTAAGAATATACAGGGCCACGCCGCTCACAGGAGTACATTTATAAACTGTAATCATTAACTTTAACTTTAATCATCGCTGATCTCTTTACTTGGATACCTTACTCTTAGCTCCGGTAACAGCAGGCAGTGCGGGCGGCGCTCACTCACTGACATCACGTGCCTGCTCCTCCCACTAGGCGGGGCAAGCGTGTGACGTCAGTGAGTGAGCGCCGCCCGCACTGCCTGCTGTTACCGGAGCTGAGAGTAAGGTATCCAAGTAAAGAGATCAGCGATGATTAAAGTTAAAGTTAATGATTACAGTTTATAAATGTACTCCTGTGAGCGGCGTGGCCCTCACAGGAGTACAGGGGGATCTGTGGATGGCACTGTTTAGGGGAGGGGGATCTGTGGATGGCACTGTTTAGGGGGGGATCTGTGGATGGTACTATTTAGGGGGGATCTGTGGATGCCACTGTTTAGGGGGATCTGTGGATGCAGTGGCGTAGGGATCGCCATAGCAACCATAGCAGTGGCTATGGGGCCCTACGCCACTGGGGGCCCTCCGGGCCACCTTCTGTTGTTTTGTTTTTTTTGACACACACACTACAAACAGCAGCCAGGCCAGAGCCGCGGACCGCCCGCCCACTACACTAGTGTAGTGGGCGGGGCGCGGGCGGTCCGCGGCTCAGGCTTGGCTGGGGAGGAGTCAGGACTGGAGCAGGGCGCACGCAGGGCCGGGCCAACACAGAGGCTGGGGAGGCTCCAGCCAGGCCACGGAGTAAAGAAGATCCGATCATATTCTAACCCCCAGGCGTTCCCATGGTGACGGGGACGCTTGCCTGGGGGTTAGAATATACCATCGGATCTGAGTTTTCACGCTCTCAGTGAGAGCGTGAAAACTCAAATCCGATGGTATATTCTAACCCCCAGGCGTTCCCATGGTGACATGGTAACTTGAACTTTAATCATTTACATTGCTGAATGCTGATCTCTTTACTTGCATTGAATACCTTACTCTGTCTTAGCTCCGGTAACGGTAACAGCAGGCAGTGCGGGGGGCGGTGCTCACTCACTGACGTCACGCGCCTGCTCCTCCCACTAGGCGGCGCAGGCGCGTGACGTCAGTGAGTGAGCGCCGCCCGCCCGCACTGCCTGCTGTACCGTTACCAGAGCTAAGACAGAGTAAGATATCCAATCCAAGTAAAGAGATCAGCATTCAGCAATGTCAATGATTAAAGTTCAAGTTACTAATTAGTTTATAAATGTGCTCCTGTGAGCGTCGGGGAGGGGGATCTGTGGATGGCACTATTTAGGGGAGAGGGATCTGTGGATGGCACTGTTTAGGGGAGAGGGATCTGTGGATGGCACTGTTTAGGAGAGGGGGATCTGTGGATGAAACTATTTAGGGGAGGGGGATCTGCGGATGGCACTCTTTAGGGGAGGGGGATCTGTGGATGGCACTATTTAGGGGAGAGGGATCTGTGGATGGCACAGTTTAGGGGAGGGAGATCTGTGGATGGCACTGTTTAGGGGAGGGGGATCTGTGGATGGCACTGTTTAGGGGAGAGGGATCTGTGGATGGCACTGTTTAGGGGAGGGGATCTGTGGATGGCACTGTTTAGGGGAGGGGGATCTGTGGATGGCACTGTTTAGGGGAGAGGGATCCGTGGATGGCACTGTTTAGGGGAGGGGGATCTGTGGATGGCACTATTTAGGGAAGGGGGATCTGTGGATGGCACTGTTTAGGGGAGAGGGATCTGTGGATGGCACTATTTAGGGGAGGGGGCCGGGGGATCTGTGGATGGCACTGTTTAGGGGAGGGAGATCTGTGGATGGCACTGTTTAGGGGAGGGGGATCTGTGGATGGCACTGTTTAGGGGAGAGGGATCTGTGGATGGCACTATTTAGGGGAGGGGGATCTGTGGATGGCACTGTTTAGGGGAGGGGGATCTGTGGATGGCACTGTTTAGGGGAGGGGGATCTGTGGATGGCACTGTTTAGGGGAGGGGGATCTGTGGATGGCACTGTTTAGGGGAGGGGGATCTGTGGATGGCACTGTTTAGGGGAGGGGGATCTGTGGATGGCATTGGGGGGGGCCCATAAAATTATTTTTGCTATGGGGCCCATGCATTTCTAGCTACGCCCCTGTGTGGATGGCACTATTTAAGGGGTATCTGTGGATGCCACTGTTTAGGGGGGAATCTGTGGATGGCACTGTTTAGGGGAGGGGGATCTGTGGATGTCACTGTTTGGGGGGGATCTGTGGATGGCACTATCTAGGGGGGATCTGTGGATGCCACTGTTTAGGGGGGATCTGTGGATGCCACTGTTTAGGGGAAGGGGATCTGTGGATGTCACTGTTTAGGGGGGGTTCTGTGGATGGCACTGTTTAGGGGGGGTCTGTGGATGGCACTGTTTAGGGGGATCTGTGGGAGGCACTGTTTAGGGGAGGGGGGTCTGTGGATGGCATTGTTTAGGGGGGATATGTGGATGGCACTGTTTAGGGGGGATCTGTGGATGGCACTGTTTAGGGGAGGTGGATCTGTGGATGGAACTGATTAGGGGGGGATCGGTGGATGGCACTGTTTAGGGAGGGATCTGTGGATACCACTGTTTAGGGGATCTGTGGATGGCACTGTTTAGGGGGGATCTGTGGATGGCACTGTTATGGGTAGGGGGATCTGTGGATGACACTGTCATGGGGTGGATCTGTGGATGACACATATAGCATAAGATGCTATATAGTGTCATCCATAGATCCCCCCATAGCAGTGTCATCCACTGATCCCCCTCCCCATAGCAGTGTCATCCACAGATCCCCCTCCCCATAACAATGCCATCCACAGATCCCCCTCTCATAACAGTGCCATCCACAGATCCCAGTCAGTTCCCTGGACTGGAGAAGATCATCTTGAAGACAGGGAGGGCTGGGCGTTCAGGGGTAGTCTTATACGGCAAGTATAGCCCAAAACCTTTATTTTAAATGGAAAAGTTGGGGGTTGTCTTATACACCCGGTCGTCTTATACGCCGGAAAATACGGTACTTCCTTCTCCTCCTGACTTCCTCCCGACCTTCCCTTGCCTTTTGCGTCCGCGCGTTGCCGTCGTGACGTCACATGGGCCGGCAACTCTTGGGTGAGCCTTAGCTTCTGCAAGTGCAGAACAGATCCTGCACACGGTCACCATGAACAAGTCGTGAGGCCAGGCCCCGGCCACCGATGCACTGATCCCTGAGCCTGCTGTCTTCAAAAACTGTAAGTACCTAAATTACAGTAATTCACAAAAAATCTATTACTTAGTTGTTTTATGGGGTAAGGGGGTTGGGACCCGTTGGGGGGTTAGAGGGGGGAGAATTAGGGAGGGGTTAATACTGTACTATCTCTAGCTGCACATTGTTTTAAAAAAATAAATAAAAAGTAATCTGTAAAATACATTTGTGTTAGAAATTGTGCTTTTTTTTTTTTCAGAGTGGTGAATGTGGACGCGATGACGTGAGGTGGTAGCGTTGCGCTCTCCCCTCCTCCTCCAACGTCGGATCTCCTCTGCAGCATGTGTGGACGCCGTGTCTGATCGTGGCAGTGTGAGCTGCCTGACTATCTTCGCTCTCCTGACGTTTTTTGCGGAGCTTTCACTGTACTGGGAATTACTCGACTGGAACTAATCGACTGTCGGCTTGCCCTTGCCTGTGTGGGGGTGGAAGCGCCGGCGTCTATGTCCGGTGGTACTCCCCCCATGTGTCTCCTGTGTCTCCTGGCCGTGACCCCTTAGTGAATGGATGTTTTCTGAACTCCTGCGCCTGGCCTTTCCTGCTACTCTACCTGTCCGAATTTGATCCTGCCTACATAGCTGCTTCTGGCTGCTCCAGCGGTGGCCCCATTCCTCTGGGTGTGCAGCTGTCCTGCTGTGTACCTTGGACTTGCTCTGTGGGTTGAAATCCTAATGGGACACTCTTTGAAGACCCCGGATTGGTGAGATCTACCCCTGTTATTTTCCCCTGGTCTGGATCCCTCCTTTTGCTGTCTTCCTTGTTTCTCCTGGTGTCTCGCTGCCTCACCTAACCCCACTAAACTACTCCCAACCCCACTGAACTTTAGTTTTAAACCCCTTCTCCCAGTTCTTTTTTTCTCTCAAATAAATTATAATACTAACTCCTTTTGTTGAAGCTTGAGGGCCGGAAGGAAGGAAAAGCAGAAAAAAAGAAGAGATAGTAAAATTTATAATGGGACAGGGGAAGAAAAAAGCAAAAGAAAGGGCGCAAAAAAAATATAAAAAATGAATAATAATAATAACTAGAAGGTGTCGTTTCTGAAGCAACCACAGGATGTTGGCTTGAAATCTGATTGGCTGTTGGTGGCTCCACCCACTTTTTTGAATTTGAATCCCAGTCCTCCAGTGACCAACTGTGCCAAGTTTGAAGACTGTGCCAATACGGGGTGGTTGCACCTAAGGGTCGGGTGGTTGCACCTAAGGGTCGGGGTGGTTGCACCTAAGGGTCGGGGTGGTTGCACCTAAGGGTCGGGGTCGTTGCACCTAAGGGTCGGGGTGGTTGCACCTAAGGGTCGGAGTGGTTGCACCTAAGGGTCGGGGTGGTTGCACCTAAGGGTAGGGGTGGTTGCACCTAAGGGTCGGGGTGGTTGCACCTAAGGGTCGGGGTGGTTGCACCACTTTTTTGAATTTGAATCCCAGTCCTCCAATCACCAACCGTGCCAAGTTTGAAGACTGTGCCAATAAAAGTCTAAGAGCAGCGGCAGTTTTAAATTTTCCTATTAAAACAACTGACTAAAATTTGATTGGCCGTTGTAGACTCCGCCCACTTCTTATAAATTTTAACCTTTGTCACACACTGACCCACCCTGCCGAGTTTAGGTGCTGTGGCTTAAATACTGTGAGAATGACAGCTTTTTAAAGGTTTCTCATTGAAGTCAATAGGGAAAATCTGATTGGTTATTGTAGACTCCGCCCACTTTTTAATGTCCCTAAAATGTGACATAAATTTTCTGGTTGACCCCATGACTAAGTGACCCAAGTTTGGTGAGTTTCACTCCGAAGCTGTATGAGTGACAAACGTTTGCATTTTTCCAATAAAACTCTATGGGAAAAAAAGAGGTTTTCGGGGGCCCGCTTCAGGGGCCCGGAGGGTGGGATCGGTTAACAAAGCACAAGCAAGATACTCGGGTATGTGCCGACCAAGAGTGCAAAGTTAGGTATTTATACTCCTAAATCTGTGCGAGGAGTAGCAATTTGAACGTCTCATTATAGTCAATGGGGAGAATTTGATTGGTTCTGTGTGGCCCCGCCCACATTTTAGGGTCTCCGAAATGTTCTAACAAATTGCGCGTTGACCCCATGACTAAGTGACCCAAGTTTGGTGACTTTAGTTTAAAATCTGTGCGACTGGGAGCGATTTGAAAATTTCCCCTGTCAAAGTCAATGGGAAAAACTTGGATTTTGGGGGCCCGTCCCAGGGGCCCGGAGGGTGGGATCGGTTAACAAAGCACAAGCAAGGTACTAGGGTGGGTGCTAACCAAGTCTGCAAAGTTTGGAATTTGTACTCCTAAAAATGTGAGAGGAGTAGCAATTTGAAGGTCTCATTACAGTCAATGGGGAGATTTTGATTGGTTCTGTGTGGCCCCGCCCACTTTTTGGGGTCCCCGAAATGTGCCAAAAATTTTCGGGTTGACCCCATGAGTAAGTGACCCAAGTTTGGTGACTTTAGCGTCAAAGCCTGGCGAGTGGGAGTGATTTGAAAATTTACCCTGTCAAAGTCTATGGGAAAAAAGGGGGCTTCCGGGGCCCGCCACGGGGGCCCCGGGGGTGGGATCGCTTATAAAAGCACAAGCAACTCGAGTCGCTATAGGTCGAAGAAGTGTAGAAAGTTTGGGGTATGTAGCCCCAAAACTGTAGGAGGAGTAGCGTATAGAAAACGCCGCTAAGAATAATAATAATAAAAACTAGGTGTCGTTTCTGAAGAAACCACAGGATGTTGGCTTGAAATCTGATTGGCTGTTGGTGGCTCCACCCACTTTTTTGAATTTGAATCCCAGTCCTCCAGTGACCAACTGTGCCAAGTTTGAAGACTGTACCAATAAAAGTCTAAAAGCAGCGGCAGTTTTAAATTTTCCTATTAAAACAACTGACTAAAATTTGATTGGCCGTTGAAGACTCCGCCCACTTTTTATAACTTTTAACCTTTGTCACACACTGACCCACCCTGCCGAGTTTGGGTGCTGTGGCTTAAATACTGTGAGAATGACAGCTTTTTAAAGGTTTCTCATTAAAGTCAATAGGGAAAATCTGATTGGTTGTTGTAGACTCCGCCCACTTTTTAATGTCCCCAAAATGTGACATAAATTTTCAGGTTGACCCCATGACTAAGTGACCCAAGTTTGGTGAGTTTCACTCCGAAGCTGTATGAGTGGCAAACGTTTGCATTTTTCCAATAACACTCTATGGGAAAAAAAGAGGTTTTCGGGGGCCCGCCCCAGGGGCCCGGAGGGTGGGATCGGTTAACAAAGCACAAGCAAGATACTCGGGTATGTACCGACCAAGAGTGCAAAGTTCGGTATTTATACTCCTAAATCTGTGGGAGGAGTAGCAATTTGAACGTCTCATTATAGTCAATGGGGAGAATTTGATTGGTTCTGTGTGGCCCCGCCCACATTTTAGGGTCTTCGAAATGTTCTAACAAATTGCGCGTTGACCCCATGACTAAGTGACCCAAGTTTGGTGACTTTAGTTTAAAATCTGTGCGACTGGGAGCGATTTGAAAATTTCCCCTGTCAAAGTCAATGGGAAAAACTTGGATTTTGGGGGCCCGTCCCAGGGGCCCGGAGGGTGGGATCGGTTAACAAAGCACAAGCAAGGTACTAGGGTGGGTGTTAACCAAGTCTGCAAAGTTTGGAATTTGTACTCCTAAAAATGTGAGAGGAGTAGCAATTTGAAGGTCTCATTACAGTCAATGGGGAGATTTTGATTGGTTCTGTGTGGCCCCGCCCACTTTTCGGGGTGCCCGAAATGTGCCAAAAATTTTCGGGTTGATCCCATTACTAAGTGACTCAAGTTTGGTGACTTTAGCTTCAAAGGCTGGCGAGTGGGAGCGATTTGAAAATGTACCCTGTCAAAGTCTATGGGAAAAAAGGGGGCTTCCGGGGCCCGCCACGGGGGCCCCGGGGGTGGGATCGCTTATAAAAGCACAAGCAACTCGAGTCGCTATAGGTCGAAGAAGTGTAGAAAATTTGGGGTATGTAGCCCCAAAACTGTAGGAGGAGTAGCGTATAGAAAACGCGGCTAAGAATAAAAATAATAATAATAAGCTGAAACGCTTTTTGACTATCGAATAACAATATGTTGGCTTTTTCAAGCCAACATAATAATAAGCTGAAACGCTTTTTGACTATCGAATAACAATATGTTGGCTTTTACAAGCCAACATAATAAAAGGGTGAAAACAATTGAAAAGGAAAGAAGGAAAAAAAAAAAAGGAAAAAAAGACCAGGGAAGATAATGGAGAAGTAAAAAAAAAAGGAGGGGCGGTGAGGAGAGAGACCGAAGAATAAAAAAAAAAAGGACTATTCAAAGGAGACTAGAGGGGAAAAAAAAAAGGGAGAAGAAAAACAACAGCAAAAAAAAAAGGCAGGACAGAAACAAATAGAGTCCTTCAGAATTGATAAATTTTTGAGATCACCAAATTTGAGTACCAGGTCGGGTCCAAAAGGGAGGCAGGACATTAATCTAAGAAATAATACTCCTGAACATAGATCGGAGGAGGCACCTGAGGGGGACCCCCATATCGGCGATGGGGAGATGCTTATGGACGACTCCTCCCCAATAGAAGAGATTCTATCTATTGTTAAAAATAACGGAAAGGCGATACAAAACATTGCGGTTCAATTACGGTCAGTACAGACAGACGTCCTCATTATAAAAGATGATTTGATAAAGATTCGTGATAAAATCAAAGAATTAGAAAACACAGTGAATGACACAGAGAAAGAGGTGAAAATATTAAAAGAGGAGAATGCAATATTAAAAAATGATTATAATCACCTGGAAAAATAAATGGTGGATTTAGAAGATCGGTTAAGAAGATGCAATGTCCGAATTATCGGCCTACCAGAATCTTCAGATGATAAAGATTTAGTAGGAATGTTACAATCTATAATCTTGGATAATTTTGGGAAGGAACATTTTTCACCATTGTTTCTAATTGAAAGGGCCCATCGAATCCCTGGTGGAAAACCTACTTTGGGGAGGCCTCCAAGGACTGCAATTATCAAGATGTTAGCCGCCTGTGATAGAGATATGATCCTCAGGCGAGCACGGAATTCTCCTCCGATTTTGTATAATGGGTCTAAACTCCTTTTTTTTCCTGATTTCTCCAAAGAGGTTCAAGACAAGAGACGCACTTTTTTCGATGTTAAAAAATGCCTTCAGGGCAAGGATATTAAATACTCCTTTTTGTATCCAGCCAAATTAAGGATTGTGTTTAATGATACTGTGTGTTTTTTTTTTATACTCCAGATGCGGCCACTGATTGGCTAGATAGGAAAAATAAAATAAAAAAGTGTTTTTTATTGATTGAGGGAGGTTCGGCTGAGGGAGTGGGGGAGGGATGGTCCTAGTTGAGAGTTCTGTTACTTTTTGTTACAGATCAAGGGGGATTTGGGATTTGTGGTTGGTGGAGGGGGGGAGTGATTGGGGAGGGTGGGCTATGGTGCGTCCTTTTTCTTTAGAGGTGGGGAGCGGAGTGATGCCAGGGACTCTACTAACTGGAAGTTTTATTATTAAATAATGGCTACAAGAATACTAACATGAAATGTTCGCGGTCTTGGGGAGAAGAAAAAAAGGCAGGTGGTTCTAGATTTGATACGGAGACACTTGCCAGCTATAGTTAGCCTAGTAGAAACCCACTTTACACAGGACGATCTTATGTCTAGGGGGGAGGTGGGCCACCCAGGTCTACAATTCTACATATACCAGTTACTCTAGAGGAGTTACTGTTTTAATTCATAAACAGATTAACTTTATATGTTTGACATCTTTTGTTGATAGACAGGGGAGATATGTCTTCCTCCATGGTAGGTTAGAGGGCAAGTTATGTATTTTGGCCTTTGTTTATATCCCTCCTCCTTTCTCTATGCAAATAATGACCTCCTTGATGGCTTTTGTGGATCAGTGGCCTCAATGTATGGTAGTGGTCAATGGGAATTTCAATTGTGTTATGAACCCTGAGGCGGATAGGATTTCTAGAGGGGGGAACGGTTATTTTCCGTCCCAGGGGTCCCCTTTGGCTCGGTTTTGCCAAGAGGTGGGTGTGGCGAAACCAACCTCGCCACTGGGTGCTGGAGAAGCCTGGTTGCCCCAGGATTACGGGCCCTCGCATCAACCCATGCTAAACTTAAACCCCATGGCGATTTGACTGTGTTTGTGGGATCTGAGCGCTGTTCGGATATATTGAGTGCTCAGATCCAAGCCATCTGGGGATAAGTTGAATGTGGGGGTTCTGTTCAGTTTGATAGGAGTTATGTATTTTTGTGTAGTTTTACTGTTGTGAATAGAGGTATTTTCTGTACCTAGTTGGCTTACCACACCCAGTTAAGCTAATTATCTCACACAGCCTAACTCTGTAAAAACTGGTTTTGGGCAGAAAAGCCATGCTTCCTTTGTTCACAAAGGACTTTTACTAACTTTTGAACCCCCGTTTCTAATTCGTGCCATTTTTGGATATGTTAAATGTCTGTGTTTACTGTAATGGTTGTGACATTGTATATTTGAATAGTGATTTCTATCCTCACGTGTGTATTGGCGATTTCCCTTTGTCCTGAGAGATAATTGAATTACTCCTCGGTTGTCTCCAGGACAGAAGACATTGTTTAAAACGATGTATTCTCCTGCCTGTGATAATTAAATCAACCCATTGTGTAAGGTAATTGTATCACAGGCAGAGGGGAGGATTTTGTATGGGAGTGTTTTACTGTATTGTACGTGTTTATTGGTTGTTTTTACAAATCCCTGTGGGTGGTACTAATGTGTAACAATGTTATATAAGAACAATAAACACACAGCTCTGGCTGTCCACTGCTTTACCCTCAACACGGAGCTTGGTCTCGTTCTTGGAGGGATTCACTGTATGGTGTTAGAGACTGATTGCTAGGAGTGTAAGCCGCTTGGGTGCGTTTTCTATTCGTCTGCTAGCAGCTATTCGTGAGGTTCCGTTCGGAGTTTGGAGCATTCCCTCTTATGCCGTTCGGGAGTTTGGTGTTCTGTAAGTAGCTGTGCCTGTAGCTCTGGAAGGGGAAGATCGCCTAAACGGTTTTAACCCCTTTTATGCCCGGGGTGCCATAACAGTGGGCCTCGTGGTTGTTTGGGAATACCTATCCAAGGGAAAAAGAGCTTACTCCTGTGTTAGTAAATCGGGAAATTCTATGTCTACAATTGATCCGGCCCTGATAAACAAGGGATACCTGAATTGTATTAAACGGATGAAATACGAGACCAGATCCGTATCTGACCATGTTCCCTTTTTTATAGAGCTATGTATGGTCAGGAACAATGTTAGACTGAAACCCCCTTTTAGATTGAATCCCCATTGGATATTAATACTTGACATCATAATCAGATAACAAAGGAGATCATTTCCTTTTGGGATAACAATATCTTTTCAGCTAAATCCCAATTTGTTTGGGATGCATTTAAAGCGGTTACGAGAGGAATTTTTATTAGTACAATTGCTGATCTAACTAAGCGTTATTCAAAGAGGGAGAAAGAACTGGAGGAAGCAGCCGCGGCTGGAATGGCTGGCTTTATTAGGTTAAAAAGAGAGGAAGCTAGAGAGACTATGCAGAGGACTAGACAGGTTTTCTCTGATTTCCTTTTGGATAAAGCGCAACAGAGGTTATTCTTTAGAGGACAAAAATATTTTTCTGAGGCAGGACGTCCTGGGAATATGCTGGCCAGGGTAATAGCTAGTCAGGATACAAAAAAAGAGATTTGCAGTATTCGTGCCCCGGATCGGACAATTATTGAGAATCAGGAGGGAATAATAGAAATATTTATAGATTCTGTGAATTGTATAAATCAGAGAGTGTTCTCTCAGAGGAAATGATGGACTCATACTTGGATTCTATTTCCCTCTCAGCGCTTACAGATAGTCAAAAAGAACGTTTGGAGATGGATTTGTCTCTTCAGGAGATAGAGGAAGCAATGGACTCCTGTTCAGGTAATTCCTCCCCTGGACTGGATGGACTCCCGTATGAGTTTTATCGTAAATATAGGGAGGTGATTCTTCCCCATCTGTGGAGAACGCTCTCTAATTCAATAAAGGAGGAAGCTCTTCCAGAAACAATGACAGAGGCGGTGATTACAGTGATATTAAAGAAGGGTAAAGACCCCAATGATTTGGGGTCATATAGACCTATCTCTCTCCTTAACACAGATGTTAAACTACTGGCTAAAATCTTGGCGCAGAGGTTATCCAGTGTTATGACATCAATTATACACCCAGACCAAAATGGGTTTATGCCTAATAAAGAGACCCATTACAATCTCCATCGGCTTTTTGCCAATCTGCAGACTTTTGGAGGGTCTTCTCGTTCCATATTGTCTATTGACGCCTCCAATGCCTTCGATAGGGTTGAGTGGGGGTTACTTTCGAGAGTGTTTCTTAAGATGGGCTTCGGCCCCAGATTTACTAATATGATTAAACTTCTGTAAACATCTCCCACTGCAAGATTGAATATAAATGGCAATCTTACAAGAAGTTTCTGTATGACTAGAGGCACTCTTCAGGGATGTCCACTCTCTCCTCTTCTATTTGATATCTATATTGAGCCCCTGGCTGCTAGGGTCAGACAAGACCCCAGGATTTTAGGGTTTGGGGTATTAGGAACGGAAGATCGCATTTCACTATATGCAGATGATATCCTATTTTATGTTCAACAGACTCAAGTTAACTTGTTATATATTATTCAAATGATCAATCAGTTTGGAGAAGTCTCAGGTCTGGATGTAAATTGGGAAAAAAATACACTTATGCTATTGGATAATATGTCCTTAGATAAATCTGCACTCCCCACGTTAAAAGTCCTTTCAGTATTTAGGTATTACAATTTCTCCAAGGGTGGAAGATTTTGTCCCGCTGAATCTAATGCCATTGATAAATAAGTTGAGGTCTAAAATAACAACATGGCTTCGCTTATCGTTATCAAAGGCCGATATAATATCTTTAGTTAAGATGGTGATTCTCCCCCAGCTACTTTATCTCTTTAGGAACTCTCCAGTTTGGATCGGGGATAGGTTCTTTAAATTAATGGAGAGAATTATTAACGATCTACTCTGGGGGAGGAAACGTGACAAACTTAAATTAGAGCATTGGTATAAACCCTTGGAGAGGGGAGGACTTAATATCCCCTGCTTCAAGGGATACTTCTTGGCCATTCAGCATTGCTTTTTCCGGAAATGGAATGATAGCCTGCTATTTAGGCATTTTCTGAATAAATCCCCATATGATAACTTTTTTTCGTTCTTGGAGTCAGATCAATTGACCTACTCCGATAAGGAATTTAAATCCGCCAGCAATCTTTTTATGAAGTCATGGTATTGTATTCGATTTTGGTTTGGATTGAAGGGTTCAATAGGATGCACTCCTTTGTGGTATAACAGGCACTTTCAAACTTTAGTTGAATTAGGTAGAGATCCATATTGGCAAAAAAGTAATATATTACACGTCACACAGGTAGTAGGTAATGGGGATATAGTTTCATTTACTGTATTATCACAAAAATAAAAATCACAGAAATTAACATGGTTTCGTTACCTACAGTTATGATCGGCACTATTAAGTATTAAAAAAAAAGATAGGCTTGAAATACACACTTCTACACAGTTTAATGATTTGATAGGGAATTTGGGGTATAGGATGAAGATTTCCCAACTTTACAGAAATATAATTAGAGCACGATTTGTAGATACCATTTCTCCAGGACAGAGGGCTTGAATGAATGTGCAATGACTTCTCTGGATGACAGGGAAGAGGTATTTCAGGATTTAAAAGTGGTTTCGCATAATTTCAATCACGTTGTGGTGCAGTTTAATATTTTGCATAGACTCTATGTTACACCTCTTTGGCTTAGGAGATGTGGTATTAGGAGTGATTCCAACTGCCCGAGGTGTGATACTCTTGATGCAGATTATTTGCATATTTTCTGGTTCTGTTCAGTGTTGAAACAGTATTTGTGGAATATTCATGAATACATAGAGGGATAAAGGATACCCTTTACTGCTGAATGTTGGGTATTGGGTAATCTTGCCAAGGTGGGATGCCAGTGGGATAAAAAAAAACTTCTCTATAAGATAATGTTTTTGGCCCGAGATGCTCCTAGTATGAATATATGGTTAAACATGATAAACACTAATAAGAAATATGAATATATTTTATATTAGCGAGACAAAATGGCTTAGAATTTGGGGAAATTGGAGCCCTTAGAGCTTCCTCCGCTCTCTTTAGCTCTCTAGTCCTCTTCATCTCTCCCCCGTCTTGTTACGGGGCGGAGGCGGTGAGGGAGGACGCACCATGGGAGGGGATTGGGAGGTTACTTTTGTATGGAAAAAATGTTAATATTTATATATTTTTATTTTATTGTTAAGATTTGAAACACAATAAAGAAAAAAAAGTTGTGCTTTTTTAATTTTTAGAATAATGATACAGCCATTTTATTTAATGTATTTGTGCTAATTTCTGTGCTGTTTGGAGGAGGGGGTGAGGGGCAGTATTACACAATCTTTATATATTTTTTTATACATATACAGATTGTGTAATACTGCCCCTCACCCCCCTCCAACCAACACAGAAATTAGCACAAATGTATTAAATAAGATGGCTGCCTGTATCATTATTCTAAAAATTAAAAAAGCGCAACTTCTGACACACATACTTTGTATTTTACAGATTTGTATATATTTTTTATACATCTGCAAAATACAAAATATTTGTGTCATACTAGGAATGTGCATAGTTTTTTTTTTTAAATTACTTTTTTCGATGATAGACATTTTATTTTATTTCATACATACATTTGTGATGATTCTTTTACAGAAAGGAAGATGTGAAGCTCTAACAGGAGAGGGTGGGGCCTAAAGAGGAAGGGTTGGGGTTTACAGAGGAAGGGGTTTGGCCTTGACAGGAAGCGGTGGGTCAAATTTATATTAGGGGGGTGCCCGAGTTTAGTCTCGCCTAGTGCAGCACAAAACCAAGATGCACCACTGCTTGTACTTCTCAACAACATTGTCCCTTACTTGTTTTGGAGAGTTCCTTGGTCTTCATGGCAGTGTTTGGTTAATGATGCCTCTTGCTTAGATTTTGCAGCCTCTGGGGCCTTTCAAAAAAGGTGTGCATATGTAATGACAGATCATGTGACACTTAGATTGCACACAGGTGGACATCATTTCGCTAATTATGTGACTTCTGAAGGTAATTGGTTGCACCGGAGCTTTTTATGGGCTTCCTAACAAAGGGGGTGAATACATATGCACATGCCAATTTTCTGTTTTCTATTTCTAAACAATAGTTTTATTTATATATTTTTATCATTTGACTTCACCAACTTAGACTATTGTGTTTTGATCCATCACATAAAATTCAGATTAACAAAACATTGAACTTAAGGCTGTAATGTAACAAAACATGAAAAAATTCAAGGGGGTGAATACTTTTGCAAGACACTGTATCTGTACGGTGGGCCCCCAAAATACATTTTACTGGTGGGCCCTGGGCAACCCAGTATTACACTGGCTATACCTTATCCTTCATCATTCTTGATGGACTAGTGATATGCCACCAATGTCTCAGGTGACAAAACCCCTTTAAGAAGGAAAATGCTAGAACCGGGACTGAGTTGCAAACAAGTATTGTGTTTTACATATTATGGGTACATCGTTATTTTCTCTATTTGAAGATATATATTGAAGGGACCATCTGGAACTAGAAAATTTAATTTCCCCTAGGCAGTTTTTGCATAAGCTATGAAGGTACTATTTTAAAATTTCTCTTTAAAAAGTCTCACAAACCTAATATTTTCAGGCAATGTTTTAGGCAAAATAAGCAATCAGTGAGTCTGCTTTTAAGAGAATGCCAGCTACCAATATGTTAATGCTTTGTAAACTGCTGTCTGAAAGAGTTCAATCTGGAACTGGGCCCTTTAGGCAGCAGTAACCATAAAATAAGGCAGTAATTGCAGCTGAGCGTGCATCATATCTGGTTCACAACAACAGCTCATTGTTCATTATTTCCATGAATGCGGACTGGGCCATGTGTGCATCTCATGACTTTTATTTTGAATGGTGGATATCTCGAATATCATCATATGCGCTGCTAGAGGCATAGTAATGCTCCTACCAAATGCTGCATGTCACAGCATGTGTTATCCAAAGCTCATAAGTCACAGCAGAAAGCTTGTGTGCCCTTGATATTCAATGTATCATGATATCAACCACCGAAGATTATCACATGTAAAATGAGAGTATCCATTTTTTGCATCTTGTATTTCAATAGGCTTATAAGGTGCTTTTTTACTCCCATAAAATTGTAGAAACTTTTGGTACATTAGCACATTTTTGGTTACTTATTTTAGAACTCAGGAAATATAAAAATAAACCTCAAAACAGAATGCCATAAAATAATAAAAGAACTGATACTCACCATACCGATCCAATATTTCATATGTGTAATACCACAAAGCAGGAAATATCTGCAAATGGTTTGTTGTTTGTTATATTATATATTGTTATGCTGTCGGTTGCTGTGCCATGCATTACACCCAGTTTAGCTGTAGAGGGATGGCACAGTCTAGAAAGTGTTGGGGGAGGGTTTAGAGAGGAAGGAAGCAAAGTCCATTTTCTGCTTCTTCTTAGGCCTCAAGTTTCTCAAGATCTCTCGCCGAGGTAGCCCGTAGATGGTAACATACCCCATCCATGCAGCAAGGGGCCTTATGTACTTCCCCGAAACACGCCGAGCTCTATCTTAATAAAGCACCTTCTATCATTGGAGTCCACCGGTCTATCTTGCTGCACGGACAGTGTGTGTTACCATCTACGGGCTACCTTGGCGAGGGATGGGAGGGTTGCAAATGTCTTGAGTTTATCTTGCACCCCCCTCCCTGGTGAAGTGAGTAATACACTATTCTGGCATAATATAGTTTTCTTGCAATTATAGCTATAACGAGTCAATCGTGTCTATTAGGACTACTTGACACCTATTAATCCTGCACCTACCAAATTACCTAAGACTTAACTTTTATTATTTATCACTACTTAAATGAAGGGAGAGAAAATTATACGGTGTATAGGAACATACGACACAGAACATAGAGCTATACAACAAATTTTAAAACGACATTGGCATATTTTGCAGGCCGATGTAGACCTGCAACAAGTAATACCGAAATATCCAGCCATAACATTTAGAAGAGGACAGAACTTGAAAGAAAAGCTAGTTCACAGCCATTATCAACCCCACGGAACTGGCAAAAAAAACCACTTGGCTGTCCCACAACGGATCATACCCCTGTGGGGATTGTACCTTCTGCAGTCGGATGGAAGTTACAAAAACATTTACAAATCCAGTGGACGGGAAAAATTATGAAATCAGGGATTATATCAACTGTAAGACAAAGGGAGTAGTTTATATTATCAAATGCAAATGCCCGAAATTATATGTTGGTAAGACTATCCAGGAGCTGAGAAGGCGAATATCAAAACACCTGAGTAGCATCAATACAGGAGAGGACACTAGCCTGGCCAGACATATGAGAGATAAGGATCACAATACAGATGTAAAATTCTGGGGAGTGATGAAGGTCAAAACGGGTCCACGCAAAGGGGACATAGACAAAAAACTCCAACAAGAAGAAACCAAATGGATTTACCTGTTAAATAGCCTATCCCCGAATGGCCTGAATGAGGGGTTCACGTACTCGTCCTTCCTGTAGGCATCACCCCCACCTAAGAATAAAGGAAATAAAAATAACATAATAAATTATCATTTAAAATTAAATAATGATGTAGTATTTTGAAAAAATAGAGCAATCTCCCTGCGCTAAGACCTAAGAAAAATAATAAAAGAATAAAATAAAAATAAAATAAGGACAGCTCCACTGAAGAAGATGGCAACTCCACAAAAACTCCATAGATTTACTGAATAAATTCAGCTCGACTGAAGAAGATGGTAATTTAGTGAAAATGCCATAAATTTACTGTATAGCGAATATATAAGGGGTGGATTATATAAATTATGACCAGGCAATAGGGGAGAAAAGTGGGAATAACTTCAAGGAAATGAAAAATAATGAAAGGGTAATAAATTAATTAGGTATAAGGTAACCGGGGATGTCTAAGAAGAAGTACACCACGAATAGTTAATTTAAACTCGCCCACAAGTCACCGCCTATAATGTGTAGATATACTCATAAATATATAATTATGCTAACTAGAAGGGAAATGAGTAAGGCAATAAGTATGTAGGTCCCCCACCTTCCTCCCCCCCCCCCCCCCCCCCCCCCCCCCCCCCCCCCTCCTAAGGTCTGGTTGTATAAAAGCACTAAGTTTAGCTGAAGTTATTCAATAGGTATGGAGATATATGAGAAGCTAGTGGGGATACACATAAAGCTGTATAAGTGATAACCATAATATTAAGTCTGAGGAGGAGCTATAAAATGAGAGACAATATATGGTGAAAATTTGGGGGATACCTGCTGAGAAATAGTGATTATTGGAGTTGGTGGATATCGAGGCAGGGAAAAATACAAAGCAACAGGATGTAAGTAACTATAAGAAATGAATTCGGAGATAGACATTACCTGTAATATCAGAGGATCGGAACATATGAGTAGCGACGTCGCCAGAGCTTAAGGGTGCAGGCATGCGCAGTGATGAAGCAAAAAGATCCGGAATCAGAGGGATCGTGAACTAAGTTTAAAAACATGCGCAGTAACATACTCAGCGGAGAAAGCCCCAGTTTACCTGACATGCGCGGCACTACCCGATGACATGCACCAATCAGGAAGAGAAGGATAGGAGGTAACTGATGTCAAGGGGTGAGGCCAGAACGTCACAGAGCCGAGCCTTGCCATATACCCAATCGGCACTCTAGCAAGGATTTCCACCACACCCCCAAATGAAACGTAGTGACAATACGTCACCAACGAAGGTCTTATAAGCCAGCGGTGAGGAGAACACGCTCACACACTGCCCTAACCCCTAAAGACGCCGTGCTACGGCGAAACATGTCGGGGGGCAGCGTGAAGCTCTGATTTTAAACAGTTAATCACTGTGGCCTACTAATACAGGAATAATGAAAGACACAGTGCCTATATAATACAGGCAAGCGCGCAGCCTGTTACGGCAGTAGTGTGATCGGACATAGCAGCAGGCACATCTAGTCAGATGACTACACTGCCAGAGTGTTCCAAGTGACATATAAAGGCCAGTGACACTGGGAATTTTAAACCACTAATTGTTACCTAATACATTTTAGTAGTGATAAATAATAAAAGTTAAGTCTTAGGTAATTTGGTAGGTGCAGGATTAATAGGTGTCAAGTAGTCCTAAAGGACATTAGTAGAAGTGATTGTTGTAAACACACCGTATCCTTGCACTTAAAGGGAAAACTTAGAAATTGTAATCGTGTCTATTACAGACCAACAGGTATTTTATGTCAGCAAACTTTTTCAGTGTGTGTTTATATTCACATTGTTTGCTCCAACTACCTATTAATATTCACCCACCGTATGGCTATGTGGTGACGCTTGCACTCCACACCTTTTTCTCTATGTGACCCCATCCACTAATATGGCACTCTACCTCCTGCACCTCTGTGTGTAAGTGGTTATCTTTTTCTCTTCATGGCTCCAGGAAGACAGGGAAGAAAAATGAAAATTTAAAAAACCTCCGGTATCCTAAAGGTTAATCCCAGTTGTGCCACAGATGTTACACACTAGAATATTTGGGTGTACAGTGCACCAAAATAAAAACTTAGCAGTTCTCTTATTTGGCTCATAGAGGTGGAATCTCAATTGCCTAAAGATATTGTCTTATTGAGCAGCCCCTTTAAATACCTAATAGGTAGACAGGTAGGTGCCTTCTATGCAGGGATGGGGTAAGACAGTCTAGGGCCATTGTAGGAAGGGGTACAATTGATGGGGAAAAATAGATCTGTTGATTGTATATTTCATTGAACGACCAAATTAAGGGCTGTGCGAGTGGTTGGTGTAGGCACCGAGTTCTATGTGTGCTTCTACTAAATACACTGGTGGGGATATGGTGTCTGTCGCACACATATGTGGTAGGGTGGGCACTGCAGCACTGAGAAATGCACATAATCAGAAAAGATGGAAGTATATGATATTACAGATATATTATAAATAATCTAAATGTATCATAGAAATATAAATAAAATCTATGACTCTGAGTAAATACTATTATCATGAGGATCTACAGGCACCAATAGTGTAGAAGGGGGGTAAGTACTTAAACTTACCCCCCACTCCTGCCTCCTACAACTAATTTCTCTCAATTATCAAATAAGATTATAAGGAGTATTACCATGGAAAGCTATGTTTAAAGTGTGCATTTTATGATCAAGTAAGATAGCATGAGTCACTCACGCTTGTATTAAGCCAGGTAAATCGTTTTATATAGTAACACCCTTGTATCCCTCTCACAGTTAGCACAACCATGGATAATAAAACTAACAAATCGAGGAACAGCATGCTGCATTTTCTCTTTTAATTATGGGGAGACAATAAACATGTTTTATGAATACGCCGCCACAAAGAAATAACGCACATTCATGCTGATTGCTTTCCAGAACGAGACATGGAGGACAAAGGAGAATGCTTGCTTAAGGTATTTGATGGGGAAAATAATCATAGGTAGATTCTATGGCTACTGCGTCTCACATATTAGCCTTTCAATAGACAATCTATTGTAAATGAAACCATGATAATAGAAAAAGGCTAGAACATGAAAAATGACTTCTCTTCCTAAAAATGTAAAAGTGATTATGAAGCATTAACCAATGTCTATATCTTGTAATACAAACAGGGAAGATCTAGGATTCAGCTGATCATCCCTGGAGGAGATTTCCCGGATGCTATGATAGTGCTGATATGGAAGATAGGCTTTTGCAAAAGTAGAAAATGCAATACAAAGTTCTACGAAATTTAATTTAGAGCTTGTGTTTAATATTACCCTGCGCTGAACATATTTTTTTTTTCATATTGAAAATGGTTAAGCCTTGTAATTAGAGCCTTAAGCGATTTCCCAAACACAAGTCATATTAAGTAAGGGCTCTGTATAACTGCTTTCTTCACTTTTTTTTATATTATTTCATTTATCTATAGTAATGTATGTCACCTTTGGGACATCATGCAAACAGGACACAGGCAGAAACAGTCCAGGGACCAACAAAATACTTTATTACACATATTATAAAAGAACATGACAGTACAATATATGCAGGTTAGGCAATAGTGGTAGCACTACCACAGAACCAAGTGCACCGGCAGACCAGAGGCAAAACCCAGAGGGCGGAGAGCCAGCGAGTCCCATTCTTCACAGAGCCCCTGGTGGTGAGGATGAATTGGGCCGAGGGCTCACTGGTCGCACCTCCAGGAAGGTCCCGGTACACTTGGCCCCTACCTGCAGAGAACCACACTGGTGAAACCACCAGCGGAATAGACAACAGAACTGGAACCCAAGCAAACACAGGACATGGATAAGACAACAAGACAAACGGGAACCGTAACAGAAACAGATGCCTGGACCCCATGTGGAATGAAAGCATTGCGGTCTCAGGCAGACCTGCACACAGACTAGAGATCTTACCTCTAGAGAACCCAGGAGCCCTCTCACAAAGGCAGGACAAACACAGGAACGGACTAGATCAGATACAGTTAGAGCACTGCTAGGCTACACAAGGAACAGAGTGGATCCAGACAGAGAACAGGTACAGAAGAACAGGCAAGGAATGGACAAGGATAACAACATCATTACAGAACAGGTACAGAAGATCAGGCGACAGAATAACATCAATGCATACCAGGCGACACCACAAACAAGGGCAGATGGCAAAACCCCCTGGGTCAGCAGCATTGGGCTACACCCAGTAAGGCACAGGACAGGTTGAACCCCTGTGTGAGCAGCAAGGTGCAACACTCAGCAAGGCAGAAGATAGTCTGAACACAAGCCCCACAGCTCACAGATAGATATAGCTGGATAAACGAGGGCACCTGAAAAGCCACACCCAGAAACAGATCAGGGGCCGTTAAACCCATCAGAACAGTAGTACCAGAACAACAGAACATGCAATCACGAGTGTATCCAAACTCAGTCCCTGTTCACACTCAAGGCTGCAGCCAGCACGGATCTCAGAACCAGCATGCATGGTACCATCCACAGCCAGCACACCGAGCGCATGCAGCTAGCTTGCAAGGCACCAGAGACAGGAACCACAGATATGGAGACACTGAAATCCACAAACACAGGCCACAGTTCACACAAGACACTGCAGCCAGCACGCAGCTCCAAGCAACCAGCATACACAGGTGTCGGCCTGCAGCCAGTATTCAAGAGGGCATGCAGCCAGCCTACACGGCCACAACTGTCACAGTGAACCGCACAGTGACAATGTACAGTCATGGCCAAAAGTTTTGAGAATTACATAAATATTGGAAATTGGAAAAGTTGCTGCTTAAGTTTTTATAATAGCAATTTGCATATACTCCAGAATCTTATGAAGAGTAATCAGATGAATTGCATAGTCCTTCTTTGCCATGAAAATTAACTTAATCCCAAAAAAACCTTTCCACTGCATTTCATTGCTGTCATTAAAGGACCTGCTGAGATCATTTCAGTAATCGTCTTGTTAACTCAGGTGAGAATGTTGACAAGCACAAGACTGGAGATCATTATGTCGGGCTGATTGGGTTAAAATGGCAGACTTGACATGTTAAAAAGAGGGTGATGCTTGAAATCATTGTTCTTCCATTGTTAACCATGGTGACCTTCAAAGAAACGCGTGCAGCCGTCATTGTGTTGCATAAAAATGGCTTCACAGGCAAGGATATTGTGGCTACTAATACTGCACCTCAATCAACAATTTATAGGATCATCAAGAACTTCAAGTAAAGAGGTTCAATTCTTGTTAAGAAGGCTTCAGGGCGTCCAAGAAAGTCCAGCAAGCGCCAGGATCGTCTCCTAAAGAGGATTCAGCTGCGGGATCGGAGTGCCACCAGTGCAGAGCTTGCTCAAGAATGGCAGCAGGGAGGTGTGAGCGCATCTGCACGCACAGTGAGGCGAAGACTTTTGGAAGATGGCCTGGTGTCAATAAGGCCTGCAAAGAAGCCACTTCTCTCCAAAAAGAACATCAGGGACAGATTGGTGAATGGACTGCTAAGGACTGGGGCAAAGTCATATTCTCCGATGAAGCCTCTTTCCGATTGTTTGGGGCATCTGGAAAAAGGCTTGTCCGGAGAAGAAAAGGTGAGCGCTACCATCAGTCCTGTGTCATGCCAACAGTAAAGCATCCTGAGACCATTCATGTGTGGGGTTGCTTCTCATCCAAGGGAGTGGGCTCACTCACAATTTTGCCCAAAAACACAGCCATGAATAAAGAATGGTACCAAAACACCCTCCAACAGCAACTTCTTCCAACAATCCAACAGTGAAGAACAATGGTGAAGTTTGGTGAAGAACAATGCATTTTCCAGCACGATGGAGCACCGTGCCATAAGGCAAAAGTGATAACTAAGTGGCTCGGGGACCAAAACTTTGACATTTTGGGTCCATGGCCTGGAAACTCCCCAGATCTTAATCCCATTGAGAACTTGTGGTCAATCCTCAAGAGGCGGGTGGACAAACAAAAACCCACTAATTCTGACAAACTCCAAGAAGTGATTATGAAAGAATGGGTTGCTATCAGTCAGGAATTGGCCCAAAAGTTGATTGAGAGCATGCCCAGTCGAATTGCAGAGGTCCTGAAAAAGAAGGGCCAACACTGCAAATACTGACTCTTTGCATAAATGTCATATAATTGTCGATAAAAGCCTTTGAAACGTATGAAGTGCGTGTAATTATATTTCACTACTTCACAGAAACAACTGAAACAAAGATCTAAAAGCAGTTTAGCAGCAAACTTTGTGAAAACTAATATTTGTGTCATTCTCAAAACTTTTGGCGACGACTGTATAATGTGGTAATGTGCACAAGCAAACAAGAGGAGTGTATAATGAAATAGTTAAACGCATTCTGTCATAAAGAAAATATTCAAAATTTTTCAAACCAGCACCTGGATTTGTAATTGCATGTAATAAAAAATTTAGTATAACCAATATTAAAAAAAAATTATCCGTATAGTGTTAGGCTAATATCCGTATAGTGTTAGGCTGTTCACCCTGTCGGATCTGTCCTGCCGATATTTCGCCGTGCAGGACGGATAGTCGCTAGTGTGAAAGTACCCTTAAAGGTGGGTTCACATCAGTGTTATTAATTCCGTTTTTGTTTTCCGTTATATCTATGTTAATAATAGAATCCATAAGACGGAAGTCAAAACGGAAGCCTTTGAGAGGCATTCCGCTTTGATCCGTTATAACAAAAGTCTATGGGAATCATAACGGATCCGTCTGGTTCCGTCTGGACAGGACTTTTTTTTCCATTCTGCATAACCGGAACCAGACGGATCCATTATGATTCCTATAGACTTCTATTATGACGGAAAGCAAAATGGAATGCCTTTTAAAGGCTTCCATTTTGCATTCCGTCATATTACAACAAGTCTATGGGCAGCATAACCGATCCGTCTGGTTCCGGTTTTGCAGAACGGAAAAAAAAGGACTGCATAATGGAAACCAGGACGGATCCATTATACTGCTTATAGACTTGCATTATGAAGGATCAAAGCGGAATGCCTCTTAAAGGCTTCCGTTTTGACTTCCGTCTTATGGATTCCGTTATTTTCCGTTATAACCATGGTATAACGGAAAGCAAAAACGGAATCCATAAGGCTGATGTGAACCCACCGTAACTGCTGTTGGCCACTAAATTTACTATAATCTAGGCCAGGAAACAGGCCTAGATTATAGTGGAAATCTAGAAAAGCTCACATGCTGGTCTAGATTTCCACATTGGCGCACTGTCCTGCAAAGATGTGACACAAATATTAAGAGTATGTAAAAATACAAACATGAATAATAGGGCGCCACATGTGCGGTATCAGTTATTTAATAGTAGTTAAAAAGCAAGTTTGCTTACCAAATTGTATTGTGAGGAGTCACAACAACTGTAGAATGCTTGGCTGGTTATTTAAAATCCCGACCAGTAAGCGGTTGTCCTAGGCTGCAGCTGTGGTCCTCTGTGCTGCTCTGGAGCAAACGACAGGCTAAGTAGATAACTGCAAGGGTCCATTCACACATCCGTGGTGTATTGCGGATCCGCAATACACCCGGCCGGCACACTCCATAGAACTGCCTATTGTCCGCAATTGTGGACAAGAATAGGACATTTTCTATTTTTTTGCGGAGCCACGGCCCAGAAGTTAGGGGCCGAAACGCGGAAGTCGGGGCCGCTCTCCGGAAAATAATCTTTGACTACCTGTAAATAATCTTTTATTTACAGGTAGTCACAGACTACCTGTAAATAAGAGATTATTCTTCATCATCAACATCGCTCCTGATGTACCATTCAATTTTAGTCCTGGCAGCGCCTTCCCTGATCCTGAATTATTTTTCCAGTTATCTTCAAATATTAAGAGGCATGTGCCGGTCTTGGTAAATCTCCCAAATGGTGCATAAAATTCACCAATGTTCTGCTGATTCAATAACTGGCATGAGTTTTTGGAATGGGTTTCGATGGTTGAGCAGCTACATGAAAGCTTTACATCACCAAGCAGAATGTCCAGCGTCGGATGGAGTTATATAAAGCACACTGCTACTGGACTTTGGTGTGGTTGAAAAGTGTTCAGTAGATCGGCCAATCATGTTTCTCTATTGGTATTTTGATGTACGAGTCTGGGTTTGGTGAATGCCGGAACGTTACTTGCCTTACTACATTGTGCCAACTGTAAAGTTTGTTGGAGAAAGGATAATCCTATGGGGTTGTTTTTTAGATGTTGTCCTAGGCCCCATAGTCCCAGTAAAAGGAAACTTTAATGCTTCAGCATAGCAAGACATTATGGACAACTGTATGCTTCCAATCTTTGTGGGAATCATTTGGAAAAGGCCTTTTTCTCTTCCAGCATGCTCCAGTGCAAAAAGCAAGGTCCATAAAGGCATGGTTGGGTGAGTTTGGTGTGGAAGCATTTGACTGGTCCGCACAGATAGCTGACCTCAACCCCATTAAACACCTTTGGGATGAACTAGAGCAGAGTTCGAGCCAGGCCTTTTCATACATCAGTGTCTGACCTCATAAATGTTCTTCTGCATAAATGGGCAAAAATTCCCACAGACAATCCAAAACCTTGTAAAAAGCCTTTCCAGAAGAGTGGAAGCTATTATTTTAGCAGCAAAGGGAGGACCAACTCAATTTTAATGCCTACGGATTTAGAATGGGATGTCATAAAAGCTTCTGTGGGTATAATTTTCATATATACAGTATTTATATATAAAATCTATATCTAAACATTTTAAATAAATGTCTTTGGCAAAGCGAGCAAGTACAAGTCTATAGAACCTACCTAAACCTGCAAGTACAGCCATGCTGTTAATCTCATACAGTTCAATATATATGACTCATGTACCCAACCAAAATATTTCATGTCAAATGGTTCATAGAAAAAGATGCCTTTGCTCCGAGGTAAGTGAGTCATCTTGTATTGAGAGCATGGATTGCTCAGCAGTGTAGGCAGCATTTCTTTCACTATTAAGTATTTTTCTTCTGACAGTTTTTGTCTCATGATTGCCCATACTTATACTTTCATGACACATAATATTGTATCGGAGTCCTATCAACAAACATGCCTTGACATTTACAGGTTCTAACTCATAATTTCCATTTTAAGCAGTAATCCGTCATAAGCATTTACATACTTCTAGCCGCAGTCAGTTCTTTTGAAATAGAGATGGGTCAATATAAGAACATACAACCCTTTTCCTTCCCATTCCAATAATGTATACTTGTCCAAGGAAAATCAAGCCAAACTTAAGAGAGTTGGAAAAGAAAACAATCAGTAAATGGTTCTATATCCTAGAAAAAAAAATAAACTGTCATTTTTCAAGTACAATAAAAGAACATATACAGGACAAAGTTATCAGATTATCATACATATCAAATACAAATGAGAGTACATTCAGGATATGGGCATAAAACACAATGAACCATCTGGTCCAGAGGAACAAAAACCAGTCCATAACAAACAAGGAGACACAACAAAGACAGACACACAAGGGAAATAAAAAAAGGCAAAGACAGGAGAAAAGAAAGCTACCCTTTAATATAATAGACTGAGGAATCAACCTAAGAAGGTTGAGAACACAGATATGCATTCCATGGTGCTCATGCATCCTGAAACTTGTCCACTCTATCCAAAAGAAGTGTCGTGATGTACTCCAAACTACAGACTTCTTTAATTCTAGCCTCTAGCACAGCACCGGGCAGAGGACCAGGTTGTCACCATGATCTAGCTGACATCAGGCTGCAGTCAAAATGTGAATGAGCAATCTCAGTGGAAGCCTACACATAAAGCCTGTGTCGGAAACACATTAAGTAGATAAAGATATAAGAGGATCAAAAGGCAGATTTATACCCAGGACATCATAGATAAGTCTCGGTACCTCCTCCCAAAAGGGACAGATGAGAGGACACAGCCAAAATATATGCACCAAAGTTTTCCCCTGACTCACCACAGTGCCAACAGACATCTGATATGTTCGGTTTCAGGCAATGTAAAAAAGGTATGGTACCAAAACATAAGAAGTTTATACTAGTTTTCCCAGTATGTAACACACAATGATGTCTTAGCTGCACAATGCCAAATTAATCTCCAGGTGTCGAAAAATAGAGTACAGACCAAAAAAGCCTCCTATCTGTCCATATTAGGGAAGTGTACTAGTGTATTGGGGGAAGACCGGGGAAGTATCCCATAAGTCACAGAAATCAGCCCCCTAGTTGTAGTCATTGTTTTAGAGAGTTTCTCAAAAGGAATAGGGAGACTGACTTGCTCTGTTCTTAATTTTAAGATAAGAATAATGAAATCCAGACAGGAGATTAAAAGTAGGACATAAAACATCAAATGGTAGGATAGCCAGCGTTTTATAATCCACTAAGTCGGCTAAGCAGAAGAGCTCTTTTTCAGAAAAGAGGTTATGGAGGACTTTTCCGATGCAAGGGGAAATATTACGCCATATGTCACACATGAACGCCATAGATCTCAGCAATAGACCACTCCTCAGAGGGTGCTCTGATCCCCCACAATAAAGAATTAGGGTGCAGAGGCGCAATCCACAATTTTTCTATTTCCATACATTTAGTATACAGTATGCCAACAGAGACGACCATGCCGGGAGTCAACAAAGGGGAGTGGCCTAAAAATATTTAATCACATCCGGAACTGGCATTCTGCCATCTTCCCTAGAGGTCAACAGGATCTTGCAAGAGATGCCATGTCTCTTCCTGGCCCATTTAGATCGAAATGTATTGGACTGGCAGAGTTGCAGCACTGTCTGGGGGACTGAAACAGGGAGTGTCTCAAAAATATATAGTAGTTTAGGCCATATAGTCATTTTGACAGCTGATATACGGCCAAAAAGGTAAAGAGGTAATGAGGGCCTATTCATCAGCTTCTTGACATCTGAGAACAGGCGGGGGAAATTATGGGCATAAAGAGAACCATAAGTGGTCATTAGATTCACTCCCAAGTAGTGAAGAAAAGTAGAACACCAATGGTAAGAAAAAGTACTTTGTATAATCCGCAATAAATCCATGGGAACATTAAGAGGGAGGGCTTCAATTTTGGATGGGTTAATTTTCTAGCCATAGAGTAGTGATGAGCGAGCATGCTCGGCACATGGCAGTACTCGAGTGCTCGAGTGCAATGCTTGAGTCTCCACCCCGCACGTTTCGCGGGTTTTAAGCAGCCATAAAGGGGCAGATAGCCCTCACTGTAATGCCAGTAGCCATGTTGGCTGCTGGCATTACAGTGATTGGCTGACCGGAACGCGTCACCGGGTGCTATATAGCACCCGATGACGTGTGTTCGGCTCAGACGTAGACAGGGAGAGCAGAGCGTAGGACAGGAAAGACAGAGTAGGGAGCGAATTTCACAGTTTTTATTCTGAGAAAGCTTTTCCAAGACCCAAAAGTCCTTTTAAGGACTACTGTGTGTGTGTGTGTGTGTGTTTCAGAGCAGCAATATACTGTATTTAGCTGCAGTCTCAGGGACAGTGCTAAGGAAGGGACATATAGTGCAGGGAGAGAAATTTGCAATTTTTACTACCAAAAGCTTTTCAAAAAGACTCCAAAGTCCTTTTAAGGACTACTGTGTGTGTTTGACAGCAGGAAGATATTTTTATTTTATACCTTTTAGTGACATATACTGTATATCATCCGCAGACTGTGTATTTAATAATCTAGGCCACATCTAGTCCATAGTGTGTGGCTTTGTGTAAAAAATACTGAACTACATCTGCAAACAGTGTCTGTATTACAAATTCCAATAATCTGGGCCTAATATAGTGTCCATAATCTGTGGTGTTCTGTAACCAATACTATACTACATCAGAAAACTGTGTCTGTATTGCAAATTCCAATAGTCTGGGCCTAATATAGTGTCCATAATCTGTGGTGTTCTGTAACCAATACTGTACTACATCAGAAAACAGTGTCTGTATTGCAAATTCTAATAATATGGGCCTAATATAGTGTCCATAATCTGTGTTGTTCTGTGACATATACTGTTCTGCATCCGAAAACTGTGTCTTTAGCGGACAGTAAAACAATCTGCGCCACATCTAGTGACAAAACCATTAATATGAAGAAGGTGAGCACTAAGCGACGGGGAAGTGGGCGTGATGCTGAAGGTGCATTAAGAGGGCGCAATGAAACTGTGCCTGCTGCCAGTGCACCAGAAAAAAAAAAAAAACATCCACCATACCCAGTTTTATGTCTAACTTAGCTGGGCGGCGCAAGACAACAATGTCCAAGTGGGACCAGTGCAAACAGTTGGTCGGTTGGATTGCTGAAGATAATGATTCCAGTCGGTTAAGCACCACCCTCTCTTACACCAAGTCTAGTCTCTGTATCCAAGAGTCTGGTCAACTGAATCCTTACTCTGATCATTCTTCCTCCCACCCTGGAGAGGCTTGCCAAACGAGTGATCCCACACTCGGATATTCCAAGGAGCTCTTTGCAGCGCCACTATTACATTTGGCCCTCGCACCCAGCACGCTTGAAGAGGGACCTGAGATATTGTGCCCTGATTCCCAACCTCTTGAGCCTTCACAGTCTCAAGAAGATGACGATGGTGAACGGCAATCATTCGTTCACGAGGTGGATGATAATGAGACACAGTTGTCAATCACTGAGGTTGTGGTTAGGTCAAGTCAGGAGGATGAGCAGAGTGAGGAAGTGGAAGAGGAGGTGGTGGACGATGAGGTCACTGACCCACCATGGGAAGGTAAAAAGAAGAGCGAGGACAGCAGTACAGAGGGTGAGGGATCCGCAGCACCGCAACAAGCTGGAAGAGGCAGTGGGGTTGCAAAAGGGAGAAGTTGGCCCACACCAAACAGGCCCGCAACCGTTACACCGAGCACCCCCATGTGTAAATCTACCTTGCCAAGGTGTAGGTGTTCCGCAGTATGGCGCTTTTTTGAGGAAAGTGCAGACGACAAAAGAGTGGTAGTTTGCAACCTGTGCTGTACCAAATTGAGCCGGGGTGTGAATACTAGCATCCTCACCACCACCAGCATGATCTGCCACATGGCATCCAAGCACCCTAATAAGTGGGCCAAACGCCTGGGTCCACAATCTGGGTCTGCGGGTCACACCACTGCCTCCTCTTCCCCTGTGTTACGCACTGCTGGCCAATCCCCTGTCGAAGGCGCAGGCCCGGATGTCTCTCGCCCTATACCTGAACCTTTGCATGAACCATTAGCAACAACATCCACTTCCCTGTCCAGGTCCAGCGTCCAAATGTCCATAACACAGTCATTTGAACGCAAGAGCAAATACCCACAGGCCATAGCACTAAATGCGCAACTTTCCAAATTACTGGCCCTTGAAATGTTGCCATTTAGGCTTGTGGACACTGAGGCCTTCCGCAGCCTGATGTCGGCGGTCGTCCCTCGGTACGCAGTCCCCAGCTGCCACTATTTTTCATGATGTGCCGTGCCCGCCTCACACCAGCATGTGTCCCAGAACATCATCCGTGCCCTGACCAATGCAGTTACTGGGAAGGTCCACTTCACCACGGACATATGGACAAGTGCTGGTGGCCAGGGACGCAACATTTCCCTGACCGCACACTGGGTGAAAGTCGTGGAGGCCGGGAGTGAGTCGTACCCTGGGATGGCACAGGTGCTATCCACGCCCAGGATTGTTGGCCCTACGTCCATCAGGGTCTCTGCCAGCAGCTATGTTACTGGCTCCAACCCCCACTTCTCCTTCTCCACCGCCTCCTCCTCCACTTCCACCTCCAGCAGCAGTCAGCCATCAGTCGCTAGCTGGAAGCAGTGTAGCACTGCTGTAGGTAAGCGTCAACAGACCGTGCTGAAGCTGATCTTCTTAGGGGACAAACAGCACACCGCCGCAGAGCTGTGGCAGGGTATAAGGGACCAGACCGAGCTGTGGCTCTTGACACTCAACCTACAACCAGGCATGGTTGTGTCTGACAATGGGCGTAACTTGGTGGTGGCTTTGGAGCTCGGCAACCTGACACACATCCCATGCTTAGCCCACGTCTTAAACTTAGTGGTTCAACGATTTATCAAAACCTACCCCAATTTGCCAGAGCTACTAGTGAAGGCGCGCCGCGTGTGTGCCCATTTCCGCAAGTCATCCACAGCTTCAGCCGGTCTGTCAACACTGCAGCAGCACTTGCGGCTTCCAGCTCACCGACTGTTGTACGATGTGAGCACACACTGGAACTCTACGTTCTTCATTTTGTCCAGGCTTTGTGAGCAGCAGAGGGCAGTTGTCGAATACCAGCTGCAACATGGTCGTCGCCTTTCGAGTCAACTGCCACTATTCACAAGCGAGGAGCGGGCATTGATGTCAGACCTCTGTAACGTTTTAAAAAACTTCGATGAATCCACACAGATGTTTAGTGGCGATAACGCTATTATCAGCGTAACCATCCCACTGCTGCGTCTTCTCAAACGATCGCTTCTCACAATTAAGGATGACTCTCTGAATGTGGCAGACGAGGAAATTGGGGAGGACATTACACAGGGTGATAGCCAGACCACCCACAGTTCGTCTTCTCAGCATAAATTAGACCATGAAGAGAAGGAGGAGGAGCTGGAGACAGTTGCCTCTGCTACAGAGGGTAATACTCATGGAACTTTAATTCCATCTGTTCAGCATGGATGGGCAGAAGAGGAGGAGGAGGATGTGGAGATGGAGAGTCATCCTGATGTTGACATTGACGTCTTGCCTGTTGGTACTCTGGCACACATGGCTGACTTCATGTTAGGCTGCCTTTCCCGCGACTCCTACGTTATACTCATTTTAGATAACACAGATTACTGGGTGTTCACCCTTCTCGACCCCCGCTACAAAGAGAACTTCTCATCTTTCATTCCTGTGGTGGAGAGGATGAGTAAAACTTGTTGAGAAGGTACTTGTTGAGAGATTGCTCCAAAATTTGGCAGAGTACGTACTTCCTTAGGCAGCCGAGGAAGGGAGACAAGGGGAACACACAGCAGTTCCAACAAAGGCAGGGCAACACTCTCCAAGGCTTGGGACACTTTCATGACACCCCGCCAGCAACCTCACCCTGAAGCGCGGCCTAGTGGTACAAGTAGGGAAAAGTTTGGGAAGATACTGATACATAGCAGACCGTGTCAGCGTCCTAAATTATCGCTCAGTGCCTTATATATCTACTGGGTGTCCAAGCTGGACACGTGGCACGAACTTGCACTCTACGCCTTGGAGGTGCTGGCCTGCCCTGCCGCCAGCATTTTTTCTGACCGTCTATTTAGTGCTGCTGGTGGCATTATAACAGATAAGCGTATCCGCTTGTCCACTGGGAATGCTGACAGGTTGACTCAGATAAAAATGAACAAGGCCTGGATTGCCCCTGACTTCTCAACTCCACCAGAGGAGAGCTGAGCTGATGATGAACATAAAGGCAATTTCAATCTATTATTTATAATGTACTCAATCTACTGTAGTGTATTCCCATGCACCTTTTCCACCACAAAAAAAAAGAGTATATGGTTGAATATTGTTTTCTCCTCCTCCTTCTCATCCAGATTGTATATATTCCCTCCACTCAAATTTTTTTATAGGAGCAGCTCAACTGCAGGCCCTCAACTAAATATTTTTTTTATAGGGTTAGCTGAACAGCATGCACTCGCATATAATGTTTTAGAGCGTCAGCTGTACAGCATGCACTCGTATATAATGTTTTAGAGCTTAATTTGAACAGCATGCACTCGTATATAATGTTTTAGAGCGTCAGCTGAACAGCATGCACTTGCATATAATGTTTTAGAGCAGGCATGCTCAACCTGCGGCCCTCCAGCTGTTGTAAAACTACAACTCCCAGCATGCCTGAACAGCCTACAGCTATCAGCCTACAGTAGGGCATTGTGGGAGTTGTAGTTTTACAACAGCTGGAGGGCCGCAGGTTGAGCATCCCTGTTTTAGAGCATCAGCTGAACAGCATGCACTAGCATATAATATTTTAGAGCATCAGCTCACCTGAAGGCACTCGCAAATAATGTTTTAGAGCGTCAGCTGAACAACAAGCACTTGAAAATAATGTTTTAGAGCGTCAGCTGTACAGCATGCACTCACATATAATGTTTTAGAGTGTCATTTGAACAGCATGCACTCACATATAATTTTTTAGAGCGTCAGCTCACCTGTAACCACTCACATATAATGTTTTACAGCATCAGCCGAGCAGCATGCACTCGCATATAATGTTTTAGAGCAGCGGTTCTCAACCTAGGGGTCGCGACCCCTTTGGGGGTCGATCGGCCCTTTCCGGGGGGTCGCCTGAGGCTTCCTATTGTGGGTCGTCCGCACAACGGCAGCGGCCCCTTATCCTCGCGCACAGGAAGTGATGTCCTATCACTGCCTGTGCTTGAAGGAGCCTGACGTCTGGACGGGTAAGTCGGGCCGCCTGTCTGCTGAGGTCCGAGTTTTTTCGTTAATGACACCGCCGCTGAGCACCACTGCCACCAATGATTTAATTGAGCCTGGCTGAGCCTGGCTAATTTTATTTTAATTATTTGGCTGAGCAAGGCTTAATTTATTTGGGGGGACATGAAGCACCGCTGATTTATTTATTTGGGGGACCCTGAGCACCATTGATTTATTTATTTGGGGGGGACCTGAAGCACCACTGATTTATTTATTTGGGGGACCCTGAGCACTTCTGATTTATTTATTTGGGGGACCCTGAGCACTGCTGATTTATTTATTTGGGGGGGACTTGAAGCACCACTGATTTATTTATTTGAGGGAGACCTGAAGCCCCGCTGATTTATTTATTTGAGGGGTACCTTGAGCACCACTGATTTATTTTTTAGGGGGTATTTGTTGTTTATTATTTATTTTAAAGTTATTTATTTGGTTTACAAATATTTTTTATTTATGCTAAAGTTCTGTGGTTATGAATGAATACTTGTGTATTTGAATTAACATTTGGTGTATTGGTGTCTGTGCGTGTTTTTGGTGGGTCATCATAACAGTAGCAAAATTAGTTATGACGTAGCAAGGAAAAAAATGTAATGGTTGGGGGTCACCACAACATGAGGAACTGTATTAAGGGGTCACGGCTTTAGAAAGGTTGAGAACCACTGTTTTAGAGCATCAGCTCACCTGCAGGCACTCGCATATAATGTTTTAGAGGGTCAGCTCAGCAGCAGGCCCTCGCCCCTCATGTTTTGGATGGTAAGATCAGCAAGCCCTTGCTCCAAATGTTTTTGAGGGTCACTAGCACGCCACCAATCATAATTTTTGAAGGGTGTGTATGATGCCCTCCTTTATGTGTAATAAAAGGTGTATTGAAGTGCCTGTTCCTTGTAATTTTTGGCAGCCCTTTCACTTAGTGCATAGGCTTTATGAGTGTAGGAGTCCCACTACCTGAACAATTGTACCACAATGTGATTAAGGGCCCTCCTTTATGTGATATACAGGCTGTTTCGGAGTGCCTCTTGCTTGTAATTTTTTGCTGCACTTGCACTTTATATACAATTGAATAAACAGGAAAGAATGTTTCCAAACAATTTTTCCTGTAAAATATTTTTTGGGGGGGTTTGTGCATATTTTTTTCAGTCTGTAAAAGTGGCCTACAACTCGGACAACATGGTTCCCAGCAGTGACCTGGGAGTCCAAGATGCATCCAGACATCGTCCTTATGCTGTTCCCGATCCATTTCGGTGGTGTTTCTGTCACTTTCTGATCTTTTCCAATGGACCAGGCACCCTCCCCTCTTCAGAGCAGCGGGTGCCTGGTTGTCTCCCATTGACTTCCATTATACTCGGGTGCTCGGTCGAGCACACGAATATAGCAATGTGTTCGAGCTGAACACCCGAGCACCCAAATACTTAGGTGCTCGATCATCACTACCAGACAGATATCCATACTGATTTAAAAGGGAATGTAGATTTGGGAGAGAGATTTGAAAATTAGTTAGTCAACAAGACATCATCTGCAAAAAGGGACACCTTAAATGCTTTATCTTGTACCAGGATAACTCTAATGTCCAAGTGTGTACAAATCGCCAATGCCAGGGCGAACAAACAATAAAGGTGAAAGGGGGCATCCCTGGTGAGTTTCATTAAAAATTTGAAACCACAGGGGGGTGGTATATGGCAATTTAATAGCCGCAGAGGGGGAAGAGTATAACGTTTTAAGGGCCATCAGAAAAGGACCACCAAAACTGAAAGCGGAGAAAAGGAACGGCCAACCAAGCCTATCAAAGGCCTTTTCTGCATCTAGAATCAATAAGTGCCCACATTGCTGTGTGGGGTTAGCTACATCTATAAAATCAATAGCTCGTCTGGTGTTATCTCCTACTTGTCTATGTAATTGAAAACCCACTGGATCCTTGTGAATAAGATTAGGAAGCCAGAATGAGAGCCAACAGTTTCTTAAAAATCTTCTAATCAGACTTAAGGAGGGCAATTGGTCTATAGTTGGTAATATATGAATGGGACATTGTAGATGACATTTTGGGCCCTGTCATCAAATCATTAATGATCTGCATCAAGGTAGGGGGCAGTTCCTGTCTAAATATTTTATAATATAAGTATGGCAAGCCATGCGGACCCGAAGATGTAATGTTAGGTAAGCCTTAGATGACACTATCAAGTTCCACAGCCGTAATAGGAGCGTTGAGAGATGTGATAGCCTCAGGCGACAAAGTAGGGAGGTTACAGGAAAGTAAGAAGCCTTTGAGAAGTTTGCTTCTATCATTGGCATTCCTAGGTAGGTTATCAGGGAGAAAGTATAACTTAGAGAAGAACTTCTGGAAAAGACTGGAAACAGAGGTCGAGTCATACACTAAAGTGCCGTCCGCTCATCGAAAGTCATAAGGGGCATTCAAGTCACTTTTTACTGGAGTTAGTGGGTCAACAAGCTAGAATATTATTTTATATAGTCATTTAAAGGCTATGAGCACCTTCGGGGTAAATTTTTAAAATGATTGCATTTGTCACAAAGAGGGGGAGGGGATGGTGCACCATTGACTCCACCCACACCCCTGTCCCTGCCTACTTGTACTATCTGTCCTAGGTAATGGAGCACAACTGGGCGGCGTTCCCTAGCCTTAGTAAGTGCGGAGGGACAAACAAGACAAACAAACATAGAATAGTCAACAAGCCGAGTAGGAACTTGGAGGTAACTACAGTACAAGAGGATCAGCAAAGACGGGTCAAAAACAAGCCAAAGTCAAAAACCAGGAGAAGCGAAGCAGACACAAGGAGCAAGCAAGGACGGAGATGATCAACGAGTTGGGAGTCAAAAGCCACGCAATCACTCAAAGGAACACTGGATAGGACTACGGTTGAGCGAACCCGAGCTGTAAAGTTTGGGTTCGTACTGAACTTTAGGATTTTTGGACCCCGAACCTGAACTTTTCAGTAAAAGTTTGGGTTCAGGTTCAGTGTTCGGCGAGTTAATGGCGCTTTTTGAAAGGCTGCAGAGCAGCCAATCAACAAGCGTTTAACTCTTGTGCCCTTAGAAGCCATCACAGCCATGCCTACTAATGGCATGGCTGTGATTGGCCAGTGTAGCATGTGACCCAGCCTTTGTATAAGCTGGAGTCACGTAGCGCTGCACGTCACTCTGCTCTTATTAGTGTAGGGATAGGATGCTGCTGCTGTGAGGGAGAGAATAGGAAAGAATCAGTTATCAAAAGTGCTTGTTAACTCAGCGATCTACAGAACTTTTGTTTTGTGGGTGCAGTGCACAATTTTTTTACCCTGCTCTGAGCCCAAAAAGAACTTGTATCCGTCTGTTAGTTAGGTGGGCATCGGCGGCCATTTTATGCAAGTTCAGTGCACCAGCAAAGCATATTTGCATTTGTGACAGTGAAATACAAGCTTGAAATACTGCAATTATATTCTGGGTTTTAAAAAGACACTCATTTTTTGCAAGACCCTACATCTGGGGCCTTTGCTGCATTTGTCAGAGTGAAATACAAGCTTTAAATACTGCAATTATATTCTGGCTTTAAAAAAACACCCATTTTTTGCAATACCCTACATCTGGTGCCTTTGTTGCATTTGTCACAGTGAAATACAAGCTTGAAATACTGCAATTATATTCTGGGTTTTAAAAAAACACCCATTTTTTCCAAGACCCTACATCTGAGGCCTTTGCTGCATTTGTCACAGTGAAATACATGCTTGAAATACTGCAATTATATTCTGGGTTTTAAAAAAAACACCCATTTTTTGCAAGACCCTACATCTGGGGCCTTTGCTGCATTTGTCACAGTGAAATACAAGCTTAAAATACTGCAATTATATTCTGGCTTTAAAAAAACACCCATTTTTTGCAATACCCTACATCTGGTGCCTTTGTTGCATTTGTCACAGTGAAATACAAGCTTGAAATACTGCAATTATATTCTGGGTTTTAAAAAAACACCCATTTTTTCCAAGACCCTACATCTGAGGCCTTTGCTGCATTTGTCACAGTGAAATACATGCTTGAAATACTGCAATTATATTCTGGGTTTTAAAAAAAACACCCATTTTTTGCAAGATCCTACATCTGGGGCCATTGCTGCATTTCTGACAGTCCAATACAAGCGTTAGATACTGCTGTTATATTCTGGTTTTAAAAAAACACCCATTTTGGGCAAGATAATAAATTTGCGGCCTTTGCTGCATTTCCGACAGTCCAATACAAGCGTTAGATACTGCTGTTATATTCTGTTTTAAAAAAAACACCCATTTTGGGCAAGACTCTACATTTAGGACTTTTGCTGCATTTGTCACAGTCAAATACAACCATTCAATACTGCAGTTACATTGTTGTTCGACAAATTAAAAAATTTTGTGACCGTGAAGAAATTGTATAAAATTCTCCTGGCACACTGTTGTGTGACCTCACGAAATGTTTCCTCTTTATGACACCGGCAATGCCTTACTTTCAGTGAACTTAATTGTTGACTATTGGCGGTTACATTGTCGCCTGACATAAACCATCTGTTAGTTTGGTGGGTGAACGCAAAGAATGAGGAGAGCGTCAAATAAGGGAAATGGCCCCGGTCGTGGTGCTGCTGGTGGAGCTCCTGTTGCATGGAGAGGACATGGTCGATCTGTGTCAGCTACACGCACAAGTGAAACCCTTTCCTCAGGTGTGAGTAGGCGACAGAACCTTCAGCGTTATTTGGTAGGGCCAAATGCGGCTCTGCGAATGGTGAGGCCAGAACAAATACAGGCGATAGTAGATTGGGGGGCTGACCGTGCCTCCAGTTCCTTCACATTGTCTCCCACCCAGTCTCCTGCTGAAAGATCAGAGTTGGCACCTGCAGCCGATGTCCATCAGTCCTTCACCTCACCCCCTGCAAATCAGCCAAGCAGTCTGAGCCCCAAGTCATGCAGCAGTCTCTTCTGCTTTTTGATCACTCTGTTAGCAGGGTTTCCCAGGAGCATCCACCTATCCCTGCCCCAGAAGTGGAAGAAATTGAGTGCACCGATGCCCAAACACTTATGTTTCAAGATGAGTACATGGGAGGACCATCACAGCCTCGGATGATGACGAAAAACAGGTGCCAACTGCTGGGGCTTTCAAAAGTGTGCAGACTGACAAGGAGGGCAGGGGTGAAGACTGGGTGGAAGATGATGTGGAGGACGATGAGGTCCTCGACCCCACATGGAATCAAGGTCATGCGAGTGACCTGTGTAGTTCGGAGGAAGAGGCGGTGGTCGCACAGAGCTACCAGCACAGCAGAAGAGAGAGCAGGGTGCAAAAGCGGAGCGGCCATCCCCTAGACAGTACGCCTGCTACTGCCCACTGCAGCAAGGGACCGAGCACACCAAAGCCAGCTCCAAGGAGTTCCCTGGCGTGGCAGTTCTACGGACAATGTGCTGATGACAACTACTTTTCCAGCGGAGCCATCCCTTCCCTGCACAACCAAGTGGGGTACAAAATCAGGTGTGCACTGCGCAACACCATCTGTGGCAAGGTGCACCTAACTACGGATACGTGGACCAATAAGCACGGTCAGGGACATTATATCTCCCTAACAGCACACTGGGTAAATGCAGTGGCGGCTGGGCCTAAGGTGGATAGCAGTTTGGCTCATGTCCTTTCACCACCGAGGATTGTAGGGCGCTTCAGTTTGCCTCCTGTTGCTTCTCCTCCTACTCTGCTTCCTCATCCTCTACCGCCTCCTCATCCGGTCAGCGTAACACCTTCACCACCAACTTCGGCACACCCAGGGGTAAATGACAGCAGGCAGTTTTAAAACTTATCTGTTTGGGGGATAAACCCAACACCGCGCAGGAGCTGTGAACGGGCCTTGAACAACAGACCGATGAGTGGTTGGTGCCAGTGAACCTCAAGCCCGGTCTGGTAGTTTGCGATAATGGGCGAAATCTCGTAGCAGCTCTGGGACATGTGCTGAATTTGGTAGTGCAGAGATTCCTTAAAAATTACCCCGATATGTCAGAGCTGCTGCAAAAAAGTGCTGGCCGTCTGTGCGCACTTTCAGCGTTCTCACCCTGCTGCTGCTCGCCTGTCAGCGCTGAAGTGTAACTTTGGCCTTCCCGCTCACCGACTCATATGCGACATGCCCACAAGGTGGAACTCCACCTTGCACATGCTAGCCAGACTGTGCGAGCAGCAGCAAGCGAGGTGGAGGATGAGGAGGAGGAGATGGAGGAGGAGGAACCTTGTTCACAGCAGGGTGGCACCCAGACCAGCTCATGGCCATCACTGGAGCAGGGCTGGGGGGATACAGAGGACACAGACAATACACCTCCAACAGAGGAGAGCTTTTCGTTGCCTCTGGGCAGCCTGGCACACATGAGCGATTACATGCTGCAGTGTCTCCGCAACGACCTCCGAGTTGCCCACATTCTAACTTGTGCTGATTACTATGTGGCCACGCTGCTGCATCCTCGTTACAAGGACAACATACCGTCCTTAATGCCGTCACTGGAGCGTGATCGTAAGATGCGCGAGTACAAGAGCATGCTGGTAGACGCGCTGCTGGTGGCATTCCCACCTGACAGCGGGGTCACAGTGGAAGCACAAGGCGAAGGCAGAGGACGAGGAAGAGTTCGCCAACGCAGCTGTGGCACCGCCAGCACCTCAGAAGGCAGGGTTAGCATGGCCAAAAATGTGGAAAAGCTTTGTCAGCACACCACAACAACCAGCACCACCAGCTGATATGGAACGTCTTAGCAGGAGGCAGCATTTCACCAACATGGTGGAGCAGTATGTGTGCACATGCCTACACGTACTGAATGACGGGTCCGCCCCCTTCAACTTCTGGGTCTCCAAATTGGGCACATGGCCTGAGCTTGCCCTTTATGCCTTGGAGGTGCTGGCCTGCCCTGCAGCCAGTGTATTATCTGAACGTGTGTTTAGCACAGCAGGGGGCGTTATCACAGACAAGCGCAGCCGCCTGTCCACAGCCAATGTGGACAAGCTCAAGTTCATTAAAATGAACCAGGCATGGATCCCACAGGACTTGTCCGCACCTTGTGCAGAATAGACATGTGTACCGGGCTTACCCAGCCATTGTTATACTACAGCGCAATTGCTCATTCTTGTATTTTGGATATTTCACACTCTTTTGGAGTGTACCCTAATAAAAAAAAAGAAAGAAAATGTGTTGGCTACCTCGTCCTCCTCCACCGCTGCTTCCACCTACACCGCTACGTCCACCGCCTCCTCAAACTCCTACTCCATATGGACCTCCACCTCATAAATCAATTTCTTGTACATATTTAATTTTATTCTATGTAATTTCACTACTTTGTCTGTTACATTTTCGGGTGAGATTCACCAATTTTTGGGTGTGATAACTAGGTAAAGGAGGGGTATATTACACAAATTGGTGAATTTCACCTGAAAATGTAACATACAAATTAGTGTTTTTTTTTTTACATGCCTACTAGGTATAGCAGTGGTACATCACACCTAAAAAATTGTGAATTTCACCAGAAAATGTAACAGACAAATTAGTGAATTTTTTAAACCTGTCTATTAGGTATAGCAGTAGACAGGTTAAAAAAATTCACAAATTTGTCTGTTACATTTTCGGGTGAAACTCACCAATTTTTGGGTGTAATGTACCACTGCTATACCTAATAGACAGGTTTAAAAAATTCACTAATTTGTCTGTTACATTTTCTGGTGAAATTCACAAATTTTTAGGTGTGATGTACCACTGCTATACCTAGTAGGCAGGTAAAAAAAAAACACTAATTTGTCTGTTACATTTTCAGATATACCCCTCCTTTACCTAGTTGACAGCTTAATAAATTTCACAAATTTTTCTATTACATTTTCGGGTGACATTAAACAATTTTTTTCTGTCATAGAGCCCTGCTCTACCAAGTAGGTTGATAAATTTCACTAATTTTTCTGTTACATTCTTGGGTTGACATTTTACAATTTTTGTCGTGAATAAACCCCTGCTCTGCATAGATGACAGGGACAGAAATTTTTAAAAATAATCTGTTTCATTTGTAGGTGACATTAACCCATTTCTGGCGATGATAAACCCCTACTCTGCATAGGTGACAGGGACTTAAATTTCAAAAATTCGTCTTTATTTGGCCCTTTCATTCGATCCTTCTGCTTCAATAATTTGTCCCACATTTGCGCTTCAATAATTTGTCCCACATTTGTGCTTCAATAATTTGTCCCACATTTGAGCTTCCATAATTTTTCCCACATTTCCATATTTAATTAGAAACAATAAACCTTCCTTGGATGTTGTCTCTCTTTCTCACACTCTCCCTCTCTGGCGTGGAACCCTGATTCACCGATAACCGTGATCAACATGGTAGGCTCAGAAAAGAACATCGAAAGTTGATAGAGAAGATATCCAAATGGATCGTGGACATCACAGGGACGTGCGATCAGGAAGTTATCTAGAGTCAACAAAGCAGCAGCAGGGCCTCTCCTGGCTAACGTTTCCAAATTCAAAATACCCCAGTGACATTCCCTATAATTTTTTATTAATCATTCCAATAACAGGGCATCTTAAGAGTCCTGTATTGACACGTGCCCCCTTCTTTCCTTCAATTCTTTAGTTTTAATAGCTTTTCCCACATTTCCGCTTGATCAGAATTAAATTTCATGCATTGATCTCCCTTGGATGTAGTCTCTCTTTCTCACGCTCCCTCTCCGGGGTGGAACCCTGATTCGCTGCTAACCGTGATCAACATGGTAGGCGCAGAAAAGAACATCGAAAGTTGATAGAGCAGATATCCAATTGGATCGTGAACATCACGGGGGCGTGCGACATGGTGGGGCAGTATGTTTGCACACGCCTACACAAACTGACTGATGGTTCTGCCTCCTGCAACTTCTGGGTCTCGAAATTGGGCACATGGCCTGAGCTTGCCCTTTACGCCTTGGAGGTTCTGGCCTACCCTGCATCCAGTGTATTGTCTGAACGTGTGTTTAGCACGACTGAAGGGGGTTATCACAGGTTATATTTCCCAATGTTTTGGGGTGTACCCTAATTTAAAAAAATATAAATAAATTTAAAACCAAAAAGCAGTGTAGGCTACCTCCTCCTCCTCCACCGCCGCTTCCACCTACACCGCCTCATCCACCGCCTCCTCAACCTTCTACTCCATATGGACCTCGTCCTCCTAGCCCAAGATTATTATTTTTTATTTTTACGTATTTTATGTTATTTAAAGTCATTTCCCTATCCACTTTTGTTTGCAGAGCATTTGCCATGCTCTTAACCACATTTTGCTGGCATTTGCAGCCCTATAACCTTTTCCTTTACATTTTTACAGCCATTTTTGTGCTCAAAAGTTCGGGTCCCCATTGACTTCAATAGGGTTCAGGTTAGGGGTCAAGTTCGGTTCAAGTTCGGGTCCCCATTGACTTCAATGGGGTTCAGGTTAGGGGTCAAGTTCGGTTCAAGTTCGGGTCCCGAACTTGAACTTTTTTGTGAAGTTCGGCCGAAGCCGTCGAACCCGAACATCCAGGTGTCTGCTCAACTCTACTCACAAGACTTCGCGAAGTAATAACTTCGGCTCATGGGAGCCAATACATTGTAATATTGTACGGAGTGCTCGCTCCGTACAGTATTCTAGCGAAGTTTTATGTGAATCGACTTCAGATGTTTCATCCAAAGTTGATTCCCTTATCCTAGTCATGATAATCTTACACATGCGTAAATGTTATGCCTGGTCATATGAATCAGTGATCCTGCATGCACCACTGAAATTAATTTAGCAACGCACTCAAATTTGTTAGTGTTGATATAAATATCATTAAGTATGAGCCCTTAACGGCGCAGGTACAAGATAAACAAACTGCTTGGGATGTGCAGCCATCATAATCTGCCAGTTGAAGGAACGTTCTGAGCTGTGGTGACACTCCTTAAAAAGTGAAAATTTGTTCAGGTTAGCTAATCAATTTATATGAATCAATTTGCTCATCTGCTGACTCTAGTACAGAATAAATCAATTGTGCCTTTTTGTACATTAGAGCATCTATAACAAGTAGAAACTGTTGGGATAATATGACATCTTATGCTTTTTTCATGTTCTTTTCATCATTAAATATCTTCAATAGAGATGAGCGAATAAAAAAAAATTTTGATTCGCCAGTTAGCCAAATTTTTGGGGAAAAATTTGGTTTGATCCGAATTTATTTGCGGCGAATTACGTTAAAAACAACTATTTCCTGGCTGCTGAGAGCCTTTGTAGTGGTGTAGAACACTGTGCCTTGCAGTACCACGCATAGGGAGTCTGCTTTGGTAGTGAAATAATACTGTGAGTCCATATGACATGCAGATAACAGGCGTCGCTCTTAGAATCACTGCCCACTTTACTCTTTTGGGCAGTCACGGTGCCAAAACCCAGCCTTACAGGTCAATTTTAGCGCCAAGAAGAAGCGCACTCCTTTTACTATTGATGAGCGGCAGGGGTCATATTCGAATTCACGATATTTCATGAATATTTTTCAGAAAATCTGTTGAATATTCGCGAATTTGAATATTCATTATATTCTCGATTTTTTTTTACTCAAAAAATCAGCAAGGTAATGATCACGTAATATGCGAATTTTCATAATGCGAATTTTTATCGCAAATTTTTCAATTGCCGAGTAAAAACATGATTCCTCCCTGCTTCTTGCGTGTGGGCCAATGAGTCATAGCACTATATAGAATATATTTGTTTTTTTAAATATTCCTAATATTCTAAAACAAGAATATATGGGCGGGTCCCATTCATTTTAATGGCATGCGAACATGAAAAACCTCCAGGTCATATTTGCAGCCACAAAATACTTAGTAAATGCGCACACATAGTCCCACAACATGGACACTGACATACCAGAAGTATTAAGCGATTTTACGATCTACAAGCATTTCTTTTTTATCTGCAAAATTTCGGCAAAGTATTAATCGCAAGAGCACATGCGTTCTGAAGGCGTGGCGTACAGGAACTGGTTTACACACTGACTAGCAAATAGATGGATGCGATGGTTGGAGCGAAGTTCAAGGAGGAAGAGGAAGAACTCCTGGTGACTGTAAGTAATCTTACATTAAAGTAGTGTATTTGATTACATTCCACCTGCATGTCTGAACAATTGCTTTATATGCAAAGTGCGAACTTCTGCGATTCAAAATTTTTTTTAAGTCCACCAAACTTCACATTTTATAATGTCTCACTAGATATTAGTGATAGTTGCATTAAGTATTCCTGTGACATCACACCCACTATGTTAGGTTACCCTGCAGAGTGTCCGAGCGCACGGCATCATTGGTTGCTAATGCTAACTCGCTATGACGCCGCACGCTTCTTGCCGCCACCACTGTACAGTAATATACTTGTATAGATCATACAAGTGTATCACAGTACAGCGGTGGTGGCCTTGAAGCGCACATCGTCATAGCAACCAATGACGCCGTGCGCTTGTCCACTCTGCAGGAAGTCAGGACTGGTTTGTACGGTCCGTAGTTTTGAAAAAACACGCCCGTGTGCATGCGGCCTTACTGTTACGGTTAGAAGATGGGATTGTAGTACGACTGCATGTGGGTGGGGTCTGAGCTATCAGATACTGTCCAGCTAAGCAGAGATGTACCTGTCTAGTGAAGTGACGGTACGGTATGGGGTGTACTGCTGGTTCGTCTCCCCGGGATGCACCCTGGGTAACTCTAAATGAACCAGCAAATACTGGCGGTGCAGGCGGCCTAAATCTAATATTTCCACCTTAAAGCATTAAATACTTTTAGCAGTTTACTTGAGTAAATTATTTTCAATACTATTATTGTTAAAAAAGGGGATTATATGCTTGCATTTTTCTCTTGCAGCGGATGTTGGGTCGGGGCTACAACCGAACCCGATCCCACGCCGAGAAACAAAGGATTGTGCGGGAGTTGGCCTATGAAATGTGGAGGAAAATGGGTCGCAAACACCGCCGTCTGGCCATTTTAAAGAAATAGTCAGACATGAAGCGAAGACAGCCCCGTTTCATTAAAAGAATCCGGGACGAAAAATGCCCAGGTACATACGTAAATAACTTTTGTATGTTTTGCCAGCACTCTGTAATGTATACAGTGCTAAGCAAAAGTATTCACCCCCCTTGACTTTGTTCTTTTATATGTTGACTCACCCCCTGGAATTAACATAGATTGTTTGAGGATTTCCATCATGTAATTTGTAGAACATGCCCACAACTTAGACCTTCTTTTAAATAGGTTTAATTGTAAAGCAAACAACTAATAGGACAAAATAACAGAAAAGGTCAATGTGCATAACTATTCACCCCAATAAAGTCAATACTTTGTAGAGCTAACTTTTGCGGCAATCACAGATCCAAGTCGCTTTGGATAAGTCTCTATGAGCAGTTGCCACATCTTACCACAGGCGTTTTTGCCCATTCCTCCTTGCAATACTGATTCTGCACATTCATTTGATGGTTTGCGCTTGTGAACAGCAATCTTTAAGTCTGAACACAGATGTTCTATTGGATTGAGATCTGGGCTTTGACTAGGCCATTCCAACACATTTACATGAATTGACTCACTGTGTGTAGCAGAGGTAACGCAGTGAAAGCGGATACATTTCTGCAGCACACAAATACACTATTTGAGTAGTATATTCTTAGATAACACCCCGCTTCAATATGTGGTTTTGGGGGCCACTAGTCTATCACACCATTTTGAATACTTTTTTCTAATTGCGTTTGTCACTCTTTGTAGTTGTAGTATCGCTGCAGAACCGATCACCAGTCACAATGCTGCACTATACAGATCCACTATTATATGCTTTCTATATTAGAAAGTATCTTATAAGTGTATTACACCCCTATATACTGCACACCAATCAAAAGGACCTTTGTGGACCTATTAGCTAGCGATTTGTGTCACTATTAACACTCTAACAGTCTGTCCCTGCTCCACACAGCAACCTCTCCCTACACTGACAAAAGACAGAATGTAAAATGGCGGCCAGATCAGGTCTATTTATAAGGTAGGGGGTGTGTCCATGTGCTGAAACGTCTTAATTGGCTGTCCTGTACCACCTGATGGATGTGTCATGGGTCAAAGTTCTTCACAATGTAAAAGAATATGGCGCCGGCGAATATCGCCATATGTTCGCATGTTCGGCGAACGGCGAATGAGTGAAACGACCGCCGGGCGAACCGCAAGGCCATCTCTATTCCTCAATGCACTTTTGGAGTAATTTTGGCAGGCCAGCCACTCCTGGAAAGTTTTAACACTGTTCCATGTTTTCTCCATTTGTGAATAATAGCTTTCACTGTGTCCCAAAGCCTTAGAAATGGCTTTGTAAACTTTTCCAGAATGATAGATGTCAATGACTTTCTTTCTCTTCTGTACTTGAATTTCTTCAGATGGGGCACAATGTGTTGCTTTTTGAGATCTTTTAGCTTATTTCATGTTGTCAGACAGGTTATATTTAAGCGATTTCTTGTTTCTACAGGTCTGGCAGTAATCAGGCCTGGGTATGGCTAGTGAAATTGAACTCAGCTCTCCAAAAACTGTGGTTACGGTAATCACTTTTAATTCATGGAGGAATGGGTAATTATTTTTACCAGGTTGTTTGCGATAGCTTTTTTCCCTTGATAAAGTAAATCATTTAAATACTTTTTTCTCAGGTTATATTTGTCTGATATTCAAATTTGTTTGATCGTCTGAAACATTTAAGTGTGACAAATGTGCCAAAACATTGTAAAACATTGCTGTAAGGTGAGGGACTATGGCTAAGACACCCATTACCCAGAAGTTAACTAGGCCAGTACAACCTAAGGGTACTTTCACACTAGCGTTTTTCTTTTCTGGCATAGAGTTCCATCCTAGGGGCTCTATACCGGAAAATAACTGATCAGTTTTATCCTAATGTATTCTGAATGGAGAGTAATCCGTTCAGGATGCATCAGGATGTCTTCAGTTCAGTCTTTTTGACTTTTCAGGACGGAGATAATACCGCAGCATGCCGCGGTTTTATCAAAGAAACTCAACACTTGCATGAATGCATTTCTTTTCCATAGGAATGTATTAGTGCCAGATCCGGCATTCAAATTGCCGCATCGACAGAACTGGTATTCCGATCTGCGCATGAGCAGACCTTTAAAAATGTGGAAAAAATATACACCGGATCCGTTTTGCCTGATGACAGCAGAAAAACGGATACAGTATTGCAATGCATTTTTCTGACTGACCAGGCATTTTTCAGGCTGCCTGCCGGAATAAAACAACGCAAGAGTGAAAGTACCCTAAGTCCCCTTTCACACGGGCGAGTATTGAGGTGATGCGTGAGGTGAACGCATTGCACCCGCACTGAATACCGACCCATTCATTTCTATGGGGCTGTTCACATGAGCAGTGATTTTCAAGCATCACTTGTGCTTTGCGTGAAAATCGCAGCATGCTCTATATTCAGCGTTTTTCACGCAACGCAGGCCCCATAGAAGTGAATGGGGTTGCGTGAAAATCGCAAGCATCCGCAAGCAAGTGCGGATGCGGTGCGATTTTCACGCACGGTTGCTAGGAGACGATCGGGATGGAGACCCGATCATTATTATTTTCCCTTATAACATAGTTATAAGGGAAAATAATAGCATTCTGAATACAGAATGCATAGTAAAACAGTGCTGGAGGGGTTAAAGAAAAATAAAAAATAATTTAACTCACCTTAGTCCACTTGATCGTGTAGCCCGGCATCTCCTTCTGTCTCCTTTGTTGAATAGGACCTGTGGTGAGCATTAATTACAGGAACAGGACCTTTGATGACGTCACTCCGGTCATCACATGGTACGTCACATGATCTTTTACCATGGTGATCGATCATGTGATGACCGGAGTGACGTCATCAAAGGTCCTGTTCCTGTAATTAATGCTCACCACAGGTCCTGTTCAACAAAGGAGACAGAAGGAGATGCCGGGCTATGCGATCAAGTGGACTAAGGTGAGCTACATTTTTATTTTTATTTTTTAACCCCTCCAGCGCTGTTTTACTATGCAAGTTCGGGTTTGGGTACCAAACAGCGCCCCTCTTACAGTGCCCAAAACGCCTTCCTCGAGAACCCCTAACCGCCCACAGCGTCTCATCCCTCTCCTCCCCCTCCCTGATGGCCGAGCGAAGTCTCGCGCGAGCATCGGACGTCACTGGGCTCGGCGCATGCCCAGTGACGACGATGAAGCTCCTGCCCTCAGTCTCCAGCAAATTGCACTGGCACAGCCCTCAGTGGGTACTGCGTCTGCGCGAGACTTCGCTCGGCCGTCAGGGAGGGGGAGGAGAGGGATGAGACGCTGTGGGTGGTTAGGGATTCTGGAGGAAGGCGTTTTGGGCACTGTAAGAGGGGCGTTACTGGGCACACCAAGGGGAACATAACGCCCCTCTGGGCACCTTCAGGGTTTTATAAAAGTCGTTTTTCTGCAAAACTGCTGGACGGATTACAATAAAAAACAGCACAGCCGATTCAAGGTAAGCTGTGGAGCATGACTGGTTTAAAATCTGAATTTGTGTTATACGAGGTGACAGAATCCCTTTAATTTCCCCCAGTAATATCTCAACAATTCCACCACTAAGGTTTGTTTCAAGAGCTTACACTTTACAGGAAACCTTCAGTTACTCTCTAATATCTCTATATAATGCAAGTTTGTTAATTATATTTTACAATTTTACATTTGTACATATTAAAATTTACAAAAGACATACAGAAATATAATGTACAACAGTTTCTTAAATTAAAAGAAAATAAACCAGAAACCTAACACTCACATAGATGGCAAAACCTCTGCCAGGGCAGGCAGAAAACCAGGACCAATCTTCACTACTTTGGGGAGCCTCCAAGAAATTACCCCCAGCACTAGTTTTTCATACCTTATGAACTTTTTCTTTATCCATTTCCTCATCCTCTGCTGTCACTGTGGAGGATCTGAGCATAGCTTGATTCTTGAGTTTTATGACGCCATCCCTGTGTTATCCCTAGATGACTAGACACAGTCCTGCACACACAAATATATATACAGGACTCACCAGGTAAGGCAGAAGAGCTGGACCCATATTAATATCAATATTTGCAACAGGATGTATTTGAAGTTCTGTTCTACTTTGCACTTGACTGTTATATGTTTAATTCTGATCTCATTCTTCAGTATGACATTTTCACTGCACTGATCCTGAGGAAGTAACGGCCTGAGGGAGTACACTGTGACACAACACTTCATCAGGGTCACTACTAGTGATGAGCGGCAGGGGCAATATTCGAATTTGCGATATTTCATGGATTTGGTAGAATATTCGTCATATATTCGAGAATTTGCGAATTCGAGATTATTTTCTTGATTGCGAAAAATCGGCAATGTAATATTCATATGTATAAAGTAAAAACAGGTGCCACTGTTTTTGTATATTTTTGCAATCTGGTGATATAAAGACTGGGACCGAAAAACTTTCACAACTGGTGCTGGATCCTTTTCTTGTTACATGTGGATGTTCATCAGGACTTACTTGGGTCTGTTCCATGCACCTGTCTGCAGGATTGATGTGGGTGAGCTGGATTTCACAATTTCTATTTCCTAAAAACAGGCACTCACCATCTGGTCTAAATAATAAAATGTCATATTTAATAGGTAGTAAAATATTTGATAAGTAATATAATAAAGTATGAACCCCTAGCTGATTACATTTGTAAATATAACATGTATTGGAGGATATATGTACAGTCGTGGCCAAAAGTTTTGAGAATTACATAAATATTGGAAATTGGAAAAGTTGCTGCTTAAGTTTTTATAATAGCAATTTGCATATACTCCAGAATGTTATGAAGAGTGATCAGATGAATTGCATAGTTCTTCTTTGCCATGAAAATTAACCTAATCCCAAAAAAACCTTTCCACTGCATTTTCATTGCTGTCATTAAAGGACCTGCTGAGATCATTTCAGTAATCGTCTTGTTAACTCAGGTGAGAATGTTGACGAGCACAAGGCTGGAGATCATTATGTCAGGCTGATTGGGTTAAAATGGCAGACTTGACATGTTAAAAGGAGGGTGATGCTTGAAATCATTGTTCTTCCATTGTTAACCATGGTGACCTGCAAAGAAACGCGTGCAGCCATCATTGCGTTGCATGAAAATTGCTTCACAGGCAAGGATATTGTGGCTACTAAGATTGCACCTCAATCAACAATTTATAGGATCATCAAGAACTTTAAGGAAAGAGGTTCAATTCTTGTTAAGAAGGCTTCAGGGCGTCCAAGAAAGTCCAGCAAGCGCCAGGATCGTCTCCTAAAGAGGATTCAGCTGCGGGTTCGGAGTGCCACCAGTGCAGAGCTTGCCCAGGAATGGCAGCAGGCAGGTGTGAGCACATCTGCACGCACAGTGAGGTGAAGACTTTTGGAAGATGGCCTGGTGTCAAGAAGGGCCGCAAAGAAGCCACTTCTCTCCCAAAAAAACATCAGGGACAGATTGATCTTCTGCAGAAAGTATGGTGAATGGACTGCTGAGGATTGGGGCAAAGTTATATTCCCCGATGAAGCCTCTTTCGGATTGTTTGGGGCATCTGGAAAAAGGCTTGTCCGGAGAAGAAAAGGTGAGCGCTACCATCAGTCCTGTGTCATGCCAACAGTAAAGCATCCTGAGACCATTCAGGTGTGGGGTTGCTTCTCATCCAAGGGAGTGGGCTCACTCACAATTTTGCCCAAAAACACAGCCATGAATAAAGAATGGTACCAAAACACCCTCCAACAGCAACTTCTTCCAACAATCCAACAACGTTGACATTTTTGGTCCATGGCCTGGAAACTCCCCAGATCTTAATCCCATTGAGAACTTGTGGTCAATCCTCAAGAGGCGGGTGGACAAACAAAAACCCACTAATTCTGACAAACTCCAAGAAGTGATTATGAAAGAATGGTTTGCTATCAGTCAGGAATTGGCCCAGAAGTTGATTGAGAGCATGCCCAGTCGAATTGCAGAGGTCCTGAAAAAGAAGGGCCGACACTGCAAATACTGACTCTTTGCATAAATGTAATTGTCGATAAAAGCCTTTGAAACGTATGAAGTGCGTGTAATTATATTTCACTACATCACAGAAACAGCTGAAACAAAGATCTAAAAGCAGTTTAGCAGCAAACTTTGTGAAAACTAATATTTGTGTCATTCTCAAAACTTTTGGCCACGATTGCAAATATAACAAGAGGTACTGACAACTTTTTGATATTTCCTACACGTTTTTTGGGTTATTATATTTTTTGAGCACAATTATGCATATGCCCTCACACAATACGTTGTACTAATGTTTTTATATTTATATATTTGCTCCTAGTTTTATAAGAATCACGCAACAACTTTTGTTTTCCACTAAATCACGTTATTAAGTACATCCAGCAGCTCTATCAACGCTAGGGAATAGGTATACTCACCACCCTACTATGTACATATATCCTCCAATACATGTTATATTTACAAATGTAATCAGCTAGGGGTTCATATTTTATTATATTACTTATCAAATATTTTACTACCTATATAAATACGACATTTTATTATTTAGACCAGATGGTGAGTGCCTGTTTTTACTTTATACATTTTAATACAATTTTTTGGATTATAGGGTGAATCATCTAAAAACAGAGCACCTTGACCACAGACCGGGTACGGGTGAGCCACGATATACTTGTTATAATGTAATATTCATGTAATGCGCTCGAAATACAGGCGTGGTTAACTATAGCTACATTTTTCAAGCTGCTAGAAGTTTCCTGAGACTGGAGAAAATCGTTGGCACGGCAGAACATTACAATAGCTTTATATGCAGATAGAGTGCTCCAATATATTCGCGATTGTGAAATCGGCTCCAATGATGCGAATATTTTGTGCGCAATATGTGCAACTTCACATTTTAACAGGTCTGACTACTTATTAGTGATTGGTGCACTAAGTATTGTCGTGAACTTGTGACATTACAGCACTATGTATGTAGAATGTATGTATGGACAGCAGAACCTATATCAAAAGCTAACCTAACTATCTCCCACTAACTATCTGTACTATATATAAGCTAACTAACTATCTAATGTAATGACACAGCAAAGCAGAGAGCACAGCAATGACACTGCTATCTCTCTCAGATCTGCAATATACTGCATACAAGGGCTGCTGGGGAGGTTCTTATATAGTAAGGGGTAGGCAACTTTTCTATTGGTTGCTAAGGATGTTACTAAGCTCAGACAAAGATATTGCAGCCTTCTCATTGGCCCACAGGCAAGAAGGGAGGTTACTGTTAAAAAAAAATATCTAGAATATTCGAAATTACGAATATATATCACTATATTCTAAATATATATTACTATATTCTTAAATATAGTACAGTCCCCATTAATTAGACATTCACCTGACAGAAAAGGCCTTTTATGCTGCTGTATATGCATAAGTCAAGGACCATTCTATGTTCTGTGTGGTGGCAGATATTTGTGGGCTGGCATGAGGAAATTCAGTTAAACGTGGTCATCACAGGTGTTGAATTCCTCCGAGATCCATGCCTCATTTATTTTTAGAAATGTGAGGTAGTCCACACTCGACGAGGGGCAAGCCAAGAGTTCCATGGCAAATTGTGCCAGCTCTGGCCACAGGTCAAGCCTGCACACCCAGTAGTTCAGGGGTTCCTTGCTTCTCAGAGTGTCCACATCGGCCGTTAACCCAATGTAGTTGGACACCTGTCAGTCTAGGCGTTGCCTGAGGCTGGATCCGGAGGGTTGGCTGCAAGAATGATCTCATATCTGAAGTGACCAACACATCTTCAAACCGTCATCTTCTTGCAGGCGCTTTAGGATTGGTACCCGCACCTGTTTCGCTGTGGGTGTAAATGTCTCTGCCAGCGCCTGCAACAGCAGAATGCAGCATCTCTTGCAGCAAGGCCTGGAAATTCTGCATTCTGACAGCCCTCTGTGATGCTGGTAACATGTCCGCCATTTTGTGTTTGTACCGAGGGTATAAGTACATTGGCACCCAGTACTGGTCCTTGCCCTTTTTTTTTATACAGGGGTCCCTCTTCAAACACTGGAGCATGAAGGCCCCCATTTGCACAAAATTGGAAGCGGTGGAGCGGCCTGGATCCTGCTCATCGCCCAGGAGAATGTCATCCTCAGTCTCCTCCCCCCACAACACCTGGGATCACCCTCAAACCCTGCTCTTCTTGTTTCTCCTCCCCCAGCCACCATCCTTCTCTGACCCCTCTTCAGACAACTGCTGACTTGTCTCAGATGGAGTAGCCCCCCCTGGGAATTCATTCAGCATTGCGACTTCCTCATCTTCCATCTCCTGCTCCTCGATGGCTTAATCAATGACAAAATGCAATGCACACTCCAGAAAGAAGGTGTAAGGTACAATGTCACTGATGGCACCCTGGCTGCGACTGACCAGTTTGGTGGTCTCATCAAATGGCCTCAGAAGTCTGCATGCATAGCTCATGAGCAGATACTGGCACGGTGAAAAGAAACCAAGTTCCCCAGAACCTGTCCTGCTGCAGAGTTCGTACAGGTAATCGTTAACAGCATGTTGCTGCTGGAGCAGCCTATCAAACATATACAAGGTGGAGTTCTAGTGCGTCAGGCTGTCATAAATCAGACGTCTGACGGGCAAGTGGCCGTGTAAGATCTTCTAAAATGGCCATAGATTTTCCTTGTATTTGGCAACGAATGACTGCACTACTAAGTTCAGGATGTGTGCCATGTACGGCATTTGTGTCATTTTGCCCTGTTTCAGCGTGCTCAGCAGATTGGCACTGTTGTCGCACAGCACTTTACCAACTGTCAAATTGAGCGGGGTTAGCCACTGATCAGCCTGTGACCGCAGAGCTGTAAGCAGTGCAGGACCGGTGTGGCTCTTGGCTTTGTGGGGCGCAGCAGAAAGGGTGGTAGCAGTGGAAAAGGAGGAGTCAGAGGAGGAGACGGAGGATGGAGTAGCAGGAGGAGGAGAAGAGGCAGGCCTGTATGCAATCCTTGGTGGTAACACCAAATCCACACGGGAGCCACGGGTTACATGCTTCACGGCCTTCAGAAGGTTCACCCAGTGGGCAGTAAAAGTTATGTACCTTCTCTACCCGTGTTTGCTAGACCACGTGTCTGTGGTCAGATGTATCTTGGCACTGACACTGTGTGCCAGAGATATATTCACTTGCCGCTGAACTTGGCCATATAGCTCTGGGATGCCCTTCTTGGAGAAATATTTCCTTCCGGGACCTTCCATTGCGGTTTGCCAATGGCCACAAATTTTCTAATGGCCTCCGAGTCCACCAGTTTATATGGCAGTAGTTGGTGGGCTAGCAGTTCCGACAAGCCAGCAGTCCAGCCGGTTGAGCAAGAGGGTTATCTGGCGTCATCAACTTTTTACGCTCTAACCAGGGGCAGACATACTGCCTGTGCAGCTGGTTCAGCTGCACTGGGGTCCAGCAAGAGAGGGGACCCATCCCAGTGCCAGCAGAGGTGTTTATTTTTTTTATCTTATCATAATTTTCATTCCCTACCTCTGCCAACAGGGTAACCTGGGCACCTTGGTGTGGAGGTGAGGAGGGGGCCTGATTAGCACTTACTGTGAATCTGCTGCCAGTGTCTACACTCCATAGCTGAAGGACCTTCGATGACATCATAGTCCTGTGATCTTTTCTGCAGTGGAAGTGGAGGAAGGACCTGTGATGAGGTCACCATCATGTGACCAGTGCAGAAAGAGGCAGCCCTCAGCAGTGGAGACCTGCTTAGTGGGAGGGAAATATGTCATTTAACTGGGACTGTATGTTAGAGGGGCTGAAGGGAGGGGAGGGTTATCAGTTACATAGGACTGTATGTTATAGAAGACTGTAAGAAAGATAGGTTTTTACATGGGACTGTATGTTACAGAGGATTGGAGGGAGATGACTGGTGTTATTTACATTGGACTGGATATTTTAGAAAACGGGAGGGTATTTATATGGGACTATGTGTTGGAGGGGGTTGAAGGAGGTGATTTAAGTTATTTACATAGTACTGTATGCTATAGAGAAGTTATTTACATGGGACTGGAGGGAGAGGATTGGTGTTATTTACATGGTACTGCACGATATAGAAGACTGAAGTGAGAGGAGTGAAGTTATTTACATGGGACTGCATGGTATAGAAGACTGTAAGGAAGATAGGTTATTTACATGGGACTGTATCATATAGAAGACTGGTGGGAGACGACTGGTGTTATTTACATTGGACTGCATGGTGTAGAAGACTGGAGGGAGAGGACGGGCATTATAATTCATGGGGGCACTACAGAGATGCAGGAGGTATTATAATTACAGAGGGACTGCAGGGAACATTATAAATACTGTGAGCAGTGGTGGAGGGCATTACTACTACTGAGGGCTCTATAGAAGTGCCTTATAGATTATAGGAGGTGCCCTATAGGGAGGCCTTCTTAGTACTGAGGGCACTGTAGGGAGCCTTATTACCACTGGGGATACTATTTGGGGGTGGCTTCTGCCTAGCAGTGAGCCCTGTGATGTCACTGGCACTAATGGACATGCTTAAGTGGTGCCTTAGCCTGTAAAATGGCTGGGGCAGCGCTAAAGCCACGCATCAGTGCCGGTCTGTGTTGGGCCCATGTTCATATATGCCTGAATTATTGAGAAAAAAAAGGAATATTTGAATATATGCAAATTATCCTCTAGGAGCAACGGGTGCGTTACCATTACACCTAGAGGCTCTGCTGTCTCTGCAACTGCCGCTCCCTGTCTACTTTGACAGGGCCTGGCAGTGAAAATGTAATTCCACCCGGCCATGTGCCAAGTGCAGAGGGCGCGGCAGTTACAGAGAGATCCTCTAGGTGTAATGGTAACGCCCCCATTTGTATATAATAAAACATCATTTTTGTCAGCAATGCAGGCACATAAGAACATGGTAACAAGACAGATGCTTTCAGCTGCCAAGCACACACGTAACAGGTCAGTCCTTTAATTGTCTAAGTGTATGAGGGAGTCCTGAGGGATAGCTGAAGGCCTAGGGAGCATTTTACCATCAGCTATGGGCTTCATTGGGGGGAGAAAGCTGGCACTAAAGTGACTAGGGCAGCATCAAATCTAAATATGGAACTGGCTCCACAGCAGTAGCAGGATGTAGTGGCACACATCACACTGCTGGTCTGTGTAAGAGGAGGAGCGGTGTGGCCGGGAATCTGCTGTGCTCCTCCTCCTACACCTACCAGTGTGACACTACATCCTGCTACTGTTGTGGAGCGCCAGCAGCTGAACTGTGATCATGAGGAACTAGGTGAGTATATTTTTTTAACTTCCTATGAATACCTGACCATTACTATTGTGAGGGGGCACATATCTGGACATAACTACTATGTACTGACACAAAGGGGGAATAATTACTATGTGGGGGCATTAAGTATGATGTGGGGGCATTAAGTATGACCTAGTATGAAAAGAATATATATATGTATTGTAAACATATTCACAAGATGTTTTTTATTTGCACATATATGTTTATATTTGTATGTGTGGTTTGGGGGGGGGGGGAGCCCACGTACATCCTTTGCACAGGGGCCCTTTGCTGCCTGTGTCCACACCTGGCTCGAAAATTTGGGCCACGGAAGCCTGCATTCTACCAGATTAACGTGACGACGGCAGGGTGAAATGGTGGAGTGGAGGACAAATGGGAGGAGAGAGGAGAAGGTGAAGAGGCAGGATGTGGAGCACTGGGAGTGTGGCTTTATAGGTTCTGACAGCGTTGCTCTAAATAGGCTTGGTGATGGGAGGCCAGGTGCCTTTTTAAGGCTGTCATCCCTAGGTGAGCGTTGGGTTTACCACAACTTATGCGTTGACAGCACAGGCTGCAGATGGCAACACTATTGTCAGCAGGTGACAAGTTAAAAAAAGGCCACACTGCGGAGCCTTGTGCGGGTGTCCTGGGAGCGCCAGATGTGACCGTGCATGGCTCGCTCCAGATACATTTGCAGTCTGATTTTTGCCTCCTGTGCACTGCGAGTTCTGCCTGCTTCTCCTCCTTCTCCTCCCTATCTGCTGTTTTGTCTCTCCCTCTGAACTCCCCTCCTCTTTCTCTCTTGTGGGCACCTAGTTGATGTCCATCGACACGTCATCATTGTCACCTTCACCACCACTGACATTTGAGATCTCGGAGTAGGCAGCAACAGTGGGGACCTCCCTCCTTGGGCTTATCTGGGTACTATCGTCAGACCGCTGGGTGGCAGCCGCTGCTACCTCCTCTTCCTCATCCGATGTCAAAAATGACTGCACATCGGTAAGGTCTGGGAATGGATGGGAAAATAATTTCTCTGACTCGAGTGGAAGGGCTATGGTGGTTGTGGTGGTATTTGGGGGTGCACACAGCAGAGAATGAGGAGTGTGCAGATACAGAGGATGAGGAGGGTGCAGAAGCGGAATGGTGAGTGAGCCACTCAAACAACTGTGGTGCGCCCTTTGAAGTAATCCCACATGCCTTCTCCAACTTCCCACTTAGGCTTCGGCCTGGTACACCTGCCCGACCCCTACCACCCCTGTGGGACGGCCTTCCTCTTCCTCTGCCAGTCATTTTCAAAATGACTCTGTGCCTAAGTCCCTAGAAAAGAGCAGTATTTGTGGAAGCGGGTATATCGCAGGCCTAAATCATTATTTGGTGGAAGCAGGTATATCAAACCCCTTAATCAGTATTTTGTGGAAGCAGGTATATCGCAGGCCTCAATCAATATTTGGTGGATGCAGGTATATCAAACCCCTTAATCAGTATTTTGTGGAAGCAGGCATATCGCACTCCTCCATCAATATTTGGTGGAAACAGGTATATCGAACCCCTTAATCTGTATTTTGTGGAAGCAGGTATATCGTAGGCCTCAATCAATATTTGGTAGAAACAGGTATATCGAACCCATTAATTAGTATTTTATGGAAGCAGGAATATCGCAGCCCTCAATCAATATTTGGTAAAAACAGGTATATCGAACCCCTTAATCAGTATTTTGTGGAAGCAGGTATATCGCAGGCCTCAATCAATATTTGGTAGAAACAGGTATATCAAACCCCTTAATCGATATTTTGTGGAAGCAGGTATATTGCAGGCCTCCATTAATATTTGGTAGAAACAGGTATATTGAACCCCTTAATTGGTATTTTGTGAAAGCAGGTATATTGTAGGCCTCAATCAATATTTGGTATAAGCAGGAATATCGAACCCCTTAAACAATATTTTGTGGAAGCAGGTATATAGCAGGCCTCAATCAATATTTGGTGGAAACAGGTATATCGAACCCCTTCATCTGTATTTTCTGGAAGCAGGTGTATAGCAGGCCTCAATCAATATTTGGTGGAAGCAGGTATATCAACCCTCTTAATCAGTATTTTGTGGAAGAAGGTATATTGCACCCCTCAATCAATATTTGGTGGAAGCAGGTATATCACACCCCTCAATTATTTTTTGGGCCACAACAGTTATATCACACCACCCAGTTTTTTTGGGGCAACAGGTATATCACAGCCCTCAATCAGTATTTTGTGGAAGAAGGTATATTACCCCCCTTAATCAGATTTTTTTGGGGCAACAGGTTTATCACACCCATTGTAATTAGTTGCTCTAATAGCATAAGTCCCTCTATATAGCTGCGGTATCGCAGCAGAACCGCACACAACTGCTGCACAATACAAATGCACTATAATATACTTTCTATTTTAGTATATCACACCCCTCAGTATATCACACCTATCAATAGCACACCTATACCAGTCCTTAAAAGGACTTTTGTGGCCCTATTATCTAGCGTTTGGTGTCCCTAACAGCCTGTCCCTGCTTCTCAAATCAACCTCTGCCTGCCCTGACAAAACACAGAATGTAAAATGGCTGCCAGATCGGGTTCTTTTATAGGGTGGGAGTGTATCCATGTGCTGAAGCATCTCAATTGGCTGTCCTCTCCCACCTGATGGATTTGTCATGGGTCAAAGTTCAGCGCAATGCAAAAGAATAGGGCACTGGCGGACATCACCATATGTTTGCATGTTCAGCGAATCGCAAAAGCCCATAGTTCGCTGCAAAACGAACGCCGGGCGAACCACAAGGCCATCTCTATATATCATACCCAGTCTTGTGTAAATGCCTGATGTTAGCGGTAATGCTAGTCCTTATTGAGTTGAATTTTTCTGACATTTATAACAGATAACCAAGGTTCTTAATTAATAAAACTATTGAGGTTCAGATACTGAAGAAAAGACTATAGTTCAATTTGCCGTTCCTTTTCAGAAGGCTTGGGGTTTAACATATAAAAAAAAGTATATACTTATATATACTTATATAGTTTCCTTTTCCTTAACAGGACCATAAACGGATTCCCAAGCTGTCTATCATCTTGAAAACCTACACTTTATAGTTTGGCTTCTTATTACCAAACCACAGAGGAGATGAGGAACTGCAGCCAGCTACTGTACATCTACATCAGCTGCATTTCACACAGTGAATCTCTATAGCCTTTTATAGCCATCCTACAACATAAAAAAGCTGTTTGCATAATGGTTTGGTTTGCCAATTTTATATACTCCATGACAAGAACTTTTATCTTATCAACTGCAGTATTGAGAAAAAATCCTTAACCTCCTAACAGCCACATTAAAATTGGAAAAACTCTACTAAAAATATCACTTTTTTAATGTAGATTTATAATATGTGTTTGAAGTAAAACTTGGTGGCGCATAAGTCTGGGGACACAATTGAATTTAACCGCTTAGTGACAATTGATTTAGGCTTAAGGACCAGTAATATTTTCCCCCTTCGTGTTCCAGCAGTTGTAAGTTTTACATTTTTTACTTAAATTTTTTTTTAATTGTTCATGATTAGTTGTAGGTTTTTTAAGAACTATTTTGCGGTATATATAATGCATTAAATACCTTTTATTAATTTATTTTTAGTTGGAAAAAGAAAAAAACAGCAATTTATTTATTTACGACATTCACTGTGTGGTAAAAAAAAAACACATACCTTTATTATGTAAGTCACTATAATGATGATAATGACCAATTTCTATATATTTTTACTTTTTTCATTTCCTCTTGCAGGCTGTCAGGTCTCCAACTGCTCCCCCCTCCTCCTCCAGACTGAAGGGGAGGGCGGCAGCAGCTTTAGCTGCTCTTATCTCTGGATTTGAATTGTTTGAAAGCTGACATTCCAAGCTTTTAAACAATACCAGAATCACAGCATTATCTTCACTACATGAGAAGATATCACTGTTAGAAATCGGGATGCAGTGAATAAAGTGGAAAGTGAAAGTAAAAGCATTTTCTTACTGTGTTTATTCCTAACTTGATGTCTAACAGTGATGTCTCCTGCTTTTATTGTGCTAATGCTGTCATTTTGCTCTTGTATGAAAGCCTGGAATTCCAGCTTTTAAACAAGAACAGTCCCATGTCCCATGTCACTGCTACCAACCAGGAGATATGAGAAGCTAAAGCAGCCCCCCTATTCCCTTCCTGCTGGTCTCGGGCAGAACAGTTAAGTACTTTTCCCACAGCTGGACAGTTGGTGGTAAAAGGGGTTTCCCAGGATTAATGAGGTTTTTGTAACAGATATGTTTTTACCATGTAAACAAATCATTTTGGTTTATTTTCATCCTGTGTGTACCACTTCTTGTTGCTATATCCAACCAAACCCATGATGCACTTCTCCTTTCCCTGCCACAGTTCCAGTAGTACCCCTAAAATGCTCAGCTATAGCTCCTCCCACCCAGGCTTTTACATAGACACTTCCCTATCACTGCTCCGCTCATGGACATCACAGCACAGTAAATAAGAGAGAGCTGCATGGACATAGTCATGTGGCCACAACACAGAAATGGGGAGATAGAAGCAATAAAAGGTAAAAGAAAAACATTTAAAAAATGACAGATACCTTCATAAATGATTATTTAAAGGATGCTGATTCAAACCTGAAAACCCTTTTGACACCTTCTATAACTGTCAGCAAGGGGTCACTGAATGGTGATTATAACTCCTTGAGAATTCTAACATCACCTGAAGACAATTCATTGTGGAATATATTTAATCTCTAATAGGGTTGAGCGAACCCAAACTGCAAAGTTCGGGTTCGTACTGAACTTTGAGAGTTCGGGTACCCGGACCCGAACCTGGACTTTTTCACAGAAGTTTGGGTTCGGGTTCGGTGTTCAGGTGATTTTATTATTTTCCATTATAACATGGTTATAACGGAAAATAATAGCATTCTTAAGATAGAATGCTAAATAAAATGGCCATTGAGGGATTAAAAATAATTAAAAAAACTCACCTCAACCACTTGATCTCGCAGCCGGCATCCTTTTCTTTCTTCAGGACCTGAAAAAGGACCTGTGATGACATCACGTGGTGAGCGCGGTGATGTCATCTCAGGTCCTGCTGAATGAAGATAGAAGGTGTTTTTGCAGGTCCTGAAGAAAGAAGAGGATACCGGCTGCGCAATCAAGTGGATGAGGTGAGTTTTTTTTATTATTTTTAACCCCTCAATGGCCATTTTGTTTAGCATTCTATCTTAAGAATGGTATTATTTTCCGTTATAACCTTGTTGAAATTCGGTGTTCGGGTAAAGTTTGGGTCCCGAACCCGAACTTTGACCTGAAGTTTGGGCGAACCCGAACTTCACCGGGTTTGCTCATCCCTAATCTCTAATTCTAGTTAGAGAAATCAAAGGTGATGTTAACATGATACAAGATTCTAGACATCTACAAGAAGTGAAGCTGGTTATATTTGGTATGGTTATAGTCACACAGAGCTACATAAGCATGCTTACTGTCTATGCTACCTGCATTGCACACTGTTCATGCACTTACTATTAGAATGGCCATACTACCCAAATAGTGTAGACCACCGCAGACCACTCTATTAATAGCGTAGAACACTGGTGGTTAAGATAAATTCTACTACATTTGTATGTCACCACAATTGTTGGTATGTAAGCCAAATACTTTTAGGGTATGGCCACAAGGTAAGGTTTCTGCATGCAGGTTTGGAATCCAAAACCAGAAGTGAATTAAAAAAAGAGGCAAAGTCGGATCTTTCCTTAATTCTTTTTCTCCTTTTATGATCCACTCCTGATTTTGGCTTTTAAAATGGCATGAAGAAACCTCATTATGGGGCTGTACCCTTACAGCTTTTTTTCTTCTTGATTTCACTGTCACAGATATGTCCATTCTTAATTTTTCACAAATTTTAAGAACTCCAGTTTTTCATATTCGAAATTAAATATGTTATCGCACAGATTTATTTAACACAAACAACACCCCCCAAAAACTGGTCATCTCACACTACACATATCGGGTTTAGAAGTAAGGTAAGGAGGGCACATCTCTTAATAATGTTATCAAATCTAGCTGCTTGTAGACTCAGGTGAAATCATTTGCTTGCCCCTTATTCTCACACTGAAAATTGTTAACTTAAATAGGACAAGATCTCAATAAATTACATGTCTCGGGTTGGTGTATTTGCAGTGGGGCAGGCAATGACACACTCTCAGACTTTGGGGTTAAAAGTCCAAACAATGTTTATGTCCAAACATGATAGGCATCCAACAGAATACACAGCATCCAAGTTAACCATCACTTAAGGGGAAAGCAACAGCACATAAATCATAGCAAACATCAAAGAAAACACCTGCCCGTCTGGATGCTAATTATTACAGAGAACATCTATCTTTCACCTATGCCTTCAGTATGTCAAGAGGATCAGGATTTGAACAGAGACATGGTCAAATAGCTAGCATGCTCTGACATTGACTGAGGCTTCTTTTTTCTACACTAATGATCCTAGTAGCCACACTTGGGATCTCCTCAGGCTGGGGGAATAGCTGTTACAGAGTATTGATGTGGACTTGTAGATCCCCCAGAAAACCTACTGTAAAAAGGTACCTGGAATCATCGTGGATGGAAGGTATGTGTCACCAAGGTTCCTGGCCTCAGTGAAGTAAGAGCCGGTATTTTATGTGTCAGCAGCAGCTATTGCAAATTGACACCTTGAGATTTAGCATGGCTGTCATAGCTGATCTTACTGGGAGTAGTCAAAGTGCTGGGTGGGTAACTACTCCCCATGTTCCAGGCCGGGTTTTGCCAGGCATAAAAACCAGCCAGCACTGCCAGGTGGGTGGATTTACCTCCCTCTGATAGTGGAGCTCAGGAGTCTGTGTGCTGTGAACTGAGGGCTGTGCTGAGATTTGAGGTTTGAGTCGGGCTGGAGGACTCAGGCCCCTCTAAAGGCAACCAGGCTGCCTATGGACTTGATGAGGCTGAACTGCTAACAGGGTGTAAATTAATACCCAGGAGAAAAGGTGACTTTTATTGTTTAAGGACTTTCCTTGTGTGTGAACAAACACCAAGCCACCTGTGTTTTGTGATACACCTTATCTGCATTTTGTTATTAGTGATAAGGAGGAAGCAATATTCTAATTCGCAATATTTCGTGAATTTTTGGCCGAATATTGGCCATAAATTAGCAAATTCGAAAATTCGTGATCTCCAGTCATTATTTACTTGATTGCGAAAATCGTCAATGTAATATATTCACTATAAAAATTTGCAATTAGATTATTTGCGATCAACACTAAGGGGTAGGCAACTTTCCTATTGGTTGCTAGGGACGTTGCTAAGTGCCGATATTCACGATAAATTCACGATAAATTTGCGATTAGAATATTCGCGATCAACACTATTCACGAATACGAATATGAAGCACTATATTCTAAATATTTGTGAATTCTCGAAGTGGCGATATTCGCGATTAAAATTTGCGATTCGAATATTCATGCTCAACATTATTTTTTATACACCAATGTGTGAATAAACAATACTTTGCCTCTATACTGCATCCGCTAGTCCTAACTACCAGAGCAAAACCACACAATTGGTGGAGGATGTGGGCAAGCGCATTGAGGTTGGCGAACGCCAATATATTTTTGGGTTTTCATTTTTGGGCACAGTTGGGTGTATTACATCAAACCAGCTGTATTTCAACCCGTGCCCCACAACAAAAGGGAGGCTGTTGTGAAGGCCCTCATGGAGGCTAATTTGCAGCAGCGAGAGACAAACCTCCACCAACAGGAGGGTAATAAGTAGCAGAAAGAGACCAACCAGTTGCTGCTACAACACGTGATGGCTTTTCAGACAGCAGGAGCAACCCCGAGCGTCCACGATGCCCGGAAAGCAGTCGGTGCAGCGATCCCTAAGATGACACCCGCAGGGGACATTGAAACCTACCTGGCGATGTACGAGAAAGTGTCCACCAGGGAAAAGCTGCTTCAAGACCAATGGGCTGAGATCGTCGCTCCTTTCCTGGCATCAGAGTCCCAGCTGACATATTCTGGAGAGCGCTACCACCCCCTCTCCAGCACTGGATCGGCCAGGTATCTCCTGGAAATGGTTGACCTGGTGGAACGCTATGAGGCCACCAAGAATCTCAAGGGGGGTTCTTTGGGAGGAGGGCAGGCAAACTCCAGAACTCCCCACACCAGGGCCACCAGTAGGAGCCATTGAAACCCCCCGGGAGGTTCCCACTATGGGCCGGACCCAGTTAATCTGCTGGCGGTGTCAGGAACCTGGCCACACCAGGACTGAATGTCCTCATCGGGTTGAGCCCATGGACACTAATTGTGGTAACCAACAATCGCTATATGCTAGGAACAGGTACCCCAGAGGCTTTAGACCACTTGTGCCAGGTGGAAGTGGGAGACACTCAAGCGGAGGTGCTGCTGGACTATGGGAGCTTGGTGATCCTGGTAAGGGCAACCCTGGTGTGGTCCGCTGAGTATACTGGCCGGAAAGTTGGGGTGATGTGCATTCATGGAGACTTGAAAGACTAGTCCACCGCGCTGGTGTCTCTAACCACGGTGGCCGGAAAGTGGACCCACGAAGTGGCAGTCCCCACGAATCTCCACTATGAACTCAAAATAGGGAGAGACTTTCCAGGTTTCCCTGCCCTATGGCCGGTTGTGACAGTTAAGGATACCCCTGAGACAGGAATAAGCCCAGGAGATTGGCCTTGTTCAGGAGGATGGCCAGTACCCTGGGAACCTGAGGCCAAAGGGCCAGCAGTAGGGGTGACCACCACTTCGGTGGAAGAGGGGGAGACAACCCTGCATAGGGTAATGGTGGGAGACGTGGAGGAGTTGTCACCGGGTCCTGGGTTGGCAGACCTCAACGTCTCTGGGGAGAATTTTGATACAGCCCAACGCCGAGACCCAACCCTATGCCGGGCCTGGGAGAATGTGGTAATACTTGATGGTGTACTCCAACAACCTGGGGCCGAGTTGATGTTTCCCCGTTTTGTGGTCCACCAGAATATGCAATATCGGCTAAACCAGCTGTGGGGTGAACCTGTTGAACAGTTGGTGGTGCCCAGGGCCTATCGAGAACTCGTGTTAGAGTTAGCACACTAACATGTTCTCGGGGGTCATCTGGGACTGCAGAAGACACAGGACCGGATACTACAACGGTTTTACTGGCCCAGTGTCTTTAGAGAGGTGGATGACTTTCGTAAGTCTTGCCCAACCTGCCAAACCACTAGCCCCCAGCACCTGTTCTGCATTCCTTTAGTGCCCCTCCCAATTATCGAGGTACCATTTGAGAGAACCGCTATGGATCTCGTAGGCCCAGTACCGAAGTCCTCTAGGGGGCACCAACACATCTTGGTCGTCCTGGACTACGCCACACGGTACCTGGAGGCAGTGCCACTGCAACATACAGTCAGGTCCATAAATATTGGGACATCAACACAATTCTAATATTTTTGGCTCTATACACCACAACAATGGATTTGAAATGAAACAAACAAGATGTGCTTTAACTGCAGACTGTCAGCTTTAATTTGAGGGTATTTACAGTTTGCATATGTGTCTCCCACTTGTTAAGGGACCAAAAGTAATGGGACAGAATAATAATCATAAATCAAACTTTCACTTTTTAATACTTAGTTGCAAATCCTTTGCAGTCAATTACAGCCTGAAGTCTGGAAAGCATAGACATCCCCAGACGCTGGGTTTCATCCCTGGTGATGCTCTGCCAGGCCTCTACTGCAACTGTCTTCAGTTCCTGCTTGTTCTTGGGGCATTTTCCCTTCAGTTTTGTCTTCAGCAAGTGAAATGCATGCTCAATCGGATTCAGGTCAGGACTTGGCTTTTGGATAACATTCCACTTCTTTCCCTTAAAAAACTCTTTGGTTGCTTTTGCAGTATGCTTTGGGTCATTGTCCATCTGCACTGTGAAGCATTTGGCTGAATATGAACAGAGGATATTGCCCGAAACACTTCAGAATAAATACAAGAGAACCAGTTCCATTGGCAGCCATACATGCCCACGCCATGACACTACCACCACCATGCTTCACTGAAAAGGAACTGCCTAGAATTATGAGCAGTTCCTTTCCTTCTCCATACTCTTCTCTTCCCATCACTCTGGTACAAGTTGATCTTGGTCTCATCTGTCCATAGGATGTTATTCCAGAACTGTGAAGGCTTTTTTAGATGTCGTTTGGCAAACTCTAATCTGGCCTTCTTGTTTTTGAGGCTCACCAATGGTTTATATCTTGTGATGAACCCTCTGTATTCACTCTGGTGAAGTCTTTTCTTGATTGTTGACTTTGACACACATACACCTACCTCCTGGAGAGTGTTCTTGATCTGGCCAACTGTTGCGAAGGGTGTTTTCTTCACCAGGGAAAGAATTCTTTGGTCATCCACCACAGTTGTTTTCTGTGTTCTTCCGGGTCTTTTGGTGTTGCTGAGCTCACCGGTGTGTTCCTTGTTTTTAAGAATGTTCCAAACAGTTGTTTTGGCCACGCCTAATGTTTTTGCTATCTCTCTGATGGGTTTGTTTGGTTTTTTCAGCCTAATGATGGCTTGCTTCACTGATAGTGACAGCTCTTTGGATCTCATATTGAGAGTTGGCAGCAACAGATTCCAAATGCAAATAGCACACTTGAAATTAACTCTGGACCTTTTATCTGCTCATTGTAATTGGGATAATGAGGGAGTAACACACACCTGGCCATGGAACAGCTGAGAAGCCAATTGTCCCATTACTTTTGGTCCCTTAACAAGTGGGATGCACATATGCAAACTGTTGTAATTCCTACACCGTTCACCTGATTTGGATGTAAATACCCTCAAATTAAAGCTGACAGTCTGAAGGTAAAGCACATCTTGTTCGTTTCATTTCAAATCCATTGTGGTGGTGTATAGAGCCAAAAATGTTAGAATTGTGTTGACGTTCCAATATTTATGGACCGGACTGTACATCGGCCAAACTCATAGCAAAAGAGTTAATGGAGATGTTTTCCCGAGTGGGATACCTTTTATGTCCAAGGTCATGCGGGAACTCTGTAAGTTGCTGAATATCAAACAGATACAGACATCCGTCTATCACCTGCAAAACTGACGTCCTAGTAGAAAGGTTTAATGAAACGTTAAAAACTATGTTAAAACGAGTAGTAGCTAAGGATGGAAAGGACTGGGACCTCTTTCTGCCCTATCTTATGTTTGCAGTGCGAGAAGTGCCCCAGGCCTCTACTGGGTTCTCACCCTTCGAACTACTATATGGCAGACATCCACAAGGTCTGTTGAACATTGCCAAAGAAGTGTGGGAGCAACAACCCACACCACATAAAAGTGTTGTTGAATACGTCATCCAGATGCAGGAACTTATGGAAACCGTGTTGCCGCTGGTAAAGGAACATATGGAGGCAGCTCAGCAAGCTCAAAGTCAGGTGTGTAATCGGCAGACTTGGGTCCCGATCTTTAATCCGGGAGATCGGGTTTTGATTCTGGTACCGACAGTGGACAGTAAGTTACTGGCTTGGTGGCAGGGACCCTACGAGGTACTCGAAAAGGTTGGAGAAGTAAACTACATGGTACACCAGCTGGAGCGGGGGAAGCCGGAGCAGGTGTACTATGTGAATTTACTCAAACTGTGAAAGGATAGGCAGACTAGTACTGACTATAACCCGCGGCCGAGTTTTCTAGAGGGAGAGGTTCTGGCCCCTAAGTCTGATGTAAGGGAAACGGTTGCCACAGTGAAGATTGATGACAGCCTCTCCTCTAAACAGACTGAGAAGGCCAGGGAGTTCGTCAGCAGGAACACGGATGTGTTCTCAGACCTCCCTGGAAGCACTTCCATAATCCAGCATGACATTGTCACTGAGCCTCAGGCCAAAATCCGGTTGAAACCATAATGGGTACTCGAGGCTCAGTGACAGGCCATCTCTGAGGAAGTACAACTAATGCTGCAACTAGACGTCATCGAAGAGTCTAGAAGTGAGTGGGCCAGCCCTATAGTACTGATACCCAAACCAGACGGGACGTTGCGGTTTTGTAATGATTTTCGAAAATTAAACGAGGTATCTAAGTTTGAAGCGTATCCCATGCCCCGGGTAGACGAGCTGATTGAGAGATTAGGACAGGCCTGGTATTTTTCTGTTTTGGACCTCACCAAAGGGTACTGGCAGGTACACTTAACGGACGCTGCCAAAGAAAAAACGGCTATACCAGTATAAGGTCTTACCCTTTGGGCTACATGGCGCCCCCGCCACTTTCCATAGGCTAATGGACATTGTGCTGCGACCACATCGTCGGTACGCTTCGGCTTACCTGGACAATATTATCATCCACAGTACCGACTGGGAAAGTCACCTGCCCAAAGTGCAAGCTGTAGTAGACTCCCTTCAAAAAGCTGGACTAACCGCTAACCCAAAAAAATGCGCGATAGGGTTAGAGGAGACAAAATACCTGGGGTATGTCATTGGGCGCGGATTGATCAAACCCCAAGTAAACAAAATAGAGTCGATAAAAAATTGGCCCTGACCTGTCACTACTAAACAAGTAAAGTCGTTACTAGGAATGATAGGCTATTACATGAGATTTGTTCCCCACTTTGCCACTATATCCGCGCCCTTGACAGAGCTCTTGAAGGGACAAAAATCCGTGATGGTCCACGGGGATTAGCGGGCGGAAGAGGCTTTTTCCACTTTGAAGTCGGCCCTGTGCGGGTCACTAGTTTTGGTGACTCCCGACTTCAATAGGGAGTTCATGGTACATACAGATGCCTCCGAAGTAGACCTCGGTGCTGTACTCTCTCAGGAAGTCAACAGGGAGGAGCATCCCATTGTCCCTTTAAGCCATAAGCTCATCCCAGACAAAACCATGTATAATCAATACAAATATAGGCTGGCTCACAGTATTTTTGCATAAAATTTATTGATACATTAGATCAACACAGATTAACTTATTGTCAGTATCAGCATACATATATAAACAAAATGTGTAAATAGGTATATGAGTGCGGAGCTCGCGCACAAACCTAAATAACCGGAGTACTCCTAGGAATAAGACCTTATGGCTAGAGTTAGGCTGCAAGAGGTATATACATATCAGACACCCCAGCATGTAATTTATTATTATTATATTAATTCTCATTTTTATCCCCCCCCCCCCCCGTTCTTATTCTTCCTTTTTTTACTTTTTTATTATTTTCATTCTTATTTATTATTTTTTATTATATAATTTTAATCATATTTATAATATGAACTAAATATGTACTCTTATAATGCAACATTGTAAAGTATATGCAATAATGTACTGGAATTTATTGATTATCCATATACTATAGGGTAAAGGTTGAGACTGTGTGATTGGCCCAGTCCAAAATCCGACCCATATTTTCTACCAAACCTTTCAATATCAAAATCCAGCCATTTCAGCATATGTTGCATTCTAACTGTTCTATTTCTTGTTTTTAACATGTATCCTACACATATATAAATGTAATATGATAGTAGGATGCATATTGTAATATATCTGTGGTTAGTCACTGTCTTTTGTTATTAAAGGTGAAGATTGCGGCTGTGCAGTATAGCCCAGTCCGCCATCCGACCCACATTTGTTAACAAACCCAAACAGGGTATATAAAGTAACAACTTGTGTCTGTATTCAGCATTATACAATTATCTACTGAGGAAGGAACTTGTTTCCGAAACGCGTCTAGTGTGTATTAGGACCAGGCTACCGGTGCGGTTTTTCAAAAAACGCAAGAGGACTTTCTTCAACCATTTATTGTTTCTGCAATTCTTTTCCAAAGCATCAGAAGACGTCATATACCGCTGCAAAGATTTCATCTACTAAGGATCTACCAAGTGGACTGATACTGTGTTGCTATATCTGACATTGCCGCAAATACAAGGTAAACCTTGTTCACTCTCCCTGGTCTGACAAGTTCAGGAAACACCGGCTCGGCTCAGCTGTACCAGCTTCCGTTGGTCTGACGGTTCAGACTCCTGCGTCACAGGCCAGCGATCGACTATCTGGCTGGACACGTGGGACGCTGAGTGAGCGGGTCGGATGGTTTGCTCCGCTGATAACAAGTAAGTGGAGCTTCACAGAGCGGAGAGAGTGTGGTTTCTATCTGTCAGACGACATTTAAACACAGAGTCCTCCTGTGGGAAATTACAACTGGGATAATTAGAACCTCCGGTTCCAACTGTTCAGCAAATCGGCATCTGAAAGCATGGACATATAAGCAGTTCAATAGAATACCTCTTGCAGCCCAACTCTAGCCATAAGGTCTTATTCCTAGGAGTACTCCAGTTATTTAGGTTTGTGCGCGAGCTCCGCACTCATATACCTATTTACACATTTTGTTTATATATGTATGCTGATACTGACAATAAGTTAGTCTGTGTTGATCTAATGTATCAATAAATTTTATGCAAAAATACTGTGAGCCAGCCTATATTTGTATTGATTATTTATTCTTTTCAGCTGGTAACTGAAAGGCTGAGCTCCAGTAGTTTGCTGGTGGAGCCTTTTCTAAATATCTGTTATTTGGTAAAACCATGTGTAGTATAGTGGAGAGAGAGTGCCTGGCTATCAAGTGGGCACTCGAGTCTCTTCGCTACTATTTGTTGGGGAGAAAGAGCCGCCTGGTGACTGAACACTCCCCTGTCAAGTGGATGAGCCAGGCCAAAGAGAGAAATGCCCGAGTCACCAGGTGGTTTCTATCCTTACAGAACTTTAAGTTCTCCGTGGAACACAGGGCAGGCCTGTTGCAGGGAATCGCACATGCCCTGTCCTATGTATACTGTATGGTTAGTTTTCACCCCCTCAGGGTTGAACAAAGTGGGGGTATGTAAGAAGGTACCTAGAATTATCGTGGATGGAAGGTATGTGTCACCAAGGTTCCTGGCCTCGGTGAAGTAAGAGCCGGTATTTTATGAGTCAGCAGCAGCTATTGCTAATTAACACCTTAGCATGGCTGTCATAGCTGATCCGGGATGGCTCTTACTGGGAGTAGTCAAAGTGTTGGGTGGATGACTACTTCTCATGTCCAGGCCGGGTTTTGCCAGGCATAAAAACCAGCCAGCACTGCCAGGTGGGTGGATTTACCTCCCTCTGATAGTGGAGCTCAGGAGTCTGTGTGCTGTGAACTGAGGGCTGTGCTGGGATTTGAGCTTTGAGCCAGGCTGGAGGACTCAGGCGCCTCTAAAGGCGAACAGGCCGCCTATGGACTTGATGAGGCTAAACTGCTAACAGGGTGTGAATTAACACTCAGGAGAAAAGGTGACTTTTATTGTTTATGGACTTTACTTGTATGTGAACAAACACCAAGCCATCTGCATTTTGTGATACACCTTATCTGCATTTTGTTATACACCAATGTGTGAATAAACACCGCTGTTTGATTCAAGATCTGTTTACTTTGCCTCTACATTGCATCCGCTAGTCCTAACTACCAGAGTGAATCCCCACACTACCTATAGTACCAGTCCAAAAAAATTCAGCCCACATCAAGGTCTGTAGAACACAGCTCTAGCAAATTAACTTTGCTAAACCAAATACGGCTTTCTTGATTCTTTTTATCTTACCCAGCTGAGGACTCTGGGAGAAATATGCACCTCTTCTAGTATTCTACCACACATTTTGTTACATACTGAACTGACTTCCTATAGCCTTCTTCCATGCAGCTTCAGTTGATGCCTTTGTCTTTATCGCCTGTGTAACCATCTGTTACCAACTATGTACCATGCAAGAAGAGTATAGGTCACTGTGAAATGAAGTATTATCTGCTTTATTGTTAGCACATAAGGCACCTTACAATAGATTAGCCTTTGAGCTATATTTTGGCTTTTTCTTCTACGAAGTCGTAAAGAACCTCAGTCAACAGGGTCAACCCAATCAAACCAGGTATACTACTTGGTAGGATTGACCATACCCATTTTTTAGAAAATTCACTTTTTCTTTATATGCAAATTAGGTTGGTGGAGCTCCCAGGGGTTGGCTTGATCTCTTGGAGCTCCAATCCACCACCACCCACCATCCTTCAAGTTTTGGTGCATGCGCAGAGGAACTACTGCTGCTTCCTAAACAGGGCAAATACCTACTGTGCATGCATGCATCAATGACATGAATGTATACTGGGAAGGCAGCAGCTTCGGGCAGAGGCTCTGCAAGATGCCTCCGTCTGAAGCAGCCACTTCCAATTCCTGGTGTATCCTAATGTAAATGACACATGTTCAGTAGGTATCTGCGCAGATTAGGAGGCAGCATATCCTCTGCGCATACGCCAATACTTGGTACAACAGTGCAAGTGCAAGTATACAGGGCCAGTTGAACTGTCTGGTCCTTTCAATCAAAGGAGAGAGGGGAGTGTCTGATGATGTGGGGTGGTGAAAAACTGGTGATCTGAGTGAGGGTTTGGGCCAGCCTCTTGGTGCTCCAACAAGCTCATTTGAATATCAAGAAAAATTTACATTTCTCAGGAACAGGGGAATGCTGTTACATAAATAAGGTATCAATTGAATCTACAGGGCCAACCCTACCAGGCAGTATGTCTAGTTTAATAGGGTTGTCCCTGATGAAAGGTGCTCTTTAATAGAGCACCCCTAGTTTTGCACAAGACTCTTACTGTTCCTTTGTTCATAGCCATAGAGTGTTATTTTTGTTGGATTCCATACAACTGCGACAGAAAAATAGCGGTACGCTCTATGGCATGTCATATGCACAATTTCTTCTCCCTAGATTGCTTCTAGAGGGATTCTACAATGAGCAGGACACTGGGTCAGTGGGGATGCTATGCAGTGGGTCAGTTTATATGTGTATAAGTTCGTGACGCCAGTTGCAGCTTGCGCAGGTACTGTAGCAGGGCCCTTTAAGATGTTATAACTCAAGTACCATGTGAGGAATGCCAGAGGGGGATAATGTCTCTGTCTAACAGATATGGTAGTGTCAACGGTGTCTCCTACCTTGGTACGGCTGGACTTCTGTATCCTGGCTCAATTGCAACAAATTGAGTGTTGTCAATAGGAGTAACGGGGGAATGATGGAAATCCACACAGATAATAGGGTCCAACTTGTCTTTACTTGGTGTTATGCAGCTTTGATCCATACAGTGTACAGCAATAGTCTAGGGTCCCAGCAGGTAGTGGCAATATGTGGCAGGAATTTATATCTATTCTGCTTCTTGTACATACGCCTAGTAGAACTGGCAGGTATCTGTCTTCTGCTCTGTCTGTAGTCTTCTTGATATGGGCCTGACTAGCTGAAGAGGTACTTATCTTCTCTTTGTCTTTGGATCTGTACTTACAGAACTGCTCGCAGGGAATGGTGTTGTCTTCCTGGAGATCTATATGTCTGTGAAGGGCTGCTTTCTTAGTCCACCGGCTGAGGTAAGGGACTCAGGCTGGGAAGGTTGATCTTGGGCTTCAGCTGAGGCTTGGATCCTAGGTTGGGATCCCTGTTTCTGGGAGCTCCTACTAACACAGCCTACCCCAGCAGGGGGGTGGCTCACACACTGACTAGAACTTTCCTTCCTCCCCCTGAAGTAGGATGTGGGAACATTCCACTCCTCCTCAGAAAGGGGGGAGCTAGCCTCGAATGGACTATTCCAGCCTAGATATACTTAACTAGCTATGATCCTGTTACATACTGCTGCCACCTGCTGGTGTACATTGGGAATTACAGCATATACACTCACCTAAAGATTTATTAGGAACACCTGTTCTATTTCTCATTAATGCAATTATCTAGTCAACCAATCACATGGCAGTTGCTTCAATGCATTTAGGGGTGTAGTCCTGGTCAAGACAATCTTCTGAACTCCAAACTGAATGTCAGAATGGGAAAGAAAGGTGATTTAAGCAATTTTGAGCGTCGCATGGTTGTTGGTGCCAGACGGGCCGGTCTGAGTATTTCACAATCTGCTCAGTTACTGAGATTTTCACGCACAACCATTTCTAGGGTTTACAAAGAATGGTGTGAAAAGGGAAAAACATCCAGTATGCGGCAGTCCTGTGGGCAAAAATGCCTTGTGGATGCTAGAGGTCAGAGGAGAATGGGCCGACTGATTCAAGCTGATAGAAGAGCAACGTTGACTGAAATAACCACTCGTTACAACCGAGGTATGCAGCAAAGCATTCGTGAAGCCACAACACGCACAACCTTGAGGCGGATGGGCTACAACAGCAGAAGACCCCACCGGGTACCACTCATCTCCACTACAAATAGGAAAAAGAGGCTACAATTTGCACGATCTCACCAAAATTGTACTGTTGAAGACTGGAAAAATGTTGCCTGGTCTGATGAGTCTCGATTTCTGTTGAGACATTCAAATGGTAGAGTCCGAATTTGGCGTAAACAGAATGAGAACATGTACCCATCCTCTGATGGCTACTTCCAGCAGGATAATGCACCATGTCGCAAAGCTTGAATCATTTCAAATTAGTTTCTTGAACATGACAATGAGTTCACTGTATTAAAATGGCCCCCACAGTCACCAGATCTCAACCCAATAGAGCATCTTTGGGATGTGGTGGAACGGGAGCTTCGTGCCCTGGATGTGCATCCCTCAAATCTCCATCAACTGCAAGATGCTATCCTATCAATTTGGGCCAACATTTCTAAAGAATGCTATCAGCACCTTGTTGAATCAATGCCATGTAGAATTAAGGCAGTTCTGAAGGCAAAAGGGGGTCCAACACCGTATTAGTATAGTGTTCCTAATAATTCTTTAGGTGAGTGTATATATAAACAGGCATAGAAATATATATATTGGCAAATGCACAGTTATGTTACACTATACGACAATACATTCACACTTAACATTATGAAGCAGGGTGGAAGACGTTTAGTGACATACTTCAGGATGTTACAATTCCATGCATTCATGAGACATTTTAGAAGAATCAGACGATAGTATGTTAATTATTCTAACATGCCAAGTAACCCAACTAGTAACCAACTGCTGTTACTGCTGCTTTCTACAGCTGGGTCATCAGTCACGTCTAGATGAGTAAGAAGCAGACATGGCAAGGCAGGACAAAACTGTGTCATTTCTGGAACTCTGGTACATTCTGTGACCGTTCATCTAAAAGCATACGGCTAATAACATCATATTTCCAGTTACTGGATAAATGGCACTAAGCTGAGTCTCATAGTCCATACCTTATAAAAAAATATTACATTTGTCTCCTGTTTACCACAGGAAATCTCTGTTAAAAATTAAACATGATCTCTGGGAAAACTCACAGTTACCATTAACAGAACATCAAACAAGGACAAAAGATAAGACAAGTCATCATTCCATGCAATACAACATATGAACACATATATAACAAAAAGTCATTTATTAGAACTGTTATATTCAAATATTAGATATTATTCATTAATTTTCCATTTCAGCTAGTATAATAATGACATCGTAACCAGATCCAAATATTAAGGTAGTCCCCATTGCTCACAGTTGTGTCTGAAGTATCAAAGGGCTGATGTTTTTACGGAATTAGGGCTATACAAAACTATATGTGATTAAATTGTAACATATAACAGGGTTTTGAGTGGATGTACAGGATGAGTGATTACAGTATACAGTATGCAAAGAAGAATAAAAGTTACAAGTTACGAGCTTAAAGATAGAACTACAGTCAGGTCCAGAAATATTGGGACATCAACACAATTCTAAAATTTTTGGCTCTATACACCACCACAATGGATTTGAAATGAAACAAACAATATGTGCTTTAACTGCAGACTGTCAGCTTAAATTTGAGGGTATTTACATCCAAATCAGGTGAACGGTGTAGAAATTACAACAGTTTGCATATGTGTCTCCCACTTGTTAAGGGACCAAAAGTAATGGGATAGAATAATAATCATAAATCGAACTTTCACTTTTTAATACTTGGTTGCAAATCCTTTGCAGTCAATTACAGCCATAAGTCTGGAACGCATAGACATCACCAGACGCTGGGTTTCATCCCTGGTGATGCTCTGCCAGGCCTCTACTGCAACTAGGGGCTGGGGGGGAGGGAAATTACATTATTGGAGGGGAAGATAGGGCAGATAGAGACCGGGGGCAAGGTAGTGGGACTGGGGGAGGAATGGAAGGAGGGACTAGAACAGTTCAGAAGGAAAGGTGCAGGGTAAAAAATATACATAAACCTCTCAAATGTATGTATACTAATGCCAGAAGCCTGACTAATAAAACTGGGGAGCTGGAATTAGTGATGTGTGAGGAAGACTATGACATAGTGGGAATAACTGAGACATGGCTGGATGATAGCTATGACTGGGCAGTTAATGTACAAGGTTACAGTCTGTTTAGAAAGGATCATCAAAACCGGAGAGGGGGAGGGGTCTGCCTTTATGTAAAGTCCTGTCTAAAGCCCACAGTTTGTGAAGATATAAGTGAGGGACATGAACATGTGGAGTCACTGTGGGTAGAGATACATGGAGCTAAAAACAACAATAAATACTAATAGGAGTTTACTATAAACCACCTAATATACCAGAGTCCACAGAAAATCTACTACTAAACGAGATAGACGAGGCGGCAAATCATAATGAGGTGGTTATTATGGGGGACTTCAACTACCCAGATATAGACTGGGAAACTGAAACTTGCATATCACATAAAGGAAACAGATTCTTGGCAATAACCAAAGACAATTACCTCTCCCAACTGGTTCAGGACCCGACTAGAGGGACGGCCATACTGGACTTAGTATTAACCAATAGGCCTGACAGAACAACAGACGTGCAGGTTGGGAGACACCTGGGAAATAGTGACCATAAAGTAATAACCTTCCAATTATCATTCAAAAGAGCATTTCTACTGGTAGGAACAAAAATACCAAACTTCAAAAAAGCTAAATTTAGCCTAACTAACTGGGACAAAGTCCTCAAAAATAAAAATACTGCCACAAAATGGGATATCTTTAAAAGCATCCTAAAATCTCATTGTGAGAGGAACATACCATATGGGAATAAAAGGATAAGGAACAAAAAGAAACCAATGTGGATAAATAGAACTGTAAAGAAAGCAATAAATGACAAAAAGAAAGCATATAAATCACTAAAACAAGAGGGTAGCACGGAAGCACTGAAAAACTATAAGGAAAAAAATAGAACATGTAAAAAACAAATAAAAGCGGCCAAACTAGAGACCGAGAGATTAATTGCCAAAGAGAGTAAAACTAACCCTAAAATGTTCTTCAATTATATAAATGTTAAAAAGTATAAATCTGAAGGTGTCGGCCCTTTAAAGAGTAATGAGGGGGGAGTCGCAGAGAACGACGAGGAGAAAGCAAATCTGTCAAATATTTTTTTCTCCAATGTATTCACTGAGGAAAATAAACTGTCAGATGACATGCAGAATGTAAAAATAAATTCCCCATTAAAAGTGTCCTGTCTGACCCAGGAAGAAGTACATCAGCGACTTAAAAATATTAAAATAGACAAATCGCCAGGACCGGATGGCATACACCCCCGTATCCTAAGGGAATTAAGTAATGTCATAGCCAGACCCTTATTTCTTATATGTGCAGACTCTATACTGACAGGGAATGTCCCACAGGATTGACGCATGGCAAATGTGGTGCCAATATTCAAAAAGGGTCCAAAAACAGAGCCTGGAAACTATAGGCCGGTAAGTTTAACATCTGTTGTGGGTAAACTGTTTGAAGGTTGATCGGTCATGCCAAACTAATTTAATCAGTTTCTATGAGGAGGTAAGTTCTAGACTTGACAGCGGCGAATCAATGGATGTCGTATATCTGGACTTCTCCAAAGCATTTGACACTGTACCACATAAAAGGTTAGTATATAAAATGAGAATGCTCGGACTGGGAGAAAACGTCTGTATGTGGGTAAGTAACTGGCTCAATGATAGAAAACAGAGGGTGGTTATTAACGGTACACACTCAGATTGGGTCACTGTCACTAGTGGGGTACCTCAAGGGTCAGTATTGGGCCCTATTCTCTTCAATATATTTATTAATGATCTTGTAGAAGGCTTGCATAGTAAAGTATCAATTTTCGCAGATGACACTAAACTGTGTAAAGTAATTAACACTGAAGAGGACAGTATACTACATAGGGATCTGGATAGATTGGAGGCTTGGGCAGATAAGTGGCAGATGAGGTTTAACACTGACAAATGTAAAGTTATGCACATGGGAAGGAATAATGCAAGTCACCCGTACATACTAAATGGTAAAACACTCGGTAACACTGACATGAAAAAGGATCTAGGAATTTTAATAAACAGCAAACTAATCTGCAAAAAACAGTGTCAGGCAGCTGCTGCCAAGGCCAATAAGATAATGGGTTGCATCAGAAGGGGCATACAGGGAGTGCAGAATTATTAGGCAAGTTGTATTTTTGAGGATTAATTTTATTATTGAACAACAACCATGTTCCCAAAAAACTCATTAATATCAAAGCTGAATATTTTTGGAAGTAGTTTTTAGTTTTTTTTTAGTTTTAGCTATTTTAGGGGGATATCTGTGTGTGCAGGTGACTATTAATGTGCATAATTATTAGGCAACTTAACAAAAAACAAATATATACCCATTTCAATTATTTATTTTTACCAGTGAAACCAATATAACATCCCAACATTCACAAATATACATTTCTGACATTCAAAAACAAAACAAAAACAAATCAGTGACCAATATAGCCACCTTTCTTTGCAAGGACACTCAAAAGCCTGCCATCCATGGATTCTGTCAGTGTTTTGATCTGTTCACCATCAACATTGCGTGCAGCAGCAACCACAGCCTCCCAGACACTGTTCAGAGAGGTGTAGTGTTTTCCCTCCTTGTAAATCTCACATTTGATGATGGACCACAGGTTCTCAATGGCGTTCAGATCAGGTGAACAAGGAGGCCATGTCATTAGATTTTCTTCTTTTATACCCTTTCTTGCCAGCCACGCTGTGGAGTACTTGGACGCGTGTGATGGAGCATTGTCCTGCATGAAAATCATGTTTTTCTTGAAGGATGCAGACTTCTTCCTGTACCACTGCTTGAAGAAGGTGTCTTCCAGAAACTGGCAGTAGGACTGGGAGTTGAGCTTGTGAGCTTGACTCCATCCTCAACCCGAAAAGGCCCCACAAGCTCATCTTTGATGATACTAGCCCAAACCAGTACTCCACCTCCACCTTGCTGGCGTCTGAGTCGGACTGGAGCTCTCTGCCCTTTACCAATCCAGCCACGGGCCCATCCATCTGGCCCATCAAGACTCACTCTCATTTCATCAGTCCATAAGAAAAATAGAAAAATCAGTCTTGAGATATTTCTTGGCCCAGTCTTGACGTTTCAGCTTGTTTGTCTTGTTCAGTGGTGGTCGTCTTTCAGCCTTTCTTACCTTGGCCATGTCTCTGAGTATTGCACACCTTGTGCTTTTGGGCACTCCAGTGATGTTGCAGCTCTGAAATATGGCCAAACTGGTGGCAAGTGGCATCTTGGCAGCTGCACGCTTGACTTTTCTCAGTTCATGGGCAGTTATTTTGCGCCTTGGTTTTTCCACACGCTTCTTGCGACCCTGTTGACTATTTTGAATGAAACGCTTGATTGTTCGACGATCACGCTTCAGAAGCTTTGCAATTTTAAGAGTGCTGCATCCCTCTGCAAGATATCTCACTATTTTTGACTTTTCTGAGCCTGTAAAGTCCTCCTTTTGACCCATTTTGCCAAAGGAAAGGAAGTTGCCTAATAATTATGCACACCTAATAAAGGGTGTTGATGTCATTAGACCACACCCCTTCTCATTACAGAGATGCAAATCACCTAATATGCTTAATTGGTAGTAGGCTTTCGAGCCTATACAGCTTGGAGTAAGACAACATGCATAAAGAGGATGATGTGGTCAAAATACTAATTTGCCTAATAATTCTGCACGCAGTGTAGATGCCTGTGATAAAAACATAGTCCTACCACTTTACAAATCGCTAGTCAGACCACACATGGAGTACTGTGTACAGTTCTGGGCTCCTGTAAACAAGGCAGACATAGCAGAGCTGGAGAGGGTCCAGAGGAGGGCAACTAAAGTAATAACTGGAATGGGGCAACTACAGTACCCTGAAAGATTATCAAAATTAGGGTTAATCACTTTAGAAAAAATACGACTGAGGGGAGATCTAATTAATATGTATAAATATATCAGGGGTCAGTACAGAGATCTATCCCATCATCTATTTATCCCCAGGACTGTGACTGTGACGAGGGGACATCCTCTGCGTCTGGAGGAAAGAAGGTTTGTACACAAACATAGAAAATGATTCTTTACGGTAAGAGCAGTGAGACTATGGAACTCTCTGCCTGAGGAGGTGGTGATGGTGACTACAATAAAGGAATTCAAGAGGGGCCTGGATGTGTTTCTGGAGCGTAATAATATTACAGGCTATAGCTACTAGAGAGGGGTCGTTGATCCAGGAAGTTATTCTGATTGCCTGATTGGAGTCGGGAAGGGATTTTTTATTCCCCTAAAGTGGGGAAAATTGGCTTCTACCTCACAGTTTTTTTTTTTTGCCTTCCTCTGGATCAACTTGCAGGATAACAGGCCGAACTGGATGGACAAATGTATTTTTTCGGCCTTATGTACTATGTTACTATGTTACTATGTCTTCAGTTCCTGTTTTTTCTTGGGGCATTTTCCCTTCAGTTTTGTCTTTAGCAAGTAAAATGCATGCTCAATCGGATTCAGGTCAGGTGATTGACTTGGCCATTGCATAACATTCCACTTTTTTAACAAAATAATAGCAAAGACAGGTGCACTCTGCGGTCTTACTAAACCCTCAAACTGATTTTAAAATTGAGAGATTAGCCAACATGTCCTACGGTGTAGGACATGTCTGAGCCCGAGCACCGCGCCAAGGTTTCTCAAGTAGCTCGGGACCTAACACTCACCTACCTGTGCCATGTGGGCAATACCAGGAGCCAGTGGGAAAATTACAGGAGCATGAGGCCGACTTACAAACAACCCACCAGTTACCTCCAGCATGTAACCATGCTAGCAATGGGAGGAGGGAGGAGTCTGCGAGTCCCACTCAAGACTGGCTTATATGGCCCAGGCCTCACAGGTGCACCTAAATGTAGCCTGTAGATGGAAAGCAGGCACATTTAAATTGGAGTTTATACACCTCCAGGCATCTCTATATATACAAACTGAAAAGAATGGTGTGGTATTAAACAGGCAGGAAATGCTCAAACCCACATGCAGTTGTGCATATATATACAGGGGAGCAAATCCTGCACTTGTGGCCCGCTACTAATGACGATCCCCAGAAAAAATGCATACAGTGGAGGATGCCTGCAGCGAACCACAAGTACCACAATAGACATGCTACCCAAGAGTGTTAGGTCCCGAGCTACTTGAGAAACCTTGGCGCGGTGCTCGGACTCAGACATGTCCTACACCGTAGGACATGTTGGCTAATCTCTCAATTTTAAAATCAGTTTGAGGGTTTAGTAAGACCACAGAGTGCACCTGTCTTTGCTATTATTTTGTTATATTGATTACTACATCCACATAATTGCTATCTTGTGTAGGATGTTTATTGTGGTACTTGTGGTTCGCTGCGGGCATTCTCTACTGTATGCATTTTTGCTGGGGATCGTCATTAGCAACGGGCCACAAGTGCAGGATTTGCTCACCTGTATATATATGCAAAACTGCATGTGGGTTTGAGCATTTCCTGCCTGTTTAATACCACGCCATTCTTTTCATTGCACTTCTTTCCCTTAAAAAACTCTTTGGTTGCTTTTGCAGTATGCTTTGGGCCATTGTCCATCTGCACTGTGAAGCGCCGCCCAATCAGTTCTGAACCATTTGGCTGAATATGAGCAAATAATTTTGCCCGAAACACTTCAGAATTCATCCTGCTGCTTTTTTCAGCAGTCACATCATCAATAAATACAAGAGAACCAGTTCCATTGGCAGAGAGGGGGGGGGGGGGGGGGGAGGCAGCACCAAATGTGTAGTACAGTATTAAGTAATTATAGTATTACAGAAGTAATGCGCTTACCAGAGTGTGTTGTGAGGAGTCACAACACCTTCAAAAGCCCTGCTGGTAAATTAACCCGACCAGCATCCTGGGAGTGCCTTGCTGCAGCCTTGGTTCCAGGACACACTTATAGATTAAATGTGGAAGCAATGTGAAGTAAATAAAAAGAAAGAAAAACTAGAACTGCTTATTCTTTTTGCGGCGCTGCTAGGCTGGATACATCACGCAGGTGGTAAAGTAAAAGGTAGTATTTTATTTGTCTACGCGTTTCGAGGGCATAGGACCCTCTTCTTCAGGACAATACACTATTAACCTAATAATAGTCTATTGTCCTGAATTAATTACTGTTTACAGTTCCATTGGCAGCCATACATGCCCACGCCATGACACTACCACCACCATGCTTCACTGATGAGGTGGTATGCATAGGATCATGAGCAGTTCCTTTCCTTCTCCAACCTCTTCTCTTCCCATCACTCTGGTACAAGTTGATCTTGGTCTCATCTGTCCATAGGATGTTGTTCCAGAACTGTGAAGGCTTTTTTAGATGTCGTTTGGCAAACTCTAATCTGGCCTTCCTGTTTTTGAGGCTCACCAATGGTTTACATCTTGTGGTGAACCCTCTGTATTCACTCTGGTGAAGTCTTGTCTTGATTGTTGACTTTGACACACATACACCTACCTCCTGGAGAGTGTTCTTGATCTGGCCAACTGTTGCGAAGGGTGTTTTCTTCACCAGGGAAATAATTATTCGGTCATCCACTACAGTGGTTTTCCGTGGTCTTACGGGTCTTTTGGTGTTGCTGAGCTCACCGGTGCGTTCCTTCTTTTTAAGAATGTTCCAAACAGTTGTTTTGGCCACGCCTAATGTTTTTGCTATCTCTCTGATGGGTTTGTTTTGTTTTTTGTAAGCCTAATGATGGCTTTCTTCACTGATAGAAACAGCTCTTTGGATCTCTTTTTGAGCGTTGACAGCAACAGATTCCAAATGCAAATAGCACACCTGAAATGAACTCTGGACCTTTTATCTGCTCATTGTAATTGGGATAATGAGGGAATAACACACACCTGGCCAAGGAACAGTTGAGAAGCCAATTGTCCCATTACTTTTGGTCCCTTAACAAGTGGGAGGCACATATGCAAACTGTTGTAATTCCTACACAGTTCACCTGATTTAGATGTAAATACCCTCAAATTAAAGCTGACAGTCTGCAGTTAAAGCACATCTTGTTTGTTTCATTTCAAATCCATTGTGGTTGTGTATGGAGCCAAAAATATTAGAATTGTGTCGATATCCCAATATTTATGGACCTCACTATAGATGCCCTAAAAACTATGGTCACAAAAATGATCAAATGCCGTATTATACATCCCACTAGTTACCGGTAAGTGAGCATTAGTCACTGTATGTATCCATGGTAGAAGCATAAAATTACGTAGCCTAGTGTAAAATTACCTAGCCTAGTGTAAATCTACTGCATATTCTGGATCCACAAGAAACAAAATCAAAGTTACAGAATAAGTGACCTTGATGTGTTCACCTGTATTGGGAGATGTGTAGATGGTAAACTCGTGAGTAGAGATGAGCGAAGTATTTAAAAATTTGATTCAGCTGCTTCGCCAAATTGTGCAAAAAGAACTGCTTTGTGACGAATTATTTTGTCACGAAGTGCATTTCTTTGTAAGTAGACATAGCAGAGCTGGAGAGGGTCCAGAGGAGGGCAACTAAAATAATAACTGGAATGGGGCAACTACAGTACCCTGAAAGATTGTCAAAATTAGGGTTATTCACGTTAGAAAAAAGACTATGTATAAATATATCAGGGGTCAGTACAGAGATCTATCCCATCATCTATTTATCCCCAGGACTGTGACTGTGACGAGGGGACATCCTCTGCGTTTGGAGGAAAGAAGGTTTGTACACAAACATAGAAAAGGATTCTTTACGGTAAGAGCAGTGAGACTATGGAACTCTCTGCCTGAGGAGGTGGTGATGGTGAGTACAATAAAGGAATTCAAGAGGGGCCTGGATGTATTTCTGGAGTGTAATAATATTACAGGCTATAGCTACTAGAGAGGGGTCGTTGATCCAGGGAGTTATTCTGATTGCCTGATTGGAGTCGGGAAGGAATTTTTCTATTCCCCTAAAGTGAGGAAAATTGGCTTCTACCTCACAGGGTTTTTTTGTCTTCCTCTGGATCAACTTGCAGGATAACAGGCCGAAATGGATGGACAAGTGTCTTTTTTCGGCCTTATGTACTATGTTACTATGTTACTATGTTACTATGTGGGTGCAATGATGGGGAGTGGCGATTGCGTCGTCCCCCATCATTGTACCCCTCAGATGCCGCGTTCATACATGATCACGGCATCTGATATTAATAACAGAGTGTACAATTAAAATAAATAAATAAATCATACTTACCTGATCCATTTGCTCTTAATGGGCCTGGCCACCGCCATCTTGCTTGAAGGTTTGGCGAGAAATCTCGAGCGGCCCGAGATGACGTCACCACGCACGGGATTTCGGACGAAATCTTCAAGCAAGATGGCGGCTTCTGGCCTATCGAGAGCAAATGGATCAGGTAAGTATTATTATATATTTTTTTTACACTATTTCATGTTAAATCAATTCACTACTGCGAAGCACGAGAAAATTCGGACTTGAATTTACTCATCACTACTCATGTGGAACGCTCCCTCCTATAGTGCTTTCCTCTGGTACATCTAAAAACTACTTTTTTCAAGGGGCTCAGATAATGGTAATATTTGGTATATAGTTATAATTTTTGGGAGGGGGGGCAGGACATGTCTTGGGGCTTGTGCCCTGATGTTTTAAAACCCACATTTGTCCTAAACTAAACAACTTTCCCGCCAAACAATCTTTAAGCTATTTTTCTCATAAATTTAGCCCACACCATACCACATATAGTGCTATATAGTTCTACATATAATGCTATATGCAGCCCACATAATTCCAGCCCACATCATATAATATGTAAACTCCAAGTACTATTTCTTTAAATAGTCCAATTAAACCCAAATAGTACTGCAATTTAATCCACAAACAATAACATGGCCATGCCGATGACCATGACTGTAGACCAATACTGTTCATTTTTATGCTCCTGTGGTTCCTATTCTTCGAAGTCTCCAAGGATACAGGGACCTGGGAGAAATTGTTCACATTATTCACCCATCATAGCAAATTATTAAATGGAACTAGCAGAGAAATATTTGAAAATAAATACAAAATGAACATTTACCTAGCATCATAAAAATTCATTGTGAGCGTTACGACAATTTACTCGTTTTTGAGAATATTCATAACCCAATGACATAAACTCGTTCACAGGGTCAGCACAATGACTGCTGAAAAACTGGAGGTATTTTACACACCTTTAAATTAATTGACTTGATAAATAGTAATGTTCCTATTTGCCCCTTTAATATACATTGATTTTTCTAAGTTACAGACCCTCCTAATGCACCATTATCTGCTGATGTTGTTTTTGTCAACATGTTTCACCTCCAAAAGTGAAGTTTTAGCTGTAAAACAAAAGTAAACAGAGAGGAGAGAGAGCGTGGACTTTGGAATCATTGATCCTATTCTAGCTCCAGACTAATTTCCCAGTAAGATTCTTCAGAGTAAGAATATGGCATCTATTGCAAGCCTTCTCATTATTTTTCTCCTGGGCTATTTCTGCAAGGCGGAAAGAGCAGGTTGGTTACCTTTAATTATATCCCAATATGTCCTTTTTTCCATAATCAGAACTATGTCTTGAAATGATGATGTCTGGACAATTGATATTATATAAATATCTAGTAGAGAAATATTTTAATATTTAATTCCAGGAAAAAGCTGAATTTTCCATTTTAACATAATGTTCTTTTCTAAAATAAGCACAAGTCACTCTAACCTTGCTCTAAGCACATATAATAGCTATATTCATGTGTGTGGCGGTGCTGGTGTTTGTGACTAGCATAATACCATGGTATAAGTGCACTAGACGTTAAAGGGGTTGGCCACTTTTATAGCATTTTATATTTCCTTCCTGTATGTTCTTTCATCTTTCCATTGTATTCATGGCTTTTCTTCCTGATTCCTACTTTGCTGTTTGTTTCTGGTGGCATCCTCTGCTGTAAACTGTGGCCGCGCTGTTTGAGGCACATTAAATGATGTCATCCAGTGGAGGGTTTACCTCACCCACCCATCCACCACACATAGCAGTGTGCGCCCTGGGGTTCATTTATGCGCAGATGCAGGGAAAAGTGTTCTGAACATGCCCAGTCTTCGCCTGCTCCACTTCTTGAATATGCAAGCTCCAGTCCTAGTTTCACTGTGCTAACTCCCTATGAAGCATTTGATGCATGCGCTGTTAAACTCAGGCATCAGGATGGAGTTTAGACAGCGCATGCGCTTAGCGCTTCACAGGGAATCCTACAGTTGTGTTCAAAATTATTCAACCCCCACTGAAATTGAGTGTTTTGGCCAGTTTGACATTGATTTTGATCACTTCAGTCATCTTGTTTACAATTAAATCAAAAAGGCACTTGTAAGTCAGACAAATATAACATAACATTTATAATGAAATAACCACAAATGTCTTTTCTGTGCTCACATCATTATCAGTTTTATTCAACCCCCAAGTGACATTCAATCTTAGTACTTAGTACAACATCCTTTTCCAGTTATAACAGCTTTTAAACGTGAAGCATAGCTTGACACAAGTGTCTTGCAGCGATCTACGGGTATCTTCGCCCATTCTTCATGGGCAAAAGCCTCCAGTTCAGTCACATTCTTAGGCTTGCGCGCTGCAACTGCTTTCTTTAAGTCCCACCAGAGGTTCTCAATCGGATTTAAGTCTGGTGACTGCAATGGCCACTTCAAAATGTTCCAGCCTTTAATCTGCAACCATGCTCTAGTGGACTTGGAGGTATGCTTGGGATCATTGTCCTGTTGAAAGGTCCAACGTCTCCCAAGCCTCAGGTTTGTGACGGACTGCATCACATTTTCATCCAATATCTCTTGGTACTGAAGAGAATTCATGGTACCTTGCACACGCTGAAGCTTCCCTGTACCTGTAGAAGCAAAACAGCCCCAAAGCATGATTGACCCCCCACCATGCTTCACAGTAGGCAAGGTGTTCTTTTCTTCATAGGCCTTGTTCTTCCTCCTCCAAACATAGCGTTGATCCATGGGCCCAAACAGTTCTAATTTTGTTTCATTAGTCCACAGAACACTATCCCAAAACTTTTGTGGTTTGTCCACATGACTTTTGGCATACTGCAGTCGACTCTTCTTATTCTTTGGAGACAGCAAGGGGGTGCGCCTGGGAGTTCTGGCATGGGGGCCTTCATTACGCAGTGTGCGCTTTATTGTCTGAGCTGAAACTTCAGTACCCACATCTGACAAATCTTTTTTCAGTTCCTCAGCAGTCACACGGGGACTTTTCTCCACTTTGCGCTTCAGGTAGCGCACAGCAGTCGAAGTCAGCATCTTCTTTCTGCCACGACCAGGTAGCTTTTCAACAGTGCCCTTTGCCTTGAATTTGCGAATGATGCTTCCTATGGTGTCTCTTGGTATGTTTAACATCTTTGCAATCTTCTTATAGCCATTGCCCTTCCTGTGAAGAGAAATCATCTCTTCTCTTGTCTTCCTGGACCATTCTCTTGACTTCACCATGTTTGTAAACACACCAGTAAATGTCTAGAAGGAGCTGAGTATCACAGTCCTTTTAAATCTGCCTAATTGGTGCTTATTATGCTTGATTGCTGCTCCTTGACATCCACAGGTGTTTTCAATACCTGATCAAAAACACTTGAATGAACCTCTGTTCTTAAGAGTGGTAGTCTTTAAGGGGTTGAATAATTGTGTCAATGAAGAAATCACAAAAAAAAACATTTAATACTGTATTACAAAAACAATTGATGTCATTTTTGTTGCATCTGGTTCTTTAAAAAGTCCTTGTAAGATTTCATTCTGAACACAATTACAAATGTACACTAAATTCCCTAAAACCCTTTACAGCATTGGGGGTTGAATAATTTTGAACACAACTGTATGATCAGAGCTTATATCTTGAAGCAGGACAGAAGATTGGGCATGTGCAGAATGCTTCCTCCTGCGCAGTACAAGTAATAATTCATGATGGGATAGGATTAAGAGGAGGTAAATGACACTGAGTCTGTGCAAGACAAGTCCAGAGAGTCTGCTCAGTAAAATGAAGGCTGGTAGCGCACACTGCTGAACGGACAGGTGGGTGAAGGGAGACCTCCACTGGATGATGTCATATGAACATGCCACAAACAGCACAGCCACTGTTTAAGTAGAAGATGTGGCCGCAAACCAGGGGTCAAGAAGCAAGGTAATTAAACTGTTGGAAACATTAAAGAGAATACAGTAACAAAACATAAGATGCTATAAAGGTGGCCAACTGCTTTAACTATTTAGCTTTATTTTGGTTGACGAGAAAGTAGATTCTTTGACCAAAAAGCTTAAAATGAAATGGGAAAATTCACAATTTCGAACCAGAAAATATAGGAGATTTGACAATACTAGTTCAAGGGAACAGTGGAGATGTTATCGGTAATAACCATTCCAGTTGCCGCTGAGAGATGCAATATGATCGGTTGCTATCTGCAAGTTCTCCACTCTTCCTGCTTATCAGTTTTGGCAAATCTCATCCATAGCCTTTACTGGGTAAGGATATGTTCCCCCTCGGATTTCTGCCACAGTTGTGGTGCAGGTTTATACCACATCTACATGAGGATTAGCCCAATTTGTTATTCAATTGGGCCAATCCTTGGCATTTTCACAGACAAAAAAGTGACTGACTGTTTTTTTTTACAGAAACCCGATTCATATAAATAGGCTGCATGCTGTTGATGGACTTTAGTGTATGTGAGTTTCAGTGCCAAATATGCTCACAAATATATATTGAATCCTGAACAAACCCAATTAGTCCATGCATTAGGGTCTTTGACACCCTAACTCTTCCCAGAGCAGATAATAGAAATCTGTGATTTAAAATATTATTGCAACGGCGGTCCACCACTGCTGTTTAGCTCCCCTAGTACCTGGTGAAGACTCGCCTCCCGCTGTTCCCTTCTTCCAGTGGGTTCCTGGCAGTCTGCTTGCCGAGAAGGCCTCTCTTCCTATAGGTCGCACTCTCTCTCTGGCTCTTAAAGGTCCAGTGTGCCCTAATTGTCACTAGCCAATGGCTGCCACCTTGGAGTACTTTAGGCGCATTCCTCTGTGGGAAGGTGCATGAGCAATAGATTCTGAGCTTGCTAGTTGCTGCAAAGGTGTGCTGTTTTAATTTGTCTACCCATGTACTAACGTATGCCTGTTTCCTGTATATTAATCTTCCACTGTCTGACCAGACCTGTACCTGTTTACTTTACTGACCCTATGCTGCCTGCCCTGACCTCAGACTGTTTATTGAATTGCTTGTACTTTGCTTGCTCTGACCTCAGCCTGACCCTATGATTCCACCTGACCCCTCAGTGTGCTGCACTGGTTAATCTGACCCCTGTGGGTCAGCTGTCAATAATTCATAGAATACTTCAGGAGGTAGCAACCTGATGGTTCTACTGCAGCAAAGTCCAGATCCCTGTACAGTGGTTAAAGGGTGAGGACTGCAAAGATAATGATATTAGGAGTAGCCCAAATGCAAATCTTTTGGTTGACACAGTGGTTCCACACCCACATCAGTAACAAATATATATAAACAGATGTACATAGAAGATAAGGGCCCCACGTCCTTTCCAAGACTCCTACAAATTTTGCCCACATGCTTGCTTGCTATCAATGCAGTCCCTCTGGAGATGGTAGTCCTACACATGTTCTCAATACCCAGTAGCTCTGAGGATGGCACCGACCAGGATTGCACCCCATCTCTCCAAGGAGCACTCCACAGCAGTAGCACAGCCTATGTACTTGTGTAAATGCTATTATTCTTTCTAATAATTAACAGCAGTGATGGCTAAATATATTAATGTATTCAACACCCTGTCTGTGAAACAGGAAAGAAGTCAAGAACAAGATGTTCTGTTTGCTCTGAGAGAATTTTTGATGTACTGACCAACAAAGACCTTTCTGGTGTCTGGGGTCATCCATGCTGTTTATAGGTTATCTGGCAACTGTCAAGAGTAGCGTGAATACATATCTTGAGTTGTAATTTCCAAACAAGGAAAATAATTGCATTCAGTCTTGGCAAGTGTATGTTCTACATAATCTCGAGCTGGCCCCGGAGAGCACATTGTATATGCATAGTTTGTGAAGGTGATTTGTCAACAATTTTATAAAGATGTCTTTACAGCAGCCAAATTTTCCATCCACAGTTTGTAGCTATGCACGGGCTTCATGCCTTTCATTTTGGAGCTTGTGTATGTAAATTTAGGTTACATAAGATCTGCCAATAAATAGGTCTGTACAATAATATCCTCCAATAATAAAGGAAACAGAAGAAGCCCAACAGTCCCCTCCTCAAAGATGAACCATAGGCAGGCTTTCATTAATCTTCATGTAACTGCATGGCCATTTCAGTATTCCTTACATAGGAAATGTGCTATGTCTTGTGTCCTCCACACATGAGGCAAGGAAGAAAAGTATGAAGGGAAGGAGGCACTTTACAAGCAAGTCTATTGGCGATACTGAAACAACAGTTTTGAGTAAAAGTAGCAGTTGGGACGGGAGAGAGATTCTTTGCTTATATACTGTATTTTTGCTCATAGGGAATATCTACTCTGGCACTAGGTCTCTGTGGAATTTCAGCCCCTTAACGCAAAAAAAATATACTTTCGTTATATAATAATTAAGAGGAGTTGTCCAGCGACATAGAACTTTCTTTGCTCATTACCCAAATGTAATTTAAAGGGATTGTCCTATCTCAACATTTACATTATTGTGGTAGGATATGCCACAAATGTCAGATAGCTGTGAGTATCACCTCTGGGACATGCTTCTATCTCCAGAATGGAGCTCCTGAAGGAAAGGGAGATCAGCTACACACATAGGTCCACCTCCATTCACTGATATGGTGTTCCAAAAATAGTCAAGTGCTGTCCGATAGTGGTGAATGGAGAGGTGACCGCACTTGCACTGCTTGCTCTCCATTCACGGCTATGTGCCCCCCTTCACCTCGGCGACCCCATTGTAGAAATAGGCAAGATTCATATATATTTTACATTTGTGGCATATCCTAGTGATATGCCATAAATATTTAAATGGAACGACCCTTTAATAAAACATACTAATGTACTTCAATCCTGAATACTGACACATTGGTCCAGTTTCAGAGGCCCTCTTGCAGTCCCAAAAAATCAGCTTCTTATGTGGTTCTGACACAAGCAGAGAGTTTTGTCCCTGTTTCGGTGTCAGTGATGTGAGGCTGGTATTAGGAAAAAATATTCCAGCTCACCTAACTGGTCTGCATGTAATCCCGGCTCCAGAGGCCCTAGGGAAGTGTTCCCGTGGCAGGCAGAAAATAGAAAAGGAAGGGTCCCGGAGACAAATAATATCCTCTTTCAGCTCTTCTTTATTGGTTATGGACATCAACAGACATGACCATCAGTTGCACGGCACAATTGACGCGTTTCGGGTAAGTACCTTTAGTCGTAACAAATTGCTAACTGTGGCCCCTCAATATAAAGGGGTTGAAAGCACTCCTCCTCAAATGGGGAGGAACCGGTTTCAAGCAACATCCGTTGCACCACACCTAGGCACACCTTTTTTGTTTAAGCTTGCATCAATCGGTTTATAATTAGTAGCACACTGTGCGAACCTTTCCCTGACATCTTAACCTTGCCCTGTGATTATTTTCAACAGAAGTCGCACAGTGTGAATACTTCATTACATAGAAAACATAAATTGTATGTAAAAAAACACATTTGATACCAACATTAACATACTAAAACAAATATAAATACAATGGTCCTATGTGTTCGGGCAGGTTCATGTTAGCAGCCTGGTACTGACACTTTTATAGCAGACTTATCAAAAAATATATATAATGACAAAAATACATTGTTATATGTCAGTAGGGCTGCAATACCACTATTACCCAGTAAAACCGGACGTTTTGAATATAATTGCAAGATAGATCAGATCACAGAAGGAATATAATAAGAAAATTTTTCTACACTCCTGTGCAAATTCGTTGGAAATCTTTTCTCGCAACATCCAAAACAAACCAAGACAAGAAAATAACCGCATTGTATAATGTTGGCATTATAGTGCCAGTGACGAACAGAGATGCACAGTCCCTATGGTAATATGGACTCTCACATATACAATATTATTTTTGTGGTCATGTGTATCTCATTAATACCCCCAAAATGGCAATAAAGACATCAGAGATGTGTGTCCGCCTAAATGTAAATATGCCTAACATAAATGTTAATAGTGACACATATCAAAATTCTGCTGCTTATGTAAGATATTTTATTGGTATATATAAATGAGTTCTTTCTTGAGGTTGAGACCCCTTGGCACCCTAGTACCCAGTCTAAAAATCCAGTAAGCCTCACGTAACAGGATTTTCTTGCGATAATCTCCACCCCTTTGCGGAGCTAATACACGTTCAATGGCATACGCCTGAAAGAATGATACTTGGCGGGCATGAACGTGTATAAAGTGTTTAGCTATATTTGAAATATTAAGAATATTGGGGTTGGCGATATAGTTGAGATGTTCTAACACTCTATTTTTAAACTTGCGGACGGTGCTACCCACATACATAAGATCACATTTGGTGCATCGGATTGCGTAGACAACGCCTTCCGTATTGCAATTTATGTACACACGGATTGGGAATTTGTCTACATGGTCTGCACTGTCAAATGTTTTTGTGGGTAGGACATATTCGCAGGTCTTGCAACGGGCACTGCCGCATTTTGCAAATCCTTTATATATAAGCCAACTAGGTCTAGACTGTGTGCCACTGCCACTGGCAGTATAGAGAGACGGGGACAGCGAGCTGGACAGGGTGGGAGCCCTTCTAGAGACAATTCTACAACCTGATTTGAGTGCTTCATAAAGGATGGCATCGTCATACAAAATAGGTAGGCACTTCTTGATTGCGGAACTGATTATGCTAAACTCATTACTGTATGTTAGGGAAAGAGTGGGGACCCTGTCCAGATCGCCGTCCACCCGTGTCTCCACACTACCAGCAGAAGTCAGCACACTAGATTTACATTTGCGCTTCCCAAATAATATATCTCTTCTATTTTTCTGGAGGGCTATCTCCCTTCCTCTATTGATCATCCACATTGGGTAATTCCTGTCCCTCAACCTTTTCTCAACTCTGTCAAATTCATCATCTAATCTCTCTGCTACACTACAATTCCTGACCGTACGGATAAATTCACCCACGGGAATTGCTCTGACGGTATGTACTGGATGGTGGCTTTTAGCATTGAGTATAGTGTTGCCCGCCACCTCTTTTCTATAGGTCATGGTGTGCACTATTTCTCCAGCAATTCCGCAGAGTGTCAGATCTAAAAAATTAATATGGGTTTCGTGTGCCAAGCAAGTGAACCTCAAATTATAGTTGTTGTTGTTTAAGTATGCCTGGAGGTCTGGGACGGCAGATATACCGCCCGCCCATACCATGAGCAGGTCATCGATATACCTGCCGTACCAGGCCAAACCAGGCATAAATGGGTTCTCCAGATTATAGATGTACTTCTCCTCCCAAAATGACATGGTCAAATTAGCTAGGGATGGAGAAAATCTGGCTCCCATTGAAACTCCGCGGATCTGGAGATAGTGGACACCATCAAATGCAAAATAGTTGTGGGTTAGCAGGTATGCTGTGATCTCACACACAAAGTCAATATGATTAGTGTTTAATCCAGTGTAGCGATGGAGATGATATTCCATCGCCATCAGAGCAATCCCGTGGGGAATGGACGGGTAGAGGGATACTACATCAGCTGTAATCCAATTGAAATTGGCTTCCCACCTGAAATCATACATAGCTCGCAAGACATCGCCCGTATCTTTCAAATATCCCGGTATACGTCTGACGAGAGGCTGGAGAAGGTGGTCCAGCCAACTCCCCAGACGCTCGGTAAGCGAGCCAATGCCGGCAACTATGGGACGGAGGGGGGGGGGGGGGGGGGGTGGACACCCTTGTGGACTTTAGGTAAGGCATGTATAATGGGTGTGACAGGCACATCCACGCACAGATATTTGTATTCTCCATCATCAAACATGCCATTATCTCTTCCTTTCATGATCAATGACAGGTAACTATGCATATATTCTTTTAATGGATCATTCGGTAGTTTACTGTACGTGGATGTGTCTGCCAACATATCCCGTAACTGCCCGCCATAAGTCTCCTTGTCCATGATGACCACCGCCCCCCCTTTGTCCGCCATTTTGATGACAATAGAGTCACATTTCTGTAAGTCCTGGAGTGCTTGGGCCTGAGAAGCACTGAGATTATTAGATTTATGCTGTCTATTACTTTCTATCTCTATGCTCCTAAGCTCCTTTTCCAGAACCTCCTGGAAAACATCCATACCACCCGTACGGGATATAACAGGATAAAATTTGGTGTTTTTGGTATGGAATTTTCCAGGGGGTCTGGGAAGCTCCCTGACTCCCTGTTCCTCCTGAAGCCCCACCAAAGAGCACAAGGCAACTTGTTCCCTGAATAATAAGTTCTTAAATGAATTCTCTTCAAAATCTGGTGTCTCACTTGGTAGGGTCTCAGAGGAAGATGGAATGTCATGAAAATGTCGTCTGACCGTAATATTACGTACAAATTTGTTGATGTCAAGTAGGGTAGAAAACATATCAAAGTGATTGGTAGGGGCGAAATTCAACCCAAGGGACAGTACACATCTCTGTTCGTCACTTAGCACAACGCCAGACAGATTTATAACACTTAACTCATTCATTTTTGTTTCATTTGTAGTCGAGTGGACCTTGGATGCCGCCGACTGGTGTCTCCGTCCACCCCTTGCTCTATGTTTTTTGAGGCAGATACAGCATCTCTTATATCTTTATCTGATTTAGTTTTTTTATAATAACATGCAGTGCTGTTAACCTCATCCTGTGAGCAGGGATGTGCGGAGACCTCAGAGCTAGACTCCAAATCACCAGCAACATGTGAAAATTCAGAACCCTCAGTGTCTGAAGAGAAGCTAACTCTAGGTGCCCGTTTAGATGAGCGTCTATTTTTGCGGTTTTTCAAAATTGATCTAGGTGTGGAGTAAGCATTATCTCGCCTCCCCCACTCATACACTTGGTCATGATTATAATCATATACATCGCGCAAATATTTTGAATGCTTATATTGCATGATGGTATCTTCTAATTGGGAAAGAGTTCGTTTCATGTGTTCGTCCATTTTTATAAGGTCCTGATGATTGCTGAATTTCTCAAGAGAGTCTCTCGTAGATTGTATGTCTCGCTGTAATGAGCAAAGCTTATCATTTTCAAACTCAATGATCAATTTCATTAGTTCCATAGAGCAGTCCGTCAGTATACTATTCCATCTGCAGACAAAAACATCCGAAAAAACGGTGGTGGGAACTTTCTTAATTCTCAGGCCGCGTGGGATCATATTTTTTTCTTTATATTTGGTAAGAGTTATGCAGTCCCACCACACGCGGGTCTCTTGATTCAGTAAGCGCTCCAGATTGATCATACCACTTTTTATATCCGTGTCACTGGAGCTGCTTATATCTTCTCCTGAGAAAACAGAATCTGCCTTGGATTGTCGGTCCGGTCGAACACAAAAGGCCATATTAAAAGAAGGTATGTCCGTGTAGACTGAATGGAAGCCTGTAATCACTGATATTTTGTCAGAGCTAGAGGTGCATAATAATTCACGGGATACCAGAGGTGGAGCACGGAAACAACACTTTGTGTAATAGGAAAAAATATTCCAGCTCACCTAACTGGTCTGCATGTAATCTCGGCTCCAGAGGTCCTAGGGAAGTGTTCCCGTGGCAGGCAGAAAATAGAAAAGGAAGGGTCCCGGAGACAAATAATATCCTCTTTCAGCTCTTCTTTATTGGTTATGGACATCAACAGACATGACCATCAGTTGCACGGCACAATTGACGCGTTTCGGGTAAGTACCCTTAGTCGTAACAAATTGCTAACTGTGGCCCCTCAATATAAAGGGGTTGAAAGCACTCCTCCTCAAATGGGGAGGAACCGGTTTCAAGCAACATCCGTTGCACCACACCTAGGCACACCTTTTTTGTTTCAGCTTGCATCAATCGGTTTATAATTAGTAGCACACTGTGCGAACCTTTATCCGTACGGTCAGGAATTGTAGTGTAGCAGAGAGATTAGATGATGAATTTGACAGAGTTGAGAAAAGGTTGAGGGACAGGAATTACCCAATGTGGATGATCAATAGAGGAAGGGAGATAGCCCTCCAGAAAAATAGAAGAGATATATTATTTGGGAAGCGCAAATGTAAATCTAGTGTGCTGACTTCTGCTGGTAGTGTGGAGACACGGGTGGACGGCGATCTGGACAGGGTCCCCACTCTTTCCCTAACATACAGTAATGAGTTTAGCATAATCAGTTCCGCAATCAAGAAGTGCCTACCTATTTTGTATGACGATGCCATCCTTTATGAAGCACTCAAATCAGGTTGTAGAATTGTCTCTAGAAGGGCTCCCACCCTGTCCAGCTCGCTGTCCCCGTCTCTCTATACTGCCAGTGGCAGTGGCACACAGTCTAGACCTAGTTGGCTTATATATAAAGGATTGGCAAAATGCGGCAGTGCCCGTTGCAAGACCTGCGAATATGTCCTACCCACAAAAACATTTGACAGTGCAGACCATGTAGACAAATTCCCAATCCGTGTGTACATAAATTGCAATACGGAAGGCGTTGTCTACGCAATCCGATGCACCAAATGTGATCTTATGTATGTGGGTAGCACCGTCCGCAAGTTTAAAAATAGAGTGTTAGAACATCTCAACTATATCGCCAACCCCAATATTCTTAATATTTCAAATATAGCTAAACACTTTATACACGTTCATGCCCGCCAAGTATCATTCTTTCAGGCGTATGCCATTGAACGTGTATTAGCTCCGCAAAGGGGTGGAGATTATCGCAAGAAAATCCTGTTACGTGAGGCTTACTGGATTTTTAGACTGGGTACTAGGGTGCCAAGGGGTCTCAACCTCAAGAAAGAACTCATTTATATATACCAATAAAATATCTTACATAAGCAGCAGAATTTTGATATGTGTCACTATTAACATTTATGTTAGGCATATTTACATTTAGGCGGACACACATCTCTGATGTCTTTATTGCCATTTTGGGGGTATTAATGAGATACACATGACCACAAAAATAATATTGTATATTACCATAGGGACTGTGCATCTCTGTTCGTCACTGGCACTATAATGCCAACATTATACAATGCGGTTATTTTCTTGTCTTGGTTTGTTTTGGATGTTGCAAGAAAAGATTTCCAACGAATTTGCACAGGAGTGTAGAAAAATTTTCTTATTATATTCCTTCTGTGATCTGATCTATCTTGCAATTATATTCAAAACGTCCGGTTTTACTGGGTAATAGTGGTATTGCAGCCCTACTGACATATAACAATGTATTTTTGTCATTATATATATTTTTTGATAAGTCTGCTATAAAAGTGTCAGTACCAGGCTGCTAACATGAACCTGCCCGAACACATAGGACCATTGTATTTATATTTGTTTTAGTATGTTAATGTTGGTATCAAATGTGTTTTTTTACATACAATTTATGTTTTCTATGTAATGAAGTATTCACACTGTGCGACTTCTGTTGAAAATAATCACAGGGCAAGGTTAAGATGTCAGGGAAAGGTTCGCACAGTGTGCTACTAATTATAAACCGATTGATGCAAGCTGAAACAAAAAAGGTGTGCCTAGGTGTGGTGCAACGGATGTTGCTTGAAACCGGTTCCTCCCCATTTGAGGAGGAGTGCTTTCAACCCCTTTATATTGAGGGGCCACAGTTAGCAATTTGTTACGACTAAGGGTACTTACCCGAAACGCGTCAATTGTGCCGTGCAACTGATGGTCATGTCTGTTGATGTCCATAACCAATAAAGAAGAGCTGAAAGAGGATATTATTTGTCTCCGGGACCCTTCCTTTTCTATTTTCTGCATGTGAGGCTGGTAGTCTGGTTCAGTTCATTAGCTATTCCAGCCTTCTTTTCTGTATCTGAATCACCCATGATGGCAAAGTGGGCTAGCTTAACTAATGAACTGAGTCGGTCAGACAGCCCCTTTGTCATGTCACTGACACTGAGTGTGTGAGGGGGCGGGGATAAAAATTACCGGAAAACTCCTTTAACCCCTTCCTGACATATGACGTACTAGTGCGTCATGGCGGCAAGTGACTTGCCGCATTTTGACGTACTATTACGTTATAGTGATCGGGCGGGCACTGGAGCGGTGCGTGCCCGATCACTGCAGGGGCCCAGCAGTCTCTTAAAGCCGCTCCCCTGCTGTATCCACCGGCATCGCTGTAAAAGCCGCGGCATAGAAACTGCATGCGGCGGGTGAGGGAGCCCATTGGGTCCCCGCGCTGCCGCTGGGGGGATCCGATGGGTGACAAGGCAGCCAAATGCCATACACAGGCTGCCCAATGTCTTGCACGGCATCGGGACCTGACTTCTACGGGTGCCCAGGAGATCCAGCCTCGGTCTCCTAGGCAACCTGTTAGTGTATTACTTAGGGTATGTATTGTAATGCATTGCATAGGGGATCAAACCAAAAAAGTTGAAGTCCCAGAGTGGGACAGAAATAAAGTTTAAAAAAAGCAAAAAAAAAGTGTTTTTAATAAAAAAAAATAAGTTTCAAGTAAAAAAAGAAAAAACGCCCCGTTCCCCAGATTTTATAATGAAAAATATAAAGAGAAAAAAAAAGGAAAAAACACACATATTAGGTATCACTGCGTCCATAATGACTGTCTCTATAAATATATCACATGATCCACCCTGTCCGATAAACACCATAAAAAATTTAAAAAGTGCTAAAAAAAAGAGATTTTTGTCACCTTACATCACAAAAAGTGCAACACCAAGTGATCAAAAAGGCGTATGTCCCACAAAATGGTACCAAAATAAACATCACCTCATCCCACAAAAAATGAGCCCAAACATAAGAAAATCGCTTAAAAAATAATAAAACTATAGCTCTCAGAACATGGAGACACTAAAACGTAATTTTTTTGTTTCAAAAATGCTATTATTGTGTTAAAGTGAAATAAATAAAAAAGTATACAAATGAGGTATCAACGTGTTCATAACAACCAGCTCTATAAAAATGTCACATGACCTTACCCCCTCAGGTAAACGCTGTAAAAATAAATAAATAAAAACTGTGCCAAAACAGCCAATTTTTTCGTCACCTTGCCCCATAAAGTGTAATAATGGATGATCAAATAATCATATGTACCGAAAAATTGGACCAATAAAAACGTCAACTCTTCCTGCAAAATACGAGCCCCTGTGCAAGATGATCGGCAGAAAAAGAAAAAATATATGGCATTCAGAAAATGGAGACACAAAAACATAATATTTTTTAAAAAAATGCTTTATTATGTAAAACTGAAACAAACAAGGAAAGTAAACATATTTGATATCATTGTATCCGTAACAACCTGCTCTATAAAAATAGCACATGATCTAACCTGTCAAATGAATGTTGTAAAAAATAAAAACGGTGCCAAAACAGCGATTTTTTTGGTTACCTTGCCTCACAAAAAACATAATATAGAGCAATTAGAAATCATATGTACCCCAAAATAGTACCAATAAAACTATCACCTTATCCTGTAGCTTCCAAAATGGGGTCAGTTTTTGGGAGTTTCTACTATAGGAGTGCATAGGGGGCTTCAAATCGGGCATGGTGTCTAAAAACCAATCCAGCAAAATCTGCCTTCCAAAAACCATACGGCACTCCTTTTCTTCTGCGCCCTTCCGTGTGCCCATAGAGCAGTTTACGACCACATAGGGGGTGTTTCTGTAAACCGCAGGATTAGGGTAATACATATTGCGTTTTGTTTGGCTGTTAACCCTCGATGTGTTAAAGAAAAAAATGGATTAAAATGGAAAATCTGCCAAAAAAGTGAAATTTAGAAATTTCATCTCCATTTTTCTTTAATTCTGGTAGAACACCTAAAGGGTTAACAAAATTAGTAAAATCAGTTTTGAGTAACTTGATGGGTGTAGTTTCTACAATGGGGTCATTTATGGGGGGTTCCACTATGTAAGCCCCACAAAGGGACTTCAGACCTGAACTCGTCCTTAAAAAGTGGGTTTTGGAAATATTCTTAAAAATTTTAAGAATTGCTTCTAAAACTTTAAGCCTTCTAACGTCCTAAAAAAATAAAATGACATTTACAAAATGATGCCAACATAAAGTAGACATATGGGGAATGTTAAGTAATAAATATTTTATGAGATATCACTTTCTGTTTTAAAAGAAGAGAAATTGAAATTTTTAAAATTGCAAATTTTTCTACATTTTTGGTAAATTGTGGATTTTTTCATAAATAAAGATTAAATATATTGACTCAAATTTATGGAGTACAATGTGTCACGAGAAAACAATCTCAGAATGGCTTGGATAAATAAAAGTGTTCCAAAGTTATTACCACATAAAGTGACATGTCAGATTTGCAAAAATGGCCTGGGCAGGAGGGCAAAAGCTGGCCCGGGGTAGAAGGGGTTAAAGAGGACCTTTAATATCTCTGTATTACCAACCACTTACTTTCCCAATGTAATAAAAATTCTGGAACATTTACTGTTATGACTCTATATTCTGCTATTCCTTTATTATTACTGCTAGATGTTTATTCAAGAATTGATAACAGTTGAAGGTGCAGCTGGATGTTACCAGTTCAGTTGGGGTGTGTCTCTGCACAATCTGCCACTGGCAGCATTGACTGGATAGTGTCAGACTGTTTAGAGACACACCTACCTTGACCTACCCATCTGAACCTTCAATGCAAACTGCTGACAATTCATTTATAACTTCTGAGAGGAATAACACAACATAAAGTCACAAGAATAGAAGCTCCAGAATTGCTATTACCAGGGGGTTAAGTAGTAGCTAAAGCATATATTTCAGGAGAGGTTACAGGTCCTCTTAAAATACCCCAGAATTATCACAGTGGCTCAGGCATCTATTAACTGTCTGTCTAAAAGTTTAAACCAACTTTCAGTTGGCTTAATATCTTTCATATTTTTCTGCGAGGGAGGGTTTTCAGCGGGGCAAGTGGAATCTTCACATTCAAGTGGGCAAAATTTTCCTGCGCAAGTGCCCAAAACATTAATATTACCATTACTATCCCAAAATGGCTGCACATCTCCTACCTTGCCCATGAGGTCCCAGTGTTCCACACTGCACTACTGATCCCAAGAAAGGGAGAACTGTTTTTTCTGATACTACCATGTGTGTATAAACACCAGCAGGCATCTGCCCCCTATATGGGGCAATTTAGGGAATGATTTTTAATTTAAATTTAAAAAGCATAACACATGCTAGGGTGCAGTGTGTTTTAAATATGTTACTTATTAACACTGTCAACCATGCGTTTACACATACGTATATATGACAGTGTCACTCTGACAATTTTTACTTTTGCTGTCATTACATTAAAGAGCTTAAAGGGAACCTGTCACCTCCAAAACACATATAAAACCGGCATCATTACCTTACAGTAGCCCCCAGTGTGTTCACAATGATGTTTTTCATTCTTCCATCGGTTGCTGCATACTGTAAAAAAAACCACATTTTTAATCACCCTTCTCACTATCTTCATAGTCAGCTTGAAGTCAAGGAGGCAATGGCCTCTTTGCTTCAAGTAAAAAATAAACCCGCCCCTTACCCGTCCTCTTCACTTTGATTGACATCCTGCCTAGAGGCTGGGATTGTGCAAGTCTCGCGCATGCCTGGTGCGCTCCATGTTACTGTACGATCCCGTTTCTGGCTCCCGCAGTCAGCCGGCAGCTTTGTTCTCACTGCGCATGCGCCGGCCATTTCAAGTGTGCGCGCGCGCCCGAAGTTTCTTGTCCGCAGCGTCAGTGTGATCACTGGCTTCAGGCGCAGGAGAACGCAAGCCAGTGGTCACGCTTCGCCCCGACCTCACCAGCATCAGGCATTACACTATTTAGGCACATTATCCAGGGGCACAAATATTATATTACCTCAAAAGAAACGCCGGGCGCGCGCGTACACTTGAAATGGCCGGCGCATGCTCAGTGAGAACAAAGCTGCCCGCTGACTGCAGGAGCCGGAGATGGGATCGCGCAGTAACATGGAGCGCACCGGGCATGCGCGAGACTTGCGCGATCCCAGCCTGTAGGCAGGATGTCAATCATAGTGAAGAGGACGGGTAAGGGGTCGGGCTTATTTTTACTTGAAGCAAGGAGGCTGTTGCCTCCTTGACTTCAAGCTGACTCTGAAGAGATAGCGAGAAGGGTGATTTAAATGGCTTTATTAACAGTATGCAGCAACCGATGGAAGAATGAAAAACATCATTGTGAACACACTGGGGGCTACTGTAAGGTAATGATGTCGGAAAGGTTCCCTTTAAAGGAGGGGGAGACTTTTTTTTTTTTAAAGAGTGAAATATCAGAGGGAAAAACATATGAGTAGTAGAAGACCTCAGATTGTCATATGCCAATTTTCAGGCCAATTGAAGCACTTTAGATTCGGGTTGAATCGTTTCGGACCCAAATTTAATTTCTTGACTGATTAGTTCTAATCAGAACTGAGATGAATATTCAAGAAATTGGCTCATCTCATTCGGTTCTATTCATTGTCCACAGCATATCCCTGAATACACAGGGACATGTGCTGCCGATAATCGGGCATCTTTTATCCTGATGAAAGATGCCTAGCAGACGACGAACGAGCATTAGCCTGTTCACCGGCTGAGCAGCTGCTCAATTATACAAGCCATTATACCCCTGTGAATGCTTGTTCATGATAATTCACGATAATCCTGAGGTCTTTTAGGCCCTTAAGACAACATATTCCCTTTAAGAAAAGTTTTGCACTGAAGCACTAATGCTTCTTTGCATTGAGGCAAAATACTCAGGACCCACCACAGTGCCAGAGGATTAGTGGCGTCGCTAGGGGGGGGCAAGGGGGGGCAATCACCCCCCCTATGTTGTGCTTTGCCCCCCCGGTTGCCCCCCCGCTGATTCCCCCACGTGAATACTAATGAGCGCTTCCATTATGGAAGCGCTCATTAGAACCGAGAGACCAGGAAGTGGTGAACGCTCTGTACTTACCACTTCCTGGTCCTCGGCTGTTGGCTGTGCAGGGCTGCGCACAGCGTGAGGGCGCTCTGTTGCCTCACGCTGTGCGCGCCAGTTCAGAGCACAGTCGACTGAGGAGAGGCAGGCAGCGTCCAGGAGCAGGAGAGGTAAGTGATTTTTTATTTTATAAACTATGTGGCTGCTGGGGGCATAAGGGGGCTAATGATGAGAGGCATATGGGGGGCCGGGGCTAATGATGAGAGGCATATGGGGGGGCCAGGGCTAATGATGAGAGGTAAATGGGGGGCAAGGGCTAATGATGAGAGGCATATGGGGGGCCAGGGCTAATGATGAGAGGCATTTGGGGGGCTAATGATGAGGCATAAGGGGGGCTAATGATGAGAGGCATATGGGGGCTAATGATTAGAGGCATATGGGGGCTAATGATGAGAGGCATAATGGGGCTAATGATGAGAGGCATTTGGGGGGCTAATGATGAGAGGCATTTGGGGGGCTAATGATGAGAGGCATAAGGGGGCTAATGATGAGAGGCATTTGGGGGGCTAATGATGAGAGGCATTTGGGGGGCTAATGATGAGAGGCATTTGGGGGGCTAATGATGAGAGGCATATGGTGGGCTAATGATGAGAGGCATTTGGGGGGCTAATGATGAGAGGCATTTGGGGGGCTAATGATGAGAGGCATTTGGGGGGCTAATGATGAGAGGCATTTGGGGGGCTAATGATGAGAGGCATTTGGGGGGCTAATGATGAGAGGCATTTGGGGGGCTAATGACGAGAGAGGCATTTGGGGGGATAATGATGAGGCATATAGGGGGCTAATGATGAGAGGCATTTGGGGGGCTAATGATGAGAGGCATATGGGGGGCTCATGATGAGAGGCATATGGGGGGCTAATGATGAGAGGCATATGGGGGCTAATGATGAGAGGCATATGGGGGCTAATGATGAGAGGCATATGGGGGCTAATGATGAGAGGCAAATGGGGGCTAATGATGAGAGGCATATGGGGGCTAATGATGAGAGGCATATTGGGGCTAATGAGGCATAATGGGGGCTAATAAGAGGCATAATAACAGTGTCTTCCACAGATGCCCCCATAACAGTGTGTCTTCCACAGATCCACCATAACAATGCGACTGCGCACTGATGAGAGACAGAAAGAAGGGGAAAGAATCCGCGGAAGCAAGAAGAGGACGGCACCGCAGACGACTGAATGGCTTCTTTTGTAAGTAAATAGTTTTATTATAAATGTATCCCTGCATACCGCAATTCTCTGGTATTTTGTAATCTTATTTATACTTAATTTGTTTTTTCCCCCCCATTTTTGACTGTGGTATCTTTGTGCCCCCCCTATATATTGATCCTAGAGTCGCCACTGCAGAGGATCCTCCAGAGGGTGCAGGCTCTTGACACAATAATGAGCCTCAAAGGACCAGCTGAAGAAGATAACCTTGTTCTGAGCTGACTTTTGAGACAAGGGAGGTTATTCACTAATAACCTATTACACTTTAGTGATTGTATGTCCTCAGTGTATAACCACAGCAACAAAGGTTACAGTGGACATATGCGAGTTCTGTAGAGATGGAGGGTGGGACCTCATATCAGATACTCACATACATGTTAATGTTTTCTTGGTAGTGTTCCTGACTGATAAATCTGCAAGCAATGTTCTGGTGAGACAAAAAAGATATAATGCTGGTCGTTTGGAAGAGTTTGTCGCAGGCAATCTTGAACGAGAATGTATAGAGGAAAAGTGCACTTATGAAGAAGCAAGAGAAGTTTTTGAGAATGATGACAAAACTGTAAGCAAAATAATAGTCCTGATAATTACAATGCATGCACTCAAATTGCAGAAAGATATAATTTTGGACTATGGATTTGGGAGTAATTTATCTTGTCCAGCAGAAAAAAAATCTACCAGGAGACTCAAGCATACCATTATAATCCATGCACCTAAATGTCAAGATTTCCCTTACTGCCAAATTCATGTTCGATTTATGTATGCAAATTCCTGTCTTTAAATGTGACATAGAGTATCTCATATTTTTATGAGCAGAGGTTGCCAATCTAGCCCACCTTGGATTTTGACCACCACGGAAATTCAGAGAGACAAAATTAATACAAGGCACTAATGTATTGTGATTGTCCATATTGCCTTCTTTGCTGGCTTGATTCATGTTTCTATCATATTATACACTGCTCATTTCCAGGGGTTTGCAACCATCCTGCAATCCAGTACCAGTGTCCATGCTTGAACACTATAGGAAAAAGTACCAGTCTCTGATAACCAGAACCGTGGGAGCACATATGAGCACGCATGCGCAGCAGCTCCAATCCCAGCCACCTCGTATCTAGGCTGCAACAGTGGCCGTTTCACCTGGAAACAAACAATGTATAATGCAATGGAAAAATTAATCAAACTAGCAAAGGAGATAATTTGCTGAAGCGAGACAACCTTTTTAAGAATTATAATTGGAGGGTCCAATACATGCATCAACATGTTGAGTCACAGGGTTATGTTTTAAAAAGATCACATCATGTTTGAAAATGACTAATATATCACACACCCCTGGGTCCATGCACTAGGTGTGCCTGATATTGTTTTTTTTATAGGTAAAGGATAACATGGTATTTCCAACTTCTTTAATCATGACATTTTCAAAGGACATCATATGGTTCAAGGGTTTCTGACCTGGATTCCATATCAATACCGATATCAATGAAGCCATGTAATTAACTAATATTCTATTTCCAAATTTGCCATGAATACCTCTAAGCCACTACTCCGGCCCCTATGAAGCCATCTGTGTGGCACATGTAACCCTACCTCAGTGCTACTGTATGTACTGACTGTTCTGCCTCTAGAAGAGAGGGATTCATTTCATTTCATATCTATTTCATTTCTAATTCATTCTCTGCAATCTTTGTGTTCCTGTAGTGATTAGTTAGGTAACAGCACCATCTAGCGGTGGTAAAAATGTATTGCACATTGTATTCTTGGTAATAAAGATTATTGCTTTGTGGAAGGTGCTAGGTATTGTGGGTAGTGCAAGGCATTCTGGGATAGAGAAGCCCAGTCTTCAGTCTACATACAGACTACAGGACATCAGCAAAGCTGTTCCATGCAGTTCTCCTTCTTAACCGCTTTACGTCCGCCCATAGGATATAAACGTCCTATGGGTGGACGTCTATTTCTGAAAGCACGTTTTAGAACGTCCTTTCAGAAATAGCAGCTGCACGCTAATCGTGCAGCTGCTGATCGGGTTGCCCGCTGTCAGTGACAGCAGGGCAACCCAGAGAGGAGGCAGGGACAGTTCCCAGGTATCCCTGCCTTCAGGATCGCTGCAGACACAGCGCTCACCGAGTGCTGTGTATGCAGAGAGGGAAGCGCTGTGCGCTTCCTGTTCCGGCCCGGCGGTCATGTGACCGCCGTGACCGGAGAGTGCAGGGGCTGTGTGAGGTCTCTCAGAGACCTCGATCAGCCCTGCTGTGAGGCTGTACAGCGCTGGATTGCTGCTGTACAGCCTCTCTAGGGGTGTATTTGTCCTGTAACTGGGGCTACTATGTCAGCCCCAGTTACAGGAGAAATCAACAGTGAAAAAGAAAAAAAAAAGTGAAGTAAATGTCCCCCAGAGGTCTTTTATGACCTTATGGGGGACGAAAAGTGTAAAATAAAAAAAATAAAAATAAAAGGTTGAAAATAAAAAAATAAAAAAAAGTTTCACATGTAAAAAAAAAAAGTCCCCAAGTAAGGAATGAAAAAAAAAAGTTAAAAATAGAAAAAATAAAAAAAGTATACATATTAGGTATTGCCGCGTCCGTAAAAACCAGCTCTATAAAAATATCACATGACCAAACCCCTCAGGTGAACACCGTAAAAAAAAACAAAAAAAAACTGTGTCAAAACAAGCAATTTTTGTCACCTTGCATCACAAAAGGTGCAACACCACGTGATCAAAAATGCGTATGTCCCACAAAATAGTACCAATAAAACCGTCACCTCATCCCGCAGAAAATGAGCCCCTACATAAGAAAATCTCTCAAAAAATAAAAAAACTATAGCTCTCAGAACATGGACACATTAAAACATAATTTTTTTGTTTCAAAAATGCTATTATTGTGTAAAACTTTAATAAATGAGAAAAAGTATACATATTAGGTATCGCCACATCCGTAACAATCTGCTCTATAAAAATGTCACTTGACTGAACCCCTCAGGTGAACGCTGTAAAAATTAATAAATAGAAACTGTGCTAAAACAACCAATTTTTTGGTCACCTTGCCCCATAAAGTGTTATAATGAATGATCAAAAAATCATATGTACCCAAAAATAGTACTAATAAAACTGGCACCTTATCCCCTAGTTTCCAAAATAGGGTCACTTCTTGGGAGTTTCTACTGTAAGGGTGCATCAGGGGGCTTCAAATGGGACATGGCATCTAAAAACCATGTGGAGTTCCTTTTCTTCTGCGCCCTGCCGTGTGCCCATACAGCAGTTTATGACCACATGTGGGGTGTTGCTGTAAACCGCAGAATCTGGGTAATAAATATTGAGTTTTGTTTGGCTGTTAACCATCGATGTGTTAAAGAAAAAAATTGATTAAAATGGAAAATCTGCCAAAAAAGTGAAATTTAAAAATTTGATCTCCATTTTCCTTTAATTCTTGTGGAACGCCTAAAGGGTTAACAAAGTTTGTAAAATCGGTTTTGAATACCTTGAGGGGTGTAGTTTCTACAATGGGGTCATTTATGGGGGTATCCACTATGTAGGCCCCACAAAGTGACTTCATACCTGAACTGGTCCTTAAAAAGTGGGTTTTGGCAATTTTCTTAAAAATTTGAAGAATTGCTTCTAAACTTCTAAGCCTTCTAACGTCCTAAAAAAAATAAAATGACATTTCCAAAATGATGCCAACATAAAGTAGACATATGGGGAATGTTAAATAATAAATATTTTATGAGGTATCACTTTCTGTTTTAAAAGCAGAGAAATTAAAATTTAGAAAATTGCAAATTTTTCAAACTTTTGGGTAAATTTGGGATTTTTCATAAATAAAGGTGAAATATTTTGACTCAAATTTATGACTATCATGAAGTACAATGTGTCACGAGAAAACAATCTCTGAATGACTTGGATAAATAAAGGCGTTCCAAAGTCATTACCACATAAAGTGAGATATGTCAGTTTTGCAAAATTTGGCCTGATCAGGAAGGGGGCAAATGGCCCAGATGGCAAGTGGTTAAACTCCATTATCTTTGTACAAGTATATCTGGTGAGTGAGATCTACCTTGTTTCAGGGACATTATGTTTGCAGAGATGTTTAACTAGGTATAAGTGTCACTCAGGGAGTTATTTCTGTTAGCTAGACATGCAGTTCTTTGTATAGACAGACATTTCGAACATATGCTTTCTCTGTCAATGTATTACTGTACATGCTATTCTACATTTATATGGATACACCTTAATAAAATGGGAATGGTTGGTGATATTAACTTCCTGTTTGTGGCACATTAGTATATGTGAGGGGGGAAACTTTTCAAGATGGGTGGTGACCATGATGGCCATTTTGAAGTCGGACATTTTGAATCCAACTTTTGTTTTTTCAATAGGAAGAGGGTCATGTGACACATCAAACTTATTGGGAATTTCACAAGAAAAACAATGGTGTGCTTGGTTTTAACGTAACTTTATTCTTTCATGAGTTATTTACAAGTTTCTGACCACTTATAAAATGTGTTCAATGTGCTGCCCATTGTGTTGGATTGTCAATGCAACCCTCTTCTCCCACTCTTCACACACTGATAGCAACACCGCAGGAGAAATGCTAGCACAGGCTTCCAGTATCCATAGTTTCAGGTGCTGCACATTTCGTATCTTCACAGCATAGACAATTGCCTTCAGATGACCCCAAAGATAAAAGTCTAAGGGGGTCAGATCGGGAGACCTTGGGGGCCATTCAACTGGCCCACGACAACCAATCCACTTTCCAGGAAACTGTCCATATAGGAATGCTCGGACCTGACACCCATAATGTGGTGGTGCACCATCTTGCTGGAAAAACTCCAGGAACGTGCCAGCTTCAGTGCATAAAGAGGGAAACACATCATCATGTAGCAATTTCGCATATCCAGTGGCCTTGAGGTTTCCATTGATGAAGAATAGCCCCACTATCTTTGTACCCCATATACCACACCATACCATACATTTTTTTGTTCCAACAGTCTTGGAGGGATCTATCCAATGTGGATTAGTGTCAGACCAATAGCGGTGGTTTTGTTTGTTAACTACACCATTCACATAAAAGTTTGCCTCATCACTACACAAAATCTTCTGCGTAAACTGAGGGTCCTGTTCCAATTTTTGTTTTGCCCATTCTGCAAATTCAGTGCGCCGATCTGGGTCATCCTCATTGAGATGCTGCAGTAGCTGGAGTTTGTAAGGGTGCCATTTGTGAGTAGCTAATATCCGCCGAAGGGATGTTCGACTAATGCCACTCTCCAGTGACATGCGGCGAGTGCTACGCTGTGGGTTCTTGCTGAATGAAGCTAGGACAGCCACTGATGTTTCTTCATTAGAGACAGATTTCATGCCTCCACATTTTGGCAAATCCAACACTGAACCAGTTTCACGAAACTTAGCAAGCAGTTTGCTAACTGTAGCATGGGAGATGGGTGGTCTCGTAGGGTGTCTTGCATTGAAATCTGCTGCAATGACCCGGTTACTGCGTTCACCAGACATCAACACAATTTCTATCCGCTCCTCACGTGTTAACCTCGGCAACATGTCAATGGCTGTAAAAAAGAGAAACTTGTAAATAACTCATGAAAGAATAAAGTTACGTTAAAACCTAGCACAACATTGTTTTTTGTGTGAAATTCCCAATAAGTTTGATGTGTCACATGACCCTCTTCCTATTGAAAAAACAAAAGTTGGATTCAAAATGGCCAACTTCAAAATGGCCGCCATGGTCACCACCCATCTTGAAAAGTTTCCCCCCTCACATATACTAATGTGCCACAAACAGGAAGTTAATATCACCAACCATTCCCATTTTATTAAGGTGTATCCATATAAATGGCCCACCCTGTATATGTTTTACTTACACGAGCCATTTGTATTCTTGTAGTTTTACCAATTCACAATCCTGTTGACCAATAAACAAGTTAGACTACAGAAAACAGTCCTCTTATTTGGAAGACAGGAATGGTTTATACTGAATGTCAGACTGCACACTATGTGAACATGTATGAAGACAGAAGAATGACAATACTCAATGACATTAAAAAAAATTGCTTTTTTTTGTGGTCTACTATGCCAATTCACAAAACGTCACCTGCATGCATCCGCGCTCATACTCCCGCTCATATAGCTCAGTCTTACAAATTTATATTACCTGTGAGCCAGAAGCCCTGCAAAGGTTGGCATCACAGCAAACACGCCTTTACCACTGCTAATCTGGAGAAGTCCAAAAACATAATATTTCGCACTATACAACATGAATGTTATGCTAAAGAAATAGACTTCCTCAGCAGAGGCCAAACAGTTTCTAAGGACAGCGCTTTGAACAAGCTTGATTCCATCATTGACCAAAATGGGTTGATAAGAATAGGAGTCCGTCTTCAAGAAGCCATAGTGGAATTCGTGGAAAAACATCCTATAATAATTCCCGGACATCACCACATCATGACCCTGCTTGCATGACATCACCACGTTCAAGTGAAACACCAGGTCTGATTGTTTACCAAAGGGAATCTACGAGCTGCCGGACTATGGGTTGTTGGAGCTAAGAGGTGTGTGAGCAAGCTCATCTTCAACTGCGATACCTGTTGCAAACTTTGTGGCATGTCCCAGAACCCAAAAATGGCCAGTCTCCCAACCGAGAGACTCAGTACAGATCCTCCATTCACCAACGTTGGTCTAAATGTATTCAGTCCTTGGTCAGTGGCTACACGCTACACTAGAGGTATTCACGCTAGTGCAAAACTCTGGGCAGTCATGTTTACTTGTATTTCCAGCAGAGCTGTCCATATAGAAGTGATCGAATCCATGGATGCTTCAAGTTTCATAAACGCACTTGAGGGCCTGTGAAGCATATTTGTTTGGACAGAGGGGCAAATTTTGTTGCAGCAGTTAAAGAACTTCAAATTCCTTCCAACTTGGACACTACCAACGTGGAAAGATACTTGAGCGAGCAAGGATGCACCTGGACTTTTAATCCACCTCATTCTTCTCACATGGGTGGCGTCTGGAAATGATGATAGGGATAGCAAGAAAAATATTGGATTCCATCTTCTTGCAAGTAGGAAGTACGAGACTCACACACAAAAGCTTGACCACATTCTTGGCGGAAGTCTCAGCCATCATGAACACAAGACCGTTGACTACCCTTTCCAGTGACCCTGAAGATTTGACTATCCTCCTGAATGCTGCTCTCTGAGAATTTAATGACAAGGACCTCTATAGACGACAATGGAGGCAGGTGCAAAGTCTTTTTAATGCCTTTTGGGACAGGTGGAGGAAGCGGTATATCTCTATCATGCAGTCCAGAAGGAAGTGGCAAACTAACAAACCAAACATCAGACCTGGGGATGTCGGGCTCATAAAAGACAGCCAATCGCACCGGAATGAGTGGCCTCATCACAAACACATTTCCAAGCAAGGATGGGAATGTGCGCAGCCGAGGTCAAAATCCGGAAGCTTGGCGAGTGCAAACTATTCCTCAGACCAGCAGCGGAGCTTGTTTTGTTGTTTTGACCTGAGAGACCTAGTAGTGACGCCAGACGGGGAGTGTTCTGCCTCCAGCAAAGAGAGATTCATTTCAGTTCACGTCTACTTCTTGTCTATTTCATTCTGCTGCAATTTCTGTATTGCTGTAGTTATTATTTGGATACCAGCACCATCTAGTAGTGCACGGAATTCTTGGATGGAGAAGCCCAGTCTTCAGTCTACATACAGACTATAGGACATCACAGAGCTGCTCAATGCAGTTCTCCTTCTTAAACTCCACCATCTTTGTGCAAGTATATCTGGTGAGTGAGATCTACCTTCTTTCAGGGACATTATGTTATGCAGAGCTGTTTAGCTAGGTTTTAAGTGTCACTCAGGGAGTTAGCTAGACATGCTTTTCTATGTATAGGAAGCTATTTTGGACATATGCTTTCTATGTCAATGTATTACTGTACATGCTATTCTATATGTTTTACTTACACAAGCCATTTGTATTCTTGTAGTTTTACCAATTCACAATCCTGTTGACCAATTATCAAGTTAGACTACAGAAAACAGTCCTCTTATTTGGAAGACAGGAATGGTTTATACTGAATGTCAGACTGCACACTGTGTGAACATGTATGAAGACAGAAGAATGACAATACTCAATGACATAAAAAAAAGGCTTTTTTTTGTGGACTACTATGCCCTGACCCTGGATCTTTTACCGTATAGCACCTACTCTGCACTAGAGACTCTCTCCTCCATGGGCTAGATGTCAATCAGACAAACACTACAACATGAAATAGCGGCCTGTTGGTTCCCCTGCAATAAAGTTCAGATCCTTTTACAGGGTTTAAAAGGTGAATAACAGGGGACTACCAGGATAATGCCCTTAGGATTAGCTCAAAGTCAAATCTGTTGGTTGACACAGTGGCTCCGTAACCACTGTCGTGAGATGGAGTATGCACTGCCTGTCATAGACCTGAATCTATGGTTCTCCACCATCCTGCTCACAATTGGAAAGTATCGTTATAATTATAGCTTCTGCTAGATGTGATCTGGCCACATCTAACCATGTGATAACAGGGCAATGTGTAACACCCCAGAGTTGTGTTACTAAACTCTTTTACCCCACTACAATCTCCTAAGAGCATTATCTTTGTCATCTGATGTAATTTTACATTATATCCTCACAACTGTGCATTAGAGTTGAGCGAACACCTGGATGTTCGGGTTCGAGAAGTTCGGCCGAACTTCCCGGAAATGTTCGGGTTCGTGATCCGAACCTGACCCGAACTTCGTCCCGAACCCGAAACCCATTGAAGTCAATGGGGACCCGAACTTTTCGGCACTAAAAAGGCTGTAAAACAGCCCAGGTAAGGGCTAGAGGGCTGCAAAAGGCAGCAAAATGTAGTTAAATCCCCTGCAAAAAAATGTGGATAGGGAAATGAATAAAAATAAAAATAAAATAAATAAAAATTAACCAATATCAATTGGAGAGAGGTCCCATAGCAGAGAATCAGGCTTCATGTCAGCAGAGAATCAGTTTTCATGTCATAGCAGAGAATCAGGCTTCACATCAGCCAAAACTGGAACAGTCCATTGTCATATATTTAGGCCCCGGCACCCAGACAGAGGAGAGAGGTCCCATAACAGTGATTCAGGCTTCATGTCAGCAGAGAATCAGTCTTCATGTCATAGCAGAGAATCAGACTTCACGTCAGCCAAAACTGGAACAGTTCATTGTCAGATATTTAGGACCCGGGCACCCAGACAGAGGAGAGAGGTCCCATAACAGAGATTCCGGCTTCATGTCAGCAGAGAATCAGTCTTCATGTCATAGCAGAGAATCATGCTTCACGTCACCCAAAACTGGAACAGTCCATTGTCAGATATTTTGGCCCCGGCACCCAGACAGAGGAGAGAGGTCCCATAGCAGAGATTCAGGCTTCATGTCATAGCAGAGAATCATGCTTCACGTCACCCAACACTGGAACAGGCCACTGTCAGATATTTTTAGGCCCCGGCACCCAGACAGAGGAGAGGTTCATTCAACTTTGGGTTTCCCCGCAATATAATTGTAAAATGAAAATAAAAATAGGATTGAATGAGGAAGTGCCCTGGAGTACAATAATATATGGTTAAGGGGAGGTAGTTAATGTCTAATCTGCACAAGGGATGGACAGGTCCTGTGGGATCCATGCCTGGTTCATTTTTATGAACGTCAGCTTGTCCACATTGGCTGTAGACAGGCGGCTGCGTTTTTCTGTAATGACGCCCCCTGCCGTGCTGAATACACGTTCAGACAAAACACTGGCCGCCGGGCAGGCCAGCACCTCCAAGGCATAAAAGGCTAGCTCTGGCCACGTGGACAATTTGGAGACCCAGAAGTTGAATGGGGCCGAACCATCAGTCAGTACGTGAAGGGGTGTGCACACGTACTGTTCCACCATGTTAGTGAAATGTTGCCTCCTGCTAACACGTTCCGTATCAGGTGGTGGTGCAGTTAGCTGTGGCGTGTTGACAAAACATTTCCACATCTCTGCCATGCTAACCCTGCCCTCAGAGGAGCTGGCCGTGACACAGCTGCGTTGGCGACCTCTTGCTCCTCCTCTGCCTTCGTCTTGGGCTTCCACTTGTTCCCCTGTGACATTTGGGAATGCTCTCAGTAGCGCATCTACCAATGTGCGCTTGTACTCGCGCATCTTCCTATCACGCTCCAGTGCAGGAAGTAAGGTGGGCGCATTGTCTTTGTACCGGGGATCCAGCAGGGTAGAAACCCAGTAGTCTGCACACGTTAAAATGTGGGCAACTCTGCTGTCGTTGCGCAGGCACTGCAGCATGTAGTCGCTCATGTGTGCCAGGCTGCCCAGAGGTAAGGACAAGCTGTCCTCTGTGGGAGGCGTATCGTCATCGTCCTGCATTTCCCCCCAGCCACGCACCAGTGATGGGCCCGAGCTGCGTTGGGTGCCACCCCGCTGTGAACATGCTTCATCCTCATCCTCCTCCACCTCCTCATCCTCGTCCTCCTCGTCCTCCAGTAGTGGACCCTGGCTGGCCACATTTGTACCTGGCCTCTGCTGTTGCAAAAAAACTCCCTCTGAGTCACTTCGAAGAGACTGGCTTGAAAGTGCTAAAAATGACCCCTCTTCCTCCTCCTCCTCCTCCTGGGCCACCTCCTCTTCCATCATCGCCCTAAGTGTTTTCTCAAGGAGACATAGAAGTGGTATTGTAACGCTGATAACGGCGTCATCGCCACTGGCCATGTTGGTGGAGTACTCGAAACAGCGCAACAGGGCACACAGGTCTCGCATGGAGGCCCAGTCATTGGTGGTGAAGTGGTGCTGTTCCGCAGTGCGACTGACCCGTGCGTGCTGCAGCTGAAACTCCACTATGGCCTGCTGCTGCTCGCACAGTCTGTCCAGCATGTGCAAGGTGGAGTTCCACCTGGTGGGCACGTCGCATATGAGGCGGTGAGCGGGAAGGCCGAAGTTACGCTGTAGCACAGACAAGCGAGCAGCGGCAGGATGTGAACGCCGTAAGCGCGCACAGACAGCCCGCACTTTATGCAGCAGCTCTGACATGTCGGGGTAGTTGTGAATGAACTTCTGCCCCACCAAATTCAGCACATGCGCCAGGCAAGAGATGTGCATCAAACCGGCTAGTCCCAGAGCTGCAACGAGATTTCGCCCATTATCGCACACCACCAGGCCAGGCTTGAGGCTCACCGGCAGCAACCACTCATCTGTCTGTTGTTCTATACCCCGCCACAACTCCTGTGCGGTGTGGGGCCTGTCCCCCAAACATATGAGTTTCAGAATGGCCTGCTGACGTTTACCCCGGGCTGTGCTGAAGTTGGTGGTGAAGGTGTGTGGCTGACTGGATGAGCAGGTGGAAGAAGAGGAGGAGGAAGCAGAGTAGGAGGAGGAGGCAACAGGAGGCAAAGAATGTTGCCCTGCGATCCTTGGCGGCGGAAGGACGTGCGCCAAACAGCTCTTCGCCTGGGGCCCAACCGCCACTACATTTACCCAGTGTGCAGTTAGGGAGATATAGCGTCCCTGGCCGTGCTTACTGGTCCACGTATCTGTGGTTAGGTGGACCTTGCCACAGATGGCGTTGCGCAGTGCACACTTGATTTTATCGGAAACTTGGTTGTGCAGGGAAGGCACGGCTCTCTTGGAGAAGTAGTGGCGGCTGGGAACAACATACTGTGGGACAGCAAGCGACATGAGCTGTTTGAAGCTGTCTGTGTCCACCAGCCTGAATGACAGCATTTCATAGGCCAGTAGTTTAGAAATGCTGGCATTCAGGGCCAGGGATCGAGGCTGGCTAGGTGGGAATTTACGCTTTCTCTCAAATGTTTGTGAGATGGAGAGCTGAACGCTGCCGTGTGACATGGTTGAGATGCTTGGTGACTGAGGTGGTGGTGGTGTTGGTGGTAGATCCTCTGTTTGCTGGGCGGCAGGTGCCAACGTTCCTCCAGAGGCGGAGGAAGAGGCCGAGGCGGCAGCAGCAGAAGAGGTAGCAGGGGGAGCCTGAGTGAGTTCCTTGTTTTTAAGGTGTTTACTCCACTGCAGTTCATGATTTGCATGCAGGTTGTGCTAAGGTTCAGAACGTTAATGCCTCGCTTCAGGCTCTGATGGCACAGCGTGCAAACCACTCGGGTCTTGTCATCAGCACATTGTTTGAAGAACTGCCACGCCAGGGAACTCCTTGAAGCTGCCTTTGGGGTGCTGGGTCCCAGATGGCGGTGGCCAATAGCAGACGGATTCTCTTGGCGGCGGGTGTTCTGCTTTTGCCCACTGCTCCCTCTTTTGCTACGCTGTTGGCTCGGTCTCACCACTGCCTCTTCCTCCAAATTCTGAAAGTCAGTGGCACAACCTTCATTCCATGTGGGGTCTAGGACCTCATCGTCCCCTGCATCGTCTTCCACCCAGTCTTCCTCCCTGACTTCCTGTTCAGTCTGCACACTTCAGAAAGACGCAGCAGTTGGCACCTGTGTTTTGTCATCATCAGAGACGTGCTGAGGTGGTATTCCCATGTCCTCATCATTAGGAAACATAAGTGGTTGTGCGTTAGTGTATTCTATCTCTTCCACCCCTGGGGAAGGGCTAGGTGGATGCCCTTGGGAAACCCTGCCAGCAGAGTCTTCAAACAGCATAAGAGACTGCTGCATAACTTGAGGCTCAGACAGTTTCCCTGATATGCATGGGGGTGATGTGACAGACTGATGGGCTTGGTTTTCATGCGCCATCTGTGCGCTTTCTGCAGAAGACTGGGTGGGAGATAATGTGAATGTGCTGGATCCACTGTCGGCCACCCAATTGACCAATGCCTGTACCTGCTCAGGCCTTACCATCCTTAGAACGGCATTGGGCCCCACCAAATATCGCTGTAAATTCTGCTGGCTACTGGGACCTGAGGTAGTTGGTTCACTAGGACGTGTGGCTGTGGCAGAACGGCCACGTCCTCTCCCAGAGGGTCCACTAACACCACCACGACCATGCCCGCGTCCCTTACTAGATGTTTTCCTCATTGTTACCGTTCACCACAATAAGAAAAAAATTATTTGGCCCAATGTATTGAATTCAAATTCAGGCCTTTTTTTTACAGGCACCTAACACTTGTCGGGTATTTATTTCATATAAGATATGAAATCATAAAAATTATGATCTCATATTTTTATGAAATATGAAAAATTAAAAATTAAAAATTTAATTGGCGGACATATAGACGCCAGTTCTTTTATTGACGAGATCTAAAGTTAATTTGTGCAGATAATGAAACATGGTGCAATTAATTATATAAAATATAATTTATTATAACTAAATACATGCAGTAAAAATGGCATACAAATGAATACAAGGATAATATAAAAATTGACCACCGTTTACGCCGGGCTCACTTAAATTTAGTACACCAAGTACAATACAATACTACTCTTTTCTTTTATCAAATTATTACCGATTAGTGTACTGATTATCAAAATATTATAATGTAACAACAACAATAAAACAATAGAAATGAATCTGTGGAAAATCCCTTATGCTCAATCAAAGAATATGGCAGTAAGAGACACCTTATAAATATGCCCGTTGGCCTAACTACGGATAATAAAATCCGATCAGAGATTCCACTCTAATAGCAATATTACAGGAATTCTAATGATGTGCACGTTCATTAAAATTTCCCATAAAATTATTGTTTTAACACTATTGACCCACTAATAATGGGGTCTCAACTATATGCCAATTGGAGCGATTTATAATTACTGCAAATTAAATAGATTATACATTACCCCTGGCTTTGGGATAAAGAGCTTTTAGAATGGACCCAGCTTTCCAAGATTTAGATATGTCCCGTCCTGTGGTACGTTCCTGACGTGTGAAGTGATGCTGATGAATGAATCTTTGTGAAGTCCTTGTGAAGAAGTCCTTGTGAAGTTTTTCTTTTGTGAAGTGTGTGAAGTGTCTGTGAAGTGTTGATTTTTGTGAAGTCCCCTGATCTATTTACTTATATATGTTTATAACCTTGTAACTAATAAAACTGCATATTTTTATAATACCTGTGTATTATTGTATAATGCAGAACTACATTTTATCATTAACATCATCTCACGTCAAAAAGAACTTATTTATCTGAGGAAATAATCGGACTCAGATGTGAATTGTATCAATTAGGTTGTCTACAATTCACCAGGTCATGATTTTAAGAATTTATGACAAATTTTATAAATTGTATTTTTTTATGGTTAATTTTTTTTTATGACCATAATTAATAATTCTTAATTGAATTATTACCCCCCGACACACTATCTGGCTATCTATTTATGTACCGTATTACACTAATACAGGCACAACAGTAACGACAGATTTAGCTGAATATAAATTGTAGGCCTAGTATTTAGGCGCTGGATGACAGGTATCCCTTTTACGGACAGAATTAGAAGTTATTGAGGATGACCCTATCCGCACCTTCAATCTAATATACCCTTTTATGGATAGATTTAACCTTGGCCTGATAGTAATTCCCTAAATTTGTGGTTTCTGCTCTAAGTTGGGAATTGTATTTCAACCCAGAACAAAAACTGTGCTTTGGCAGACACTAAATAGATTGACCAGCCACAACAGTATCAACAGATTTAGCTGAATATAAATTGTAGGCCTAGTATTTAGGCGTTGGATGACCGGTATACGTTTACGGACAGAATTAGACTTGGAGATGCATGGTAGCATGTGAAGTTATTGAGGATGACCCTATCCGCACCTTCAATCTAATATACCCTTTTATGGATAGATTTAAAGTTGGCCTGATACAGCAGAAAAAAAATATTTAGGGAATTGCTAAGTTGGGAATTGTATTCAACCCAGAACAAAAACTGTGCTTTGGCGGACACTAAATAAATTGACCAGCCTCAGCAATAAACACTGATTTAGCTGAATATAAGTTTTAGGCCTATTATTTAGGCGAGGGGGGGCAGGTATACGTTTACAAATAGAATTAAACTTGGAAATGCACGGTAGCGCGTGAAGTTATTGAGGATGACACTATCCGCACCTTAAATCTAATATACCCTTTTATGGATCGATTTAAACTTGGCCTGATACAGCAGAAAAAAATTATTTAGGGAATTGCTAATTTGGGAATTGTATTCAACCCAGAACAAAAACTGTGCTTTGGCAGACACTAAATGAATTGACCAGCCTCAGCAATAAACACAGATTTAGCTGAATATAAATTTTAGGCCTATTATTTAGGCGCTGGGTGACAGGTATACGTTTACGGACAGAATTAAACTTGGAAATGCACAGTAGCGTGTGAAGTTATTGAGGATGACACTATCCGCACCTTAAATCTAATATACCCTTTTATGGATCGATTTAAACTTGGCCTGATACAGCAGAAAAAAAATATTTAGGGAATTGCTAATTTGGGAATTGTATTCAACCCCGAACAAAAACTGTGCTTCGGCAGACAGCAGACAGTATTACAATTGGCTAGCCACAGCTGAAACACCAGATTTAGGGTACTGCTATTTTGGCAATTGTATTTTACCCCTCAATAAAATAGCAAGCACAGCCAAGCCCCTGATGTAGGATATAGCAAAAAAATAACCACACTATTGATGGTTAAATGGACTTGGTGGCAGCTTGCCCCTGATGTAGGATATAGCCAAAAAATAACCACATAAGCTTGTGCTGACGCACCACAAGACACAAAATGGCCGCCAATCACCCAAGAAAAAAGTGACATAAAAACGCTCTGGGCAGCATAAAAACAGTGAGCAGTTAAATAGCAGCAGTTCAATGATCCACAGCTGTAGATCGATCACTGAATTAAGTGTTTTTGCAGAGTTAATCACTGTCTAATCTGGCCCTAACAGCAGCTGCAACCTCTCCCTACACTGATCAGAGCAGAGTGACGTGCGGCGCTACGTGACTCCAGCTTAAATAGAGGCTGGGTCACATGCTGCACTGGCCAATCACAGCCATGCCAATAGTAGGCATGGCTGTGATGGTCTCTTGGGGCAAGTAGTATGACGCTTGTTGATTGGCTGCTTTGCAGCCTTTCAAAAAGCGCCAAGAAAGCGCCGAACACCGAACCCGGACTTTTACGAAAATTTTCGGGTTCGGGTCCGTGTCTATACAGTTCGGGTTCGCTCATCCCTACTGTGCATTATAAACCATATTACATGTATATTGCTGTAATTTCCATGTTCACTAGCAGGTGGCAGCAATGCGTTGGTAAGGACTTAGGTTCAGTTTAGTACATCTAAGCTGGAATAGTTTATTCCAGCTTAGCTCCCCCTCTGTGCGCAGAGTGCGCTGTGCCCACATCCTGCAGCATGGGGAGAGAAGGAAGTTAGAGTGAGTGTACTCCACCCCCTGCTAGGGGTAGGGTGTGCATGTTAGGAGCTCCCAGATATAGGGAACCGAACCAGGATTTTGTCTCGGCTGAGACATTGATCAAATCTCCAGCCTGAGCCCTGCAGCCTCGGCTGAATGAAGCAAGCAGACAAACTCCAGTTCCAGGAAGAAAGCATCCCTGAGAAGATAACTGTGAGTAAAGTCCAGAGACCCAGGAGAAGCCATATTCCCCATAAGTCCCTATACAGCAGAAGATAGAGAGTGCAGAAGCCAAATTCCTGCCACAGTACAGAGCTACAAAGCAGACGTCCTTTCCTGCAAGCTCCAGGTTGATAGAGCAGAAGATAAATTCCTGCCAACCATTGCCAATACCTGCTGGGACCTAAGACTAAAGCTGTACCTTGCTTTGATGAAAGTTACCCTCAGTAAAGACAAGTTTGAATTGCATCTAAAGGTCTGGATCTTAATCTCTGCTGCAAAATCCCTATATTATTCCTACTAGCACTACACTCAATTTATTGCAAGTGATCCAGGATCTAGGAGTCCAGCCATACCCAGGTAGGTGACACCGTTGACACCATTATCACCACCATACAGAGACATTACACCACTCTGGCATTCCTAACCTGGGGCGTGAATTATAACACCTTTAAAGGGCCCTGTGAGAGTACCCTGCACATGCTGCAATTGTCGTCACAAACAAACTTACAGACTAGTATACCCATATCCTGACCCACTGCATAATTTGGCATCAGAGTAACCGTTTCATGGTCCTGCCTGTGCTCATTGCATTTTTTGGCGTCACAAACAAAACTATAGACTATTATACCCATATCCTGACCCACTGCATAATTTGGCATCAGTGTAACCATACCACGGTCCTGCCTGTGCTCATTGCAAGTGTACTGGGGAAAATGGAGTCACAAGAGCTACTGGCTGGAGAGAGTATTTTCTACAATCAAAATGGCAGAGAAAGACTGGACAGAAGATTGCATGAGACTACATGAGAGGAAAATGGAAGGGCTGGTGGTGGAAGATACGATTTCATGTGCCTACTGGAGTTTCTCTTTAAGAAAAGATATTAAGGAGTTCTTTCTTAACCCCTTAAGGACACAGCCTTATTTCACCTTAAGGACCAGGCCATTTTTTGAAAATCTGACCAGTGTCACTTTAAGTGGTGATAACTTTAAAACGCTTTGACTTATCCAGGCCATTCTGAGATAGTTTTTTTGTCACATATTGTACTTCATGACACTGGTAAAATGAAGTCAAAAATTTTTTTTTTTTTGCATTAAAAAATACCTAATTTACCAAAAATTTGGAAAAATTAGCTAATTTCAAAGTGTCAGTTTCTCTACTTCTGTAATACATAGTAATACCCCCAAAAATTGTGATGACTTTACATTCCCCATATGTCTACTTCATGTTTGAATTATTTTGGGAATGATATTTTATTTTTTGGGGATGTTACAAAGCTTAGAAGTTTAGAAGCAAATCTTAAAATTTTTCAGAAATTTACAAAAACCCAATTTTTAGGGACCAGTTCAGGTCTGAAGTCACTTTGCGAGGCTTAAATAATAGAAACCACCCAAAAATGACCCCATTCTAGAAACTACACCCCTCAAGGTATTCAAAACTGATTTTAGAAAACGTCGTTAACCCTTTAGGTGTTGCACAAGAGTTAGTGGCAAATGGGGATGAAATTTGAGAATTTCATTTTTTTGCCTAATTTTCCATTTTAACCCATTTTTTCCACTAACAAAGCAAGGGTTAACAGCCAAACAAGACAGTATCTTTATTGCCCTGACTCTGCCGTTTACATAAACACCCCATATGTGGCCGTAAACTACTGTACGGCCACACAGCGGGGCGTAGAGTGAAATGTGCGCCGTTTGGTTTTTGGAAGGCAGATTTTGCTGGACTGGTTTTTTTGACACCATGTCCCATTTGAAGCCCCCCTGATGCACCCCTAGAGTAGAAACTCCATAAAAGTGACCCTATCTAAGAAACTACACCCCTCAAGGTATTCAAAAATGATTTTACAAACTTTATTACCCTTTAGGTTTAATGGAAAATAGAGATAGAATTTCAAAATTTCACTTTTTTGGCAGATTTTCCATTTAAATATTTTTTTTCCAGTTACAAAGCAAGAGTTAACAGCCAAACAAAACTCATTATTTATGGCCCTGATTCTGTAGTTTACAGAAACACCCCATATGTGGTCGTAAACTGCTGTACGGGCACACGGCAGGGCGCAGAAGGAAAGGAATGCCATACGGTTTTTGGAAGGCAGGTTTTGCTGGACTGTTTTTTTGACACCATGTCCCATTTGAAGCCCCCCTGATGCACCCCCTAGAGTAGAAACTCCATAAAAGTGACCCCATTTTAGAAACTACAGGATAGGGTGGCAGTTTTGTTGGTACTAGTTTAGGGTACATATGATTTTTGGTTGCTCTATATTACACTTTTTGTGCGGCAAGGTAACAAGAAATAGGTTTTTTGGCACCGTTTTTTTTTTTTTGTTATTTACAACATTCATCTGACAGGTTAGATCATGTGGTAATTTTATAGAGAGGGTTGTCACGGACACGGCGATACCTAATATGTATACAATTTTTTTTATTTATGTAAGTTTTACAGAATGATTTGATTTTTAAAACAAAAAAAAAGTTTTAGTGTCTCCATAGTTTTTTCAGTTTTTGGGTGATTATCTTAAGTAGGGTCTCATTTTTTGCGGGATTAGATGATGGTTTGATTGGCACTATTTTGGGGTGCATATGATTTTTTGATCACTTGCTATTAAACTTTTTGTGACGGAAGATGACAAAAAATGGCTTTTTTTACACCGTTTTTATTTTTATTTTTTTACAGTGGTCATCTGAGGGGTTCGGTCATGTGATATTTTTATAGAGCCGGTCGATACGGACGCGGAGATACCTAATATGTATACCTTTTTTTTATTTATGTAAGTTTTACACAATGATTTCATTTTTGAAACAAAAAAAATCATGTTTTAGTGTTTCCATAGTCTAAGGGCCATAGTTTTTTCAGTTTTTGGGCGATTATCTTGGGTAGGATAGGATTTTTGCGGGATGAGATGACGGTTTGATTGTTACAATTTTGGCGCACATGCGACTTTTTTGATCACTTTTATTACCTTTTTTGGGAAGTAAGGTGGGCAAAATTTCATCATAGTTTTTTATTTTTATGGCGTTCACCGTTCGGGTAAAGTAACATGACCGTTTTATAGATCAGGTCGTTACAGACGCGGCGATACCAAACATGTGTAGGGAATTTCATTTTTTTCATTTTTAATCAGTGATAAATGTGTTTTTTGATTTTTACTTTTTTTTCACATTTTTTCACTTATTTTTGACCCAGACCCACTTGGTTCTTGAAGATCCAGTGGGTCTGATGTCTGTATAATACAGTACAGTACAATATATAGTGTACTGTACTGTATTTTACTTGCACTTTGTCTGAACACATCTATGCCTTTAGCACAGATCTGTTCAGCACCATGGACAGCAGGATGCGTGAGACGGTATACTGTTGCCATGGGAACCTTCCCCGTCTGCTCAGTAGCGGCCAGAACTGCGCAGACAGGGAAGGGTAAGGAGGGGGGCTCTTTGGGGGCTGTCTGGGGGCTCTCTCCCTCTCTATCGGAGGGCTGCAAAGGCACAGCAGCCCCCCGATGGGAGAGGGAGGGAGCTCCCTGAGCTGTTAACCTTTTCCATACCGCGGTCCGTATGGAAAGGGTTAAACGGCTGACATCGCATCACAGATGTCAGCCGTTTATACCAGGGTGTCAGCAATGTGCTGGCACCCTGGTATACCCACTCTACACCCACTCTGCACCGCCCGCAACACCCCCCCTGCACCTCCCACCGGGATAAAATCATTCAGGGGTGCAGGGGGGGGTGAAACATATATTTTTTCGGCATATAAAAGTTTCTTATCCCCACGGTCAGGGACCACGGGGATTAGAAACTGCAGAAAGCGCAACAACCCCCCCCCCCCCCCCCCGCATTTAGCCGAGGTGCCTGCTCAATGATTTGAGCAGGCACCTTGTTCTGATCACAGCCGGCAGGGCGGCAGTGATCGGAACAACACATGACGTACCAGTACGTCATGTGTCCTTAAGGACTCGGGAAACATGCCGTACCGATACGTCATGTGTCCTTAAGGGGTTAAAGAGGTTGTATGGCTGATACATTTTTTTAAAGGAATAAAAAAAAACACAGCCATGCTTACCTCCACGTTCCGCTCCTATTCTGATGCTTCCCTGGCCAGTCTCTACCTGTTGGTTCTTCCCAACTCGAACGTTCAGATTTTAAGAATTTAGGAGACAATAGTTAACCAAAAAAAAACAACAGTCACAGTAGAAAGATGATATAGTGCTTCATCATCATGGCAGCTTCCATTAAAAAAAGAGTTATCTTCATGAGATAACCCTTTTACAGTGCCTTGCAAAAGTATTCACCCCCCTTGACTTTTTTTGCATTTTGATGTCTCACAACCTGTAATTAACATGGATTGTTTGAGGATTTGCATCATTTAATTTTCAGAACATGCCCACAACTTTGAAGATTTTTATTTATTTATTGTGAAGCAAACAACAAATAGGACAAAGTAACAGAAAAAGTAAATGTGCATAACTATTCACCCCCTAAAGTCAATACTTTGTAGGGCCACATTTTGTAGCAATCACAGCTCCAAGTCGCTTTGGATAAGTCTCTATGAGCTTGCCACATCTTACCATTGGGATTTGTGCCCATTCCTCCTTGCAAAACTGCTCCAGCTCCTTCAAGCTGGATGGTTTGCGCTTGTGAACAGCAATCTTTAGGTCTGAGCACAGATTTTATATTGGATTGAGATCTGGGCTTTGACTAGGCCATTCCAACACATTTACATGTTTCCCCTTAAACCACTCAAGTGTTGCTTTAGCAGTGTGTTTGGGGTCGTTGTCCTGCTGGAAGGTAAACCTCTGTCCTAGCCTCAAATCACGCACAGAGTGGTACAGGTTTTGCTCAAAAATATCCCTTTATTCAGCACCATCCATCTTTCCCTCAACTCTGACCAGTTTCCCAGTCCCAGCTGCTGAAAAACATCCCCACAGCATGATGCTGCCACCACGTTTCATTGTGGGGATGGTGTTCTTTGGGTGATGTGATGTGTTGGGTTTGCACCAGACATAGCGTTTTCTTTGAGGCTGAAAAGTTCAATTTTAGTCTCATCAGACCAGAGCACCTTCCTCCATACATTTTGGGAGTCTCCCACATGCTTTTTCGCAAACTCACAACATGCCTTTTTGCTTTTAGCTGAAAGTAATGGCTTTCTTCTGGCCACTCTGCCATAAAGCCCAACTCTATGGAGCATACGACTTATTGTCATCCTATGTACAGATACTCCAGTCTCTGCTGTGGAACTCTGCAGCTCCTCCAGGGTTTCCTTAGGTCTCTGTGCTGCCTCTCTGATTAATGCCCTTCTTGCCCGGTCCGTGAGTTTTGGTGGGCGGCTGTCTCTTGGCAGGTTTTCTGTTGTGCCATGTCCTTTCCATTTGGTTATGATAGATTTGACGGTCCTCCTGGGGATCATCAAAGATTTTGTTTGTTTTTTATAACCTAATCCTGACTTGTACTTCTCAACAACATTGTCCCTTACTTGTTTGGAGAGTTCCTTGGTCTTCATGGCAGTGTTTGGCTAGTGATGCCTCTTGCTTAGTTGTTGCAGCCTCTGGGGCCTTTCAAAAAAGGTATGTATATGTAATGACAGATCATGTGACACTTAGATTGCACACAGGTGGATATTATTTCACTAATTATGTGACTTCTGAAGGTAATTGGTTGCTCCAGAGCTTTTTATTGGCTTCCTAACAAAAGGGGGTGAATACATACACACATGCCAATTTTCTGTTTTCTATTTCTAAACAATAGTTTTATTTATATATTTTTCTCATTTCACTTCACCAATTTAGACTATTGTGTTCTGATCCATCACATATAATTCAAATTAACAAAACATTGAACTTAACTCCTTAAGGACACAGCCTTATTTCACCTTAAAGACCAGGCCATTTTTTGCAAATCTGACCAGTCATTTTAAGTGGTGATAACTTTAAAACGCTTTGACTTATCCAGGCCATTCTGAGATAGTTTTTTTCGTCACATATTGTACTTCATGACACTGGTAAAATGAAGTAAAAAAATATATTTTTATTTATAAAAAAATACCAAATTTACCAAAGATTTGTAAAAAATTGCTAATTTCCAAGTTTCAATTTCTCTACTTCTATAATACATAGTAATACCTACAAAAATTGTTATTACTTTACATTCCTCATATGTCTAATTCATGTTTGGATCATTTTGGGAATAATATTTTATATTTTGGGGATCTTACAAGGCATAGAAGTTTGGAAGCAAATCTTTAGGGACCAGTTCAGGTCTGAAGTCACTTTGTGAGGCTTATATAATAGAAACCACCCAAAAATGACCCCATTCTAGAAACTACACCCCTCAAGGTATTCAAAACAGATTTTACGAACTTTGTTAACCCTTCAGGTGTTGCACAAGAGTTATTGGCAAATGGGGATGAAATTTGAGAATTTCATTTTTTTGCCAAATTTTCCATTTCAACCCATTTTTTCCAATAACAAAGCAAGGGTTAACAGCCAAACAAGACAGTATCTTTATTGCCCTGACTCTGCCGTTTACAGAAACACCCCATATGTGGCCGTAAACTACTGTACGGGAACACAATAGGGCATAGAGGGAAAGGTGCGCCATATGGTTTTTGGTAGGCAGATTTTGCTGGACTGGTTTATTTACACCATGTCCCATTTGAAGCCCCCTGATGCACCCCTAGAGTAAAAACTCCATAAAAGTGACCTCATCTAAGAAACTACACCCCTCAAGGTATTTAAAACTGATTTTACAAACTTTGTTAACCCTTCAGGTGTTGCACAAGAGTTATTGGCAAATGGGGATGAAATTTGAGAATTTAATTTTTTTGCTAACTTTTACATTTTAACCCATTTTTTCCACTAACAAAGCAAGGGTTAACAGCCAAACAAGACTGTATCTTTATTACCCTGACTCTGCTGTTTACAGAAACACCCCATATGTGGCCGTACACTACTGTACGGCCACACGGCGGGGCGTAGAGGGAAAGGAACGCCGTTTGGTTTTTAGAGGGCTGATTTTTATGGTTTATTTACACGTGTCCTGTTTCAACCCCCCTGATGCACCCCTGGAGTAGAAACTCCCTAAAAGTGACCCCATTTTGGAAACTACGGGATAAGGTGGCAGTTTTCTTGGGACTATTTTTAGGGTACATATGATTTTTGGTTGCTCTATATTACATTTTTCTAAACTAAGGTTACCAAAAATTGAAATTCTGAAATTTCATCTCCATTTGCCATTAACTGTTGAGGAACACCTAAAGGGTTATTAAAGTTTGTAAAATCAGTTTTGAATACCTTGAGGGGTGTAGTTTCTTAGATGGGGTCACTTTTAGGGAGTTTCAACTCTAGGGGTGCATCAGGGGGGCTTCAAAAGGGACATGGTGTCAATAAAAAAGGCCATCAATATCGGCCTTCCAGAAACCTTTCCTTTTGCGCCCTGCCTTTTACTGATACAGCAGTTTACGACCACAAATGTGGCGTTTCTGTAAACTGCAGCATCAGGGTAATAAATATTAAGTTTTGTCTGGTTGTTAACCCTTGCTTTGTTACCGGAAGAAACGGATTGAAATGGAAAAGTGCTAAAAATAGATGTTTTGGCACAGTTTTTTTTTTGACCGTGTTAATCTGGGGGGTTAAGTCATGGGGTATTTTTATAGAGGAGATTCTTACGGACGCAGCAATACCTAATAAGTCTACTTTTTTTACAATTATTTAGGTTTTAGACTATATTATCTTTTTGATACAAACATTTTTTTTGGTCTCTCTAAAGTCTGAGTCATTTTTTTTGTTAGTTTTTTAGCCGATTATCTTATGTAGGGGCTAATTTTTTGCAGGGTGAGAGGACGGTTTTATTGGCCCTATTTTGGGGGCTATATGACTTTTTGATCGCTTGCTATTAAAATTTTTGTTATGTAAGGGGACAAAAAAAGTTCTTTTTTTGCAGCGTTTTTTTTTTTTTTTGGACCATGTTAATCTGGGGGGTTAGGTAATGGGGTATTTTTATAGAGGAGATTATTACCGACACGGCGATACCTAATTTGTATACTTTTTAAAAATTATTTTAGTTTTTACAATTTTTTTGGTGTCTCAAGTCTGAGGACCAGTTTTTTTATCCGATAGTCAGTGGCTAAATTGGGATATAAATTTTGTACTCCATGGAAGTGTGGTACTCCCTGAAGCAACCGTCAATGCAGAGGCCCGGATGATCGGGGCACGTGTCACACTGAGTAGTGGTGTCCTTCCGTATCCCCCTCCTGCGACACACTCTGCACTTTTTTGGGGTTCGTCCCTTCTTTCCAGTATGGGGGACCACACCTGGAAAGTGTTGGCCAGGGACGATCCGGGCGCCTCCAGTTCCCGAGCCTTGAGGACTGCCTCATAGAACTGGAGGAATGTCCCTGTGTTGCCATTGCTCCAGGACAGCACAAAAGAGTTGTACAAGGAAACCTGCACCAAGTAGACTTTGTACCAATGTAAACTTTTTTGTACCATGCCCGGGTTTTGCGCATGGCATTATATGGCTTGAGGACCTGATCAGATAGATGAACTCCTCCCATATACCGATTGTAGTCGACGATACAATCGGGCTTGAGGACCGTTGCCGCGGTACCTCGCACAGGGACAGGGGTGATGCCGTTACCATGAATTGTGGACAGTACAAGGACATCCCTCTTGTCCTTATATCTGACCAGCAACAGGTTTTCACTGGTAAGGGCATGGGTCTCACCGCTGGGGATAGGTACTGGGACCGGGTGGGCAGGGAGGCGGCGTTGATTTTTCCGCACGGTCCCACAAGCAGATGTGGATCTGGCGGCGAGGGACTGGAACAAGGGGATACTAGTATAAAAGTTATCCACGTACAGGTGATAACCTTTATCTAGCAGTGGGTGCATAAGGTCCCACACAAGTTTCCCGCTAACACCCAGAATGGGGGGACATTCTGGGGGTTGAATACGGGAATCTCGCCCCTCGTACACAGGAAACTTGTAAGTGTACCCTGAGGTACTCTCACAAAGTTTGTACAGCTTCACGCTATACCTCGCCCGCTTTGAGGGAACATACTGGCGGAAAATGAGTCTCCCCTTGATTGCAATGAAAGACTCATCAACCGCGACCTTCCTTCCAGGTACATAGGCCTGTACATTATCTGAATAATGCAGGCATTTCCGGATGGCCTCAAACCGGGTACGTGTCATGGCCGTACTGTAAAGTGGGGTCTGGTAGAGGACGTCCCCACTCCAGTAATGCCTGACACTAGGTTTCTTGACTAGGCCCATGTGGACCACGAGGCCCCAAAATGTTCTCATCTCGGCTGCACAGACCGGGGTCCAGCCACCGGGCCTAGCCAAAAAGGAGCACGGGTGTTGAGCAACAAACTGTTGGGCGTACAGGTTTGTCTGCTCCACCATTAGATTTACCAGTTGGTCACTGAAAAAAAGACTAAAAAAGTAATATTCAGTGAAGCCCACTGTGGAAATCTGGATTCCTGATTGGCCTACAAACTCAGGAATCACGGGGTCAAGTCGCTCTGGGGTACACCAGACAAGTTCACCGGCAGGGGGCTCCAGTGGATTTAACTGGTGGGCCGGAAAACTAGTACGAGCCCCAGAGCTGCTCGTACTAGGGTGGGCCACAAGGTCCCTAGCATGGCGGTCCTCTTGCTCCGCCTGGCAGCCTCTCCGCCGCCTTGGGGGATCATCATCGCTAGATGATGAGGAGGACGCGGATGACAACAGGAAAGTGGGGTCATCCTCGTCCTCACTAGGACTCTCGGACTCAGAGGCAAGCTGGGCGTATGCCTCCTCGGCCGAGAACATCCGGCGGGCCATAGGGGAGTGTGTGTCTCCGTGTGTGTGTGCTTGCGTGTAAATCTTTATTCAGTGTGCGTGTGTGTGGGGGCATGGGTCTTCGCACACTTATCCCTAAAACTAACAGAAAGAAAAAAAAAGAGTAACTAAAAAAAAGGGGAAAAATGTGAAAAAAAATAAATATTTAAATTAAAAACCGCTGATCAACCGTCCGAAGTTGATCAGCGGTGGGGTGTGCGATGCGCTAACAGTGGCCCGACGCTAAGAGTGCCGGCCACAGTCAGCGTACGCACACAAAAAAAGTTGTGGGGGGGAGGGGGGGCAGGGGGGCAAGCTGTGCTGTGGACCCCAGACACCCTACTTAGAGTGATGCAAGAAAACTTTTTTTTACCACTAACTTTCACTTTATTTTCCCTGCCTAGCCCAACCTTTCCCTAGACTTTCCCTAATTACCTGCAGATAAGACAGGGGGTGCTGGGGCACAGATTGGGTCCTGTGGGCAAGGATGGGTGCTGGGGCACAGATGGGGTGATGCTCCACACGCGCAGGCAGCGCTCCTCTCTCCTCCGACTCCGGACACAAAAGGGGGAGGAGAGGAGTGCTGCTATGATTTGAATCTCCCGCCGGCCCGCCCTCCTACCAATCAGAAGCAATCCTGAGAGGTGATGTCACCATCACCACTCAGGATCTAAGGATGGTGATTGGTGGGGTGAAAACACACCACCGATCACCATCCTGTTCCGGGTTATAGGGTCCTCAGAGACCCGAATAACCCGGAAACGCAGCAAACCGCAGGTCTGAATTCACCTGCGGTTTGCTGCAATCGCCTACATGGGGGGGTCACAGGACCCCCCGACGCATTTGCCCCAGGTGCCTGCTCAATGATTTGAGCAGGCATCGGGTTCCGATCACCGCCTGCCGCACGGCGGTGATCGAGAATACACAGGGCGTACAGGTACGCCCTGTGTCCTTAAGTACCAGGACATAAGGGCGTACCTGTACGCCCTGTGTCCGGAAGAGGTTAAGGCTGTAATGTACCAAAATACGAAAAAAGTCAAGTGGGTAAATACTTTTTCAATGCACCGTAGTTAGGAAAAGTACAGGATATATACATAAAAGCATATAAATAAAATCTTGTGCTAGATAAACTTATTTAGATGTCTGAAAACGAATGGTCAGTGTTGTCTTTTTAGAGGCTCCGATCAGTTTCAATGGTAATTGCTACACTTTTTCTTCATTTATATGGTCAATTACGCCTTGGGTCTAATTCTCTGTAAAGCATATCTAATTAAGACTTCTGCGTCAAACCTAATGAAAATGCTCTTTTACATCTGACACAAAAGCAACAGGACACAAGAAAAACACATTAGTACGTGGTATAAATGGTTTATTTATGCAGCACATTTATTCTCTTACGTAATGTACAATTTAATGTACGGGTACAATTTTCTGCTAGATTATATTTATTTGTTTGTTAGATGAGAGGTAATGTTCTTCATTTAAAGGGGGGAGTAGCAGGCTTTAGGTACACTGTTCTGTTTGTACATCTTCAACTGAACAGTGTCAAGTTAAAAAAGTCTTCATATTGGTTGATTATTGGGCCGATTATCGAGAACAAACGCTCCTATGAACTCTCTTTCCCAACAAAGACGTTGCAGATCATGCGATGAATGAGCAAACGCGTGTTCATTTGGTGAAAGCATAGTTGATGACACATCCAAAATCATTGGCCCCGATTTTGAGCCAATAATCTTGCTAAAAAGTGGCTAAAATGGAGCAGATTGGCGCAGATTGGCACATCTAGAGTTTCTACACTTTTTCCCGACATTCTTAACAAGGCAAGCAGAAAGTGGGAGAGGGTTTTGCAGGAAAAGAGGAGTCTAAGATGCGCCATTTTGCACCAAAATTTCTGCGTGATTCTGCCTTAAAAATCTGTCTCAAAGTAAGCCAACCAATAGTTGGTATAGAGTCATAGAAAAATGTCTATCCCTGCACCAGATTTATCATCCAGCCTCAGCCTTTATAATGAATCTGGCACAGGGCTTAGCCTGTCTAAGCTGAAGACATCTTTAGGATTAGATAAGCTAGGCCATTGTTTCTGGGCAGCAGTTCATGCTGTGAAAACAGGGATCGTGGCCTTAGCCTTTAGGTATGATGAGTAATCTGATCCACTAGTCTGACATTGATGCCAAAGATGCTTGATTTTGTTAGCAAATGCAGTTGGCTTCAATGATGTCACTGGAACAACCAACTTCTAAGGGCTCATTCAGACAGGAAAACTCCAAGTCAAGTCCAACATATATTGGGCAGAAAAAACATTGCTTTAATTAAATGGACTACACGGAGATGGCATCCATGTGCGGTCCATTTTACTCACGCGCTTGTTCGCTAGAATAAGCAAGTCTTGAGGGAAAATGAGTCCAAAATGGTGCATACTGTAATCACAGTAATGATATCACACATGTAAATTGGCACATTGACTATAATGGGTCAGTGTTCAGTCTAGGTCCAGTTCATTCTATACTCAGACAGCACCAAGACAGGAACATCATTCATCTGAATGAGCCGCAGGGTGCTAGTACACGACTGCTGAAGAGCAGCATGCAGATTAGCCCTTATTGCAGGGTTGCACTTGTACTTATTGTGGCAAGTTGCAAGTACAGGGTCAGTCCTGCAATTATCGGCAAACCGCTTGCCTCCACGTGTAATAGCACACTCAGACTGACCGGATTTGAATACACTGGCTGTCAGCATTGAGTGGAAGGCAGCAACGTTTTTGTCCGGTTTGCACACAGCCATGTACTTATCAAGGTCCGTTGTGATGTGCCTGCAGTATGGAGTCATGCTAAAACCGGCATGATATTTCCTCATAGGGCATATAATAGCCCATCCAGTCTGGTCTAGTTCATTCCCAAGAATAGATAGCACACTGTATAATTGTTCTATGCAGTATATCACACGTTATCATTGCAAGTATTAAGTGTTGTATGCAGATACGCCATATTATTTATTTATGCATTCTTTCTATGATAATTCACAAGCCATGGGTGTATTTCATCTATTGTACGGACCCCCTGAGGAACCCATTGTATGGGGGAAACGCGTTGGGATGCTAGGGGTAACAGGACCCTTGAGGGACAGTGAGGGTGTGATAGCCCAGGTACGAGGACAGAGTCCCCACCATTAGGGGTTGTCTCTGGGCTGAGGTTTATTGTAGGGTGATCTTTCAGGGAAAGGTCTCCACACCCCACTGCACTTTGAAATGTGCTTGGTGTCTGTTCGTTTATATGCACTTTTTGATTAAGCATTGCGTATCTTGGATCAGCTATCATAGTATTTAATTGACTATCTTCCATCGGGTAATATATTAATTCTGAACCGATCGTTCATCACCATTGACACTAGAGGGATATAACTTTTTAATTGATAGAATAAAGTATAATGTTTTTAAGGGTTGTACATGTTGCTGGATTTTGATTTTGTTATATAGAAGTGTAGATTAGACCTGGTGGTTATAGATGTTAAATTCTAGCAAAACTTCGTAAAATGCACAAAAGAATTAGCAGCAAAATCATAAGAAAATGCACAATTTAATCTGAGAGTAAATTCACCATAAGAAGCCTTGAGGTTATCTACCGCCATTAGGAATAGAATCCCTAAATGAATAGATTTTTTGTTTCTAGGCAGTCTAGAGAATTAGCCTAGCTAGCATTATTCATTACGGAATGTGTTCTGTAAAATTTCAGTTAGCATACTATTAATCTGCAAAATGTTAATTTATGTATTTTTGGAGTATAAATCAAAGCAAAATTGCTTTAAAAAAAAATCAAAACACTGTTTTACCAGTATCAAATAAAGTTTTAGTGATACACATCCCACATCAGAACATTCATTGAGAACATCATAGCACAATTATCCTAGGGCAATAGAACCTTTTTTCTGTTGCCTTAGGATAGGATACATTCATGTGCCTTTTCTTTATATGTGTCAGGATTATTTAGAGATTAAAAGGCATTACTAAATTTACAAAAATATTACATTTACTAATATAAAAATCTGATTAATTTGGAAGAAATAGCTGATGAACTTTAGCATAGAATTACTAAGTGTCTATGCCTAGAATCTGCCCCCCAAAAAGTACTGCAAATTGCAACAATTTGACGTAACTAGAGTTTTAACACTTCTTTTTCTGACTTGCTTGACATAGAGGGTGGTGCTAAGTGGGAAAAGGTGTGGCCTACCATTCTTCATTTTGTGTGATTACTGCACAATTCTGGCATAAGCGTCTGTCTCAAAGTAAGTCAACCAATACTTGGTATAGAGTTAGACAAATGTTTCCATCCCTGCTCCACAGTTAGTTATCATCCAGCCTGAGCCCCTGGGATAGATCTGGAGCAGGTCTGGACAGTCTGTCTAAGCTTACACCACCTACAAAATTACTAAATCTCGGCCCATATGCTTTGATGACAGACAATTTTTTGTTGCCAAGGACTGATGTTCATTTAGATAGGCCAAACAAATTTTTACATTGATGTAAAATTTCTCAGGTGATGAGAGTGATAATGGGACATATTTGAAAGTGAATGCATTAAAGTGTATTTCAGTGCTTAACCCCTTAAAGAACACCCATATAACTTTTTACAGCTGTTACTAAGGGTCCCCAGACTAGGCCACTGCCTTTTTATGGCAGCCTAGTCTAAATGTTGCACGGGTCCTTGCCAGGTGGATGACATTCGGGCTCATACACAAATGGCCAGAATAAAAAGAACCTCTGATCCCAGGTGTTTAAACCCTTAGATGCTTTGATAATGAGCACGCAATTCAAGTAGTTTCAGAGCAAGGGACTCCAAAGGCTTCCTTATGACATGAGTGCAGGGTGTCAATGGTCTCTATGGCAGCTAGATATTTAACAATGGCCAATGGAGCTGCTATCTATGGAAGCCTAATAAGGATCAAAAAATGTATGTACCCAAAAATATACCAATGAAAACCACAACTTGTAAGCCATACTAATGCAAGATACCATAATCAAAGTCCACAATCAATGCTGGATGACGTGATGACCTGCAGGCCACTGTAGACACAGGCCAGAACACCAAAATAGATCCTGCTTTCTTTTAGCCAAGTTGCATATCCTACAAAAAAATATTTCTAGTGGACCTTGGCATTCAAACAACCATCAAACTTGAGGAATCTCCTTGACAGGAGGGCCCTTCCATCACCATCACAAACGGGCACTTCATGTAACCACAAAAAATGCAAGATCTGCACACATGTCTTATCCACAAATACAGTCCGTATATCCAACACCCAACAGACCTATGACATCACGGACACCTTTTCATATAAATCCTCCAATGTAATGTACTTGATACTCTGTACAAGGTGTCCTAATGAAGCAATTTATGTTGGGGAGACTGTACAGAAACTGCCACCCAGAATAAACTTACACAGATTCAAGATAAACCACAAGGCCGATACAACTGTTGGAATCCATTTATCTGGACCAGGACACTCCATGGTCAACTTAAAGGTTTTAATTCTCAAAGGGAATTTTAAGAATGATAGAGACAGGAAAACTTGGGAATTTAAAATGATGACTACATTCCAATCATTAAGTGATGGAGTGAATCTCACCCATCTTATAACCCACTATTTAGACAAAATTCACCCCTCCCTCAGTTCTACTCCTAATCCCTAATGTACATTGTCTCCGCTGATCATGTCCACTTGTTGCTTGGCCTTATCTTAGTTATGCATCCCCCATGTACATGTTTTGCTGTTACATAAGTTTTGTGTCTGTTTCTCAGTCTTCAATTTGTAATCTAGCCTGAAGAAGGAGCCTTTGTGCTCCGAAAACTTGCAATATGTTTTTTTTTCTGGTTGGCCTGTAAAGGTATCACTCCCTTAATACTTTTGTATTTATTAATGCAAAAGTATTCAATTTCACATAGTGTGAAACAGTAAATCCCAATTAATATATATCTTTAGCTGCTTTAGGATTAAAAGTGTTTTTTCTTTTAAATATAGGGCTGAACATGTTACAACTTACTGTATTCATGTGAATGCATTCGTCATACAGGGGTTTAAAACTTCAGAATCTGTCACTGTACCTCCCATTTAGGAATACTTTGTCATGAGCTTTATTAGCACTCATGCAGGAGACCCAAGAATGATATAAGAGATGCATACAAAGCCTTATCTGTGCAAAGTTTTTATTATTATATATCGAGGCCTCCAGTTGTACAATACAGTAGAGCTGTAATGTAATTCCCTGCCCTCTGCTGAGTTACTCCAGTCTACACAGCAAAGCCGACAAATAAGTGTCAACCTATTGTTTTTGCTCTAGTGGCTAGTTTTAAACAAGCATTATTCTAACATTTTTATATGGATAGTCAAATATCAAATAAGACACTAAAAATTAAAATAAAATAAAAATCTGATTTAAGTAAAATGTCATTTTCTAATAATACAGTACATTTCCTTTAACGGAATATTTTTTTATTCTTCTCAGATGGAATTTTGGAAGCAGTACATAGGTAAGACATATTTCTATACATATTTACATGATTTTATTTCAGGAGAATATGACAAATAATGTCTTATAGATTGCAATCTTTGTTTAACCCCCTTCCCCCCCAATGCTGTACACGTACAGCTCTGGGCAGGTCTTTTAAAGATGGCATTAACATTAATACTGGCTTAGGGCAGTTTCACATCAGCGCTTATTATTTCCATTCTTCTGCTCTGTTATAGGAGCAGAACAAAAATAACGGAAGTGACAGATTTGGCACATAACTGACAGGAACGGAGCCTAACAGATCCCATTGACTATAATGAGATCCGTTTGATTTCCATTCAGGAGAACATTCTTTTTAGCAGAGAAAAAAGTCTGTCATGCAGGACATTTCTCTCCCTTTTTTTTCCAACAAACTCTGTGATAGAGGCCCTGAACGGAACCTTTGACGCAGATGTGAACATGTCCTTATTTGTTTTAATTATTTTCATGCACAAGACACTGTCATTTAAATGTATATATTCAGCCCAGCTGCTATAAGGAGATAAAGACTCAGTGATGCTAACCACATGTACTGTATGCATATTGATGGCTATCCTACAAAAGTAAATTATTGTATAGAATCTGTTAACCTCTTTTGTACTTTAATTGTGGCACCCACTCATATTTTAAACGGCAGGCACCCAGGGCTAATATTAAGGGTTAACAGCCAAACAAAACTCAATATTTATTACCCTGATTCTGCAGTTTACAGAAACACCCCATATGTGGTCATAAACTGCTGTATGGGCAAATAACAGGGTGCAGAATGGAAGGAGTGCCATATAGATTTTAAGGGAAGATTTCACTGGGATAATTTTAAGTTGCCATGTCGCATTTGAAGACCCCCTGATGCACCCACACAGTAGAAACTCCCAAAAAGTCACCCCGTTTTGGAAACTACGGGATAAGGTGACAGTTTTATTGGTATTATTTTGGGGTATGCATGATTTTTGATCACTCGATATTACGCTTTTTATGAGGCAAGATAACCACAAAATGGATGTTTTCATTTTTTTTGTCGTTTTTGTTTTTTTACAATGTTCTCCTGACAGGACAGATTATGCGCAGGGGGCTGATGGGACCTGAGTGGGAGCCTCCTCTCTCTGTAAATCTCACACGTGCTGTGGTCAGTGTCATTTTCAGCTATGCCAGCGGATACAGCAGGGGCTCGGCTGTCAGTAACAGCGGGGCCCCTGCCCTTGATCGAGCAGCCACAGCTCCTTCACCCGCCTGATCAGATCACTTACATGCGGCATGAGACCACATTCCCCCACATACATGTACCTGAAAATGCGTGAAGAGGATATATATAGAGGTTGACATGGAACATAAAAAATAACATCATCAAAAATTCTTTAAAAATATGTTAAACATAAAAACAAACATGATTTAAACAATAGATCATTCTATGATGACACATTCCCCTTTAAAAATCTCAGTATGGGTATGGCCACACAGCCAGATTTCCTGATGCAGTTTTGGAAGTCAAAATCAAGAGTGGATCTTGAAAGGAGAGAAAGTATAAAAGACAAATATGACTTCTACTCTTTTTCAAATTCACTCCAGGTTTTTGCTTCCGAAGCTGTATGCAGAAACCTGATCGTGGGGCCGTAGCCCAAATGTCATATTGCTAGGATATGACATCAAAGTCCAATCAATGATGGTTTGACCTCTTCAGCTTTCATGAATTGTTACGACAAAGCGGCAGCTGTGCTAACTCTATTTCAACACCCTTTGGACTCCTGCCATCTTACCTAATCCTACTTCCAGAGGGTGGATGGTCTACCCATTACAAAACTATAGGGTCTGCAGAAAATGCTGAGCAAAACAGGAACCAAAGGGGCATGGCACTTTCCTAGCAATTGACATAACCCCTTTAAGCAACTGACTTGTACAATTGACCATGATCCTGTAATTTTCGGTGGCCTGCAGACATACAAAGGTCATCGTAGAGGCCAGTTGTTATAACCAACAGTGGTGGTCCTAGCTCATGGACTTCCACTGATGCTAGCACTATAGCTACATTTTAAAGCATTTTCGATTCATGCATCCTGATGGTTAGCTGTTCTACCCATTGGATTGGTCTTCCGACTGAATGTAAAGCTTCTTCCTATTGGCTCATTTACAGCATATGACCCTATAGACAAATAGCACTTTTTCTTACTGAGAGATGAATAATACCTTCTAGCTCCCCCAATAGACCGCGTAATCATTTCATTCATCACTGATAGGTTTTGCATACACAGAGGATTTGCCTACTGTCTCCGTTTATACAGGCCGTGCAGACACAGATGCTTCCAACTGAGAAACTAATACAAAAATCTCATATCATGAGAGCTCAGATAGTTAGTGCTTTGTTCACAAAATGAACACGCTCTATGCAATAAATCATTCTGATAGTAACATGAATTCTTGAAATAAGTGTTCTACATGCAAAGCGGCCTCTAGAATAATTGAATTGTTAGAGATAAAGAGAGTTTGATTGAGATATCAGGGCAGAAATATGAGTTTTGATCCTGTAATTAAATGCAATTTGGCAAAGTCTGCATTTATTATGATTATCAATGAGTTTTGACTCATTGCCCAGTATATAAACCCACATTGCTGAACCTACACCAGTATAGCAAATGACTGCTTAAGGCTTCATGCACACGTCCTTTGTGCAAAGCATGGATCCGCAAAATACAGATACCGGCCGCGTGCACACCACTTCACAGTTTGGACAGTGGGTCAAATATTGCAGCAAGGTATTACGATCTGTCCTATTCTTTGGCGGCACTGCTGCAGAATCCCTGAATCGAATATACTCCAATTGCCCTGAAAGTTCACATATACCTGTATACTTTTGAAAATAAAATCTTTGTCGCACACTGCTAGTTGGTGCTGTATGTAGGGATCCAACCCCATAAACTACAATACGTACAGTATGGTCTTGAATTGATAGTAGATTTTATTAGACACGCGGCGGTAATCATGTAATGTTTCGGCTCGCAGGCCTTCATCAGACACTATGCCACAGTTGGAGATCAAGGGAAGAAGGCAGAGTACGGGCGCATAGGTAGGAGTGTGATAACACAGGTGTAGAAGACTGGCATGTGTTATCACACTCCTACCTCTGCGCCTGTACTCTGCCTTCTTCCCTTGATCTCCAACTACGGCATAGTGTCTGATGAAGGCCTGCGAGCCGAAATGTTACTGCCGCGTGTCTAATAAAATCTACTATCAATTCAAGACCACACGTGCTGTAGTTTTTTCTCCAGTTCATATATGTATATATACTCTGTGAGCGAGAGAGAGGAGAGAGGAACAGAGAGCCAGCCTAGTATACTGCTCTACTGCAAAATTATGCATTGTCTGGGGGTACTCTTTCTCAATACGGGGAGTGCCTAGTATGCATATTACGTGTGTGGAGTATTGCAGGCCAGACAATGCTTCTCTGGATTTCTGGGAAAGATATTCAAGTTAGCTTTCCTAAAGCTATCTGATTTTCAGATATTTTTCTCAGAAACACAGAGACGCATTGATTGGCTTACAATAGTCTGCACACGTACTAAGCATACTAGGCCCTCTCTGTAATGAGAAAAAGTACCCCCCCAGACAACGCATATATATATATATATATATATATATATTGCCCAGAAACCCAGAGTAGCATACCAGTCTTTCTAGGGGCAAATTCCAAACCAGTAAAATCCATTCGCTCATCTTTAATCTATACAACAATCTAACAATCCTTGCAACTGCCAGTAGTGCTGGTGTGTGAAAATACATAATTCCTTGCAAATCTGAATTTTTCATTTTAATGATCTTACTTGCTATTATCCCTTTTTTTGTCTAGATGGAGATCAGTGCATATCTGCTCCTTGCTTACACGGGGGCGTATGTAAGGATGATGTGAGCGCCTATGTGTGCTGGTGTCAACAAGGATACAGGGGAAAGAACTGTGAACTTGGTTTGTATCACCCACCTGTGTTTGCACGCAGATGCTTTCAGTATGATAATTCAGATTATGTCATTCAATACTTGTGTTGACGTTCTTGAGTGCATCAAGCTGATTTTTCAGGGAAGAAAGCATTGAACCCTGAAGATATAACCATCTTATGATCACTGACCGTGCAATGACATTCTGCATTTAGAATGAATACTAATTTTTACACAGTGTAAAGTTAGGATAGCCCGCCCCGAAATATACCAGATGCTGAATAATAAATCTGGCTCAAATTTAGACTGTCTTTGGGTTTGATCTTTTTGTCTTACATCGGCACATCTTAAGGGGACCTGTCACCTTTCCTGATGTGTCATTTAGTAACTTCAGTTTCCTGGTGTAAATGAGGATTGAAATGTACTCCAGTCGGGGCCTAGAGTAGCTATCAATCTAGGTGCAGGAACTGTAGAAGGATGTGCCTAATTTATGATGAGCCTTGTGCTTCATCATAAATTAAGAAAATCCTCAAGCAGTTTAGGGGATATCAAAGACCAGCATAAACGGACAGTCTTTGATAATTGATTCCCATTATGTTATTCTACTTCATAAGAAACCCTGTTGATCAAGCTTTATTAGGATTTCCAAACTCTCACAAAATCACTTAAAGGACCAGTCAAACATTCTGGCTGATACTGATATACTGTATAATGCTTAGAATCCGGTCCTGAGGGGAAGAAACAGGGATTTTCTGCTCCATGCCCCGCATCTCCTATACGACAGTTTTGTCAGATGTCTTGTCAAACTCTGGGCAAATGTTCATAATAAGTTAAAAGGAGCTCCTAAGGTTATGTAACCAGGGCCATAAATTCTTCCGCTCTGGTCCCTGAAATGCAAGTTTCAATGGTGCTACACTATAAAAGAAGTTGTACGTAGGAATGCCTTCAAAATGGAACCTTGGGGTTTCAATCAGTCTCACATTGACTAAACTAGGTGCAGAGTTTATGGAATCCTCTTGTTTTTGTACCAGTAACCTCTGCAATAAATTTTGGTTGGATGCCAGGTTTCAGTCCTTAAATTAGTCGATAACTGGCAGCGAGACATTGCAGATATATTGAAATTGAAGAGAAGTCAGACAGATCTATGGACCAGAAAGGGAAGACCAATCAGAAGGAAGAAATCCAGACAGAGAAGAAAAAAGCAGAAGTCCAGGCCAGGGGGGGAAATTGGAGAGAAACATGGAAGGGCGAAAGAAACCAAAGGGCGAGGCAGAAAGCAAGCTCCAGGAAGGCCAGCTGGGTCAAATACAGTTAGTAATGGAGTAAGGCAGAAGGCTAGAGGAAGTACAATGGTGGACAAGTGATACTGTACTTTTGGAGACCCCTGTTTCCTTAAGTAGACCAGTAAAATTGGTGACAACATTAGCAAGCAACTGACTGCAATGGCAATGTGGCACTCACATCAGCAAGACATGGAGGAGTTGTGCTGGAGAGGAGGATCAGTATATAACAAAAAAAAAGAAAAACTGTGCATGTTACTGGGCTTTGCAGAAGATTTCACCAAAATAATACCCTCTTTTCTGAATTAACTTCCTGAAGGTGCACATCACAGGCTTCTTGCTATGCATGATAACAATATGGCTTAAAGGGGTTGAGCAGTGCAAAGAAATTGATGACATATCGTACTCTCCAGTGAGACTTCTAATCCAGGAAGTTTACTAGAATCAAGAAGGCTGCTTTTAAAAAAAGCTACTGTGTGCAAAGTTAGCAGAGTCATCAGCGAACAACAGGTTATCAGACCCTGCAGGTGAGGGACTAATGCTCAGACACCCATCACTGAATCAACATCCAGGCCAATTCAGCATCCAGGCCCATATCACATCAACAAAACCTATAACCACAAGTGCCTGCAAGTGCCATTTAATTGCTATATAGCCAGCCACCATACCTCCTGATCTGGTGACAGAAACTGCACTTTGTACCTACTACTATTGGATGTACTACAAGTTATATTTTGCAATAAGTAAAGAGATACTGTTATACATTTACTTCTAGCCTGCTTCTTCAAGCTACCTTTCCTCTGCACCGATCCCCAGGGAGAAACAGCTTGAGTGAGTACACCATGACACAGCATCTCAACAGGGCCATTGCCATTCCCATCCTCTACATTGGTTCCTCCGTGGCTTGCTACAAATGCTGTATAACAAACGCCTTACAAATTTTAATTAAGAACAATTTTTTTTTTTTTATGATTTTCATATCCATAGCCTTTAAATTTTAGAACTTCTTTTTGGGTACTGTTCCTGCTTATTGGATCACAAACAGAAAGAAGCAGCTATAATTGGCAAAGAACTCTCAGTATTATCAGTTTTATGTGCCAAGTGCATGCCAGAGCAGGCAGAGAATGAAGCCTGGAGGTCCAGCTTCAACCAATATTGTGAAGGAGGAAGAGATGTCAGAGACAGGGCATCATTTTGGCAACTTTGCCAGTACAGGCCAAAAACACGTAGGCCACTTTGTCATTTTCTATGCTGTTAAGGACCTATAGAGTACAGACCACAGAAGAACTCTGGAAACTTGCTTTAGTGGGACCAGAGGAAAAGAATTCCTAGTTCTCTCATGTTTCACACATAATATTAATAGTGGCTAGATATGAGATATGAATTGAGCAGGGTCCACCACCCAGACACTATACTGTAAATTTCTGAACAAATACAATGCACATCTTACAGGGTATCAATCAAGTCTTTAACTTCATGATGATACAATATACAGAAGAATACAATGTGATCAATAAATAGATTTCAATAGAAAATATTCTGTCTATAACAATAGTATCAATGATGGGATGCATTCAGATGGCACTGCTCATTATCCACGTACATTATTGCATTTAATGGTTCATACAATCTCACATAATTTCATCGGTAGTGGTTATATACTTCTGGCTGAACAGCTGCAGATCCACTGTATGAGTTTACATAGTCTGGTAATTACTGTTTGATGAGATGCTTGTTATTAACATGTCTGAGTAAGCAGCAATATGTGGTGTGGATGCAGTTTTTTTTGTATCTGTTGCTTCTATATAGTGATGGACGAACATCGTCCAGGACGATTTGCGAACGCACGTTCGCGATCAAATGTTCGCGAACCGTGCGTTCTCGGGCCCCATTCACTTTAATGGCAGGCGAACCTGAAAAACCTTCAGGTCATATTTGCAGCCAGCAAACACTTAGAAGTACACAAACAGTCCCACAACATGGACAATGATATACAAGAGGGGGATCATTGGCAGAAATTCCAACAAAAAATATGTATTTTAATCAGGGGCCATTTTTATGCGTCTTAAAGGGAAACTCTCAAAAATGTGCCCTGCTGTAGACTAGAAAATTTTTATTTCCTATCAATTTGATGTATACAGATGTGCAGCACTCCATGTTTTTGTATCCTGCAGAGTCCATAAAAAAAATGAATATGTTAGAACTGTATGTGAACAGACGCCACTGTACGGCATCAGTCTGAGGTATCTGTTAACTCATACATTTTTGGTATGCATTAAATGGATGGAAAAAATAGTGTCAGAATAAGCACCAGCACACAGCGGAGCAGCGTGGCGGAGAGGGGAGGCCGCCATGTACTGACAGAGCGCTACCTGGTCCTGGTGGTCAGGGATGAGGACTGTGTTTCCCAAGGATCATTTTCTACTGGGAAATACAGGGCACAGTATAATACACTAGAATCTATATAATATAAAGATATTAGCCCTACCCCCGAATAATAATACAATTAGGTGGTCATTTATTATATAGAAATACGTCTATGTTAGAAGTATTTCTGACACAGATTGAGGCGCAAAGGTCCTTAGCACCGCAATCTGCATATTTTTCCCGCTAATGCCAGGTAAAAATAAGGATGGCATGGGCAGGGAAAGGGATACAGTTATGGCCATTCAGTTATTGGATACCACCGCCATACATTGACCGGATAACACCTCTGTACAGCGACCGGATAACACCGCCATGCCGTGACCGGATAAAAGGGTATAAGAGGGCACAGTACAGGGAATGACTAGGGGAACTGCATAGGGTGTGGTAAGAGGACACAATGCAGAGAGTAAGGGGGCACAGTATGGGGTAGGGGCACAGACACATGACCTTGTGACATTATAAGGCCCTTATGGTGAATGCGGTTCATACGCCATCATAATGAGAAGCAGAGGTTGAGACAGTGGTGTAATTATGTGGCTAGAGATAAAAAATTTAACTGTCGCCCAGTACAGGCCCCAAAAAATAGGCAATAGGCATTCACCTGACAGCCCAGAACTTTGGATTCTGTGGCTGGAGGTACATTACGCGGTCACAGGATGAATATGTAACTGTCGGCCAGTATAGGTCCCAAAAATTAGGCAATAGGCATTCACCTGGCAGCAAAGAACTTTGGATTCTGTGGCTGGAGGTACATTAGGCGGTCACAGGATAAATATGTAACTGTCGGCCAGCACTGGCCCCAAAAATTAGGCAATAGGCATTCACCTGACAGCAAAGAACTTTGGATTCTGTGGTTGGAGGTGCATTAGGCGGTCACAGGATAAAAATTTAACTGTCGGCCAGTACAGGCCCCAAAAATTAGGCAATAGGCATTCACCTGACATAAAAGGCCTTGTATGCCGCTTTATATACATAAGGCAAGGATTATTCTTTGTTCTGAATGGTGGCGGATATGTGCGGGCTGGCATGAGGAAATTCAATTAAAAGTGGTCATCACAGGTGTTAAATTCCTCCAAGATCCATGCCTCATTAATTTAAAAAAATGTGAGTTAGTTCTCACTGTTGTGAGCTAGGCGAGTGAGCTTATCAGTCACGATCCCCCCTGCTGCGCTGAACGTCCTTTCGGACAGGACACTCGACGAGGGGCAAGCCAAGAGTTCCATGGCCTGCACACCCAGTAGTCAAGGGGTTCCTCGTTTCTCAGAGCGTCCACATTGGCCGTTAACCCGATGTAGTCGGACACCTGTAAGTCTAGGGGTTCCCTGAGGCTGGAACCGGAATGCGGCTGTCGATGGGTTGATTGGAAGAACTATCTCATATCCGAAGTCACCAACACATCTTCAAACCGCCCTCTTTTTGCAGGCGCGCTAGGATTGGTATCCGCACCTGTTTCGCTGAAACAGCAGAATGCAGCATCTCTCGCAGCAAGGCCTGGAAATGCTGCATTCTGACAGCCCTCTGTGATGCTGGTAACATGTCCGCCATTTTATGTTTGTACAGGGGGTCTAAGTACGTTGCCACCCAGTACAGGTCCTTTACCTTTATGCTTTTTATACAGGGGTCCCTCTTCAAACACTGGAGCATGAAGGCCCCCATTTGCACTAAATTGGAAGCGGTGGAGTGGCCTGGCTCCTGCCCATCACCCAGGAGAATGTCGTCCTCGGTCTCCTCCCCCCATCTACGGACAACACCAGGGATCCCCGAAAAGTTTAAAGACTACTGTTCTTGCCCCTCTTCCTCCTCCTCCTCCTCCCCAAGCCACCATCCTCCTCTGACTCCTCTTCAGACTCCTGCTGACTTGTCTCAGATGGAGTAGCCCCCCCTGGGAATCCATTCAGCATTGTGACTTTCTCATCTTCCAGCTCCTGCTCCTCGATGGCTTGATCAATGACATGACGCAATGCACGCTCCATAAAGAAGGCGTAAGGTACGATGTCACTTATGGCTCCCTGGCTGCGACTGACCAGTTTGGTCATCTCATCAAATGGCCGCAGAAATCTGCATGCGTCGCGCATGAGCAGCCACTGGCACGGTGGGGAAAAAAAACAAGCTCCCCAGAACCTGTCCTGCCGCAGAGTTCATACAGGTAGTCGTTAATGGCACATTTCAGGCACAACAGCCGCAGCACAGCATGGCAAGGTCTCACCTGGCACGTCGAATAGGTTCTCTGGAGCTTGGGGGGTGCAACAGAAGTGGTGGTAGCATTGAAAAAGAAGGAGTCAGCCGAGGAGGAGACTGAGGATGGATTAGGAGGAGGAGAAGAAGAGGCAGGCCTATATGCAATCCATGGCGGTAACACCAAATCCACACGGGTGCCACGGGTTACATGTTTGACGACCATCAGAAGGTTCACCCACTGGGCAGTAAAAGTTAATTACCTTCCCTGCCAGTGTTTTCTAGACCACGTGTCTGTGGTCAGTTGTATCTTTGCACCGACACTGTGTGCCAGAGATATATTCACTTGCCGATGAACGTGGCCATATAGCTCTGGGATGCCCTTCTGGGAGAAATATTTCCTTCCGGGGATCTTCCATTGCGGTGTGCCAATGGCCACAAATTTTCTAAAGGCCTCCGAGTCCACCAATTTATATGGCAGTAGTCAGCGGGCTAGCAGTTCCGACAAGCCAGCGGTCAGCCGATGGGCAAGAGGATTATCCGGCGTCATAATTTTTTTACGCTCGAACATTTGGGCCACGGAAGCCTGCCTTGTGCCAGATGAATGTAAAGAAGGCATGAAGGAAGGTGGAGTGGAGGACAAATGGGAGGAGTGAGGAGAAAGAGAAGAGGCAGGATGTGGAGTGCCGGAAGTGTGGCTTTGTGGGTTCTGACGGCGTTGCTCCCACTAGGCATGGTGATGGGAGGCCAGGTGCCTTCTTAAGGCAGTCGTCCCCAGGTGAGTGTTGGGCTTACCGCGACTTATGCGTTCACAGCACATGCTGCAGATGGCAACACTATTATCAGCAGCTGACACATTAAAAAAAGCCCACACTGCGGAGCCATGTGCCAGCGTCCTGGGAGCGCCAGATGTGACCGTGCATAGTGTGTCACAGGGTTCCGAAGGTGCACTCGGTCCCCCATTAATCGCAGAACTGTTGCTTAGCTTTTGGAATGAGGTTCTGTGTTTGACCTCTTTCCCAGGGCGGCTTTACTAGCTGGGTGGCTCCCTGCTCCTAGTCTGCCTTGAGCGCCGAGCTGATCACTCGGTGCTCGACTGGTTGGTCTGTCGGTCATGTGACGCTGGCCACGTCACATGACCCTCACTCCCCACTATAAATACAGGCAGCCTGCTGGCTACAGGTTGCCTGTTAATTTCTAGGTTCCTGGCTATTTGTTGGACTGCTGAATACTTACCTGATCCTGTTCCCTGACCATCCTTTTGCCTGCTCCTCCTGTACTGCGCTTCCGTCCTGGTATTGTGACCTCGGCTCCCACCTGACTACTCTCTTAGGACTCCTCTTGTACTTCTCTGCTCTCCTGGTATTTATGACCCGGCTTCTCCTGACAATTCTCTGCTTGCTCCATTTGTACTTTGCATCTTTCCTGGTATTGACTCGGTCCGTTCACGTCCTGTTGTTTGTCTGTCTGTCATCCCTGCACTTACTCCAAGTTAGTAATTGCCGTCCAGTTGTCCCCTGTCATTAGGACTCGTGAGGCACGTAGGCAGGGCCAGGGGTAAGGGTGGAGCGCAGTGGTCACTTCCCTCCCCCCTGTGTGAGTGTGTGTGTGTACGCCACCGTTACAGATTAACAGGCCCAATAACCACTGTATTATGAATCCTCTGGTGACCCTGACTGACCATGTCTCTAATCTGACGCAGGGGGTGCAGGAGTTAGGGGAAAAACTCAGTTCTTTTAAGTTAGGGCAAGGTTCTTCCACTCCTCAGGCCTCCAGTCCGCATTTTGAGCCCCAGATTAAGCTCCCAGAACCCTTTTCTGGAGACCGGAGGAAGTTTCTCTCTTTTAAGGAGAGTTGCAAACTTTACTTCCGTTTGCGCCCCGTGTCCTCTGGCCCCGAGAGTCAACGCGTGGGCATTATCATTTCCCGATTACAGGGTGATCCCCAGGACTGGGCGTTCTCTTTACCTGCTGGCACCAGTTGTTTATATTCTGTGGAGGGGTTCTTTCAGGCCTTGGGTACCCTCTATGATGAACCAGACAGGGCTCTAGTAGCCGAGACGGCTCTAAAGGCACTGGTTCAGGGCAATTTACCAGCGGAGGATTATTGCACCCAATTCAGAAGGTGGTGTGTCCCCTCAGGATGGAACGAACCAGCCCTGAAGTGTCAGTTCAGGTCAGGTCTGTCTGATAAATTAAAGGATCTTCTGGTCAGTTATCAACTTCCAGAGACCTTAGAGGAGATGATGACCCTTGTTGTCCGACTTGACCGACGGGTTAGAGAGAGACGACAGGAACAACAGTTCTCTTCCCAGATGGTGGTCCAGCCAGAGGCCTATCCCAGAGACAATGCTGAGGTCTCCACCGAGGAACCCATGCAGGTTGGCATGACCCGAGGGAATCTTTGCCGCAGACGTGGAGAATGCTTTTACTGTGGAGATCCTGACCGTTGGATCAACCAGTGTCCTAAGAAGGTCCTCTCTGTCAAGTCTCCTAAGACAAGGCAACCTAAAGACCAGGTACACCCTGAATTTTCTAAATGTAAGCTTTCGGTACCCATTACGATTTCTCTGGCAGTAGATAAATGGCCGGGTAAGGCCTTTATTGATTCTGGCTCACCGGCTAGCTTTATTGACTCTGAGTATGCTGTAAGATTGGGTATTCCTATGTTTGCCTTACCAACTCCTATCCATGTCATGGCTATTGATGCTACTCCTCTTATTGGTGGTACGGTGAGCTTATGTACCTCGGAGATTTCTCTAACCATGGGTGTGTGCCACTCAGAGAGATGTTCGCTTCTCGTCCTGGAGAACCTACCTGCTGAGGTGGTACTAGGGTTGCCTTGGCTCCGACTACATAACCCCACTATAGATTGGTCCAATGGGGAGTTGGTGAGATGGGGGCCTAAGTGTGACTCGTGCTTGTCCGTGGTACAGGCTGGGGTCTCAGTAAAGTCTGATACTTTACCCTCCCCCATAGACCTTATGATTGTACCATAGAGTTAGTAGAGGGGGCCAAGTTTCCTAAAGGACGAATTTATAATCTTTCTATGCCCGAACGCAAGGCCATGGAAGATTATATTAAGGAGAGCCTTGGTAAAGGGCATATTAGACCTTCTGTCTCTCCTATGGGGGCGGGGTTTTTCTTTGTTAAGAAAAAAGATGGTGGTCTTAGGCCATGTATCGATTACCGGAGATTAAATAAAATCACTGTCCAGAATAGATACTCCCTCCCATTGATTCCGGATTTATTTAACCAGGTTCTGGGGGCAACCTGGTTTTCCAAAATTGACCTGAAAGGGGCATACAATCTAATCCGAATCAAGGAGGGAGACGAATGGAAGACGGCGTTCAATACTCCGGTAGGACACTTTGAATATTGTCTTTGGTGTACAGGAGATTCTGTTTCTAGGGCATGTTCTGACTCCTCACGCCTTCAAGATGGATCCTGATAAGGTACTAGCAATTAAGGAATGGGTAAGACCTTCATCCTTAAAGGCCTTACAACGGTTCTTAGGTTTCGCCAATTACTATCGTAAATTTATTTTGAATTTTTCCGTAATTGCTAAACCGTTGACCGACCTTACTAAGAAAGGGGCGGATTTGGAGAATTGGTCTACTGAGGCCATTTCTTCATTTGAAAAATTAAAAAAGGCATTTAGTAGCGCTCCCATTCTGATCCAGCCTGATCAGGAGAAACCTTTTATTGTGGAGGCGGATGCGTCCGAGGACAGCGTAGGAGCAGTCCTTTCACAAGGTGCTGCTAGCCTCACTAATCTGAGACCATGTGCCTTCTTCTCCAGGAAATTCTCTCCCACGGAGAGAAACTACGACATAGGGAATAGGGAGCTGCTGGCCATTAAATGGGCATTTGAGGAGTGGAGGCATTTCATGGAGGGGGCAATACATTGTGTAACTGTTGTCACTGACCATAAAAACCTTATGTTTCTCGAGTCTGCTAAGAGGTTGAATCCCCGTCAAGCCAGATGGGCTCTGTTTTTTACTCGTTTTGATTTTTCCATCACGTTCAGGCCGGGAAGTAAAAATGTGAAGGCGGACGCATTATCTCGGGGCTTCCAGGCTTTTCAACCTACTGAGGTACCACCTGAATCCATCCTACCAGCAAAAATCTTCTTAGCAGCTCTTACCCAGGATATCTCGGCTCGCATTAGGTCTGAACAACATCTGGCACCGGTATCCACCCCAACAGATAAGTTGTTTGTTCCCGTACAATTTCGTCTCCAGCTGTTGGGTGAGTGTCACGATTCTGCCTTTTGTGGACATCCGGGTGTTGAGGGCACTAAGGATCTGGTTTCTAGATCTTATTGGTGGCCCACTCTAACTAGGGATGTCAAGTCCTACGTGTCAGCCTGTGAGGTTTGTGCCAGGTCCAAGACACCTAGGACTCGCCCTGCTGGTAACCTACGACCCCTACCCATTCCCAGTAGACCCTGGTCCCATATCTCAATGGACTTTATAACTGACCTACCGCTGGGGAGGGTAAGACTGTGGTTTGGGTAGTGGTCGATAGGTTTAGCAAGATGGTTCATTTCATTCCCCTGTCTAAACTTCCGAATGCTAAAATCCTAGCATCTATTTTTGTGAGAGAGATTGTTCGTTTACATGGCATCCCGGAAAATATTGTTTCTGACAGGGGTGTGCAGTTTGTGTCCAAATTCTGGAGGGCCTTCTGTCAAAGATGTAAAATTTTATTGTCTTTTTCTTCCGCCTACCATCCTGAGAGTAATGGGCAGACTGAACGCCTTAATCAGTCTGTGGAACAATTCTTGAGGTTGTATGTTGCTGATGACCAGCAATTATGGGTCATATTCCTTCCGTTGGCTGAATTTGCTTTGAATAACCGTGTCAATTCTTCTGCTGGGGTCTCCCCTTTCTTTTGTAACCATGGTTTTCATCCCCGTTTTCATTCTGGGTCGTCCGTCTCCTCCTCTAACCCTGAAGCGGATAAACTCTCCTCCGAACTGTGCACAGTTTGGGCCCGGGTTCAATCGAACCTAGAAAAGGCTCAATGTTCTCAAAAACTCAAGGCCGATAGGAGACGTTCAAGGGGGGTAAACTTTCAGGTTGTGGATAAAGTATGGTTGTCCTCCAAGAATCTATCTCTCAAGGTAACTTCTAAAAAATTTGCTCCTCGTTTATTGGACCATATAAGATCACGGAAGTGATTAACCCAGTATCTTTTAGGTTGGAGCTGCCTGAATCATTCCACATTCATAATGTGTTCCATAAATCTCTGCTTAAAAAATATTTTGAACCGGTAGTACCATCAAAAGCCTCGCCTCCGCCGGTTCTTGTTAATGATGCTGTCGAGTATGTGGTGTCTAAAATAGTGGATGTCAGGAAGGTGCGTAATTCCTTGCAGTACCTGATTCACTGGAAGGGGTATGGACCTGAAGAGAGATCTTGGGTACCTGCCAGGGAGGTTCATGCTCCTAGACTTGTTCGTAAATTTCATTTAGAACACCCTGAAAAGCCATCGCCGGAAGTCTTGAGTCCGGTGGCCCCTCGTAAAAGGGGGGGTACTGTCACGGGGTTCCGAAGGTGCACTCGGTCCACCATTGCCCGCAGAACTGTTGCTTAGCTTTTGGAATGAGGTTCTGTGTTTGACCTCATTCCCAGGGCGGCTTTACTAGCTGGGTGGCTCCCTGCTCCTAGTCTGCCTTGAGCGCCGAGCTGATCACTCGGTGCTCGACTGGTTGGTCTGTCGGTCATGTGACGCTGGCCACGTCACATGACCCTCACTCCCCACTATAAATACAGGCAGCCTGCTGGCTTCAGGTTGCCTGTTAATTTCTAGGTTCCTGGCTATTTGTTGGACTGCTGAATACTTACCTGATCCTGTTCCCTGACCATCCTTTTGCCTGCTCCTCCTGTACTGCGCTTCCGTCCTGGTATTGTGACCTCGGCTCCCACCTGACTACTCTCTTAGGACTCCTCTTGTACTTCTCTGCTCTCCTGGTATTTATGACCCCGGCTTCTCCTGACAATTCTCTGCTTGCTCCATTTGTACTTTGCAGCTTTCCTGGTATTGACTCGGTCCGTTCACATCCTGTTGTTTGTCTGTCTGTCATCCCTGCACTTACTCCAAGTTAGGGATTGCCGTCCAGTTGTCCCCTGTCATTAGGACTCGCGAGGCAAGTAGGCAGGGCCAGGGGTAAGGGTGGAGCGCAGTGGTCACTTCCCTCCCCCCTGTGTGTGTGTGTACGCGACCGTTACATAGTGGATGACTCGCTCCAGATACATTTGCAGTCTGCTTTTTGCCTCCTGTGCACTGCGAGTTCTGCCTGCCTTTCCTCCTTCTCCTCCCTATCTGCTGCTCTGTCTCTCCCTCTGAACTCCCCTCCTCTTCCTCTCTTGTGGGCACCCACGTGACGTCCATCGACACGTCATCATCGTCACCTTCACCACCACTGACATTAGAGAACTCAGAGTAGGCAGCAACAGTGGGGACCACCCTCCTGTCGATCTGGGAACTGTCATCAGACCACTGGGTGGCGGCCGTTGCTACCTCCTCTTCCTCATCCGATGCCAAGAATGGCTGTGCATCCGTAAGGTCTGGGAATGGATGGGAAAATACTTCCTCTGACTCGAGTGGAGGGGCTATGGTGGTGGTGTCTTTGGGGGTGGACACAGCAGAGAGTGAGGAGGGTGCAGATACAGAGGATGAGGAGGGTGCAGATATAGAGGATGAGGAGGGTGCAGAAGCGGAAGGCTGAGTGAATCACTCAACCAACTCTGGTGCGTCCTTTGAAGTTATCGCACGCACCTTCTCCAACTTCCCACTTAGGCTCTGGCCTGGTGCACCTGCCCGACCTCTACCATCCTTGTGGAATGGTCTGCCTCTTCCTCTGCCTGTCATTTTATAAATGACCCTCTACCTAAGTCTGTAGAGAAGAGCAGTATTTGTGGAAGAAGGTATATCGCAGCCCTCAACCAGTATTTGGTGGAAAAAGGTATATAGCAATAGCACCTCTAAATCTTTATTTTGTGGAAGAAGGTATATGGCCCTCCTAAATCAATATTTAGAGGAAACAGGTATATGGCACCCCTCAATCAGTATTTGGCGGAAACAGGTATATAGCACCCCTCAATCAGTATTTGGCGGAAACAGGTATATGGCACTCCTCAATCAGTATTATCTGAAAGCAGGTGTATCGCAGCCCTCAATCAGTATTTGGTGGAATAAGGTATATAGCAATAGCACGCCTCAATCAGTATTTTGGCGGAAACAGGTATATAGCACCCCTCAATCAGTATTTGGCGGAAACAGGTATATGGCACTCCTCAATCAGTATTTTGTCGAAGCATGTGTATCGCAGCCCTCAATCAGTATTTGGTGGAAGAAGGTATATAGCAATAGCACCCCTCAATCTGTATTTTGTGGAAGAAGGTATATAGCACCTCTCAATCAGTATTTGGCGGAAACAGGTATATAGCACACCTCAATCAGGATTTTGTTGAAGAAGGTATATGGCAACCCTCAATCAGTATTTGCCAGAAACAGGTATATAGCACCCCTCAATCAGTATTTTGTGGAAGAAAGTATATTGCAGCCCTCAACCAGTTTTTTTGGGGGCAACAGGTATATCACACCCGTTGCAATTAGTTACTCCAATAGCGTTTGTCCCTCTATCTAGCTGCAGTATCTCAGCAGATGCGCACAGAAATGCTGCACAATACAAATATACTATAATATAATTTCTATGTTAGAAAGTATATTATAAGTATATTACACCACTCTATATCACACCTATCTATCGATAGCAAACCTATACCAGTCCTTAATAGGACTTTTGTGGCCCTATTAGCTAGTGTTTGGTGTCCCTAACTGTCCCTGCTCCACACAGCAACCTCTCTCTACTCTGTCAAAACACATAATGTAAAATAGATGCCAGATCAGGTTCTGTTATACGGTTGGGGGGGTGTCCATGGGCTGAAACGTCTTAATTGGCTGTCCTGTCCCACCTGATGGAGGTGTCATGGGTCAAAGTTCGGCGCTATGCAAATAAATATGGCGCATGCGAATATCGCCATATGTTCGCATGTTCGGCGAATAGCGAACGAGTAAAGTTTGCCGCGAAACGACCGCCGGGCGAACCGCAAGGCCATCTCTACTTCTATAGTCCTGTGCAGGAGCAGACATATAGAATGTTCAGACACACAGGGGCCCAAATCGGTGTAGGTGCTCACTCCGTCCCTGACATCTCATGATATGTCAGTTATATGAACTACTTGCATTCCCTATGTATAGCAGCTCTTATTCTAAAGCAGCGATGGCTAACCTCCGGCTCTCCAGCTGTGGTGAAACTACGACTCCCAGCATGCTCCATTCATTTCTATGGAGCTCTGAGAACATCCAAGCAAGTGGTTATCTTGGGAGTCGTAGTTAGCCATCACAGATGTAGAGCATCTATTCTTATGACTTATGCTGTGCCATTTCTAGAAGTGTATGAATGAACTACCGGCAGTCTGCACTAAATATCTGGACCTTTCCTGCAAACTGCTGGCAAATCATTCAAAACTTCTGGCAGGAATAACAAAGGAGTGGCACAGTTATAAGAATAGATTTTCTAGAAGCAAGTGACAAGTCTAAGTCCTTGCTTTTCTTGGCCTCTGCTCACACTTCTCATGGGTCTATCAGAAATGACCCACAGTATACACTTTATCATCCTTGTCAGCCAATCACAGAGCTACTATAATTGTCTATACTGCCCTGTGATTGACTGATAACCGATACTGCAGAGTAGTCAACAGTCACACTGTCATACCCCCGAGGATTTTATAATTTTATCTTCATTGCCCTATACAACCGGGAATGATGCCTATAGCTGCAGGGGAAATTATAAGAATCTGGCCACTTTTGCTGAGCAAAAAATGCAGGTTGCAGGTATAAATGCTGAAGGGGCCACACATGCTGCTTTTGCAAAGCAGCCCACAGTTGTGTTATGCACCCCTACCAAAGTTATATATTGCACGCACCCAGTTTTCACCATACAGTTACTAGCTGCTTGATGTATCATACATAGGGCATATTACAGATTAATATTTTTTACGTCAACACCAAGACATGTGAAGATAGTAGAGTAGCTTTAAGGAGTTCTAGCTGAAACCCAACCCTAACATCTTGGAATCTCGCAGTCACCTAATAGGTTTATAAGATGGTGGTACCATGCCTTGTTTTATTGGATTCTAGCATGTGAGTCTATGTAGAATGTTGAAGGTTACAAGTAGGTTACACAAAACATAGACAAACACATAAACGGTAATTAGATGTACTATGTTAAATAGACCCGAAAAAGTAAGTAAAAACCCACTCAGTGTACATAGATACACCAAACAACGAGAATGAACTGAGATTAGACGGGTATATCATCAAAAATAAATCCTTTATTGAATAAATAACATATATAGATGAGAACGTGAGACAACAGATAAAAAATGGCTACATCTGAGGAGGCATATCAGCACAAGTGAAACATAAAGGGGAGGGATGGAGTACAAGAACGGAGGCAGAGAAAGAGAGTACAGTCGTGGCCAAAAGTTTTGAGAATTACATAAATATTGGAAATTGGAAAAGTTGCTGCTTAAGTTTTTATAATAGAAATTTGCATATACTCCAGAATGTTATGAAGAGTGATCAGATGAATTGCATAGTCCTTCTTGGCCATGAAAATTAACTTAATCCCAAAAAAACCTTTCCACTGCATTTCATTTCTGTCATTAAAGGACCTGCTGAGATCATTTCAGTAATCGTCTTGTTAACTCAGGTGAGAATATTGACGAGCACAAGGCTGGAGATCATTATGTCAGGCAGATTGGGTTAAAATGGCAGACTTGACATGTTAAGGAGGGTGATGCTTGAAATCATTGTTCTTCCATTGTTAACCATGGTGACCTGCAAAGAAACGCGTGCAGCCATCATTGTGTTGCATAAAATGGCTTCACAGGCAAGGATATTGTGGCTACTAAGATTGCACCTCAATCAACAATTTATAGGATCATCAAGAACTTCAAGGAAAGAGGTTCAATTCTTGTTAAGAAGGCAACAGGGCGTCCAAGAAAGTCCAGCAAGCGCCAGGATCGTCTCCTAAAGAGGATTCAGCTGCGGGATCGGAGTACCACCAGTGCAGAGCTTGCTCAGGAATGGCAGCAGGCAGGTGTGAGCGCATCTGCACGCACAGTGAGGCGAAGACTTTTGGAAGATGGCCTGGTGTCAAGAAGGGCAGCAAAGAAGCCACTTCTCTCCAAAAAAAACATCAGTAACAGATTGATCTTCTGCAGAAAGTATGGTGAATGGACTGCTGAGGACTGGAGCAAAGTCATATTCTCAGATGAAACCTCTTTCCGATTGTTTGGGGCATCTGGAAAAAGGCTTGTCCGGAGAAGAAAAGGTGAGCGCTACCATCAGTCCTGTGTCATGCCAACAGTAAAGCATCCTGAGACTATTCATGTGTGGGGTTGCTTCTCATCCAAGGGAATGGGCTCACTCACAATTTTGCCCAAAAACAGCCATGAATAAAGAATGGTACCAAAACACCCTCCAACAGCAACTTCTTCCAACAATCCAACAACAGTTTGGTGAAGAAGAATGCATTTTCCAGCACGATGGAGCACCGTGCCATAAGGCAAAAGTGATAACTAAGTGGCTCGGGGACCAAAACGTTGACATTTTGGGTCCATGGCCTGGAAACTCCCCAGATCTTAATCCCATTGAGAACTTGTGGTCAATCCTCAAGAGGCGGGTGGACAAACAAAAACCCACTAATTCTGACAAACTCCAAGAAGTGATTATGAAAGAATGGGTTGCTATCAGTCAGGAATTGGCCCAGAAGTTGATTGAGAGCATGCCCAGTCGAATTGCAGAGGTCCTGAAAAAGAAGGGCCAACACTGCAAATACTGACTCTTTGCATAAATGTCATGTAATTGTCGATAAAAGCCTTTGAAACATATGAAGTGCGTGTAATTATATTTCACTACATCACAGAAACAACTGAAACAAAGATCTAAAAGCAGTTTAGCAGCAAACTTTGTGAAAACTAATATTTGTGTCATTCTCAAAACTTTTAGCCACGACTGTACAATGCCTCACTAAATTCTGCATGTACTTCTGTAACCACAATTACTCAGTATATGGGGGCAAAAAAAAAATACTAAGGTGCAAGTGCAAATAATAAAACACCACATCAATAAATGGTTACAGACTACACCGCAACGTATCGATGTGTAATAGTTTCAAAAGATGTATGGGAACATACAACAGCCAAGAGAAAATTAAAGTGCAAGTGCATAGAGAGTCACCACATCAATGGTCAAATATCACAATGGAAACTGTGGTGACAACTTAGAACTCTATATACATAAAGATATGGCTCAGGTACACGGCAACATCCACCTATGGATAACCCAAGTGGGTATAGCTAAGCACCAGAGCCAGTAAACACATCCCCAAAAATCCACAAGAGCATTACATATCTACAAGGATATTACATATCCTTGTAAATGCGCTTCTTATAAAGGACCTTACACACTTTGTGACACAGGTGTGTAAGGTCCTTTATAAGAAGCGCATCTACAAGGAGAGCCTCACCCCAAAAGAAAGGCATCCGCCGAAACGCGCGTCGGGGTTACGTGGCTCTCCTGAGGTGTATATCCCCATACTATGGGTATGTAGATATGTAATGCTCTTGTGGATCTTTGGGGATGTGTTTACTGGCTCTGGTGCTTAGCTATACCCACTTGGGTTATCCATAGGTGGATGTTGCCGTGTACCTGAGCCATATCTTTATGTATATGGAGTTCCAAGTTGTCACCACAGTTTCCATTGTGATATTTGACCATTGATGTGGTGACTCTCTATGCACTTGCACTTTAATTTTCTCTTGGCTGTTGTATGTTCCCATACATCTTTTGGAACTATTACACATTGATACATTGCGGTGTAGTCTGTAACCATTTATTGATGTGGTGTTTTATCATTTGCCCTTGCAGCTTAGTATTTTTTTTTACGCTCCCATATACTGAGTAATTGTGGTTACAGAAGTACATGCAGAATGTAGTGAGGCATTGTACTCTCTTTCTCTGCCTCCATTCTTGTACTTCATCCCTCCCCTTTATGTATCACTTGTGCTGATATGCCTCCTCAGATATAGCCATTTTTTATATGTTAAGTCCAGAAATAAATCAAAAAAAGGGGCCCGCTCACCTCTGTCCCCTCAGGGCAGGTGCTCTAGTCCAGAAATTGAGACACCCCTCAAAGAAAATTCTAAATGGATAATTCGGGGTCTTTAGTCCAGGATATTGCCTAGATGCTCACCATCTAGGCAATATCCTGGACTAAAGACCCTGAATCTTATTTGGAGCAAAAGTGCACTTTTTTCATAAGGTAAAGGACTTCCTGGATACCTCTTGGTTAAGAGTGAACACGTCATCCCGCCAGCGCTCGGAAACAAGCTGCTGCATACCTCACGTAGGAACATCACGTGAGAGGCAGCAGTGAAGAGACACGAGGGACGCTAACACCGCAGCCGGGACGCCGGCATACTGAGCGGCATAAAAGACTATCTGTTGGTCCCATCGAGTAGAGCGCAGGCGGAGGTAAGCCCACACTTGTGGGAAATATACAGGAGGCATAATATCCCTCCAACTAAAGTAACACTGATCACGGTAATTACCGCTGTGGTTATATGAGAAAACAGAGCTACTAAGTTGCACCATATGACATGAATTACAGTGGATCAACTAATAGCCCTCTATCAGAGAATTGAATAGCGGACAAGTAGCCTGCAACAGTATCAGCTGTGGAAATTGTTACACTGTTTCTCTTTGGAAAGTTGCCGTGGAGGAACTATAGGCATATTTTAAGTACGGGCTGCTAACGCTGGTTTTCAACAGCATGCAAACATTGTGAATACTGTCTTGTTGAGAATTGTCCTATTTTTCAAATATCAGTATACTGAAAGCACTGAACCTTGCATATCCGAGATTTTTTTAATATACGGAACTCCAATCAGTAAAACTTGGAATAATACATGGAAATTGTTGCTTGAAAGAAATACCATTCAGGATTGCAGAAACCGGCGGCACTATTGTCTATTGAATTTAGCAAATACGACCATATAGGTCCAAAGACGTCTAGTGCCATCTGCACCATAATTTTGATGTTTTAAGATTTTATTATATGATTTATTGTATTTACATTGTATTTTATTGAAAAATTATTTGTGACAGGTGACATTACTTCTAATTTAATTTTATCCAATAAACCATGTTTATATTCCATATATGAGTGCCAGTCCAATACAATTATCCATTTTTTATCTGTTGTCTCACGTTCTCGTCTATATATGTTATTTATTCAATAAAGGATTTATTTTTGATGATATACCCGTCTAATCTCAGTTCATTCTCGTTGTTTGGTGTAGAATGTTGAAGGGTCTGGCTTTAAAGGTTATGGATACCTTTGGAGGCAATTTATTTTATTATTGTACAGTACTGTATTCATTTTGGGCTAAAATTATTTTTTTCTATTGGACTTTATTAAAAATGTTCAACAGTTTTTCCTGTATAGCCTTCACTTATAAACACTCATTATAGCTCACTTTTTAGCAGTTTGATAAAAACTGAACTATAATGAGTGTATGAGCCTTTTTAATAAAGAGTCTAAACTAATTGAAAAAAAAAAGATTTTTAGCCCAAAATGAGTAGAATGCAATAATTAAAAATGCCCCCAAAGGTGTCCATCGCCTTGAAAGAGGTTGTCCAGAGTTTAAAAAAAATGGACCCTGGACAGAGGTGGTATTGTTTTTGGAACAAACAATCATGTTTTTCTAATCTTGGACAATACAGTGTGTGCCAGTATAAATGGGGTTGTCCAGGATTACTGCATTACTTTTTCCAAAAACACTGCCAATGCCTATATTTAGTGAATGAGACTATACTTCCGAAACAGAGAAAACTTGTCCTTTGACTTGTAGATTTATATAGTGAATAGAAGTACAAGAGCAACCTTTGGAGATAACCTTTAGTTTACACTATGCTGTTATACTAGATCATGTATATCTTTCTACAAGATAGACTAATGGTTTCTCTTGGATTCCAGCATTGCCAATCACGTGCACCATTAACAATGGGGGATGCCACCAAATGTGCAAGGAAGATCCAAGTAGAAAAGTTGTCTGTTCCTGTGCAAGTGGTTACAAGTTAGGAGAAGATGGCAAGTCATGCGAGGCAGCAGGTAATCAACGGATTTAATATTTTCTATGCCAGTCATGAAGAAGGATATATATACGGTGGCAGATTCTGATTACTGGAGTAAGAGCCATGAGGAGGCAAACCTTCAGACCCCATGGAATAAACATATATGGTAATATGGAGAAAATTTGCCATTACGGAACAAAAATCCCGACCATATAGCATCTGCATGCTATTGTAAGCCAAAGGGGCCAAGGTCTAGCCATCCTAACCAAAACAACCCACTCAAAAGGTATACAGTAGCCTCAAAGTACCCACCTTGTACTATATTGCATGGCTAGAATGAGCAGACGTAGGGAGTAGCAAAGTGACCCTACATTATATTATCTTCTAAACTCATCAATGGTGGAGAAATGTTGAAAAGTATATTTTTAACCAGAAAAGTAGGTAGACAAGAGTAGAGCAAGTGGATGGAATCCAAACCATATTTTTTCTGGTCTACTACAGCTTGAAGCAAGATGTGACAAATGAAGTTGCACTTTGGTTCATCAATTTTGTTTAAATTTTTTTATCAGATGTATATAGTGGGATTTATCTCCACTCTTGGTATAAAATAAACTTTCACTTATCCTTATTCAGATAGTAATGCTATAAAAGGTCAGCCACCAGTCCACAGACCAACAAAAATTACAGGTCCACCGACATTGGCAACTGATGTAACAAAAAGTAGACACACAATCCAAAAATATATAAGAATAGATGAGATAATCCAGGGTGAGGCCGAAATGAACCTCTATCAACTTAATTTATTTATAATTGTCTTTTTTTTTGCACAGTACAATATCCGTGTGGAAAGGTCACTGCACCAGAAGCTTTACCAAAAGATGTTACCCGTTCTATCATCGATCTTGAAGATTATAACGCCACCTCTGTTACATACCATAACTCCACAAAAAATCTCCAATCAAATGGAAGTTCAGATGACATTGTGCCTACAATAGTCGATCCAAACGTGAGGATTGTTGGTGGAACAGACAGTCTAAAGGGAGAATTTCCATGGCAGGTACAGTAATAGATAATTTCAATGTGATTACCTCAATGTTAGGCGTAAAGGGGTTATCCGAGACCTAAAACCTTATCCTTAATCTAGTCCCCCATTCGTCTTTCCAATTTACTTACCTTTCAAATTGTGCCTTAGCAGAGAAGAGTGGTGGCAAACTAGGGAGGTTGATGGGAAGGAGCCACAAAGGGGGGCTTTGTATCAGCGCTGAAGTCGACATCAGTGCTGGGGATTATGGGTCCCGACAACTCTCTGCAGCGGGTGTGTTGAAGTGAAGCCGGTTGGCGCATAATGTGACTGCAATTGAGAGCAGGCGAAAAGGACACAACTTTGTAAGGCAAGTAAATTGGAAAGTTGCATTGGGGACTAGATTAAGGCTAACTAAACAAGGTTTTAGGTCTCGGATAACCCCTTTGAGGCCCACATACATATTCGTGTATTGTTCTGGTTCAGCCAACAGTCTAATGTGTATGAGGAGCAACTTAGGCCTCTTTCACACGAGCGTTGCGGGAAAATGTGCGGGTGCGTTACGGGAACACCCGCGATTTTTCTGCGCGAGTGCAAAACATTGTAATGCGTTTTGCACTCGCGTGAGAAAAATCGCGCATGTTTGGTACCCAAACTCTAACTTCTTCACAGAAGTTCAGGCTTGGGATCGGTGTCCTGTAGATTGTATTATTTTCCCTTATAACATGGTTATAAGGGAAAATAATAGCATTCTAAATACAGAATGCATAGTAAAACAGCGCTGGAGGGGTTAAAAAAAATAAAAAAATATTTAACTCACCTTAGTCCACTTGATCGCGGCCCGGCATCTCCTTCTGTCTCCTTTGCTGAACAGGACCTGTGGTGAACATTAATTACAGGAACAGGACCTGTGGTGACGCCACTCCGGTCATCACATGATCCATCACCATGGTAAAAGATCATGTGATGGATGTGATGACCGGAGTGACGTCATCAAAGGTCCTGTTCCTGAAATTAATGCTCACCACAGGTCCTGTTCAGCAAAGGAGACAGAAGGAGATGCCGGGCCGCGATCAAGTGGACTAAGGTGAGTTAAATTTTTTATTTTATTTTTTTAACCCCTCCAGCGCTGTTTTACTATGCATTCTGTATTCAGAATGCTATTATTTTCCCTTATAACCATGTTATAAGGGAAAATAATAATGATCGGGTCTCCATCCCGATTGTCTCCTAGCAACCGTGCGTGAAAATCGCACCGCATCCGCACTTGCTTGCGGATGCTTGCGATTTTCACGCAGCCCCATTCACTTCTATGGGGCCTGCGTTGCGTGAAAAACGCAGAATATAGAGCATGCTGCGATTTTCACGCAACGCACAAGTGATGCGTGAAAATCACCGCTCATGTGAACAGCCCCATAGAAATTAATGGGTCGATATTGAGTGCGGGTGCAATGCGTTCAACTCACGCATCGCATCCGCGAGGAATACTCGCCCGTGTGAAAGGGGCCTTACTCTTCCCCAAAAAATGATGAAGGAATGGGTGAAGTGAATATTTTCACCCTATCCTTTTCTTCTCTCAGGAGATAAACTATCGCCAGAAGTGACTGGTAGTGGGTTTCTCCTCTCTCCCCACTGAATACACATTTGGCCAAATCGAACATGTATGTGTATGATAGCTCTTGGCCAAACAATTGAATGACAGCGATTGAATGTGTATGGCTATCTTTAGTCATACCGTAAGGAGCTACAGTGGAGATCAGGTGCTGGACATAAGCAGGTGCCTGAAAAAGGGAGTATTAGCACCTGAAAAGCTGTGATTGATGGATTCACTTTTTGTGGTGTTTACAATAAATTCTTGAATTTTGCAAGCAATCCATCCTAGTGCTGTTTCAAATTTTGGCTTTACCTGTGTTGGAGTTCAGGTCAGAGGCATGTTAAAGGCTTGCCGTTGCACCCGAGTTGGATGTTGGATGATGGTAATCTATCCTTTTTTTAACATGTATTTGACGTTAGTGTCCATTTTTGTGAAAACTTTCTTTTTTTAACTAAAGATTTGAACTATATCAAAGGAAGTAGGAAGTATCTAGATAAAAATTATTATGTTAAACAGATGGAAACATATTTTCTTATGTTTCCGTCCATTTTCCATTCACTGCAATGTAAAAAAAAAAATGTTTCAATATGGTTTTTTTTTCAGGACAAAAAAGTGTGGTATGCTACTTTATTCTTTCCTGCAAAAAAAAAAAAAAAAAACACATACAGAAATGTAAACAGTGACAAACAGAGTCAAAAGTATGCACTGTATGAACATTTGCCTGACTATAGTCTATAGTTATGTCAAGCTATACATTTCTATACTTTTTTCTGTTCTGTTTATAAACTTATCCTCTTGACGCAGTGGCGTGACGGGGGTTGGTATTGCGGTCCGCCCCGGGTGCCTGCTCTCAGGGGGGTGCCACAAGCAATAAGTTCTTCCAATACAGATGGAAGCGCTCATTGCTGGAGCTCCTTCCCTCCTTCAGGCCTGCAGCGCACGCCACCATTCAGCCTGCAGACACAGATTGCGCTGCCGGACTGTGTGGGAGGAGTCTGCAGCTCGGGAATAAGCTCCCATACAGTACTGCAGGGCGATCTGTGCCTGAAGGGGGAGAACCGGATGTGAGCTTCAGGAACGGGACAAGGTGAGTAGTTACTGTTTTTTTTTTTCTTTGTTTTATTAACACAGAGGGGGCACAGAGGGCATTACTACTATAAAGGGGGCACAAAGGGCATTACTACTATAAAGGTGGCACAGAGGGAATTACTGCTATAAAAGTGGCACAAAGGGGTTTAATACTATAACCGGGGCACAGGGTTTTACTACTGTGAAGGGGGCATAGAGGGTTTTACTACTATGAAGGGGGCACAGAGGGCATTACTACTATAAAGGGGGCACAGAGGGAATTACTGCTATAAAAGTGGCACAGAGGGCTTTACTGCTATAACGGGGCACAGAGGGCTTTAGTACTATAAAAGGGGCACAGGGCTTTACTACTGTGAAGGGGGCATAGAGGGCTTTACTACTGTGAAGGGGGCACAGTGGCCATTATTACTTTAAAGGGGGCACAATGGGCATTACTACTATGAAGGGTCACAATGGGCATTACTGCTGTAAAGGGGGAGCGGAGAGGGCATTACTACTGTGAAGGGGGCACGAATACCACTGTGAAGGGGGCAAAATAAAAGGATAAGTAATTTAAGGTGGGCACAGTGTGGGCATAACTATTGTGAAGGTTGTACAATAAAGCATAAATACTGTGAGGAGGCACAGTGTGGGCATAACTACCGTGAGGGGACACAATGTGGATATTATTAGGGGGCATATATCTGGACATAACTACTGTGAAGGTTGTACAATCAGGGCCGTCTTTGCCACAGGGCAAAAGGGGAAGCTGCCCCGGGCCCAGTTGCTCATGGGGGCCCAAGGGAGCTCCGTTTCCCGACTCCCATTCACTAGTGACTGCGTCGCTAGGTTAAAACATTCGGGGCCTGGGCCCCTGATGTTTTGTCCCAGGCCCCGAATGTCCTGCCTGCCTGCTAGATACAACTGTATTGCCGTACACAGAACGGCAATACAATTGAATCTAATAGACTGGGAAGAGGTGAAGGACCTGTGGTGACATCACAGGTCATGTGATCAGCAAAACAGGCTGTGATAGGATGACCTGGATGATGTCATCATCATGTGACCAGTGCAGGATTGGACCGGAGTGAAGAGGAGAAGGAGCCTAATGCTGATGTCTGTATATGAGGACTGGAGAGGTAAGTGAAGGGAAAGGCAGAGCAATGCTGGGAGTTGTAGTTATTTAACTAGGATGTATGTTTGGGCTGAAGGGAGGGATGTTATTGACATGGAACTGTGTGCTTGAGGTGGCTGGGGGAGGGAGTGATGTTATTTACATGGGACTGTATGTTGAAAGTGGATGGTGGGGGGGAATGATATTTATGTACATGGGACTTAATGTTTAGGCTACGTTCACACTTGGGTTTGGGGATCCGCTTGTGAGATCCGTTTCAAGGCTCTCACAAGCAGCCCCAAATGCATCAGTTTAACCCCAAAGCATTCTGAATGGATGCGGATCCATTCAGAATGCATTCGTTCGGCTCCGTACGGCCCCCTGTTCCGCTTTGGAGGCGGACCCCATGGCCTTGCGGAGCCAAACGGATCCGTCCTGACTTACAATGTAAGTAAATGGGGACGGATCCCTTTGCATTGACACAAAATGGTGCAATTGTAAATGGATCCGTCCCCTATTGACTTTCAATGTAAGTCAGGACGGATCCGTATTGGGACTTAGAAATTCAAATCTAATACAAACGAATCGGTCCTGAACGGATGCATTCGTTTGTATTATCAGTGCGAAACGCAAGTGTGAAAGTAGCCTTAGGGGGTGATGTTTACATGGGATTGTGCGTTGGAGACGGCTGGGGAGGAGGTGATGTTATTTACATGGGACTGTATGGTGGAGGGAGGATTATAACTGCAGGGGGCACTGCAGATCCAGGGGACATTATAGGCGGTCTTATTACTACTGGGGGCTCTATAGGAGGGTCTTATAGATCCGCCTTTTATCTACTAAGCGCACTATGGGGGCCTTATTACTACTGAGGGGTCTGTAGGGAGCTTTATTACCACTGGGGGAACAATAGGGGGCCTTATTTCTACTGGGGACTCTGTGAGGGTATTATTAATATGGGAGGGCTCTTCTAATAATGGGGGCATTGTTGAGGAGCATTATCACGGTTGGGGCAGTGTTACTAATGAGGGCATTCTAGAAGGGAATTACTATTGGTGGGACTATGAGGAGCACTATTACTATGGGGGGCAGGAATGTTTCTTCAGGATAGTATTTGGGGGAATTGGGGGGGGCAGGGGCGTAACTAAAGGCTCATGGGCTCCGGTGCAAGAGTTCAGCTTGGGCCCCCCTTCCCTCAGTGCTTTGTGTGTCTTCTTATGCGGCACAAGTGTCTTTGGGCCCCTTCATGCTCCTGGGCCCGGTAGCGACTGCTACCTCTGCACCCCCTATAGCTACACCCCTGGGGGGGGGGGGGGGGGGGCACAGCAAGCAGCAGGATAACACTGTGGGGATTCCAGTTGGGGGATAATGATAGAATGTGAGGAAGCTAAGATGTCTGTGTGTCACACTCTGCAGAGACGAGGCGGCTGGGAGAAGTTGTCCAGATCGAGTGGAGAAGATGATGAGAGAGAAGATCTACAGAGAAGATGATGACAGAGAGGAGACGTCACCTGGAGGCCCTGGACGTGACAGGTAAGTGCTGCTGTATAGCAAGTACAGCAAAGTGCGGGGGGGGGATGCGGGATCCAGGGGGCCCAAGTAAATTCTTGCCCAGGGTCCAATCAATATTAAAGACGGCCCTGTGTACAATGAGGGCAATACTACTGTGAAGTGGCACAATTATTGACTTGTCCTGGGTGCCAAACACCTTAGACACGCCACTGCTAAGATGTACAGCAAAAACGAGAAGTGAACAGCCTCTAATGCTGTCTCACTCAAGGCACTGAGTCTAAACCTTGTCTTCACCCTTGATCCCTGCAACAGGGTTTGCAACCCCCGAGACATCCTTTGTAAGATGGTGGCTTAGAGGAAAGTGGCCAATCAAGGCAGGTCAGTAATAAGTAAACAATCAGTGGTGCTAGATCATCAGGAAAACTCGTAGTCCAGGAGAACATTGTCAGAGTGCATGAAAAAAAAACGCCAAAAGCAGAATTCAAGAAATTCACCAGGGTCGAACACAGAAGAACAAACAGAGCTGAGGAAACATCAACAAATCCTCTATATTGCCAAGATAGCCAAGCAATTACCTGCAGGTGGAGGGCACTTACAAGGCCCTGGTGATGTCATTAGACTACTACTCTTTGGCGTCCTAGATGCTAGCATTGCCTAGGCAACACAATACTAACACTACGCCTACATGCAGCATTATGGCCATGATAAGTTCAATGTTGAGTTGTCATAGACTCGCCCACTTTCTAAAAATATGATGCCTTTAACTTTGATATTATAGCTAAGCTGTAATGCCAGACACAGCCATGAACTGACAATGTTTGTGGAATAAGAAGAAACCCTCAGACAACCTTTTAACTAGTAACAATTTTTTGGAGATCATAACCTATTTTTTTTTAAAACTAGCAAACCACGCAGCCAAGCACTTCTGTGATCAAATGGTTAAGGGTCACATAGAATTGCATCATAGGACACATGTGCCCCCAAGGCACAACTTGTACGCCCATGATCTAAAATAATAATATATGTTTATAAAAGTTAATAGAACATTCAGAGTAATAAGGAGTGATCTGCTCCATTGGTGCAAAAATATATATATATAAATATATATACAATGTACTACCGTGAATTACTATGATGTTTTCTTCTTCTGTCACTTATAACATTACAAAGGGTAAAAAACAAACAAACTGCATTTTATATATTTTCCATACAGTTTTACCCCTCATTCTAAAGTGTACTCAGATCAGGAGCAGACTGGCCACTGGCCCTACAGGTTAATTTCCTGATGGACCATTTCCCCATCAGCCACCCAAGTCCTCCTCACTGCTCCTGGCAGTGTACATAATGTTGATAGTTGGATTCCAGGTCACCTGAATAGTAATCATTAATCTCCAGTGCACGGAGCAAGCCAGGTAAGACCTTTGGTAATGGAGAAAATAAAAGTAGTTCCAGCACTTAAATTTTGTTGTGTTGCCTTCTTCTTTATTAGGGTGACCAATTTACAACATATAGAAAAATCCAAATACTCCAACACCAGTTAACGCGTTTCGGACGAACCGTCCTTAGTAGAGTTGAGCTGACACCTGGATGTTCTAGTTCTACGGGTTCGGCCAAACTTCACAAAAAAGTTCATGTTTGGGACCCGAACTTGACCTGAACTTGACTCCGAACCCCATTGAAGTCACCATTGGGGACCTGAACTTTTGAGCACTAAAATGGCTCTAAAGATTTCATGGAAAGGGCTAGAGAGCTGCAAATGCCAGCAAAATGTGGCTACGAGCATGGCAAGTGCTCTGCAAACAAATTTGGATAGGGAAATGACTTAAAATAACATAAAATACATAAAAATACAAAAATAGAATCTTGATCTAGGAGGACGAGGTCCATATGGAGTAGGAGGTTGAGGAGGCAGTGGATGTGGCGGTGTAGGTGGAAGCAGCGGTGGAGGAGGAGGAGGGTAGCCTACACTGGTTTTTGGTTTAAATTATTTTTTATTTTTTTTTAATTAGGGTACACCCAATACACTGGCTGCAGGGCAGGCCAGCACCTCCAAGGCATAAAGAGCAAGCTCAGGCCATGTGTCCAATTTGGCCTTGTGCTTCCACTGTGCCCCTGCTGTCAGGTGGGAATGCCACCAGCAGCACGTCTACCAGCGTGAGCTTGTACTTGCGCATCTTACGATCACGCTCCAGTGAGGGAGTTAAGGACGGTACGTTGTCCTTGTAATGGGGATCCAGCAGAGTAGCCACCCAGTAATCAGCAAAGTTAGAATGTGGGAAACTCGGCGGTCGTTGCGGAGACACTGCAGCATGTAATCGCTCATGTGTGCCAGGCTGCCCAGAGGCAACGAAAAGCTATCCTCTGTGGAAGGTGTATCGTCTGTGTCCTCTGTATCCCCCCAGCCACGCACCAGTGATGCCCATGAGCTGGTTTGGGTGCCCCCCTGCTGTGAACATGGTTCCTCCTCCTCAATCTCCTTATCCTCCACCTCATCATCCTCCAGAACTGTGCCCTGGCTGGACAATTGTGTACCTGGTGTTTGTGGGTGCAGGAACCCACCCTCGGAGCCACTTGTGAATGACTGGCTGGAAACCCTATGAAATTATCAATCTTCCTCCTCCTGTGCCACATCCTCTTCCATTATCGCCAGCAGCGTTTTTTCAAGGAAACATAGAAGTGGGATAGTAATGCTGAGAATGGCGTTATCGGCACTGGCCATGTTGGTGGAGTACTCTAAACAGCGCAACAAGGAACACAGGTCTCCCATGGAGGCCCAGTCATTGGTGGTGAAGTAGTGCTGTTCCGCAGAGCGACTCACCTGTGCGTGCTGCGGCTGAAATTCCACTATTGCCTGCTGCTGCTCGCACAGTCTGGCCAGCATGTGCAAGGTGGAGTTCCACCTTGTGGGCACATCGCATATGAGGCGGTGAGCGGGAAGGCCGAAGTTATGCTGCAGTGCTGACAGGCGAGCAGCAGCTGGGTGAGAACGCCGAAAGCACGCATAGACGGCCCGCACTGTCTGCAGCAGCTCTGACATATCTTTATAATTTTTAAGGAACCTCTGCACCACCATATTCAGCATATGCACATATGGATGTGCGTCAAACTGGCTAGTCCCAGAGCTGCTACGAGATTTCGCCCATTATCGCACACCACCAGGCCGGGCTTGAGGTTCACTGGCACCAACTACTCATCGGTCTGTTGTTCAAGGCCCGTCCACAGCTCCTGCGCGGTGTGGGGTTTGTCCCCCAAACAGATACGTTTTAAAACTGCCTGCTGTCATTTACCCCTGGTTGTGCTGAAGTTGGTGGTGAAGGTGTTATGCTGACCGGACGAGGAGCCGGTAGAGGATGAGGAAGCGGAGTATGAGGAGGAAGCAACAGGAGGCAAACTGAAGTGCCCTGCAATCCTCGGTGGTGGAAGGACATGCGCCAAACTGCTATCCGCCTCAGGCCCAGCTGCCACTGCATTTACCTAGTGTGCTGTTATGGAGATATAACGTCCCTGACCGTGCTTACTTGTCCACGTATCCGTAGTTAGGTAGACCTTGCCACAGATGGTGTTGCGCAGTGCACACCTGATTTTGTCCCCCACTTGGTTGTGCATGGAAGGGATGGCGCGCCTGGAAAAGTAGTGGCGGCTGGGGATGACGTACTGTGGGACAGCCACCACCATAAGGCTTTTTAAACTCTCTGTCTCCACCAGACGGAATGACACCATTTCAAAGGACAGTCATTTTAAAATGCTGGCATTCAGGGCCAGGGATCGCGGGTGGGTAGGGGGGTACTTCCTGTTCCGCTCCAGTGTTTGGGAGATGGAGAGCTGAACACTTCTGTAGGACATTCTGGACATGCTTTGTGACCCAGGTGGTGGTGTTGCTGGCAGATCCTCTGTTTGCGGGGTGGCAGGTGGCACTGTCACTCCAGAGATGGATGAAGAGGCCGAGACTGCAGCAGAAGAGGAAGCAGGAGGAGCCAGAGACCTTTCTTGGTTTTTGAGGTGTCTACTCCACTGTAGCTCGTGCTTTGCACTTAGATGCCTGGTCATGCAGGTTGTGCTCAGGTTGAGAACATTTATGCTTCGCTTCAGGATCTGATTGCACAGCGTGCAAACCACTCGTGTCTTGTCGTCAGCACATTGTCTGAAGAACTGCCACGCCAGGGAACTCCTTGGAGATGGCTTTGGTGTGCTCGGTCCCTTGCTGCAGTGGGAAGTAGCAGGCATATTGTCTAGGGGACGGCCGCTCCGCTTTTGCACCCTGCTTCCTCTTCTGCTGTGCTGGTGGCTCTGAGCGACCACCGCCTCTTCCTCCGAACTACACAGGTCACTTGCTTGACCTTGATTCCATGTGGGGTCAAGAACCCCATCGTCCTCCACATCATCTTCCACCCAGTCTTCACCCCTGGCCTCTTTGTCGGTCTGCACACTTTCGAAAGCCACAGCAGTTGGCACCTGTGTTTCGTCATCATCCGAGACGTGCTGCGGTGATCCTCCAATGTACTCATCTTGAAACATAAGTGGTTGGGCATCTCTTCCACTTCTAGTGCATGGCCCTGGGAAAGCCTGCTAGCAGAGTCATCAAAAAGCAGTAGAGATTGCTGCATGACTTGGGGCTCAGACTGCTTGGCTGATTTGCAAGGGGGTGAGGTGAAAGACTGATGGACATCGGCTGCAGGTGCCAACTCTGATCTTTCAGCAGGAGACTGGGTAGGAGACAATGTAAAGGAACTGGTGGCACTGTCAGCAACCCAATCTACTATCGCATGGACTTGTTCTGGCCTCACCATTCGTAGAGATGCCTTAGGCCCGACCAAATACCGCTGAAGGTTCTGTCGCCTACTTGCACCTGAGGAAGGTGTTTCACTTGTGCGTGTAGCTGTCACAGATCGACCACGTCCTCTCCCTGCAACAGGAGCTCCACCAGTAGCACCACGACCGGGGCCACGTCCCTTATTTGACGCTCTCCTCATATTTCTCAAATTTAGGATCTTCCCTAAAATGGGTGTTTTTTTTAATAACAGAATAGAACAACAGTATCTAACGCGTGTATCTCACACTGACAGATGCAGCTAAGGCCGCAAATTTAGTATTTAGCCCAAAATGGGTATATTTTTAATAACAGAATAGAACACCAGTATCTAACACTTGTATTTCACACTGAAAGATGAAACAAGGGCTGTAAAATGTAGTATTTGGCCCAAAATGGGTGTTTATTTAATAACAGAATAGAACTCCAGTATCTAAAGCTTGTATTTCACACTGAAAGAGGAAACAAGTGCTGTAAAATGTAGTATTTGGCCCAAAATGGGTGTTTTTTAAAAAACAGAATAGAACACCACTATCTAACGGGTGTATCTCACACTGATAGGTGCAACCAAGGCCGCAAATTTTGTATTTGGCCCAAAATGGGTGTTTTTTTTAATAACAGAATAGAACATCACTATCTAATGCGTGTATCTCACACTGATAGAAGCAGCCAAGGCCGCAAATTTAGTATTTGGCCCAAAATGGGTGTTTTTTTAATAACAGAATAGAACACCACTATGTAACGCGTGTATTTCACACTGACACATGCAGCCAAGGCCGCAAATTTTGTATTTGGCCCAAAATGGGTGTTTTTTTTATAACAGAATAGAACAGCTGTATCTAAGGCGTGTATCTCACACTGACAGATGCAGCCAATGCCGTAATTTTAGTATTTGGCCCAAAATGGGCGTTTTTTTAATAACAGAATAGAACACCACTATCTAACGCGTGTATCTCACACTGACAGATGCAGCTAAGGCTGCAAAATTCTATATTTTGCCCAAAATTTGTGTTTTTTTAAACCCAGAATATTATTGCTGTATTTCAAGCTTGTATTTAACAATGACAGATGCAGCAAACGCCGCAAAATTAGGATTTTGCCCTAAATTGGTGTTTTTTTAATAACAGAATATGACAGCAGTATATAACGCTTGAATTTCACACTGACAGATGCAGCAAGGGCTGTAAAATTTAGTATTTTGCCCAAAAAGGGTGTTTTTTAAAACCCAGAAAATTATTGTTGTATTTCTAGCTTAAATTGCACACTGACTAATGCTGCATAATGCTGCATGGAGGGTATTGCCAAAAATGGGTGTTTTTTTAACCACTTCAGCCCCCAGTGCTTAAACACCCTGAAAGACCAGGCCACTTTTTACACTTCTGACCTACACTACTTTCACCATTTATTGCTCGGTCATGCAACTTACCACCCAAATGAATTTTACCTCCTTTTCTTCTCACTAATAGAGCTTTCATTTGGTGGTATTTCATTGCTGCTGACATTTTCACTTTTTTTGTTATTAATCGAAATTTAACGATTTTTTTGCAAAAAAATGACATTTTTCACTTTCAGTTGTAAAATTTTGCAAAAAAAACTACATCCATATATAAATTTTGCTCTAAATTTATTGTTCTACATGTCTTTGATAAAAAAAAAATGTTTGGGTAAAAAAAAAATGGTTTGGGTAAAAGTTATAGCGTTTACAAACTATGGTACAAAAATGTGAATTTCCGCTTTTTGAAGCAGCTCTGACTTTCTGAGCACCTGTCATGTTTCCTGAGGTTCTACAATGGCCAGACAGTACAAACACCCCACAAATGACCCCATTTCGGAAAGTACACACCCTAAGGTATTCGCTGATGGGCATAGTGAGTTCATAGAACTTTTTATTTTTTGTCACAAGTTAGCGGAAAATGATGATTTTTTTTTTCTTACAAAGTCTCATATTCCACTAACTTGTGACAAAAAATAAAAAGTTCTATGAACTCACTATGCCCATCAGCGAATACCTTGGGGTCTCTTCTTTCCAAAATGGGGTCACTTGTGGGGTAGTTATACTGCCCTGGCATTCTAGGGGCCCAAATGTGTGGTAAGGAGTTTGAAATCAAATTCTGTAAAAAATGACCTGTGAAATCCGAAAGGTGCTCTTTGGAATATGGGCCCCTTTGCCCACCTAGGCTGCAAAAAAGTGTCACACATCTGGTATCTCTGTATTCAGGAGAAGTTGAGGAATGTGTTTTGGGGTGTCTTTTTACATATACCCATGCTGGGTGAGATAAATATCTTGGTCAAATGCCAACTTTGTATAAAAAAATGGGAAAAGTTGTCTTTTGCCAAGATATTTCTCTCACCCAGCATGGGTATATGTAAAATGACACCCCAAAACACATTCCCCAACTTCTCCTGAGTACGGAGATACCAGATGTGTGACACTTTTTTGCAGCCTAGGTGGGCAAAGGGGCCCATATTCCAAAGAGCACCTTTCGGATTTCACAGGTCATTTTTTACAGAATTTGATTTCAAACTCCTTACCACACATTTGGGCCCCTAGAATGCCAGGGCAGTATAACTACCCCACAAGTGACCCCATTTTGGAAAGAAGACACCCCAAGGTATTCCGTGAGGGGCATGGAAAGTTCCTAGAATTTTTTATTTTTTGTCACAAGTTAGTGGAAAATGATGATTTTTTTTTTTTTTTCATACAAAGTCTCATATTCCACTAACTTGTGACAAAAAATAAAAACTTCCATGAACTCACTATGCTCATCAGCGAATACCTTGGGGTCTCTTCTTTCCAAAATGGGGTCACTTGTGGGGTAGTTATACTGCCCTGGCATTCTAGGGGCCCAAATGTGTGGTAAGGAGTTTGAAATCAAATTCTGTAAAAAATGACCTGTGAAATCCGAAAGGTGCTCTTTGGAATATGGGCCCCTTTGCCCACCTAGGCTGCAAAAAAGTGTCACACATCTGGTATCTCTGTATTCAGGAGAAGTTGAGGAATGTGTTTTGGGGTGTCTTTTTACATATACCCATGCTGGGTGAGATAAATATCTTGGTCAAATGCCAACTTTGTATAAAAAAATGGGAAAAGTTGTCTTTTGCCAAGATATTTCTCTCACCCAGCATGGGTATATGTAAAATGACACCCCAAAACACATTCCCCAACTTCTCCTGAGTACGGAGATACCAGATGTGTGACACTTTTTTGCAGCCTAGGTGGGCAAAGGGGCCCATATTCCAAAGAGCACCTTTCGGATTTCACAGGTCATTTTTTACAGAATTTGATTTCAAACTCCTTACCACACATTTGGGCCCCTAGAATGCCAGGGCAGTATAACTACCCCACAAGTGACCCCATTTTGGAAAGAAGAGACCCCAAGGTATTCGCTGATGGGCATAGTGAGTTCATGGAAGTTTTTATTTTTTGTCACAAGTTAGTGGAATATGAGACTTTGTATGAAAAAAAAAAAAAATCAGCATTTTCCACTAACTTGTGACAAAAAATAAAAAATTCTAGGAACTCGCCATGCCCCTCACGGAATACCTTGGGGTGTCTTCTTTCCAAAATGGGGTCACTTGTGGGGTAGTTATACTGCCCTGGCATTTTCCAGGGGCCCTAATGTGTGGTAAGTAGGTAAATGACCTGTGAAATCCTAAAGGTGCTCTTTGGAATATGGGCCCCTTTGCCCACCTAGGCTGCAAAAAAGTGTCACACATGTGGCATCGCCATATTCAGAAGAAGTTGGGGAATGTGTTTTGGGGTGTCATTTTACATATACCCTTGCTGGGTGAGAGAAATATCTTGGCAAAAGACAACTTTTCCCATTTTTTTATACAAAGTTGGCATTTGACCAAGATATTTCTCTCACCCAGCATGGGTATATGTAAAATGACACCCCAAAACACATTCCCCAACTTCTCCTGAGTACGGCGATACCAGATGTGTGACACTTTTTTGCAGCCTAGATGCGCAAAGGTGCCCAAATTCCTTTTAGGAGGGCATTTTTAGACATTTGGATACCAGACTTCTTCTCACGCTTTGGGGCCCCTAGAATGCCAGGGCAGTATAAATACCCCACATGTGACCCCATTTTGGAAAGAAGACACCCCAAGGTATTCAATGAGGGGCATGGCGAGTTCATAGAAATTTTTTTTTTTTGGCACAAGTTAGCGGAAATTTATATTTTTTAATTTTTTTCTCACAAAGTCTCCCGTTCCGCTAACTTGGGACAAAAATTTCAATCTTTCATGGACTCAATATGCCCCTCACGGAATACCTGGGGGTGTCTTCTTTCCGAAATGGGGTCACATGTGGGGTATTTATACTGCCCTGGCATTCTAGGGGCCCTAAAGCGTGAGAAGAAGTCTGGAATATAAATGTCAAAAATTTTTTACGCATTTGGATTCCGTGAGGGGTATGGTGAGTTCATGTGAGATTTTATTTTTTGACACAAGTTAGTGGAATATGAGACTTTGTAAGAAAAAATAATAATAATTCCGCTAACTTGGGCCAAAAAAATGTCTGAATGGAGCCTTACAGAGGGTGATCAATGACAGGGGGGGTGATCAATGACAGGGGGGTGATCAATGACAGGGGGGTGATCAATGACAGGGGGGTGATCAGGGAGTCTATATGGGGTGATAACCACAGTCATTGATCACGCCCGTGTAAGGCTTCATTCAGACGTCCGTATGCGTTTTGCGGATCCGATCCATCTATCAGTGCATCCGTAAAAATCATGCGGACATCTGAATGGAGCTTTACGGGGGGTAATCAATGACAGGGGGGGTGATCAATGACAGGGGGGTGATCAGGGAGTCTATATGGGGTGATAACCACAGTCATTGATCATGCCCCTGTAAGGCTTCATTCAGACGTCCGGATGCGTTTTGCGGATCCGATCCATCTATCAGTGCATCCGTAAAAATCATGCGGACATCTGAATGGAGCTTTACAGGGGGGTAATCAATGACAGGGGGGTGATCAGGGAGTCTATATGGGGTGATAACCACAGTCATTGATCATGCCCCTGTAAGGCTTCATTCAGACGTCCGGATGCGTTTTGCGGATCCGATCCATCTATCAGTGCATCCGTAAAAATCATGCGGACATCTGAATGGAGCTTTACCGGGGGGTAATCAATGACAGGGGGGTGATCAGGGAGTCTATATGGGGTGATAACCACAGTCATTGATCATGCCCCTGTAAGGCTTCATTCAGACGTCCGGATGCGTTTTGCGGATCCGATCCATCTATCAGTGGATCCGTAAAAATCATGCGGACATCTGAATGGAGCTTTACAGGGGGGTAATCAATGACAGGGGGGTAATCAATGACAGGGGGGTGATCAGGGAGTCTATATGGGGTGATAACCACAGTCATTGATCATGCCCCTGTAAGGCTTCATTCAGACGTCCGGATGCGTTTTGCGGATCCTATCCATCTATCAGTGGATCCGTAAAAATCATGCGTACGTCTGAATGGAGCTTTACAGGGGGGTAATCAATGACAGGGGGGTGATCAGGGAGTCTATATGGGGTGATAACCACAGTCATTGATCACGCCCCTGTAAGGCTTCATTCAGACGTCCGGATGTGTTTTGCGGATCCGATCCATCTATCAGTGCATCCGTAAAAATCATGCGGACATCTGAATGGAGCTTTACAGGGGGTTGATCAATGACAGGGGGGTAATCAATGACAGGGGGGTAATCAATGACAGGGGGGGATCAGGGAGTCTATATGGGGTGATCAGGGGCTAATAAGGGGTTAATAAGTGACGGGGGGGGTGTAGTGTAGTGTAGTGGTGCTTGGTGCTACTTTACTGAGCTACCTGTGTCCTCTGGTGGTCGATCCAAACAAAGGGGACCACCAGAGGACCAGGTAGCAGGTATATTAGACGCTGTTATCAAAACAGCGTCTAATATACCTGTTAGGGGTTAAAAAAAACACATCTCCAGCCTGCCAGCGAACGATCGCCGCTGGCAGGCTGGAGATCAACTCTCTTACCTTCCGTTCCTGTGAGCGCGCGCGCCTGTGTGCGCGCGTTCACAGGAAATCTCGGCCATCGCGAGATGACGCATATATGCGTGACTCTGCGCAGGGCTGCCACCTCCGGAACGCGATCCTGCGTTAGGCGGTCCGGAGGTGGTTAAAACCCATAAAATTATTGAAGTATTTCAAGCTTATATTTAGCAATAGAGGAATGTATATAGTACAGTGGCTCAAAACCTCCTGTATCACCTGGATGCGGTGCACAACCCTTGTATTTAACAATGACAGATGCAGCAAACGCTGCAAAATTATGATTTTGTCCTAAATCTGTGTTTTTTTTAAGAACAGAATATGACAGCAGTATATAACGTTTGAATTTCACACTGACAGATGCAGCAAGGGCTGTAAAATTTAGTATTTTGCAACAAAAAGGGTGTCTTTTAAAACCCAAAAAATTATTGCTGTATTTCAAGCTTAAATTGCACACTGACTAATGTGGCATAGGTCCCAGATGGAGGGTATTGGCAAAATTGGGTGTTTTTTAAAACCCAGAAAATGATTGAAGTATTTCAAGCTTTAATTGCACACTGACAAATGCTGCAAAGGCCACAGATGGAGGGTCTTGCCAAAAATGGGTGATTTTTTTCAACCCAGAATATAATTTCAGTATTTCAAGCTTCTATTTGACTGTCACAAAAGCACATATGCAGTGCTGGTGCACAGAACTTGCATAAAATGGCCGCCGCCGCCCACCTAACAGACGAATAAAAGTTATTCTTCTGTGTCACTGGGCTCAGGGAAGGGTAAAAAGATTGTGCACTGCACCCACAAAACAAAATCTATGTAGAGTTAACAAGCACTTCAGATTAAAGATTCTTTCCTATTCTCTCTCTCACAGCAGCAGCATCCTCTCCCTACACTAATCAGAGCAGAGTGACGTGCAGCGCTACGTGACTCCAGCTTATATAGAGGCTGGGTCACATGCTGCACTGGCCAATCACAGCCATGCCATTAGTAGGCATGGCTGTGATGGCTTCTAAGGGCACACGAGTTAAACGCTTGTTGATTGGCTGCTCTGCAGCCTTTCAAAAAGCGCCTTTAACTCGCCGAACACCGAAGCCTAACTTTTACTGAAGTTCGCTCAACCCTAGTCATAACTAATAAAAATTGCCTAACTCAAAGATATATATAGGTGGTGTTACTTCCTCTAACCTAATCAAGGGAGGAGAGAAACAGGGTGGAGAGCCATCTGTTTAATTGAGGAAGGCATTGTTTATTTCACCTCGTGACATACATACAAAATACATATATATTTAATATTTAAAATCATGTATGCTATGGAAACCACTCTGCGCACATTGTTGCTCACATAATAATTGTATTGTGTGGAATTTATGTGATAATAAATAACCACAACGCATGCAACAAAATCGCAAGGTGTGAACATAGAAAGGTAAAATTATTCTTTCTATACAACATATTGAAATGCAATATGAGGCGTATGGTAACTGCAAAAATACAAAGACAGACAGGAAAGAAAAAATCCACTAGTAAAAATACATTAGTTCTTTTCTGAGATTTAAACCCGATGGATATCGGGTATTTAGTCTAAAAATCCAATAAGCTTCTCTCAATAGGATCACTTTTTTAATGTCTCCGCCGCAAGGGGGGGTTGTCACCTTTTCAATTGCTTAGCTTTTTCAATTGTAGCTTTTTTAATGATCGCCCATGTTGTTTAATGAAGTGTCTAGCTGCATTTGAAATACCCGTGCAAGAGGGGTTGGATACATAGTTCAAATGTTCAAGAATTCTGGTTTTAAATTTTCTTGAGGTACTACCCACATATAGAGGGGCGATGTGTCTGCCATACCCTCATTTTTGCCCTTTGTTAGTTCTTTTGATAGGACCGAAATAAATTTTTTGGACATAAAAAATCTGAATCCGATAGTTAAGTACCTGGCCAACAGCCACAGGTGCCCCTGTAAATTCAAGTGTGTCACTGTCCTCTTGACAATGATACAATTGAATTCTGCAGTAGGGCACAAGAGCCCATGGCTCCCTGCACTGCTGTTCACCCTTAGACCCCACAGGCCACTATATGAGGTGGTGTACAAATGTTGCAGGAATGCAGGTGTCTCAGGATGCAGGGTGGAAGAGGCCTGACTCTGCTTCTGAAATAGTGGCTTGGAACAGGCCATTACTAGTGGCAGTCCAGCCAGTATGCTGATGGTAGGTTTGGTTTAGTGCCATGGCCTGCATCTTAAGCCCCCCCCCCCCCGCTCCATATGTTAATTAGAAACAACTGGAAGAGGAGGAGGACAGAATGTAGCAGTTGGTGCTGGCCACTACATAAGGGCAGGTTCTGGTGAGGTATTTTGTGCTGCACTGAGGTACTTGGTTCTGCCGAGATGGTATTTTCTGTTGCACTCTAGTATTGCTGACCCTGCTTACTTGTGTAGGCCTTGCCTACTTAGGTTAGCTTGCCTTCTGTTGATTTAGACCCAACCACAACATGGAGGCCACTTTTATTTATTTTTTTGTCCAAAGCCACTTAGAGTTCCTAGTCTACTTTCGTCTCATAGAAGTCAACATTTGGCTGGGAGGGTCCCTGACTAATCAGCTGTGTTTAGGAGCCACTGGTGCCTGAAAGCATACACTAGATGGTGCCAGAGGCAGTAATGTGTGGTTTCCAGCAAAGGTGTATTGCAGCTTTGTTCCCATGAATGTCGACATGACCACTACACCATGGACAGAGGCTTCTGCTTCGGGTATTCGTCCACAAAATAGTTTGTGGCATCTTTGTCTGCCCAAAACAACTGTGGCATGTCAGACCACTGCCAATGTGATATTGATGATCCTGAGAGTAGGTCATCAATGTCTAAGCTCCAGAAAGCACCTTTAAAATACATTCTTCAGACTGTCTACTCAGTCATGGAGAACTGAACTGTCATTTTTCAGGTACCGTAGTTCCATTCACAATATCTAAGGATGTGTCCCCCAGAGGACTTTGTGGTGCATTGCATTTTCTCTTAGCTGTAAGACACTGCTTTGACTCCAAGCATCTTTGCAGTAGGACAATATCATGATACATCTTCATGTAACTCCAAATCACACCCTGCAAACAGCTTTGTGAAGTTGTCACAAAATGTTTCAGTAATGTAAAACAAATGTGCAAAGTTGTAAGAAAAGGGAAGAAAGGTGAGTTTGTCCTGAAAGACATCATCACCTGTTTTACTCCAAACATTGAATAGATGTACAAGTTTCGTCCATTGATGATGGGTTAAAGTATACAAAGCAGTGAATTGTAGTCTCTAAACTGTTTAAATAGGAAACTGGTACTGCCCTCTAGTGGGTGAATGGCTGCACTACACAAATGAACAGCATTACATTTGGGTTCTAGACACTACACAACTTTGTCCTAAATATCTACTATTCTTGGTGTACAAAGCCAAGTTTCTAAATATATGATTAATGGAATAATGCTCTCAATGCGTATCCTAAACTAACAGTCTACAAATAACTCCCGTATCAATGGGATACTGTATGCAATGCAAAAAAGATATCATGGTGTGCTTGTGTGTCATGTATCTTTTAAAGAGGTTGCTTGATTTGGATAGAAAATAGAGAGGGGTCTCCAATCTCCATGCTTTGGGACACAAGATCAGCAGCTATCACAAGGCAAACCATATGTAATACAAAATTTCTCATGTGTCCAGCATGGATGCTCCCTTTAGAGCTATGAACCATGCTGGATACAACTTGTAACTTTAGATAATAAATTGGGTCCCAATTAGCTCAATGTACCCTATGAGGGCCAACGTTGGCATCAGTCTCCGACCCATGGTTCTTCGACTGTTGCAAAACTACAACTGCCAACATGCTTATGGGGCTGAAGACTGCTGTAAAGAATCACATTTGCAGACTGCAGAAATAATTTGTTTCTGTGCCCCTCTCGGCAGACCCTTATATTTCGTAGTAGACACTTGGCGGCATTTGTTTTAAGTTTGAGTCAATGCAATGTATATCATTTCCAGCTCTTCAATGGGCTTTATCATTTGGTGGCAGCTAATCAAGGAAAAGAATAGCATTTTTATAAATAGCATGCCTTTTCGTTTTTCTGTCTTCCCAGAGCCATAACTTTTTTAGTTTTCCATTCACATAGCAGTATGAGGACTTGTTATTTGTGAGACAAGCTGCACTTTCTAATAGCATCATTTAATATTGCATAAAATGTAGTGGGAAGCTGGAAAAAAATTCCAAATGGGGTGGAATTGGAAAAAAAATGCAATTTTACAGGTTTTATGGGTTTCATTTTTACGGAGTCCCTTGTGTGGTAAAACTGACCCATTACGTTCATTCTCCAGTTCAGTACGATTACAGCGATACCACATTTATATTGTTTTGATTGTGTTTTAATTTTTTACTTTAAAAAATGTAAACTTTGAGGAAAACAGATTTTTGCTTTCCTTCACCATATTCTGACCCTTATAAGATTTTTATATTTATAACTATGGAGTTGTGTGAGGATTTCTTGTGGGGCATTCTTACTTTTTATTGATAAAATTTTGGGGTGTGCATGTGCATTACCCAAGAGTAGGGGGTATCTACAAATTGTTTGTCATTTATTGTATTGTATTGTTATGCAATGTATACCCAGCATAGCATGGTATGTAGAGATGAGCGAATTTATCAAAAATTCGATTCAGCCGGTTCGCCAAATTTTCTGAAAAAATGTGCGAACATATTTGCGACGATTTATGACAAAAAACTGCTATTTCTTGGCTGCAGAGAGCCTTTATATGGGTGTAGAACACTGTGCCTTGCAGTAACACGTATAGGGAATCTGCTGTGGTAGTGACATAATACTGTGAGTCAGTATGACATGTAGATGACAGGAGTCGCTCTTAAAAAACTGCACACTTCACTTATTTGGGCAGTCATGGGGCCAAAACTGACCAAATAACACAAGTATGAACTCAGCCTTACAGGTCGATGTTAGCGTTAAGAAGAATCGCACTCCTTTTACACCGTCATCAGCTGATTCCACATAGATGATTACAGAACCTGTTCTATTAAACACTTATACAAGTAGAGCCCCCCGACAAAGTGGAGAGGAAGTCAGCAGTAAGTTTGTGTTGAAGTCTGATTAATTTGCCCTTCCTCTGATCCGTCAGAACAATAAACCACAAAAAATGGATCCTGTCTGTGGAGCATCCGCCTTCACTCGGTCAGCATTTGCTCAGTAATCCTTCAGTATTGGTAATTCCAAAAAAACAGGAGTGGATCTAAAACAGAAATGACACGCAAAGGTAATATTTGCAGGTCTTCTGTGTTTTGTACCTACTCCTGCTTTTGGCTACCAAATCATAAGCCAATTCTGATGCGACCATACAGGCGTTACAGCTTCTACACAGACAGGATCCGTTGTGCGTCTCATTTTTCCTCTCTTCTGACCAATCAGAGGAAAGGTCAAATAAATGGTGATTTCAAGAAGGCCAAAGAAGGACAATAGCGGCCCCATCATAGAGTGGGGAGGGTGGTAACAGCATGAGAAGTCCACAGAGTGGCCCTATGACATATTGGTGAGGTGGAAGAAGCATGAGGACACCACCAAGTGGCACAATGACATGGTCTGGAGGTGGCGGCAGCATCAGGAGGCCACAGAGTGGCACAATGACAAAGTGTGGAGGTGACAGCAGCAGTAGGATTAGGCCACAGAATGGCACGGTGACATAGTGTGGAAATGGCAGCAATAGCAGCAGCATGATACCACAGAGTGGCAAGGTGACATAGTGTGGAGATGGCAGCAACAGCAGCATGATACCACAGAGTGGCAAGGTGACATAATGTGCACATGGCAGCATCAGGAGGCCACAAAGTGGCACATTGACATATTGTGGAGATGGCATCAGGTGGACACAGAGTGGTATGGTGACATAGTGTGGACATGGCAGCAACAGCAGCAGCAGCATGATACCACAGAGTGGCACAGTGACATAGTGTGGAGATGGATGATTTAATCTGATGCATCAGGCATTGGGTAGGTGGAAATCCTGGCTGATCCACGCCTGATTCATCTTGACAAAAGTAAGTCTCTACACATTTTAGGTGGAAAGGCGAGTTCTTCTTGGGGTAACTATTGCCCCCGCCGCACTAAACACCCGCTCTGATTCCACACTACTGGCCGGACAGGACAGCTTTTCCAGGGCAAACTCGGCCAGTTGCGGCCACAAAGCCATTTGGCTGCCCAGTAGTCCAGCAGATCTTCTATGACGGCTGGCAGGATGCAGTCAAAGTATGCCACCACCTGCTGGTTCAGGTCCTGCTCGAGGTCTACCTGCTGCTGGTGACTGGTTTCTTCACTATGTGAGTGAAGAAAGCTGCTCATCAGCTACTCTAGATTCAAGCTGCTGGTGCTGCTGTCACTTGCGATGAAGTCAAAGATCCAGTCAACCAAACAAGAACCACTGAGTTGCTGGTCAAGACACTACCGCTAGCTGATATGTGGACCTGAGGCCTCGGGAAGAAACCCCTGCTGCCACGCCCCCTTACTCTGCTGCGACCGGTGCCAGAATAATTTACGCCTCTGACACTCCCCTGTGCAGGGCCTGGCACTTCTCTGTCTGACATACTTTTAGCTGAACTAAATAAATTAAAAGCAAATTAAAACACCCCTAAAAGCGCCAAATACATTTTATCTTTTTTTTACTGAGATAGGCAACTAAAGGATTTGAAATTGTCAATAAAGCAATTTTAGCTTAAATAACAGCAAAAGTGAACTGCGTATATATTTCTCGCATTGGACTAAAATAGGCCCCTAAACAATTTCTAAGTAACTAACAGAACAAGTGAACAGCGAATATTTTTCTCTCTTTTTCTGGAAATATGACAATAAACGCTTTTAGCGCAAATAACATCAAATGTGAACTGCATCTATTTTTCTTGTATTGTAGTGAAATATGACAATAAAAGCTTTTAGGGCAAATAACAGCTAATATGAACTTAGTCTATTTTTCTCTTTTTCTCTAGAAATATGGCAATACACACTTTTAACACAAATAACATCAAATGTGAACTGCGTCTATTTTTCTCGTATATGACAAGAAACGCTTTGAGCGCAAATAACACCAAATATGAACTAAGTCTATTTTTCTCTTTTTCTCTAGTAATATGGCAATAAACGCTTTTAGCGCAAATTACACAAAATGTGACCTGCGTCTATTTTTCTCGTATTGTAGTGAAATACGACAAGAAACTCTTTTAGCGCAAATAACAGCAAATATGAACTTGGTCTATTTTTCTCTAGAAATATGGCAATAAACGCTTTTAGCACAAATAACAACAAAAGTGACCTGCGTAAATATTTCTAAATGATGTCAGCGCAGTTAACAGCAAAAGTGACCTGCGTATATATTTATCTTTTTCCACAGATAAAAGCCACTAAAGGCTTTTCAACATAGCACTTGCACTCCAATAACTAATTGATGGAATGACAGAGCTGTATTATGAGACTATCTGGATCCCCAAGTAAAGTTTCTCTGCACTTGTAAATCGCTTTTTTCCACAATGAGGATTTTTCTATGACTCTCCCTAGCATCTTCCCACGTCTCTCCCTGCCTGTGAAATGATTCCTCTCACTATCCTTTCCCTGCACTAGTAAATCGCTTCTATCCCTTTTTTTTAACAATTAGTTTTTCTTTCACTCTCCCTAGCGCCTGCATACACGTCTGTCCCTGAACAAAGTATGATAGTGAATGGCAGACTCTAAGATGGCCGCCGTATTTATAGGGCTGCAACATCACCTGGCTGGCTGCTGATTGGCTGCATGCATGGCATTATGGGTCATCCCGCCTTCCCAGAGTTCCTTGCCCCATGTCCTCACACGTGTAGCCGTCATTTTATCCGCCATTGTAGCCGGCTAGCCGCCATGTTAGAAAAAATTGCAAATCGTTTCAGCAAAGCGCGAGGAAATTCACATTTGTTCAGAATAAAAATTTTCCTGAAATTCAGAACGAATTTGACTTCATTAGCTTTGATTCGCTCATCTCATGGTATGGATGACCCAGCCAGGGTTAACATTCCTGGCTTAGCCCTTGTAGGAGGTTAGGAGTAGAGTGGCCCCACCCCTAACCTTATGAGAGTCTAGAGTTGAGTTCTAAGAGAGAGGAGGCAAAGTCCATGCTCTCCCTATTCTTAGGCCCACAAAGCTAGAGACTCAACAATCTCTGCATGATCTACACGAAGAGAAAGACAGGGGAGAGAACTGGAGAATCTAGAATCTGCATGGCTGAGCATTAGAGTCAGTAAGGTAACCTGCTACTAAAAGCTGCTAAGACTTTACTGCTTTGAGGGATACTATTAAGACTCTTAAACTTTGACATGTCCTGGCCAGACGATCCTTCAAAAAATCCTGTATCCCACAGTAGACACTACAGCCATTATTGCACCAGTACAATTGTCCACCCAAGGTTCTGTTGGAAGAGACTTTAGCAAGGTAGAGAGGAAAGAGGGCTATAATTCCCTTGCCTAAATCCTTACATCGTTATCTAGGAAGAATTGCACTGTGTACAGTTGGAACTGTGTCTGCTATAATTGGATGTACTACAACTCCTATTTTGCAATTGAGTTAAGGGAGACGTTTATTCGGCTACATCTCACCTGGTTACTTACCATATGCCGACCATTGCACTGTACCTACTCTAAAAAATACAGTAAATAGACAAATAGATAGAAAGATAGATAGATAGATAGATAGATGGATGGATATATATAAGATAGATAGATCGATATGAGAGAGAGAGATATAGATAAAAGACAGAAGAAAACATAGCGATGAGATCTGAAAGATTATCATAGTACATTAGAATTGTTACCTCACTGTTACCGTAGGTTTCTATTTTTTCCTTCATCATCATCAATCTTTTTTCAGACAGGCCATTTCTCCCATTCCCCGGATTGTACATTAGATGCGATTATCCACTGTTGTTATCTGTTCTTTCTGTGCTTCTATTTTTTACGCATATTGATCTTTTTGCTCTAGTACATTGCCTTCATTTTCCGCTTTCATAATCATACCATTTTATTATCTTGTTGATAATAGTGCATTTTGCTCTGATGGCACTAATTGGATGAGACATTAAACCTCATATTTCCCATCATTTCAAACACGTTATTATGACTGTAGTTTAGCATTAGTCTTTATTAGTGTTGATCGAGCAAAAAAGTTCTTGGGTGCTCGAGTAGAACACTTTGGGATACTCGGGTGCTCTACAGAGCACCCGAGCATAATGGAAGTCAATGGGAGAACCCGAGCATTAAACCAGGCACCCCCTGCTCTGAAGAGGAGAGGGTGTCTGGTTCACAGGAAAAGGTCAGAAATTGAAGGAAACACCACCGAAATGGTTCAGGAACAGCATGGGGAGGATGTCTCGATGCATCTTGGACTCACAGGTTGCTGCTGGGAACGATGTTGTCCGAGTAGTACGCCACTTTTACAGACTGACAATAATACGCACAAAACTGAAGATAAAATCGATTTTAAAGGAAAAATTGTTAGGAAACATTCTTTCCTGTATATTTACTTGTATAAAAAGTGCAAGTGCTGCCAAAAGTTACAAGGAAGAGGCACTCCGATACAACCTGTATATCACATAAAGGAGGGCCTCATTTCAATTGTGATACAATTGTTCAGGTAGTAGGACTCCTACACTCATAAAGCCTATGCACTAAGTGAAAGGGCTGCCAAAAATTACAAGGAACCGACACTCCAATACACCCTTTATTACACATAAAGGAGGGCATCATACACACCCTTGAAAAATTATGACTGATGGCCTGCTGGTGACCCTCTAAAACATTAGGAGCCAGGGGTCTGCTGGTGACCCTCTAGACATTAAGTGCGAGGGCCTGCTGCTGATCTGACCATCTAAAACATTAGTGGTGAGGGTCTGCTGCTGAGCTCACCCTCTATAACATTGGGGTGAGGGTCTGCTTGTCACGGCTGAGGATGGGGGAAACCCTCAGCCGTGCGATGCTAGCAGATGTTTGGTCACTGCTCGACCAGGACGACAGAATTAGGGAGCAGGTCACCTCCTACAGCGTCCCTAACTCTGACTCCTAGCTGTATGAGCTGACCCTGATGGTAGGAGGGCTCATACTCCGGAACCTTGGAGTCCCTACTAGCCCTCAGGGTAGCCCTAAACTAGGAGCAGGGTAAGACGACCTGTTCCTCCTGGATGTGGAGGAACAGGGGTCTCACTGGCCAAGCTGCAAGGAAGGGGAAACACATACAGACATATGGATATGGCAGGTGAACAACACTAGTTCCAAACCTACCTGCCACAGCATTGGTGACTGGAACCCATGCACCAATATTGCTGACCACACAAACACCAAGGAGACAGCACACCACAAAACACACAGGAAACCAGGACATCCATAGCTGTAATACCCCTGTTCCGCCGTATCCAGGAGGAACAGGTCGTCTTACCCTGCTCCTAGTTTAGGGCCACCCTGAGCTGAGAGCTAGTAGGGACTCCAAGCTTCCGGAGTATGAGCCCTCCTACCATCAGGGTTGGCTCATACAGCTAGGAGTCAGGGTCAGAGTTAGGGACGCTGTAGGAGGTGACCTGCTCCCTAATTCTGTCATCCTGGTCGAGCAGCGACCAAACATCTTCTGGCATCGCACGGCTGAGGGTTTCCCCCATCCTCAGCCGTGACAGTATGACCACAAGGGTGGCCCTCACTGGAAGATGGTAAATAACCAGGAGGATGACTCCAGCAAACCATGGCTGAAGTACCCCTCAGAGTCTGGCATCCAGCAGGAGCTAAATAGCCCCAAGTGGCCACACCCACACACACACAGTGTTCAAACACTAAGAAGGGAGTTAACCCTTCCTACACCAGGCAAGGGAAAAAGCCACTTAAAGGGGAAGTGAACAAACAACTATTACACTGCAGCTGTTACCACAGGCAACGACATGCGTGGCAACCATGTCCTGGGAAAGAGCCAGAAGGCAGAGACACTGCCACCACATGTACACAAGACCACATGTTGCCACGGGCAGCCACAAGTGAAGGGAAGTGTCACAGTGCACACATACATAAACCTCCTGCACACCAGACATAGAAAGTGCACACCATACAAACAAAAGGCACACCTACAAAGACAGGTTGCCAGGTGTAACTGCATGCACTTGACAACAAGCTCCCTAGCAACAGCTCAGGCTGCTATACTGCCAAGTACAAACATGTTGCCAGCGGCAATCACATGTGAGGCAACATACCAGCAGCCCTCACCATGTGGTTGACAACAGACCAAACCGCAGGCAACTGCATGCGGGGGAGTCACGACCATGACCATGGTCGTGACACTGCTGCTGAGCTGACCCTCTAAAACATTAGGGGCGAGGGCCTGCTGCTGAGCTGACCCTCTAAAACATTATGGGTGAGGGCCTGCTGTTGACCCTCTAAAACATAAGGGGTGAGGGTAGCCTAATAAGCATGTTGATAAAATAGAGGAGGACGAGAAAAGGAAGAGTCAAGCTGTCAGCATTTTCAGTTGACAGGCGGATGCGCTTATCAGTTATTATGCCCCAGCAGCACTAAAGACCAGCTCTGACAAAATACTGGCGACAGGGCAGGTCTGCACCTCCAAGGCATAGAGGGCCAGTTCGTGCCACCTGTCCAGCTTGGACACCCAATCGTTGTAAGGCACAGAGGGATCACTGAGGACGCTGACACGGTCTGCTATGTACTCCACCATCTTCCAAAACTTTTCAATCCTTGTGACACTAGGCCATGCATCAGGGTGAGGGTGCTGGCGGGGTGTCATGAAACTGTCCCAGCCCTTGGAGAGTGTTGCCCTGCCTCTTTTTGAACTGCTGTGTGTTCCCCTTTTTTCCCCTCTCGGTTGCCCAAGGAACTACGTACTCTGCCGCCAGCGTAGTCAGTTGGAAATATTTTAGCAATTTTTCCACAAGGACCTTCTGGTATTGCACCATTTTGATAATCCTCTCCACCACAGGAATGAGAGATGAGAAGTTCTCTTTGTAGCGGGGATCGAGAAGGATGAACAACTAGTAATCGGTGTTGGCCAAAATGCATATAACGCGAGTGTCACGGGAAAGGCAGCATAACATAAAGTCAGCCATGTGTGCCAGAGTCCCAACAGACAAGACTTCGCTGTCCTCATCAGGAGGATTACTCTCAATCTCCTCATCCTCTTCCTCCTCTTCGGCCCATCCATTCTGAACAGAGGGAATAAACCTGCTGTGGGTACTACCCTGTCTCCTGCTCCTCCTCGTCATCATCATCATCCAATTTGCGCTGAGAAGATGAACTGAGGGTGGTATGGCTATCAATCTGTGTACTGTCTTCCCCCATTTCCACCTCTTCCTAATGCAAAGCGTCCGCCTTCAATGTGAGCAGCGAGCGTTTCAGTAGACACAGAAGTGGGATGGTTATGCTCATAATAGCGTTATTGCCGCTCACCATCTGTGTTGATTCCTCAAAGTTTCTAAAAATCTCACAGAGGTCAAACATACATGCCCACTCGTCACTTGTGAAAAGCAAAAGCTGACTGGAAAGGCGACAACCATGTTGCAGCTGGTATTCCAATACTGCCCTCTGCTGCTCACAAAGCCTGGCCAACATGTGGAACGTGGAGTTCCAGCAAGTGCTCACGTCGCACAACAGTCGGTGAGCTGGCAATTGCAAGCGCTGCTGCAGCGTTGCCAGACCAGCAGCAGCTGTAGATGACTTTAGGAAATGGACACACACGCAGCGCACCTTCACCAGTAACTCAGGCAAATTATGGTAGGTTTAGAGGAACCGCTGAACCACTAAGTTGAACGCGTGGGCTAGGCATGGTATGTGTGTGAGCTTGCCGAGCTCCAAAGCCGCCACCAAGTTACGGCCATTATCAGACACAACCATGCCTGGTTGTAGGTTGAGTGGTGAGAGCCACAGCTCAGTCTGATCCCTTATACCCTTCCACAGCTCTGCGGCGGTGTGCTGTTTGTCACCTAAGCAAATTAGTTTCAGCTGGGCCTGTTGCCGCTTCCCCACTGCAGTGCTACACTGCTTCCAGCTACTGACTGATGGCTGACTGGCGCTGCAAGATGATAATTCAGAGGTGGAAGTGGAGGAGGAAGTGGAGGAGGAGAAAGGGGGGTTGCAGCCACTAATATAGGTGGTGGCAGAAATCCTGATGGAAGTAGGGCCCACTATCCTTGGCGTCGGCAGCACCTGTGCCATCTCCGGCCTCCACAACGTTCACCCAGTGTGCTGTCAGGGAAATATAGCGTCCCTGGCCAAAAGCACTTGTCCATGTCTCAGTTGTTAAGTGGACCTTCCTAACTGCGTTGGTCAGGGCACGGGTGATATTACTGGACACATGCTGGTGTAAGGCAGGGACGGCACACCGAGAAAAATAGTGGCGGCTGGGGACTGCATAACGAGGGGTGGCCGCCACCATCAGGCTGCGGAAATACTCAGTGTCCTCAAGCCAAAATGGCAACATTTCCAGGGCCAGCAATTTGGAAAGTTGCGCATTTAGTACTATGGCCTGTGGGTGGGTGGCTGGGTATTTTCATTTCGTTTAAAGGCCTGGGGTGTGAACATCTGTATGTTGCGCTGGGACACAGAAGTGGATGTGCTAGATGATGGTGCTTGAGAAGGTTCAGATGCAGGGCAGGAGGCAGGAGGGCCTGCGTCTTGGACAGGGGATTGGCCAGCACGTAACACAGGGGAAGAGAAGGCAGTGGTGTGACTCGCAGACAGTGATTGTAGACCCAGATCATGCTGGTGGTAGTGAGGTTGCTAGTGTTCACGCCCCTGCTCATTTTGGTACCGCACAGGTTGCAAATGACAATTTTTTTATCGTCTGCACTTTCCTCAAAAAAGAGCCAGAATGCGGAACACCTACCCCTTGGCAAGGGAGATTGCCACAAGAGGGTGCTCCAGGGAACAGTTGTGGGCCTGTTTGGTGTGGCCCGTCTTCTTCCTTTTGCCACCCCACTACCTCTTCCAGCCTGTTGCGGTGCTGCGGATATCTCCCCCTCTGTACTGATGTCCTTGCTCGGCTTGCCACCTTCCCAGGTTGGGTCAGTGATTTCATCGTCCACCACCTCCTCTTCCATTTCCTCACTCTGCTCATCCTCCTGACTTGTTGACCTAACAAGAACCTCACTTTTTGACAGCTGTGTCTCACCCTCATCATGAACCTCTTGAGACACTAATTGCGGTTGACTTATTGGCAACTATGTCTCATCATCATCATCCACCTCATGAAACACTAATTGCCGTTCCTCACCGTCATCTTTTTCTGACTGTGGATGCCCAAGAGTTTGGGAATCAGTGCACAAGATCTCCTCATGTCCCTCTTCAAACGGGTTTGGCGAGAGGCCCAAATCAAGAAATGATGATGAAAAGAGCACCTCGGAATATCCGAGTGTGGGATCACTTGTTTGCCAAGACTCTCCATGGTGTAAGGAAGGAGGATCAGGGTGAGGATTCTGTTGACCAGACTCTTGGCTACTGAGACTGGACTTTGTGGAAGACAGGGTGGTGCTTAACCTACTAGAAGCTTTATCTACTGCAATCCAACCGACCACCTGGTCGCACTGGTGTGACTTCGAGAGTGGTGTCCTGCGCCGCCCTGCAAACTGGGACTTGAAGCTAGGTATCGTGGATGAGTGTGTTTCTTGTGCTCTGGCAGCAGGCACAGTTTCACCACGGCCTCTACGTGCACCATCAGCAGCACGGCCATTTCCCCGTCTCTTACTGCTCGCCATGAGCATATTAAATGGTATATATGCTTGCAAGTATGTCACATGTACAGTAGCGCAGGTTTTGTAAGTGTATGCGCAAATAAATTAAACTGAATGTCACAGATATTTAGGATGCTCAAACGTTATACAGGAGATGTAGCGCAGGTAATGTCACTGTCACCAGCGGCGAAAAAATTTAACTGAATATCACAGAAATTTAGGATGCGCAAACGTTATACAGGAGATGTAGCGCAGGTAATGTCACTGTCATCAGAGGCCAAATAATGGCGCTGAATGTCACAGATATTTAGGATGCGCAAATGTAACACAACAGATGTAGCAGAGGTTGTGTCACTGTCAGCAGCAGCCAAATAATTGCACGCAATTTAGCGCAGGTTGCGCTAATAATATATATTGGAGCCAGATAAAACAATAGTCCTTAAAAGGACTTTTGGGTCTCTAACACCTTTCAACAATAAACCCTGCCTAAAATATGGTATGGGTGTCTCTTTTAACGTCTCTCTCTGTCTGATTTGCTCGAAACAAGCCTCAAGAGATTTGGGAAGTATTGCGAATCGATTTGCTCATCTGTAGTCCAGTATTGAAGGCATGTTTTTACACACAGTGTCTCAATGTGAATACTTTGATGTCCTTTGTATAATAGTAAGTAACAGCAGCAGTCTACATAGTACAGGAAAACACTAGCACTGAAGACATTTTGCTGTACTTGCTATACAGCAGCACGTACCGATCACATCTAGTGCCTCCCAGGTGACGTCTACAGTTGTGGCCAAAAGTTTTGAGAATTATATAAATATTGGAAATTGGAAAAGTTGCTGCTTAAGTTTTTATAATAGCAATTTGCATATACTCCAGAATGTTATGAAGAGTGATCAGATGAATTGCATAGTCCTTCTTTGCAATGAAAATTAACCTAATCCCAAAAAAAACTTTCCACTGCATTTCATTGCTGTCATTAAAGGACCTGCTGAGATCATTTCAGTAATCATCTTGTTAACTCAGGTGAGAATGTTGACGAGCACAAGGCTGGAGATCATTATGTCAGGCTGATTGGGTTTAAATGGCAGACTTGACATGTTAAAAGGAGGGTGATGCTTGAAATCATTGTTCTTCCATTGTTAACCATGGTGACCTGCAAAGAAACGCGTGCAGCCATCATTGCGTTGCATAAAAATGGCTTCACAGGCAAGGATATTGTGGCTACTAAGATTGCACCTCAATGAACAATTTATAGGATCATCAAGAACTTCAAGGAAAGAGGTTCAATTCTTGTTAAGAAGGCTTCAGGGCGTCCAAGAAAGTCCAGCAAGCGCCAGGATCGTCTCCTAAAGAGGATTCAGCTGCGGGATCGGAGTGCCACCAGTGCAGAGCTTGCTCAGGAATGGCAGCAGGCAGATGTGAGCGCATCTGCACGCACAGTGAGGCGAAGACTTTTGGAAGATGGCCTGGTGTCAAGAAGGGCAGCAAAGAAGCCACTTCTCTCCAAAAAAAAACATCAGGGACAGATTGATCTTCTTCAGAAAGTATGGTGAATGGACTGCTGAGGACTGGGGCAAAGTCATATTCTCCGATGAAGCCTCTTTCCGATTGTTTGGGGCATCTGGAAAAAGGCTTGTCCGGAGAAGAAAAGGTGAGCTCTACCATCAGTTCTGTGTCATGCCAACAGTAAAGCATCCTGAGACCATTCATGTGTGGGGTTGCTTCTCATCCAAGAGAGTGGGCTCACTCACAATTTTGCCCAAAAAGACAGCCATGAATAAAGAATGGTACCAAAACACCCTCCAACAGCAACTTCTTCCAACAATCCAACAACAGTTTGAAGAACAATGCATTTTCCAGCACGATGGAGCACCGTGCCATAAGGCAAAAGTGATAACTAAGTGGCTCGGGGACCAAAACGTTGACATTTTGGGTCCATGGCCTGGAAACTCCCCAGATTTTAATCCCATTGAGAACTTGTGGTCAATCCTCAAGAGGCGGGTGGACAAACAAAAACCCACTAATTCTGACAAACTCCAAGAAGTGATTATGAAAGAATGGGTTGCTATCAGTCAGGAATTGGCCCAGAAGTTGATTGAGAGCATGCCCAGTCGAATTGCAGAGGTCCTGAAAAAGAAGGGCCAACACTGCAAATACTGACTCTTTGCATAAATGTAATGTAATTGTCGATAAAAGCCTTTGAAATGTATGAAGTGCGTGTAATTATACACTCACCTAAAGAATTATTAGGAACACCATACTAATACGGTGTTAATTCTACGTGGCATTGATTCAACAAGGTGCTGATAGCATTCTTTAGAAATGTTGGCCAATATTGATAGGATAGCATCTTGCTTTTGATGGAGATTTGAGGGATGCACATCCAAGGCACGAAGCTTCCATTCCACCACATCCCAAAGATGCTCTATTGGGTTGAGATCTGATGACTGTGGGGGCCATTTTAGTACAGTGAACTCATTGTCATGTTCAAGAAACCAATTTGAAATGATTCGAGCTTTGTGACATGGTGCATTATCCTGCTGGAAGTAGCCATCAGAGGATGGATACATGTTCTCATTCTGTTTACGCCAAATTCGGACTCTACCATTTGAATTTCTCAACAGAAATCGAGACTCATCAGACCAGGCAAAATTTTTCCAGTCTTCAACAGTCCAATTTTGGTGAGCTCGTGCAAATTGTAGCCTCTTTTTCCTATTTGTAGTGGAGATGAGTGGTACCCGGTGGGGTCTTTTGCTGTTGTAGCCCATCCACCTCAAGGTTGTGCGTGTTGTGGCTTCACAAATGCTTTGCTGCATACCTCGGTTGTAACGAGGGGTTATTTCAGTCAACGTTGCTCTTCTATCAGCTTGAATCAGTCGGCCAATTCTCCTCTGACCTCTAGCATCCACAAGGCATTTTTGCCCACAGGACTGCCGCATACTGGATGTTTTTCCCTTTTCACACCATTCTTTGTAAACCCTAGAAATGGTTGTACGTGAAAATCCCAGTAACTGAGCAGATTGTGAAATACTCAGACTGGCCCATCTGGCACCAACAACCATGCCACGCTCAAAATTGCTTAAATCACCTTTCTTTCCCATTCTGACATTCAGTTTGGAGTTCAGGAGATTGTCTTGACCAGGACCACACCCCTAAATGCATTGAAGCAACTGCCATGTGATTGGTTGACTAGATAATTACATTAATGAGAAATAGAACAGGTATTCCTAATAATTCTTTAGGTGAGTGTATTTCACTACATCACAGTAACAACTGAAACAAAGATCTAAAAGCAGTTTAGCAGCAAACTTTGTGAAAACTAATATTTGTGTCATTCTCAAAACTTTTGGCCACGACTGTACTCTGATGTACAGTAGATCTTCTCTGTCATCATCTTCTCCATTTGGTCCTTACAACTTCTCTCAGCTGCGCCTCATCTCTGTACAGTGTGACACAGGGACATCTTAGCTTTCTCACATTTCTATCTTCATCTCCCAACCTGGAGTCCCCACTGTGTTATCCTGTTGCTCGCTGTACCCCCCCAATACCCGCAAATACTATCCTGAAGGAAAATGAGTGCCCCCCATAGTAATAGTGCTCCTCATAGTCCAACTAATAGTAATTCCTTATAGAATGCCCTCATTAGTAATTTTGCCCCCTACAGTGATAACGCTCCCCAAGAATGCCTCCATTAGTAGAACAGCCCTCCAGTATTAATAATACCCTCACAGAGCCCCCAGTAGAAATAAGGCCCCCTAATTTTCCCCCAATGGCAATAAAGCTCTCTACAGACCCCTCAGTAGTAAAAAAAAAGGCCCTTATAGTGCTTTTAGTAGAAATACTGTGGATCTATAAGTCCCTCCTATAGAGCCCCCAATAGTAATAAGAATGCCTAATGTCCCCAGTATTTATAATGCTCCCTAATGTAATAATGCTCACCCTGAAGTGCCCCAGTATTAATATTGCCCCCTACTGTTCTAATGCCCCACAGTGCCCCCAGTATTTATATCGCTCCCTACTGTTATAATGTTCTCCCTGAAGTGCTCCCAGTATTTATAATGCTCCCTGCAGTGCCCACTGTAGTTATATTCCTCGGTTTACTGTCCTCAGAAATGTTAATTTTTCAGCCCCTCCAACATAGAGTCCCATGTAAATAACAGCACACAATCTATCCAGCCCCCTCCAATATACAATCCCATGTAACTAACATCCCTCTCTATCTACAGCCCTCTCCAAAATACAGTCATATGTAAATAACATCACACATCTCTCCTGCCCCCTCCAATATACAGTCCCACATAAATAACATCAACCCCTCCCCAGCCTCCTTCAACATACAGTCCCATGTAAATATAATCACCCCCTCAATATTCAGTCCCATGTAAATAACATCACCCCCAGACACCTTCAACATACAGTCCCATGTAAATAAAATCACCCCCTCCCAAGCCACCTCCAACATGCAGTCCCATGTAAATAGCATTACCCCTCAACATTCAGTCCCATATAAATAATATCCCTCCCTCCCACAGCCACCTCCAACATGTGTTCCCATGTAAATAACATCACCCCCCTCAACTTTCAGTCCCATGTAAATAACATCACTCCACCCACTGTCCTATGTAAATAACTTTCCTCTCTTAAGCCCTAACATACAGTCCCAGTTAAATAACTACAACTCCCAACATTGCTCTGCCTCTCACACTGAGTAATCTGCCCCTTCACTTACCTCTCCTTATGTACAGACCTCACCACAGCTTCTTCCCAGGAATTCTCTTCACTGCTGAGCCCTCCTCTCCTGCACTGGTCACATGATGGTGACATCATCGCATGTCCTTTTCAGCTACTGCATTTAGAACTGATCACATGGACTGTGATGTCATCACAGGTCCTTCAGCTCTTGCAGGGCATTAGATTCAATTGTATTGCCTGAGGACAGCAATACAGTTGTATCTATCTGGGTTGCATCTATCTGGCAGGCAGGACATTTGGGGCCTGGGACAAAACATCAGGGCACCAGGCCCCGAATGTTTTAACCTAGCAACGTCCCTGCCTATTAAACTGGCTGACCAGTTACATGTACACTTGGCAGCTGAAGGCATTTGTGTTGGTCCCATGTTCATATGTGCCCGCATCGCTGAGAAAAATTATGTTTTAATAAATGCAATTGAGTCTCTAGGAGCAACAGGGACATTGCCGTTACACCTAGACGCTATGCTCTCTCTGCAACTGCCACTTCCTCTCCGTTTTGATTGACAGGACCAAGCGTGATGACATATTTACTGCCTGGTTCTGTCAATTAAAGTGGAGAGGGGGCAGAAGTTGCAGAGAGAGCAGAGCCTGTAGGTGTATTGGCAACATCCCTGTTGCTCTTAGAGGCTCATTTGCATATACTAAAACATCATTTTTCTCAGCAATGCCGGCACATATGAACATGGGACCAACACAGATGTTTTCAGCTGCCAAGTGCACATGTAACAGGTCAGCCAGTTTCAGAGCTACAATTCTGTTGACAGATGCCCTTTAAACACATAATCAAATAAAAAAACTAATACACCAAAGTATAATGAAAATAATTAAATTTTTATTCACCAAATATATTATAAAAATAGTTTCAAAAAGCAACTATACAAAAGCACTAAAAACCTTGTCCCAGAATCCCAATACATAAATACATCATAACAGTTGATACAGGTTTATACACAGGCCTGTGAAAATGATCCCATGAAAAATGATAGGTCGACAAACATGTCCAGATGCAGAGCGTTGCCCTTGTTGACCTACTTATATTTCATGGGATTATTTTCCCCTGGTGCCAATTTTTTTACCTTTTTTATGATATATTTTGGGAATAAGAATTAAATTATTTTCAATATACTTTAGTGTATTAGGTTCTTTTTTTGATAGGTGCTTAGCTTTGTATACTTTGATCCTATACCATTTATTTGCATATCAGTGGTCATATTAGTATCCTTCACAATTAGACTTACTGTACATTTGTATATTATCTTCTAGTAGAGTTTGCTGCTGTAACTCAAAATAACCAAGACTATAGATTGCTCTATGTACAGCTTACTTGAGTCTTAAGTAGGGCTGGCATTGGGGGGAGCAAACTGGGCAATTGACCAGGGCCCCCATGGTCTAAGGGGACCCCTGCTTCAGTGCTGCTGTTCAGAGGAACGTCTGTGGAAGCAAATGGACGGACAGCTGAACAGCTGCACTTTATAATGCAGTGTAAGGCCCCCTCCCTGTACATAAGACAAGTCATTACCATAGTGTTGCTCGGCAAATTGACAGCTCTGGACACCAGCAACTCTCTTCTACTAGAGCTGTAGGACCTGCCATGATGTCACGTGCAGGAGGCGGAGCTCAGCAGAGAAGAGGGGATGAAGGACCTGGGATGACCTCACCATTATGTGACCAGAACAGGAGGCAGGGCTATGCAGTAAAGTAATAAAGAAGATCAGTGACGCATGGGAAGAAGTGAAGGATTCAATGTAAGTGCCAGGGAAGTGCTGGGAGTTGTAGTCCTCTCCTCTTATACCTTCTGTTATATATTATCAGAGTACATTACAAGATCAGGTATCAGGAGAGGACTAAACCTCCCAGCATATCCAGCTTGTTTTGTAATATCAGAGTACATTACAAGAGGAGATATAACAAGAGAGGACTATAAGTCTCAGTATGTCTAGGCCATTATTATGTAATATCGGGGTACATTACAACACCCTGGATATGCTGGGAGTTGTAGTCCTCTCTTATAATTTACTCTGATATTGCATAATAACGGCTTGGATATACTGGGAGTTGTAGTTCCATCCTCTTATATTTTGCCCTGTAATGTGCTCTGATATTAAATAATAATGGCTTAGACTGCTGGGATTTATAGTCCTCTCCTGTTATACCTCCTGCGGCAATGTGCTCTGAATTAGGGCGGGGATGATGGATAATGGAGGGTAGTCATCCGCCTAGGGTGCCACTTCGCCCCATAAAGGGGGGGCGCACTCATGGCCGTCCAACTTCACAAGCCTCTGGCTGCTAGGCCTCAAGCCTGTGAGGCATTAGAACAGCGCAAGAAGCCACAATGACATCAACGCAACCTCCTGCACTGGGTCTCGCATGATGACGTGATCACATGAGACCCGGAGCAGGAGTGGTGATGTCATTGGGACCGCATGCATAAGGACGCAGCAACACAAGCCACAGATAAAACTGTGGTCTGCATCGCAGACAGCGGCGGGGGGACGGGAGGGAGGCATTCATTTATTTTTTATACTAAATGTCTGCACTGCTGGGAACCAGGCACCAGGGAAGGAGATCATTATATATACTTGGCACTACTGGGGAGGAATGGAGGAGCTTTATATACATACTGGCACTATGAGGGAACATTATATATATATATATACTGGCACTATGTGGGGGAGCATTATATATTGGAACTAGTGGGGGGCACTACAGTTTTCCATAGTTGCCCACAGTCCCAAATTTACAGGGACTGTCCCTACTTTTCAGATACAGTCCCGGTAAATGGGGGCTGTAAAGTGCTGAAAATTGGTTGTCCCTTTGCAAGCCTTGCTCATAGGTGGGTGGTCTCAGGTGGGTTTGAGACATTTCCAGACTTACATACCCCAAAGTTACCAACAGAAATGTTAGTAAGTATACATTTCCCTTGCTAGGGCCAATCTGCTTTGCTTCCCCTTCACAAAGCCTGCATAGTCTTCCTCATGTCTGGTCTTTTTCATTTCATCTACTCCATTAATTCTCTGTGAAACTGCTAGAGACAGCCAAACATTGTGCTCGGCTACTTCTGGTCTTCCCATAGGGAATTCTTAGATTGGTGGAGCAACATGCTTGACTGCAGCTCCGTTCATTCAGGGGAATCCGAACACCCCTATTCTCAGGATTGGTCAGGATCAGATTTCGGCAGGACCGACTGACCATTTAATGTGATTAGGGGTGTCCCGATTTTCTCCAATGGCAGATGTCAGAGTAACGAAGGATGGGGCTGTTTTGTTCTCAAAGGACATTAGCCACCATCAGAGGTGTCTGAAAGCATCTTATATCCTTCTCCCCATTCCAAGCTGATCATGCATTTGAATGGGGGTGCAGCAGGAGCAAGGAATAGCTATCTGATGACTAGCTTTAGTGGATAGTCTTTGGTAATCACAACATTGTACATTCTTGCAAAGGTTATTCACCCTCAGAGAGTTCCAGGAAACTAAAGTATGAGTAGATGTTTGGCAGGGTGTTCAATGAAGACCTAGCGTGTCTGGTCTTGGCCCGCAGCCCTTTTGTTCTGTTTGAATTCTCTTTATATTGATGAAGTGTAGCGTGGCGGCCTGACAGTTCTTCAGCTGCTACATTATCCTATATATCAAACCTTATCATTCTCTAAGATATAAAATAATCTATGACGGATTCTCAAGCAAGTTCCTCAAATGAATTTAGAAATCAAACCCTGTGGGTAAGTTTACTGTGTAAATAAAGACTCCCTAGGTTTAATCACTATCTGGTCTCTTAGGGAATCAACTCAAAGCTAAAATCCACAGTAATTATCACTCCATGAATAGCCTAAATTATATAGTATAATCTCTTGCCTTACTCTATTTGCATCCACTTGAGTAAATCCGACATATTAAGAAATCCACCAGGAATCAAATTGTACTGCTTTATTCGCCAGAAGATGGAAGGATTACATAGTCCATGTGAACTTGATCCTACTATAGTAATATGAGGCGCGATGGTGATGTATAGATAAACTGGACCCCACTGCTAGGGTGGAAAATGCACATGGCATAGCCCCCTGTACTGAGCTGTCTAGCCTCTCTGCAAGACGGTATAAACTCCTTGTGTATGGAGATAGAAGTGAGACTGGAAGTAGTGCTTGGATGTGATAATACCTCTCTCTCTATATACAGTCAGGTCCATAAATATTGGGACATCGACACAATTCTAACATTTTTGGCTCTATACACCACCACAATGGATTTGAAATGAAACAAACAAGATGTGCTTTAACTGCAGACTGTCAGCTTTAATTTGAGGGTATTTACATCCAAATCAGGTGAACGGTGTAGGAATTACAACAGTTTGCATATGTGTCTCCCACTTGTTAAGGGACCAAAAGTAATGGGACAATTGGCTTTTCAGCTGTTCCATGGCCAGGTGTGTTATTCCCTCATTATTCCAATTCCAATGAGCACATAAAAGGTCCAGAGTTCATTCCAAGTGTGCTATTTGCATTTGAAATCTGTTGCTATCAACTCTCAAGATGATATCCAAAGAGCTATCACTATCAGTGAAGCAAGCCATCATTAGGCTGAAAAAACAAAACAAACCCATCAGAGAGATAGCAAAAACATTAGGCATGGCCCAAACAACTGTTTGGAACATTCTTAAAAAGAAAGAACACATCGGTGAGCTCAGCAACACCAAAAGACCCAGAAGACTACGGAAAACAACTGTGGTAGATGACCAAAGAATTCTGGTGAAGAAAACAACCTTTACAACAGTTGGCCAGATCAAGAACACTCTCCAGGAGGTAGGTGTATGTGTGTCAAAGTCAACAATCAAGAGAAGACTTCACCAGAGTGAATACAGAGGGTTCACCACAAGATGTAAACCATTGGTGAGCCTCAAAAACAGGAAGGCCAGATTAGAGTTTGCCAAATGACATCTAAAAAAGCCTTCACAGTTCTGGAACAACATCCTATGGACAGATGAGACCAAGATCAACTTGTACCAGAGTGATGGGAAGAGAAGAGTATGGAGAAGGAAAGGAACTGCTCATGATCCTAAGCATACCACCTCATCTGTGAAGCATGGTGGTGGTAGTGTAATGGCGTGGGCATGTATGGTTGCCAATGAAACTGGTTCTCTTGTATTTATTGATGATGTGACTGCTGACAAAAGCAGCAGGATGAATTCTGAAGTGTTTCAGGCAATATTATCTGCTCATATTCAGCCAAATGCTTCAGAACTCATTGGACGGCGCTTCACAGTGCAGATGGACAATGACCCAAAGCATACTGCAAAAGCAACCAAAGAGTTTTTTAAGGGAAAGAAGTGGAATGTTATGCAATGACCAAGTCAATCACCAGACCTGAATCCGATTGAGCATGCATTTCACTTGCTGAAGACAAAACTGAAGGGAAAATGCCCCAAGAACAAGCAGGAACTGAAGACAGTTGCAGTAGAGGCCTGGCAGAGCATCACCAGGGATGAAACCCAGCGTCTGGTGATGTCTATGCGTTCCAGACTTTAGCCTGTAATTGACTGCAAAGGATTTGCAACCAAGTATTAAGAAGTGAAAGTTTGATTTATGATTATTATTCTGTCTTATTACTTTTGGTCCCTTAACAAGTGGGAGGCACATATGCAAACTGTTGTAATTCCTACACCGTTCACCTGATTTGGATGTAAATACCCTCAAATTAAAGCTGACAGTCTGCAGGTAAAACACATCTTGTTCGTTTCATTTCAAAGCCATTGTGGTGGTGTATAGAGCCAAAAATTTTAGAATTGTGTCGATGTTCCAATATTTATGGACCTGACTGTATATATATATATGGCATCAGGTGATATCTGATACTTTTTTTCTCTTTGATTTGAATGGAATCCTACCAAAAAAACATTGGTTTGCTAAAGAAGATCTGTCACCTCTCCTGATATGTCTGTTTTAATGACTACTTGAATCCCCTTGTAATAAAAATTCTGAAGCATCTATTCTTATGGCTCTATGTTGTGCCATTCCTTTATTATTCTCACTAGAAGTTATGAATGAATTACTAGCAGCTTACAATGAAGATCCAGATGGGTGTTAACAGTTGAGGGTGTGCCCTTGCACCATCTGACCCTGCCACTATAATTGTATGACACAAAGGTAACAAATCTTATTAAACAAATTGTTTTAAAATGGACTCACATATATACGTGTATTATCAGCATTACATTCACAGGAAAAATACCCACAGGACTACCATTCATGATACATATAAATAACAGTTGCTCCCATAGGCTAAGGGTGTCAGTAAACCTCATCCATAAATAAATAAAGTGCACAGTGCCACAAGATGGATTAATACATATAGGAGATAATGCGGTAAAGTATAAAGACCAAAGCAGTCCTGAATCCCGACACGTGTTTCGCGGTCGCTTTCTCACCGCGAAAAACATGTCGGTATTCAGGATTGCTTTGGTCTTTATACTTTACCGCATTATCTCCTATATGTATTAATCCATCTTGTGGCACTGTGCACTTTATTTATTTATGGATGAGGTTTCCTGACACCCTTAGCCTATGGGAGCAACTGTTATTTATATGTATCATGAATGGTAGTCCTGTGGATATTTTTCCTGTGAATGTAATGCTGCAAATATATATATGTGATTCCGTTTTAAAACAATTTGTTTAATAAAATGTGTTACCTTTGTGTCATACAATTGCTGTCCTGTTCTTTAGTTGTTTTGGGAGTATTATTGATGCTTTAACGGACAGCGTTATACCGGACGTTTTCTGCTCTGTGTTTTGGGGGACCATCTGACACTGGCCGCACTGATCGGATACCTCAACTGGTAACGCCAATCTGGACCTTTATTGCAAACTGTTTGTAAGGACTCAAGAACGTTTGTGTGCTGGCTGGGCCCATGTTGCGGACCGCAATTTGCGGTCCACAATGCACAGGCACCGGCCGTAGGGCCGCCGCATGCGGTGTGAGCTGACACTTTAAAATGTGAAGTCCTTTTTAAGTGCAGTTAACAGCACTTGTGGCCTGACACAAACAGCAAACCTAACTAAGTGAGTACATGCCTGGTCTCAGTCTCTGGGATCCTAGGCGCCAGAACTGTATGAGATGCGTGTACGATTAGTCTTACCGACCCGGCTCTGCTTTGTGTAAGCTGATGACCGTGGATGGAACAAGGGTTTCTCCAGCAAGCACACCATACCTTCCTCTGCACAAAATCAGGGTCATGGACACAATCAGATCCACTTGGCTGCAGCTCTGGTCCCTGAAGGATGCTCTCACGCCTGGATGTCGAGGGATTCTCCTGGATGCCTCTTCCAAGCTCACCCTAAGATGGCTGCTGTCTTCCTCTCCAGGCCTTGTAACTCCACCCCCTGAGAGTTTTCAACATCACATGAATCAAGAAATTTTAGCTGTGCTAAGAAAACAACGGCCTCTTGTGGCCAAAAAGCAAAATGTCAATCCAAATCATTTAACTTCATTTACACAAATACAATGTCCAGATAATGAGTGCTGTCCTCATCTCACAGACTCACCAAGAAAAAAAAGCTGTGTACTAGGCCAATTTCACACAAGTGTATGCAGTCCAGGCAATGGTCTGTATTCTGTAGCATTTCACAGACCGACAATGGCTCAGCAGATCTAAACTCACTGCATCATCGTGATCTACAGTGCTGTGAGTTCTAGCCAAGTACAGGAAAATAGACCTGCAGTAAGATTGGATCTCACAAGATCACTAAGATACAATGAGTTTGAGTCAACCAAGCTGCTGTCGGTCTGGGAAATACAGGTGTCATGCGGACAATATTTCCCAGACCGCAAAAGCTCATGGAACACTTAGGCTGGAATCACCTGTGCAGTTTATGTGGCAGGTTTCAATGTGGTTTTGTGAGCCAAAGCCAAAAGTGGATTTAAAAAAAAAACTGCAAAGTATAAGAGAAAGACTATTACTTTTTTTCTCTTTTGTATCCACTCCAGAGTCAGACTATCTAAAACTGCCCATGTGATTCCAGGCCTAAAAGTTTTCTCCCCTGGTCTCTGTTTGCTGTGCTGTAGCAAAGATGTTGGACAACCCCCTTAGGAAAGCTGCAGTGCAAAACTGAATTTCCCATAGCAATTTATTATTATAAGTCTTTAAAAAGTAAGTAGGGAACATTTGAATGTGTTAAACTGTTTTTCCAGGCCCCTGATATTGATGTCCTTTTCTCAGGATACATCCAATATCCAATCAGCAGGGGTTTGAAACCTCCACCGTTCAGCTCTTCCCTGCAGCCTCTAGTGTTGGAACTAGTACTTTGAATGGAACAGGAAGCACAGCTCCGTTCAAAGTGTAGTGGCCATGCTAGGTTACTGCAGCTCAGCTACCATTCACTTCAATGAATGGAGCTGTGCTTCCTGTTCCATTCAAAGTGCTAGTTTCAACACTATAGGATGCAGCGAACAACTGATCAGTAGGGATGTGGAGTTTCATACCCCCGCTGGTTGGATATTGATCACCTATCTTGAGGATAAGTGATCAATATCAGGAGCCTGGAAAACCCCTTTAAGTATATTATAAGCAGAGACTACCCTTTACTCATTGTCTTGATAATTTTATAGGTTCACATTGTCAATAACCATGGTGAAGGCTTCTGTGGTGGAGCCATTGTGAATGAAAAATGGATAGTAACTGCAGCTCACTGCTTTCTTATACCTGGTGAATACAGAGTCGTTGCAGGTAAGACACAATTTATGGACATAAGTGCTGTGTCACCTTTGCAAGTTTTTATGCATATTTTTTCATTAGATGATAAGTGGTGGTACAAATTTTTTGCCCACTACCCCGTTTCAAGATCAACATGTTCCAACTGAAACATGCAACAAAAGTGGCGTATATCAGTTCATAAACAAACCCAAAAATGTTTCCTCAACTCAGAAGTCTTTGGTTTGTTTCTCCAGTGCAAGAAAAATGGGTGACAGTGGGGTCAGATTGGGATGAAATAATAAAAGAAGAGATACTCACCTCCACCAATTACCCACCAATGCCGTTCTGATGCTGCCCAGTTCTTTGCTCTCTACATCTGGTTTCCTTCTCAACAAACACGAAAGGCTTCTAAATCCATGCTCATCCATCCATTGGCTGAGGTGGGTCATTATCACAGCAACTGATTGGCTGAGAGAGCATTTCAGGGTATTTCTAGAGTAGAAGGCAGCAATGTACTAGGCAGTGGTGTCAGAGGAGGTGAGTATTGCTTCTTTTATGTATTTAAGATATTCTGACTAGTGTTGAGCGAGCATGCTCGGCCGAATACCAGTTCGGCTCGAGCATCGCTATGCTCGGCACATGGCGGTACTCGGCCGGGTACCGGATGTGCTTGAGCGCAATGCTCGAGTCTCCTTCCCGCACGTTTCACGGCTGCTAAGCAGCCAATAAACGTACAGTTAAGTACTGCCCTCACTGTAATGCCAGTAGCCATGTTGGCTGCTAGCATTACAGTGATTGGCTGGCCGGCACGCGTATATAGCACCCGATGACACGTGTTTGGCTCATTCGAAGTCAGGGAGAGCTGAGCATAGGAAGGGACAGAGAGTGTAGGGAGTGTAATAGAATTTTTTTGGTACAAAAACGTTTTAGAGACCCAAAAGTCCTTGTAAGGACAATTGTGTTAGACACCAGCAATATATGTTTGTAGCGCAACCTGCGCTAAATTGCTCAGTGTTAGGGAGAGCTGTGCGTAGGAAGGGACAGAAAGTGTAGGGAGTGTAATAGGAAGATTTTTATACCAATACCTTTTCAGAGACCTAAAAGTCATTTTAAGGACTATTGTGTGTGACAGCAGCAATATATATTTTTAGCGCATCCTGCGCTAAATACTGTGTAATAGGCTGCTGTGGACAGTTAAATTATTCGCACATCCCTAAAATATCAGTGACATCCAGTGCACTTTTTCCGTAGACGGTGTCCGCTGCAGACAGTTAAATTATCCGCGCCACATCTCCTGTTTAAAGTGTGCACATCCCTAAAATATCAGTGACATCCAGTGCACTTTTTCCATAGACGGTGTCCTCTTCTGACAGTGACCTTACCAGGCCCACATTTGCTGTGTAAAGTGTGCACTTCTAAAAAAAATTCTGTGACAAAATTACATTTTTCAATAGATGGTGTCCTCTTCTGACAGTGACCTTACCAGGCCCACATCTGCTGTGTAACATGTGCGCTTCAAAACATTTTCTGTGACATATGCTGTACTTTGGCAGATTTGCAACCATTTTACCCCCGGAACAAAAAGACTTTGGTTTCCCGGAAGCAGCTCAGCGGGTCATGGGAACAACGCCACCAGATCGCCGGTCGTCATCGTTTATGGTCAGAACTACGACAGTATCTGATCGTCTTCGAACCTCAGACTTTCTTTTTTTTTTAAATAATGAAAATATTCTTGGATAATGCTTTGGCTTTGGTTCGTCTTGTGCCAGTCCAAGAATTTTACTTCACCTCTAGTGGCGCACTAGGGATGCCCACAGCCGTCCCTCTTAATCATGGCCCCAGTTCCGAAAACCCACAAAATAGAACCGGAGTCCTATTCCTAGCTAAAGTATAGGGGCGAACCGGCCTGCTTTGAACACTGTAAATTTTTAAAATGGTCAGCTAAGCAGCAGCCACTCTCTCATCATTTTTTTAATGGTCAGCTCAGCAGCAGGCCCTCAACCATAATGTTTTAGAGGATCAGCTCAACAGCAGGCCCTCGCATATAATTTTTTACAGGGTCAGCTAACCAGCAGGCCTTCACCTACAATCTTTTAATGGGTCAGCTCACCTGAAGGCCCTCTCATATAATTTTTTTAGAGGGTCAGCTCACCAGCAGGCCCTCATCTACAATCCTTTACAGGGTCAGCTCACCTCCTGATGATGACAGCGAAGACTTGCCTATTGATACTCTGGCACACATGGCTGACAAGCAAAACGGTGCTATACCAGAAGGTCCTTGTGGAAAAATTGCTCCACATTATATAGGGCTGACATCAAAATGGATCGTCGACGTCACGGGGACGTGCGATCAGGCCCTCGCCCATAATGTTTTCACTGGTTAGCTCACCTGCAGGCCCTCGCATATCTGTGACAAACAGTGTACTTTTGGCGTAGACTCTGCGAACAGTGACATTACCTGTGATACCTCTCCTGTATAACGCTTCCTCATCCTAAATACCAGTGACATTCCCTGTATTTTTTTATTACTCAATCCAATAACAGGGCCTCTTAAGAGTCCTGTATTGTTACTTATCGTCACTACCTCCCCAAGTCGGGAATGGGTAATTTGCTCGCCCCCCGCTTTCCTTGGATGTGGTAGCTGTTTCTCAGGCTCCCTCTCCGGAATCGAACACTTTTTCCCCGTTACCCGTGGTCACCATGGTAGGCGCATACCAGAACATCGAAAGTTGATAGGGCAGACATTCAAATGGATCATCGACGTCACGGGGACGTGCAATCAGGCAGCAGGGCCTCGCCCATAATGTTTGCGATGGTCATATCACCTGCAGGCCTTCAACCAAAATGTTTTCGATGGTCAGCTAAGCAGCAGGCACTCTCCCATAAGAGTCTGGTCAACACAATCCTCACAGCCAAGGGTCACGTAACTAATTAGCATGGAGGAGTCTCGTTGGTTATCGAAATTAACCAGACAAATAGCTCCACCAACTCAGAACGGCCATACACCACTACCCACAGAATCAAGAAAGAGCTATCAATCTGTCAATCCTTTCCGTGTCCAGGCCAGGTGAGGTTTGCCGTGTTGAGTCAAATTTAGCCGCAGGCTTCACTCCTGGTGGTGCCCTTCCGTCAATTAGTTTAAGTTTCAGCTTCGCAACCATACTCCCCCCCGGAACCCAAAGACTTTGGTTTCCCTGAAGCTGCTCGGCGGGGTTATGGGAAATACGCCGCTGGATCACCTGTCGGATCGTCTTCGAACCTCCGACTTTCGTTGTTGATTAATGAAAACATTCTTGGCAAATGCTTTCACTGTGGTTCGTCTGGCGCCGGTCCACTAATTTCACCTCTAGCGGCGCAATACAGATGCCACAGGCCGTCCCTCTAAATTATAGCCCCAGTTCCGAAAATCAACTAAATATTTGGCTGAACTTGCACTTTATATACAAGTAAATATATAGGAAAGAATGTTTCCTAACAATTTTTCCTCTAAAATCGATTTTATCTTCGGTTGTGTGCGTATTATTGTCAGTCTGTAAAAGTGGCGTACTTCTCGGACAACATCGTTCCCAGTAGCGACCTGGGAGTCTAAGATGCATCCAGACATCCTCCCCATGCTGTTCCCGAACCATTTTGGTGGTGTTTCCATCAATTTCTGACATTTTCCTATGAACCAGGCACCCTCCCCTCTTCAGAGCAGGGGGTGCCTGGTTAAATGCTCAGGTTATCCCATTAACTTCTATTATACTCGGGTGCCAGAGCACCCAAGCACTACGGTGCTCGATCAACACTAATTCTGACCACCATTTTTTGTGGTGCAGAAAAACCCCTTTTAATATAATATTGAATTGGTCAATTTTTATCATTATCATAGCTCCTTATGAAGGTGACAACTTTCAATAGCAGCCATTATATAGGTTTCCAACCAGCATTCCATGCAACCAAAATATACAGTATTTGTATTCCAAGGAAAATCTATGAAAAGCTAGGAGATACAATCTATGGTATGATGGGCATTGTTAGAGATTGTTACACAGCATCTGTTCTCTGTGTAATAAGACCAGCTAAATGTAATACAATTTATTGCAATTATCCTCATTTCAGGCCAAAACTGAAACGTTGTCTTTTTGTTTGTGTTATTTTGCTATTTTGATTAAAAGGTTGCAAAACTGGGCAAATGTAAACCTTCTGAGAGACAATATACAAAAAGAGAGACAGTAAAGAGGAGAACTTAAAGGGAACCTGTCACCTGGAAAACACATATCAAACCAACCACAGTACCTTAAAGTATCCCCCAGTCTGTTGGTAATCATGATTTTCTTTCCTCATTCTGTCTCCTCATATTTGTTAGGCTACTTTCACACTAGCGGCACGGAACTCCGGCAGGCTGTTCCGTCGGTGAACAGCTTGCTGGATCCGTCCTGCCGCTAGTGACCGTGCCCCCCCGGACTTCCGCTCCGTCCCCATTGACTATAATTTGGGCGGAGTTCTGGCAGAGGCACGGCAGCGCACGGCGAGAGGCTGCTAGAATAAAACTATGACATGTCCGACATTTATCTAGTTAATGTGGACAGAGCGGCAGTCACTAGTGGCAGGACGGATTCGGCAGGCTGTTCACCCGACGTAACAGCCTGCCGGAGGTCTGTGCCGCTAGTGTGAAAGTAGCCTTAAAATCGCAGTTTTAATGTCTGTTGGTGCCTTCTCCAAGTCAGGCTTGAAGTCAAGGGGCAGCAGCCTCCTTGCTTCAAGGCACGATAAGCCTGCCCCTTACCCCTACTCTCTACTTTGTGATGGACATCTTGCTATGATGCCAGGACCGCGCTCTTCTCGTGCCTGCGCCGTGCGCTGCCTGTCACAGCGCAATCCCGTCTCCGGTGTTCTGTCAGAAAACCTTATCTTGTCAGATTCGCTTGCCCACGTGACTTCCGGGGGTGTGTGCCTCCGCGCAAGCGCAGTACCACGGAACGGCGCCTCCATGCAAGCGCAGTACCAGGGCATGGGTAAGTTAAAATTACAGTGAGCGTTGACTCATGGACACCGCGCGTGTGCTCTCAGGGATAAGGAGATCTGACGGTCTTTTGTCTTGTTAAATCTCCTTACCCTGCGCACGTGCGGATTGTAAAATCTCCTTACCCTCACTCCACATGACGCTTCAGATTCATTGCTGGCTGAATCCGCGTGTGCGCAGTGTGAAGGTAAGGAGATTTAACAAGACAAAAGACCGTCAGATCTCCTTACCCCTGAGAGCGCATGAGCGGTGTCCGTGCACACGTCCACGAGTCAACGCTAACTGTAATTTTAACTTACCCATGCCCTGGTACTGCGCTTGCACGGAGGCGCCGTGCCAAGGTACTGCGCTTGCGCGGAGGCATACACCCCCGGAAGTCACGTGGGGTAAGGTAATCTGACGAGTTAAAGTTTTCTGACAGAACACTGGTGTTCCGTGATATTTCCCTAACCGTGAAATTTCCCTACCCTCGTCACTTCCTGTTGTGACACGGCCGCATTGGACAGGATGTTCCCAGCTTTGGAAGGAGGTGTGCCGCGCCGCGCAGGTGCACAACGACGGGGTAGGGAAATTTCACACCAGAATTGGGGAGAAAGGGCCACCTAAAGCGCTTGCGCCTTACCTCTAAGCTGGACACTGGACGACACTGCACATGCGCCGGGAGCCTCACCAGCGGTTAGAGGGTAGGGAAAAATTATGGGCCAGTAACTACTCCCGTCGAGAAACACTGCGCGTGCACACCAGCGGACAGGGAGATCTCTTATACCGAACATCCATCCGATCACGGCGCATGCGCAGTGTGGGGGTAGGGAGATCTGATGGCCGTTTGTTCTGTTAAATCTCCCTACCACTCACTGCGCACGCGCGGTGTCTGATCATCTGGGGCCAGCTGAGAGGTAAGGTGCAAGCGCATTAGGTGGCCCCTTCTCCCCAACTCTAGTGTGACATTTTCCTACCCCGTGGTTGTGCGCCTGCGCAGCGCGGCATACCTCCTTCCAAAGCTGGGAACGTCATGTCCGATGCGGCCGCATCACAACAGGAAGTGACGAGGGTAGGGAAATTTCACGGGTAGGGAAATATCACAGAACACCGGCTCCCTCACTCACCGCCTTCATTTTGCAGACTGCGCATGCGCCGTTCAGTTCCATTGTGCTCACGTCCGGACGTCGCTTCTCGTCTTTAGCATGAGCGTGATCACTGGCTTGCGTTCTCTAGCCCCTGAAGCCAGTGATCACGCTCATGCTAAAGACGGGAAGCGACAGCCTGACACAAGCGCGATAGAACTGAATGGCTCATGCGCAGTCTGCAAAATGAAGGCGGTGAGTGAGGGAGCCGGGATCGCGCAGTAACAGGCAGCGCACTGAGCATGCGCGAGAAGAGCGCGGTCCCGGCATCACGGCAAGATGTCCATCACAATGTAGAGAGGAGGGGTAAGGGGTGGGCTTATCGTGCCTTGAAGCAAGGAGGCCGCTGCCCCCTTGACTTCAAGCCTGACTTGGAGAAGGTGCCAACAGACATTAAAAGGTAAGGTACTGTGGTTGGTTTAATATGTGTTTTCCAGGTGACAGGTTCCCTTTAAAGGGTGGAAAAGTCTGAATATTCAAATCAATCATATCAATCATGAAGAGTATTTTCCTATTATTATTCATTATTTTCTTTTCTTATTCCTGTCTGTCATAATTCAGTCTAAAACAGAACATAATTTGTTATTATGCTTCTTTTTGCATAGGCATGAAATAACCAACATCCTCTATAAAACAGCAACATTAAGGCTCCATTCACACGTCCGCAATTAATGCGGACCCATTCATTCCTATGGGGCAGCACGATGTGCTGCCCGGACACGGAATTGCGGATCCGCACTTCCGGGTCCGCACTTCCGTTCCGCGAAAAAATAGAACATGTCCTATTCTTGTCCGCAATTGCGGACAAGAACAGGCATATTCTATTAGTGCGGAACGCACATTGCCGCTTTCCGTGTTTTGCGGATACGCGGCTCCGTGGATCCGCAAAACACGTTGCAGACGTGTGAATGGAGCCTTAGGATGAATAGACATAGGTCAGGCATTCACTAATCAAGTAGTTCCATGCAAACATGAAACCTGATCCTGCAGAAATCCAATAGAAAATTTGTTACGAGGCCACCCACACATATGACAGGGGGTGCCTTTGGTCTTCTTAGGCACTAAGGCACATGTGCAACTACTAGCTGCACCTTCTATAGCTATGCCCCTGCTTCTATAAGTTCAATAACCCAGTTATAGGTATAGTAACAATTGCCTGTGTAAGTTAAGTGCAAAGTGAGATGTGGCAATTGAAAGTAATACCTTGGATATACCATTATAAGATCCTATTAAAAGATGCACCATTAAAGGGAATCTCATCTCCAAAACAACCCCAAATTATAGTAGGTTGTGTATAGTGTGTAGCGTAGAGTCCGGTTATGTCATTTTTATCTTCTTACTCACTTGCTTTCTGACACTGTGCTCCAAGAAACCAGCAGTAAAATGCATTGAGAGGACTCCTCTTTGAGTCCTTTCCATTATGTGCACGAGCTCAGGAGTCTTCTTAATGCATTTTACTGCTGGATTGTCGGAGCACAGCATCACAATGTAAGTGAGTATGAAGATAAAAATTACATAACCGGACTCGACATCAACTAGTATACACCACTTACTCGAGTTGGGGGGGGGGGGGGTGCTGGAGTTGACAGTTTCCCTTTAAATCTTGTTATCCTGCAGATGATTCATAGTGTTGGGCGTGAATATTCGAATAGCAAATATTCATCGCGAATATCGGCACTTTGAGATTTCGCGAATATTTCAAATATTCGTAATTTCGAATATTCTAGATTTTTTCTTCATCAGTAACCTCCCTTCTTGCTTGTGGGCCAATGAGAAGGCTGCAATGTCTTTGTCTGAGCTTAGTAACATCCCTAGCAACCAATAGGAAAGTTGCCTCCCCCTTACTATATAAGAACCTCCCCAGCAGCCCTTGTATGCAGTATTTTGCAGATCTGAGAGAGACAGCAGTTATTGCTGGGCTCTCTGCTTTCCTGTGTCATTACATTAGATAGTTAGTTAGTTAGTTAGCTTATATATATAATACAGATAGTTAGTGGGAGATAGTCAGTGTAGGTTAGTGATATAGTGTAGCTGATACGGTAGGTTCTGCTGTCCATATATACATACATACATACAGACATAGTGCTGTGATGTCACAAGTTCACGACAATATTTAGTGCACCAATCACTAATAAGTAGTCAGACCTGTTAAAATGTGAAGTTGCACGTATTGCGCCAAAATATTTGCATCATTAGTGCCGATATATTGGAGCACTCTATCTGCATTTAAAGCTATTGTAATGTTCTGCCGTGCCAACCATTTTCTCCAGTCTCAGGAAACTTCTAGCAGCTTGAAAAATGTAGCTATTATGACCCACGCCTGTATTTTGCGCACATTACGTGAATTTTACATTGCTGATTTTTCGCGATCAAGAATTCGCAAATATATGATGAATATTCTACCAAATATTCGCGAATTCGAATATTGCCCCTGCCGCTCATCACTAATGATTCATTGTATTTGATCCACTCAATGTTATTTTCCTACTTTTCCAATGGTATATGAAGTTTTGTAAAGACAAGACTGGGAGTCAATAAAGCTCTTTTTTACTGCTTTCAACAGGAGACTATAACACAGATGTTCAGGAGGGGACGGAGCAATATCTGCCAATAGCACAAGTTATCACACATTCAACCTACAATGCAAACAAGAGTAAATACAATAATGACATAGCGCTTGTAAAGCTAGCAGACCCAATCAAACTGAATGACTATGCAAGGCCCATCTGCATCGGAAACAGAGATTTCACTGACAAACTGCTGCAAACTGCATCGCACAGCTGGGTGACTGGCTGGGGGCATGTCAGATTCTTAGGAAGACCAACTATAAAACTTCAGAAGCTAGCTGTGCCCTTCATTGACCGAGCCACCTGCAAGAAGTCAAGCAAGTTCTTCGTGTCCACCAACATGTTCTGTGCTGGATACTCTGAAGAAGAAAAAGACACATGTCAGGGGGATAGCGGAGGGCCACATTCTTCCGAATTTAGGAGTGTTTGGTTTCTGACCGGAATTACCAGCTGGGGTGACAAATGTGCAGAGAAAGGCAAATATGGAGTTTACACCCGAATGTTCAGATTCATTGACTGGATACTGAGTACTACAAAGGACATTTAATCCAGGCTTGGATTTATATATGAAGATGTCTTCTCTTTATTGCTTTAGCACCCAAGGAAATGTGATGCTTATAACCTAATATGATTCATCTTGCCATTTTAATTTTAGCCAGGATTTAAATCATTAAAGAGTTGCTTGGATTATAAGCTAAACATTTAGTTATAGATAATCTCTCTTTAAGACATTGCTGCAGTAAAGTATGTGAGATGAAAACTGCTAGCTCTGTTTGATGAAAGAAATTTTATGGTACAATCTAATGTTGTTCTGAGTTGGACCTTATATCGGAAAGAGTAAAAGTATGAAGGGTAAAAGGTAGAGTAAAAGTAACAGTATTAACAGTTCAGAGTTCATTCTACCAGATTCATCTCCAGTACTAATTTTCATTCCAAAGGTAAAAGTAAGGCCTCATGCACACGACCGTTGTGTGCATCCGTGGCCATTGTGCCGTTTGCCGTTTTTTTTTCGCGGACCCATTGACTTTCAATGGGTCCGTGGAAAAATCGGAAAATGCACCGTTTTGCAGCCGAGACCGTGATCCGTGTATCCTGTCCGTCAAAAAAATATGACCTGTCCTATTTTTTCGACGGACAACGGTTCACGGACCCATTCAAGTCAATGAGTCCGTGAAAGAACACGGATGCACACAAGATTGGCATCCGTGTCCGTGATCCGTGGCCGTAGGTTACTTTTTATACAGACGGATCCGAAGATCCGTCTGCATAAAAGCTTTTTCAGAGCTGAGTTTTCACTTCGTGAAAACTCAGAACCGACAGTATATTCTAACACAGAGGCTTCAGGTTAGAAAATACTAAAAGAACTGTGTACATGACTGCCCCCTGCTGCCTGGCAGGTGCTGCCAGGCAGCAGGGGGCAGCCCCCCCCTGTAGTTAACACATTGGTGGCCAGTGGGCCCCCCCCTGTAGTTAACACATTGGTGGCCAGTGCGGCCGGACCCCCTCCCTCCCCTGTAGTTAACTCGTTGGTGGCCAGTGGGCCCTCTCCCCTCCCTCCCCCTCCTAATTAAAATCTCCCCCCCTATCATTGGTGGCAGCAGAGAGTACCGATCGGAGTCCCAGTTTAATCGCTGGGGCTCCGACCGGTAACCATGGCAACCAGGACGCTACTGCTGTCCCGGTTGCCATGGTTACTTAGCAATTTGTAGAACCATTATACTTACCTGCGAGCTGCGATCTCTGCGTCCGGCCGGGAGCTCCTCCTACTGGTAAGTGGCAGGTCATGTCACTTACCAGTAGGAGGAGCTCCCGGCCGGACGCGGACATCGCAGCTCACAGGTAAGTATAATGGTTCTACAAATTAAACTGGGACTCCGATCGGTACTCTCCGCTGCCACCAATGATAGGGGGGGAGATTTTAATTAGGAGGGGGAGGGAGGGGAGAGGGCCCACTGGCCACCAACGAGTTAACTACAGGGGAGGGAGGGGGGGCCCACTGGCCACCAACGAGTTAACTACAGGGGAGGGAGGGGGGCCCACTGGCCACCAACGAGTTAACTACAGGGGAGGGAGGGGGGGCCCACTGGCCACCAACGAGTTAACTACAGGGGAGGGAGGGGGGCCCACTGGCCACCAATGAGTTAACTACAGGGGAGGGGGGGGGCCGGCCGCACTGGCCACCAATGTGTTAACTACAGGGGGGGGGCTGCCCCCTGCTGCCTGGCAGCACCTGCCAGGCAGCAGGGGGCAGTCATGTACACAGTTCTTTTAGTATATTCTAACCTGAAGGGTCCCCATCACCATGGGAACGCCTCTGTGTTAGAATATACTGTCGGATTTGAGTTTCACGATGTAATTTAATTCCGACGGTATATTCTAACATAGAGGCGTTCCCATGGGGACGCTTCAAGTTAAAATATACCATCGGATTGGAGAAAACTCTGATCCTATGGTATATTAACTCCTGACTTTACATTGAAAGTCAATGGGGGACGGATCCGTTTGAAATGGCACCATATTGTGTCAACGTCAAACGGATCCGTCCCCATTGACTTGCATTGTAATTAAGGACGGATCCGTTTGGCTCCGCACGGCCAGGCGGACACCAAAACGACTTTTTTTTCATGTCCGTGGATCCTCCAAAAATCAAGGAAGACCCACGGATGAAAAAACGGTCACGGATCACGGAAAAACGGAACCCCGTTTTGCGGACCGCAAAAAAATACGGTCGTGTGCATGAGGCCTAAAATAAATGTAAAAATCAAAGCCATAAACTTCAATTGACGTTTCGACAGACGACATTTCAGTTTAAAGGGTCACTACGTTTTCTAAAAACTTTGGAAATGTCATAGAGGCATTTCAAAAATGTTGATCAGTGGGGTATGAGTGCTGAAACTCCCACCAATCTCTAGAACGAGGGGAGAGAAGCGCTCATATACAGCATTCTTTCACCTCGTTGCAGGAGACAGGCCCGATTCCATCCTCTTCGGTCTATCAATCACTGGGGTCTCAGCATTCAGACACCCCCCCCCCCCCCCCCCCCCCCCGCCGATCAAAACTTTTAATATATCTCTATGAAAAGTGTTTTAAAAATTCAGTGACCCTTTAATTTTACAACACGGAGTAAACATATAAGTGTACATTCAGTAATAGCGGCGTAGGACCAACCATAGGACTCCTAATTCTAGAATGAGTAGGGTTGAAAATGAATTATGAGTTATACAGAATCTTTTCCCACTAAGCTATATATCAATCTGCTCAGCTTCTCCTGTCTATAACATGCTGCCTGTAGATCAAACTGTCTGTTCAATGCGACGGGTTCCCTTGAAGGCACATAGACATAACAAAACTGTACCGTATGTAACCGTATTGCGCCACTGTATAGCACTATATTCTCCTCTAAAAATTAATGTTCTAAGAGAAAAAAACAGAACATGCCACAATTTTCACTCATAAATTTCATACCAAAATAACTTCTGTATGCCTCCACCGGTGGTCCACCTACCATAAACCACTAATCTGCTATGGGGCCCAGAGGGAGTAGACCCAATGCTGAACTACTTCTCCTGTCCCCACAATCTATTCAGGGTATTTGCCTGCTGCCACCACTAGTGGGAGCTTAGTGCATAGAGGTTTTACAGCTTCCATTCAGTGCAAGGGTAACCAGAAATTCCTATGCACAGCCCTTTATCAATGTATTTATATCAGTTGTCTGGTGAAAATCCCTTGAGAAATGTGATGTTCTGAATGAGCCCCATATTTATGAAGCACCAGTATCACTTTTTCCAAAGTTGGGTAAAGTCAATGAAGCGGATTGAGACTTTATTTATTGAAAGGTTCCTCCACCTAATACAAAAAAAAACTAAATTTGTCAGAAATGTCACTATGGGGTGGGGTACATACCAAGTATTGCTATGAGATCTGTGTATGCAACTGGTCTCCACATGAAATTGGAGGTATGTTGAGGTATAGTATGAGCCCATAGACTTCTGTGGGTGCTGTATCATGGATATGCACTATGGCAAGATGCATGTGACCTTACCATTATTAAATATTGTTACCTTAAAGTTCGTCTTAAATATATTAATCTACTAATTCTCTCTTCATACTGCCATTTGAACCATGCCCACACATTTTATGGCAAGCAGTCCCACGCATTTTATGGCAAGGGTAGAACAACATGCAGCAATGGCCATTTTGACAGTACCCTGAAAAAAACCCAATAATAAGACAGTGGTGTCTGTTCAACTCCGTGTGGATCCATTGAACAGCGGCTGGACATGACAGATGAATTGGTGAAAGTATGGATACTGCCCACAATCTCACTAATGATATTCCTAGGACATTTACATGGATTGCAGATGGAGTTTCTCTAAATGACATTCACCACTTCCTAAGCACAATTTCTCTGTTATTTCTAGTGCTTAGCATAAGGACCTTAAGAGGTCCCCTAAGCTGGTACACCATGTCTACTGTCATATCCACTGAATGCAATGTCCATGAAAACCTTTCGGAAGGTCCTAAATCTGTAATAGTCTGCATAAATCTAAATAAAAGGAAATGTCTTTCATCTTTCTATATTCTTAAGAATGGAGGATTGGTGAAGGGGAGGGGGAGTATATGATCTGGATAATGCTATAGTTTAGAAAATACGTCTTTCCATCCTCTTTCAGAGCTCCAAAAGCATCATAGAAAATTCACTTTTATATGTCATCGATCAAGCTAGGTCATTTTCTATTAAGCCTGATTTTCAGAGCCGTTAATATACATTTATCAGGAAAATTGTGTGTATGTGGCCCATCAAATGAATAGGGGGTATATTAGTTCTGTCATATAACATTCTATAGCAACCTATTTAGATAGATTTCTTGCACGGCACTTTAGACATTACAATTTACATTTCAGAATATTTCATCGATTGCAAGTTATGCCTCAGAAAGCTGTTAAGTATTTATTCATACAAGCTCCATGTATTAGTGACTGTCATCTTTTCTTGTGCTACATTAAGAAGACTCCAAATTACAAAATACCTTCTTCAAATTGAATCAGGAGCTATTGCAGTAAATTCTGCTGCTCCAATTGAGTCAATTTATTTTCTGTGCTGTAGATTGAATAAAACACATATATGCAAAATATAAGCTATACTAGGATATACACAACTGTGATTCAGTCCTTCACGTGGACACAGAAACAGATTGAGGAGGGTACAAACAATATCATGACCCTGTAGTCATACTATTTGGCCCTATTTATTAAACCTTTACTCCAGAATTCTGGCATTAAAAGCCGCAAAATGGACTTTTTGCACTCACTTGCACAGAATTTTTGCAACTTTTTGCTTTTTTACACCACTCACTCCAGTTTTCAAACATGGATGGGAAGTGGGCATGGTTAGAAATGTCAATGAGTTTTATTCCAGATTTATTTTTTAAAAGGTTACAAAAAGGCACAATTTCACTCCAGTCGGAAGATGGAGTAGGAAAACTGGAGTAGCTTTTCTAGAAAAAAGTCTTAGGTTTAAGGATGAGACAAGTTTATCAAACAATATGTGACATTTTCTAAATGTGGCATAAAGTACTCCATGACTCAAGCTTAGCTTCAATTCAAATACCCCATTAGTTAAAGGGGTTGTGCAGCCAGTATCTATTGATGACCTATCCTCAGGAAAGGTCATCGATATCTGATCCATGGGGGTCTGACTCCTGGCAGTCCCGCTGATCAGCTGTTTGAGGAGGGGATGGCACTCATGCGACCGCTACTCCCTCTTCAAGATTACACTGTGGGTCGTCTCACTTGTGGCAACAGCGCAGTGTAATTATAAAGTGCTTGTTACCTTGAAGTGAATGGAACAAGCATACACTGAGTCATCAAGACTTCCTAGACAATGAGCAGTGCAATCTTGAAGGAATTATCACTATACGAGCGCCACCTCCTCTTTAAACAGCTGATGACCTATCCTAAGCTCCCAGCATAGCTTGAACAATGGTGAGTGTAAGCTGGGAGTTAGTGTTTCATAAAAATGAATGGTACCTTATCATCTCACTTCATTCAACGCATTCTTCCGGAAGATTAAGGTTTATTGCTGCTAGCCGAGAGCATTAACAGCTTCAATCACACAAGGAAAATGCTCAAACGGGGAGAGGCCCACACTCATCTTATACACATAACCATCCTAAACACTACATACTTGTCTTATCCTCATTGGATAGGTTAAACTCTCTCTACAACCCCATTGGACATCTCCATGCATGGACAATGAGTGCTTGCTTCATGTTCTTCTTGGCCAACATCTGTTATTCATTACCAAGGCTTGCTTCATCCTGTCTAATCTATAGCCCCTCACCCAAGGGAGTTCTACCACCCACCTTACGATTGTGTACACACATATAAGATTTGGGAATGTATTGTCTAGTATAATCAGGCGACATTAAACTATATATTTTTAATTTTCTCCTTCATTCCCCCCTGTTGTTGGTTTTCCCAACACACACACAGATAGTGACATTTATACTACACACACACACAATGTCTCTGGCTTTCTGCAATTCAATATATGATATTCTCCTCATCCAATGAACAAAGTTCACACTCCGGACACAATATCCATACTGGAGCACATGCAAGCATGACAGTCTTCAGTAATGGCAGGAACTAAGATGGAAGATTCAAAGACCACCCTGAGAACCAGTCACCTGTAACTCCAGCTTCATCAATCATCTGCTTATTCAAGGAGTGGAGGTGCTCGATGGCCCTAACAAGAGTCCCATTTTGCTCAACATCATTCGATGGGATGAAAGTAAAGCAAGAGTCTCCAATAACTGCACAAACTCCTCCTTGAGAAGCGAGAATCATGTCGAGAGCATATCGGTTCTGTACCGCTGTCAATTTCAGACCTCTAAACTCATCTGTAATATTTATAAACTTTAATAGCTCGTACCTGTTTTTCTGGTCTGGATCCATTTTGCATTTGCAGCTGCTTGTACTCCAGGAGCCAACCAACTTTCAAAACAAATGTCAGCTTTTGAAAAATTTAAAAATCATCTGAAACTTCCTCTGGAGCAAAATATGGATTTCTCTTAATTCGCACACGCTCACCTGGAACCCATGCATGCTTAGGGATTATCAACAAGGGGTACATTATTTTAACCATTGATAACACACCTGACCAGTCTCCAGGGAGTCTGGTATGCGCCAGACTACCACATTGCCAATATACATCCATCAGTACAGCAGTCCCTTGACTCAAATATTTCTCATATTTTACCAACTTACATCGTGTGTTTGTTCCCGACCTTTATCCATTCCCATCATTAGAATAACATATATAAAATTTCCTCTTTTCTGTGACTTTGAGACCTTTCTCTTCTGGATCTTCACTCCACCATGTTAATGAGGTTACAAAATCTCCCCATACTTTTTTACACCGATCAGTATTGTTTACCAAACTGAAGTTGGAAGTGCAGTTCCAAAGAGTCTGGCCTGCACAACTACAATACTTCTACAAAACCTACAAATATTCCTAATCTATATGCAGCTAAACCTGAAAATACATATGTTATATAGACATTATTATAAATCAGTAACACTAATAACACCCACTAATTCACATTGTATAGTATAAAATTCCAGCAATATGGTGTCATCAGCTCCTCCTCAGTAACAGGAATAGAAAACATAACATTGGAATCATTTGAACAATTTGTACACTTTTACAGTAGCCATATGACGATAAATAAATGTATTGTCCTAAATGTCCTTTAAACCTCAAGTCCATTAAGCAGCACAATGCAGAGACTGAAGTCTCTCCTTGTGTTTCCCTTTAGTTACAGATGTATTCGTAATGGTTGGTAGGTCTCCAGGTGGTTTCTCCTTCAAACGCTTCACTAATTTTGAAGTGATCAAATCCGTAATTCAAAGTTTTCCTTATGTCTCTTAACACCTGGCCAATCATCAATGCTCACAGGATTTGTGGAAGGGTAAATCCACTGAATTCACATCTGGAAGGAAATCACACCTCAGTTTTAGAGGGTGAAAATAGGAAAACAAAATATTTTGAACAAAAGGTGTGTCAAAACTTTTAATAAAATAACAGACCAATATTTTAACACTGTAGAAAATTAACAGTAGTAACCAGCAGCATTAATAACCATCATTATTGACTTAAATGTCCAGATACAGTATTCCTCTATTCATCAGGGAACCCCAAAAACTCCTCATCACTATTGTCCAGGTTAATCACACTCTGTGGCTCAGTATCACTAGTATCGCTGCCTTCAGTTTCATCGTACAGCATATTGTCCTCAGTGCCATCCAAGGCATTGCTAAGGCCACACTTTTTAAAGGATCTGACGATGATTTCATTGTTGACTGCCTGCCATGATGTTTTCACCCACTCACAGACTTGGGTAATGGTGGGCCTCTTCATCCGTCCAGTTGGAGTCAGGTCATGGTTCCCAGCTGCAATCCACTTGTTCCATTCCTCCTCATGAACACTTTAAATGCTTTATTAATAGCAACGTCTAGAGATTGTAGCTGGCTGGTAAGCCCCCCAGGAATTACCGCTAGATGGGTGTTCACTTCCTTAAATCTTGTTTTTGTGGCTTAGCTGATATGTGCCCTAAACTGGTCAAGCACTAGTAGGGCAGGTTTCTTCAGAAGTCCTCCAGTGCACTTGGACCACACCTTTTCGATCCATACTTTCATGCCATTTTCGTCCATCCACCATTTGTCGTGAACATGGACAATCACTCCTCGTGGGATCACCTCTTTTGGCATGGTCTTCCTTTTAAAAATTAGCATTGGTGATAGCTTGGCGCCATCTACACAGCAGGACAACACAACCGTGTAATGCGTTTTCTCGTGTCCTGAGGCAGTGGCGTAGGGATCGCCATAGCAACCATAGCAGTGGCTATGGGGCCCTACGCCACTGGGGGCCCGTCCGGGCCGCCTTCTGTTGATTTTTTATTTTTTTTTACACACACTACAAACAGCAGCCAGGCCCGAGCCGCGGACCGCCCGCCCACTACACTAGTGTAGTGGGCGGGGAGCGGGCGGTCCGCGGCTCAGGCTTGGCTGGGGAGGAGTCAGGACACGCAGGGCCGGCCCGACACAGAGGCTAGGGAGGCTCCAGCCAGGCCACTGAGTAAGGAAGATCCGATCATATTCTAACCCATGGTGACGGGGATGCTTGCCTGGGGGTTAGAATATACAGGGCCACGCTGCTCACAGGAGGACATTTATAAACTAATTAGTAACTCTTGAACTTTAATCATTGACAGTGCTGAATGGTGATCCCTTTACTTGCATTGGATACCTTAGCTCTGTCTTAGCTCCGGTAACGGTAACAGCAGGCAGTGCGGGGGGCGGTGCTCACTCACTGACGTCACACGCCTGCTTCTCCCACTAGGCGGCGCAGGCGCGTGACATCAGTGAGTGAGCGCCGCCCGCCCGCACTGCCTGCTGTACCGTTACCAGAGCTAAGGTATCCAATGCAAGAGATCAGCATTCAGCACTGTCAGTGATTAAAGTTCAAGTTACTAATTAGTTTATAAATGTGCTCCTGTGAGCGTCGGGGAGGGGGATCTGTGGATGGCACTGTTTAGGGGAGGGGGATCTGTAGATGGCACTGTTTAGGGGAGGGGGATCTGTGGATGGCACTGTTTAGGGGAGGGGGATCTGTGGATGGCACTGTTTAGGGGAGGGGGATCTGTGGATGGCACTATTTAGGGGAGGGGGATCTGTGGATGGCACTGTTTAGGGGAGGGGGATCTGTGGATGGCACTATTTAGGGGAGGGGGATCTGTGGATGGCACTATTTAGGGGAGGGGGATCTGTGGATGGCACTGTTTAGGGGAGGGGGATCTGTGGATGGCACTGTTTAGGGGAGGGGGATCTGTGGATGGCACTGGGGGGGGGCCATAAAATTTTTTTTGCTATGGGGCCCATGCATTTCTAGCTACGCCCCTGTCCTGAGGTCTTCACCATTACGGTTTTCGCTCCTCTCACATCGATGGTCCTATTCGATGGAACATCAAAGGTTAACGGGACTTCATCCATGTTCCCAATCTGGCCTATTCCATAGCCATGTTTCTTTCTTGAATCCAGCACAAATTTATGAAAAGAGAGAATCTTGGACTCATATTATTTGGGTGTTTTTTGTGCAATTCTAGTTTTGGTGCACATAGCAAGGCCATGAATCTGTAGCACCATAATGCCGATCCAGTGAAGTCGTCAATGCCTTTCTCTGCAGCAAGATGTTTGGCTTCATATATGATCATTTTCGTGTATACTGCGAAGCCGTTGTTCCTGTGATGTGTGATCCATTCTTTCATGTCCACGTCTAGGTGTGGCCACTTTGCAGCACACCCACAAAAAGTGTGTTTACTTTTCTCCGCTTTCTCCAACCGATCCTCTTGTTTCCTCCATTCACGAATCATCTTTTCATTTGGAGGCGGCCCGAAATGTCTCTCCGCTGCCCTGTTTCCATGCTCTTTGGCGCATTTTATCACCTCTAGTTTAAAAGGATTTTTATAAGAAAGCCTTTTCTGCTTTGACATCGTTCAGAAAAGTATGCAGCAGGAGACTACGGTAATTTTCTGCAATAGAATACAGTAATGGAAGAACTGTTAGCACTACAATTATGGGGGTACTGTAGCTAAGAACATCAGTGGATGACAATGTTATGGGGGGATCTGCCACTAACACAATGTTATAGGGGGATCTGCTGCTGACACAAGTTTATGGGGGGGGATATGCTGCTGACATACGGTACTTATTGGGAAAGGGGGGGATCCAGTGACACTTTAAGGCATCATGCAGACATCCATGGAGCACGGTCCGTGAAATCCCGTCCTGCTGAGTGCACGAAGCGCACGGCATCATAGCAACCAATAACACCATGCGCTTCGTGCACTCAGCAGGACGGCAGGCTGGGATATCACGGACAGTGCTCGACGGATGTCTTCATGACGCCTTAATAAGGGGGTCACTTTATATGGGGGAGTCACTTTATTAGGAGTGGGGTCACTTTATTAGGAGTGGGGTCACTTTATTAGGAGGGGGGTCACCTTATTAGGGGGGGCACTTATTAGCAGTGGGGTCATTAGGGGTACTTAGGGATGTCTTTCTGGCAGGGTGCAGCTCTGCATGCAGCCAGTAGCATTTTTTGCCACCAGTAAATGTAAAGTGGGAGAAGAAAATGTTTGATGTGCTAAACACCGATGAGCCTCCAATGGTCTGCAAGGCACAGCTGTTTTCCCTGACTGGGGTGCAGCCAAACAAACAGAAGGTCATGTTCAAAGGAGGAACAATAAGGCCTTATTCACACGTCCGTTTTTTCTTTCCTGATCTGTTCCGTTTTTTGCTGAACAGATCTGGACCAGATCTGGACCCATTCATTTTCAATGGGTCCTGGAAAAAAACGGACAGCTCAATGTCTGATTTTTTTCAGGACCCATTGAAAATGAATGGGTCCAGATCTGGTCCAGATCTGTTCAGCAAAAAACGGAACAGATCAGGAAAGAAACAACGGACGTGTGAATGGACCCTTAAGGTATTAACTTATCAGGACATGCGGTAATCTGGACAAGTTTTCAGCCTCTGAATGTCCATTCACTGACATGCAGAGTTATTAAATATGGCATACCTAAGACACTATGGGCGCAGGCAGTGTGACGACTTCCCTGTCACACATGCCTACTCTGCCCCTCGTCTGCCTGCTCCTGTGCTGCAACTTTCCTCCTCCTCCCCCCTCTATAACAGCGCTTCGGGTCGGCCGGTCCCTACCACCCAACACTTGCTGAGGCCGGCCGGTCCATACCACGAACAGCCCGCAGAGCCGACCAGCCCCTGCATCACCATCTGCAGCGGCACCTGATCCCAGCCTACGAACACCCACATCGCTCCTTCTGCCAAGCAACACAAGCGCCGCCGGTCGTGTGATCGCATCGCAGCACAGCAGCACTGCAGGTACAGTTACATCAGAGGCCACAAGCGCCGGACATGCTTTTTTACCCTATGTTCACACCTATATTCACCCCATAAGATGCACTAACTTATTCCCCCCCATTTTTTTGGGGGGGGGGGGGCGTCATATAGGGTGAAAAATACGGTAGTTATCTACAGCAATCAGTTGGTTTTGTGGGACTCCCATACATATGTCACACTAGCAGCTTGTCTCCACTGCTCCTCTCTAAAAGAACTATAAATTCTAGACTGTATTATAGATCTCCACAAACTTGTCCAAGACCACAACATGTCACCTGATTACTAGTACAGCCTGTATCTTGTACAAACTATAGCCCACTTCCCCACTTTGGTGTCTCTGATCCTCATGGGTCAGAAGCCACATACCATAACAATAGGTAGTGAGACCAAAAATACAGTATCTGGGCCTGTTGGAGATAATACTGTATAGCCCTGTCCTAGATAATATAGCCCAAGAATATCTCATACGGTGACAAGAAGATATTCTTCTGAGGCACGATCCTTCCTGAATACAGAACTATGAAATGACATTATTTCCTTTGGCCTTGATCTTTCAATAACATGTCATTATTCTATCTTTCCACCATACCCAATTTTCTTCTGTGAAATGTATTCCCTTATTAACCTCCATCCTCTCTGAAATCCCATATCTATATACTACCTCAGCCAGTATGTTCGTAGCTGTAGCCTTTGCTGTTGCCTTTGCTACAGGCCAGGTTTTTGAATATCCTGGAAAGAGATCAATACAGACAAGGACATAGCAAAAGTAACAAAATAGGGAGGCTCAACACCCTGATGAACGGATAGCGGTGGGTTCACTGCCAATTGGGTCACTCACCCAATCAAGAATAAAAGTGTATAAGCAGAGAAAAAAAGCAAGCACACCACCTTCTGGAATGTAGTTGAACACTTGGAAAATTTAATCAATGATAAAATATCACACTTAAAAAGGCCAATACATAAAACATTCAATACAATAAAACAGTATATAAAAAATAATAAATAAAATCAAATGAATATATATCCCAATTGGAGACTGTACTCTGAATAATGTCAAACTGTTATATAGTCTCCTGAGATAATGAAGAAAAATTTTGACGTCAAACTATATCCATCGTCTCTGTTGCATAGTTCTTTGAATAAGGTCAAAATGATGGACAGAACTACCTTTTTCGAGGAAAAATCCAATAGAGAGCAAAAGACGGAGGTAGATGAAAATAAGATAAGACTCATCCTTCCCTTTAATTCTCAGTACAGGAAAATTGAGAAAATGATTAAGACACACTGGCATCTCCTCCGTGAAGATAAAGTCATTGGACACCTTCTTCCAGCTGTGCCTGATATTACATACACCAAAGTTCCTTCGTTAGCATTAAAAATTGCCCCAACTATTAAGAATAGGAATTTCACTCAAACAAATACCATTGTGAATTGGGTAGGCCTACAGGGATTTTTCCGTTGTGGGAGCTGCTCAAATTGTAAGACCACTAAAAATCAGAACAAAAAAACAGAAGTAGTGATGTCAACAAGTAATAACCACAGATGGAGAATTAGAGAATTCCTAACATGTAGTACCACAGATGTCATCTATCTGCTCCAATGTACATGTGATAAGCAATACATTGGAAGAACAAAAAGGACACTAAAAAAGAGAGTGTCAGAACACATTGCGAATATACGCAAGGGATATGAGAAGCATACGGTCTCTAGGCATTTTAAAACTCACCACAATCAAGATCCCAGTACACTACGATATGTGGCCCTAGAAAGAATACAACCTAATTGGAGGGGAGGGAACCATATTATGCATATGTCCCGGGTAGAGTCAAGAAGGATTTTTGAATTTGGCTCATTGGTTCCGAAAGGTCTCAACGCAGAATTAGAAGTATTCGGCTTTTTATAGGTTGCCTGGGACCGATGAGACATCGGGGTTAGCTGTTTTATCCAGCACCCCGATCTCTCCTTGCTCCCAGGCACCACTATATCTACATTTAGCGAGAAACAAAAATAATTTTCAGCTGAATAAGTATATGAAGAAAGATGTGTATATAAAAAATATATGATGAACACTGTTTATAGATTGGGCCTTTTATAACAACTGAGAAGGTATGAGAAAAAAACGCATAGGAATACATGTGTGCACTGAGACCGAATACTATGAAGGAATTATGCTAATACTAGTCACATTATAAATATCTTTTCGCGATTTTGGATATCTAGAGAGAAAAGAACAAAGAAGATATATATTTAGTTTGTGTGGTATAGAAAAATACTAGATATTTTGATATTTGTCTGTTTTTACGTTTGTCTCCATTCTATAATCCATTTCATGTTTTACTCGATTTCTTAACCTGACCTCAGGTTGCATCAATGATTTTAATTAATTTAATTGTGTACCCTATAAAATATTTGGAAAAGCGCAGTCTGGTAGCTACTGAGGAAGAGACAGGTAGTCTCGAAACGCGTCTAGCGGACTACGCAAATTTCCACATCTAGTACTGGTCCGGACCCCAAGTACAAAGGATTTCGTGGAGAAAGAAAATTATTCTTTGCAACAGCTATCTGCCAACATAATCATTTGTTGCAGTATAGGACCTGGACCCATGCTATGCCATATTACCACTACGGTATAAGGACCTGTGCAGCACGTAATTGGGTGATTTGCACCAGCTGACCTGATCATCTGACTCAGCCACAGAGGATCACCTGACCTAGGTGTGCATCTTCTGAGCGGAGCGCTCGGCGTCTGGTGTTCAGCGTTTTTGTGGCCGCACCTTTCACCGGACCACCTGACTTGGCGTGCGTCTTCTGAGCTGAGCACTCAGCGTCCAGCGCTTTGGTGACTGCATCTATCACCGGTATGTGATTACTTACCCGGAACACGTCCTCCAAGCTGCACGCTTCTTACTTACCCAGCATCCAGGATCCAGAGTCCAGAGCTTTGGTGACTACATTCTTTCACCAATTCATGCAAGTAGACCATTCACTGATATCACTGATACTACTGAGTGGTAAGAGTCTCATGGAGACGATTTTATTTGGCAACAATTGACTGGTTGACTGCATATTTGCTACACTCTATCTCAAGAGACATTATCTCAGGAGACTATATAACAGTTTGACATTATTCAGAGTACAGTCTCCAATTGGGATATATATATTCATTTGATTTTATTTATTATTTTTTATATACTGTTTTATTGTATTGAATGTTTTATGTATTGGCCTTTTTAAGTGTGATATTTTATCATTGATTAAATTTTCCAAGTGTTCAACTACATTCCAGAAGGTGGTGTGCTTGCTTTTTTTCCCTGCTTATACAGACAAGGACATATTCACACTGTTCTACCTTTGGTAACTGAATGTAGTCAATACGCAGTCTCTGAAATGGTTAAGATGACCTGGGCATATGCCTCCCTGGAAGTTCCATAGTTCTCCCATCATTATTATAGCACAGCTCATTCAACCTTGGACTAACCTGGTGGCAGCATTGTTGAACCCAGGAGCCATCCACCACTGAACCCAATCACATATTCCCTCTCTTGATTTGCCCATGCTCTAAATCCATCCTCATTGGGTAGAGTGCCCTCTGAAGGTAGAGTTTACAACCCACCAGAGTTCATTCTCACTCATCACTTCTACTTCTTGCTTCCATTTTTCCCTTCAGCCTCTGTAGCCTGTATTGGACTCACATTTTGGAAGTCTACTGGCCCTAAATCAGCCTGTATCACATAGACCTCCACTTAAAGTAGGCTCCAGGTAATAGTTTAGCCTTTAGCTCCTCAGCTAGCATCAGGGTATCAAACACCTTTCACACATTCAACATCCATTATTGATCGGCTTACCCATGGATCCAGCAAAATCTCTGCGCCTCCAGATTACACTATAATAATGGGTGATACCAAAGGCATTCCTAGAACCTATATTAATGTTAGCAGTCTTACCCTGAGCCATCTTACAAACCTCAGCGAGTGCCTTCAGCTCGGCCTCCTGCACTGACATTGCTGGAGAGAGTGGTTCTTACTTGACAACATCAGTTTGGGTAGAGGCAACATATCCTGTCCAAGATGATCCATCTTTGAAGAACCTAAAACCAACTACAAGAAACTCAGTCTGGATTATTAATTGGAAAGGTTGCATTCCGCAAATACTCTGGTAACCCATCCTTCCACTTGATTGTTTCCCTTTAAAATGCTGCTGAGGAGGGAAGTTTCCTACCTGGAGAGAGACTTAAAGTAAACATATGCTTACAGTGAGTTTGTTAAAGTTTCACTGCATGTGCTATCATTAAATGTAAAGAAGGACTCTTACTGCGTTGGAGAAATCTCAGTGTTTGGTTTAGATAACTGTGTAAAGTAATTAACACTGAAGAGGACAGTATACTACTACAGAGGGATCTGGATAGATTGAAGGCTTGGGCAGATAAGTGGCAGATGAGGTTTAACACTGATAAATGTAAAGTTATGCACATGGGAAGGAATAATGCAAGTAACCCGTACATACTAAATGGTAAAACACTCGGTAACACTGACGTGGAAAAGGATCTAGGAATTTTAATAAACAGCAAACTAAGCTGCAAAAACCAGTGTCAGGCAGCTGCTGCCAAGGCCAATAAGATAATGGGTTGCATCAAAAGGGGCATAGATGCCCGTGATGAGAACATATTCCTACTACTTTACAAATCATTAGTCAGACCACACATGGAGTACTGTGTACAGTTCTGGGCTCCAGTGAACAAGGCAGACATAGTAGAGCTGGAGAGGGTCCAGAGGAGGGCAACTAAAGTAATAACTGGAATGGGGCAACTACAGTACCCTGAAAGATTATCAAAATTAGGGTTATTCACGTTAGAAAAAAGACGACTGAGGGGAGATCTAATTACTATGTATAAATATATCAGGGGGCAGTACAGAGATCTATCCCATCATCTATTTATCCCCAGGACTGTGATTGTGACGAGGGGACATCCTCTGCGTCTGGAGGAAAGAAGGTTTATACACAAACATAGAAAAGGGTTCTTTACGGTAAGAGCAGTGAGACTATGGAACTCTCTGCCTGAGGAGGTGGTGATGGTGAGTTAACTAAAGGAATTCAAGAGGGGCCTGGATGTATTTCTGGAGCGTAATAATATTACAGGCCATAGCTACTAGAGAGGGGTCGTTGATCCAGGGAGTTATTCTGATTGCCTGATTGGAGTCAGGAAGGAATTTTTGATTCCCCTAAAGTGAGGAAAATTGGCTTCTACCTCACAGGTTTTTTTTGCCTTCCTCTGGATCAACTTGCAGGAAGACAGGCCGAACTGGATGGACAAATGTATTTTTTCGGCCTTATGTACTATGTTACTATGTTACTATGTTAATTGTTTGAACATCTTGTTCTGCAGTTGTTAATAAGAAGGTTTTTCCTACCTATAGGATCATGTATCAGTAGATAGGATGTAATGGAAGTCCACTCATTACAATATCCCACCTTTCCTCCTCCCCTTTACATAACTTGTCCACACCCCTTGGGGTCTGGTGAAATGTACCATGTTTCCTAAGTCAGTTCTGTTTTAGTGTATAACAGTGCACTGGCCCTAATAAGATGTCCTAACACATAACATACAGTCAGGTCCATAAATATTGGGGGTATTTACATCCAAATCAGATGAACGGTGTAGGAATTACAACAATTTGCATATGTTCCTCCCACTTGTTAAGGGACCAATTGGCTTCTCTCAGCTGTGCCATGGCCAGGTGTGTGTTATTCCCTCATTATCCCAATTACAATGAGCAGATAAAAGGTCCAGAGTTCATTTCAAGTGTGTTATTTGCATTTGGAATCTTTTGCTGTCAACTCTCAAGATGAGATCCAAAGAGCTGTCACTATCAGTAAAGCAAGCCATAATTAGGCTGAGAAAACAAAACAAACCCATCAGAGAGATAGCAAAAACATTAGGCGTGGCCAAAACATTGGAACATTCTTAAAAAGAAGGAACGCACCGGTGAGCTCAGCAACACCAAAAGACCCGGAAGAACACGGAAAACAACTGTGGTGGATGACCCAAGAATTCTTTCCCTCGTGAAGAAAACACCCTTCACAACAGTTGGCCAGATAAAGAACACTCTCCAGGAGGTAGGTGTATGTGTGTCAAAGTCAATAATCAAGAGAAGACTTCACCAGAGTGAATACAGAGGGTTCACTACAAGATGTAAACCTTTGGTGAGCCTCAAAAACAGGAAGGCCAGATTAGGGTTTGCCAAACAACATCTAAAAAAGCCTTCACAGTTCTGGAACAACATCCTATGGACAGATGAGACCAAAATCAACTTGTACCAGAGTGATGGGAAGAGAAGAGTATGGAGAAGGAAAGGAACTGCTCATGATCCTAAGCATACCACCTCATCAGTGAAGCATGGTGATGGTAGTGTCATGGCGTGGGCATGTATAGCTGCCAATGGAAATGGTTCTCTTGTATTTATTGATGATGTGACTGCTGAAAAAAACAGCAGGATGAATTCTGAAGTGTTTCGGGCAATAATATCTGCTCATATTCAGCCAAATGCTTCATAACTCATTGGATGGTGCTTCACAGTGCAGATGGACAATAACCCAAAGCATACTGCAAAAGCAACCAAAGAGTTTTTTTCAGGGAAAGAAGTGGAATGGTATGCAATGACCAAGTCAATCACCTGACCTGAATCCGATTGAGCATGCATTTCACTTGCTGAAGACAAAACTGAAGGGAAAATGCCCCCAGAACAAGCAGGAACTGAAGATAGTTGCAGTAGAGGCCTGGCAGAGCATCACCAGGGATGAAACCCAGCGTCTGGTGATGTCTATGCGTTCCAGACTTCTGGCTGTAATTGACTGCAAAGGATTTGCAACCAAGTATTAAAAAGTGTAAGTTTGATTTATGATTATTATTCTGTCCCATTACTTTTGGTCCCTTAACAAGTGGGAGGCACATATGCAAACTGTTGTCATTTCTACACCGTTCACCTGATTTGGATGTAAATCCCCTCAAATTAAAGCTGACAGTCTGCAGTTAAAGCACATCTTGTTCGTGTCATTTTAAATCCATTGTGGTGGTGTATAGAGCCAAAAACATTCTCCTAATCAGACATTTTGGAGAAAGTAAAAGTAATTAGCAAGAAGCCTCCAAGCGTTTGTGACGTCCGTTAACCCCTTAAGGACTTAGGACATACCGGTACGCTATGTTTTCAGAGTCTTTAAGGACCCAGGACGTACCGGTACGTCCTAACTTTAAAACTACATTGCGGCACGGTGGGGGTTAATCGGAACAGGATGTCCGCTGAAATCATTCAGCGGGCATCCTGTCACAACGCCGGGGGGATGATCGCAGCAAACCCAGGTCAATTCAGACCTGCGGTTTGCGGCTTTTACCTGCGGTTGCGGCGGCGGGTGGTGCCATCGGGTCCCCATGCGGCTGTAGGGGGGGCCCGATGGCATGGAAGGCAGAAAAAGCCGGTGAAGAGCCTGTGAGATCCAGCCCCCTGGATCTCACAGGCCGGAAGCTGTATGAGTAATACACACAGTATTACTCATACAGCCAATGCATTCCATTACAGAAGTATTGAAATGCATTGTAAAGGGGATTAGACCCCCAAAAGTTCAAGTTCCAAAGTGGCACAAAAAAATTAAGTGAAAAAGAAAGTTGAAAAAATTAAGTTTTCCCCCCAAAAAATTAAAAGTTTCAAGTAAAAATAAACAAAAATGTAATTTTCCCCAAATAAAGTTAAAAAAAAATTGGTAACAATTAGGGAAAAAAAAAAAGTATACATATTAGGTATCGCAGTATCCGTATCGACCGGCTCTATAAACATATCACATGACCTAACCCCTCAGATCTACACCGTAAAAAATAAAAAATAAAAACTGTGCTAAATAAACAATTTTTTTGTCACCTTACATCACAAAAAGTACAACAGCAAGTGATCAAAAAGGTGTTTGCCAACCAAAATAGTACCAATCTAACCGTCACCTCATCCCGCAAAAAACGAGCCCCTACCTGAGACAATCGCCCAAAAAATAAATAAACAATGGTTCAGAATATGGAGACACTAAAACATCATTTGTCACCTTACATCACAAAAAGTGTAATAGCAAGCGATCAAAAAGTCATATGCACCCCAAAATAGTGCCAATACAACCGTCATCTCATCCCGCAAAAAATGAGACCCTAACTAAGATAATCGCCCAAAAACTGAAAAAACTATGGATCTCAGAATATGGAGACACTAAAACATGATTTATTTTTTTGTTTCAAAATTGATATTATTCTGTTAAACTTACATAAATAAAAAAAAGTATACATATTAGGTATCGCCGCGTCCGTATCGACCGACTCTATAAAAATATCACACGACCTAACCCCTCAGATGAACATCGTAAAAAAACTGTGCTAAATAAACCATTTTTTGTCACCTTACATCACAAAAAGTGTAATAGCAAGCGATCAAAAAGTCACACGCACCGCAAAATAGTACCAATAAAACCGTCATCTCATCCCACAAAAATCATACCCTACCCAAGGTAATTGCCCAAAAACTGAAAAAATTATGGATCTCAGACTATGGAAACACTAAAACATGGTTTTTTTTGCTTCAAAAATGAAATCATTGTGTAAAACTTACATAAATAAAAAAAAAAGTATACATATTAGGTATCGCAGCGTCCGTGACAACCTGGTCTATAAAAATATCATATGATCTAACCTGTCAGACGAATGTTGTAAATAAAAAATAAAAAGAACTGTGCCAAAACAGCTACTTCTTGTTACCTTGCCTCACAAAAAGTGAAATATAGAGGAACCAAAAATCATATGTACCCTAAACTAGTACCAACAATACTGCCACCCTATCCTGTAGTTTCTAAAATTGGGTCACTTTTTTGGAGTTTCTACTCTAGGGGTGCATCGGGGGGGCTTCAAATGGGACATGGTGTCAAAAAAAAAACAGTCAAGCAAAACCTGCCTTCCAAAAACCGTATGGCATTCCTTTCCTTCTGCGCCCTGCCGTGTGCCCGTACAGCGGTTTACAACCACATATGGGGTGTTTCTGTAAACTACAGAATCAGGGCCATAAATATGGAGTTTGGTTTGGCTGTTAACCCTTGCTTTGTAACTGGAAAAAAATTATTAAAATGGAAAATCTGCCAAAAAAGTGAAATTTTGAAATTGTATCTCTATTTTCAATTAATTCTTGTGGAACACCTAAAAGGTTAACGACGTTTGTAAAAATCAGTTTTGAATACCTTGAGGGGTGTAGTTTCTTAGATGGGGTCACTTTTATGGAGTTTCTACTCTAGGGGTGCATTAGGGGGTTTCAAATGGGACATGGTGTCAAAAAAAACAGTCCAGCAAAACCTGCCTTCCAAAAACCGTATGGCATTCCTTTCCTTCTGCGCCCTGCCGTGTGCCCGTACAGCGGTTTACGACCACATATGGGGTGTTTCTGTAAACTACAGAATCAGGGCCATAAATATGGAGTTTGGTTTGGCTGTTAAACCTTGCTTTGTAACTGGAAAAAAATTATTAAAATGGAAAATCTGCCAAAAAAGTTAAATTTTGAAATTGTATCTCTATTTTCCATTAATTCTTGTGGAACACCTAAAGGGTTAACGACGTTTGTAAAAATCTGTTTTGAATACCTTGAGGGGTGTAGTTTATAGAATGGGGTCATTTTTGGGTGGTTTCTATTATGTAAGCCTCGCAAAGTGACTTCAGACTTGAACTGGTCCCTAAAAATTGGGTTTTTGAAAATTTCAGAAAAATTTCAAGATTTGCTTCTAAACTTCTAAGCCTTGTAACATCCCCAAAAAATAAAATATCATTCCCAAAATGATCTAAACATGAAGTAGACATATGGGGAATGTAAAGTAATAACTGTTTTTGGAGGTATTACTATGTATTATAGATGTAGAGAAATTGAAACTTGGAAATTATCTCCTAACTCCCACAAACCTGAGAAATCCCCATCTTCTTCTTCTTCTGGAGAAGAGCTATCTTGCTTTTCTGTGTTTTTACTTCCCAATTCAACCTTGGCTCTGATCTTAGAATCCTTTACAATTACTAGGGGATACTTATATCCCTCAGCAGGTAGTGGTATATGTCCCATGTGTTCCACCGAGTCACTTTCAGAAGATATTTGTTTTGCTTGCACTAGCAGTTCACTATAGTTGGGGGTTTTATGATATGGGGTGGGGAAGGTGGGGCAGGTGGGGCTACAGCAGGCTTTTGTTCTTCAACATCTGTACATGGTATACATGAAGCCTCTTGCTGTTCCCTATGTTTTTTTTCCATGTTTTCAGCAACTGTATTTGTAGTTGCTGGTCTTTCCCTGATATGGTGGCTTCTGGCCAGGAGATAGTAAGCGATAGTGTCCTTTTGTGACACTTCTTCCCACACCACTTCTCTAACTCCTTTTTATCATCAGGGTATTCCTGACACATGACTGTTAATGGAGATGTCATGGTCTTATCACAATCTCAAATCACAAAAAATATTAGTAATTGATGTCCCTAATGGAGGAGTAACTCAAGGTCGCAAACACTCCAGCAGAACAATGTGCAATGCTCTGCTAGGTACCAATCCTAGTAATACGGCACCAGTTAATACAATAGTTTGTTTACGTCACCTCACTTGCCTGTCTCAGGGTAAAGTCTACTGACACCACTCACTACACAGCAAGTGTCCCCTTACCTTAAGCAAGTGTCCCCTTACCTTAATGCAAGCTGATGTAACAACACAGTCGCGGATTCTACTCTCCCACAGTGCTCACAGTAAAGTCCAAAACACCACACCAAAGGTGTGTCTGCTTACCAAAATGTGGAGTTTCAATCACTCAGCGTATGCAACAAATGGTTAGTAAAGACAGTTAACACAACAATCAAAACCAAATTACAATAACATATACAAAAGAATACATCACCCAATGGATTTTTGCACGCTTTCTGGGTCTTTTGCATCGGTTTAAATAACCAATAAGCCGTGCCGCTAACCGTAACTGACCCCTTCCTACTTTGGCCCGAAACCGAGGTTTTGGTCCGTAACTAATAGGGTATCTCTTTCTCTCATACAAGTCTTTTGCACTGGTTTATGTAACCAATGAGCCGTGCCTCTAACCGTAACTGACCTCTTCCTACTTTGGCCCGAATGTGAGATTTGGTTCATAACCAATAGGGTATCTCTTTCTTTCATACAGGTCTTTTGCACTGGTATATGTAACCAACGAGCCGTGCCTCAAACCGTAACTGACCTCTTCCTATTTAGGCCCGAAACCAAGGTTTTGGTCCATAACCAATAGGGTATCTCTTTCTCTCACACGGGATTTAGAACCAGTGCTGGACAGTAGTGGATCTCCCTATATGTTACCCGTGTCTTCTTTGTTTAGGGATTTAGAACCAAATCCAATTGAAATTGGACCATAAATTATTTAATCAATTAATCATTAATTAGTTGATTAATACATGAAAATATATCTAATCCAATTTTAGAATTGGACAGCAGTGAGGCAAAACTGACTGTTACCCTTTACTCATAAATATTAAATATTCTATTAATAAACGTTACTCTTCCTCAGAATGGCAAAATGTTTTTTCTTAGTTTTTTTTTGTGTCTTCACCCGAACTAACCCCCCTACTTACTGGACTATAGTGGCCATTGGAAAAAAACTGTGCAGACAGAGTTTAGCAAAGCAAGGTGTCTGCTTACCTGTAATTTAAGCAGGTCTGTACTGCTGAGATTCTCCTGATGGTCACACTGCCAGAACGTAGGGTTCTAGTATATGGGATCACGTCGGGGTCACCAAGAAATGTTGTGGAATACCAGTCAGAAAACGAATTCTTCAGGACGAATAAGGTTTATTGTGGCTAGCCGGGAGCATTAACAGCTACAATCATACAAAGGAAAATGCTCATCTTATACACATAACTATCCTAAACTTTACATACTTGTCCTATCCTCATTGGATAGGTTAAACTCTCTCTACAACCCCATTGGACATCTCCATGCATGGACAATGCGTCCTTGCTTCATGTTCTTCTTGGCCAACATCTGTTATTCATTACCAAGGCTTGCTTCATCCTGTCTAATCTATAGCCCCTCACCCAAGTGAGTTCTGCCCCCCACCTTAGGAATGTGTACACACACATAAGATTTGGGAATGTATTGTCTGGTATAATCAGGCGACATTATACTATATATTTTTTATTTTCTCCTTTACCCTGAATCTACAGTGTAAAAGAATGGTATCACCCATCCCCTCACTTCAGATCATGCAGTGAATCTATTACTGATTAGTCAGAAGAAGAATAAACATTTACATTCACTGACTCACAGGTGATGTCTTCTCTGCTTGAAGTTGTTCTCCTGCCTTTTCTTCTCTATCCTGTCAAGACCACCATGATGACTTTTCCTGGACATGACCTGTCTCTGCAGAGTTTCCCAACCAGATAACCTTGACCTATACTAACACAAAATCATCAGGGTGCCACACATTGTGCCCCTCAATATAATGGCATCTGATACTATCACCATGAATATACCGCCACACACTGTGCCCTTGAATATAATTGTGCCACATATTTTAACTCCTGAATATAATTGTATTCCCTAGCCATAAACCATTACACACAGTCCCCATAAAATTTTTGCTACATACTGTGCCCCCTGAAATTAGTGGCATGTGCTGGTGCCCCTGTAAATAGCGCCATCTATTGTGTCACATGTTGTGCCCCTTAAAGATAGTCCTACACTTTGTGCTTTATGTAGATAATGTACCATTAATTGTCCCCTAAAAGAGGAATATCAGTAAATATACTAATCAGTTCCATGTAATCCAATGTCAACACAGATTGCATATCACTGGCTGCCCTCCATTCCCATGAAGTGTACCTTGTATTCTCCCTGTTGCTGGCTTTTCCACTGTGTTGTATGTATTATTTGCCAGCAATACTTCAAAAACCACAAGAACAGCTCCAGCACTGCTGAGAACTGTAGATATATACCTCAAGCTGGTCTATATACACTATCTGATCCCAGATCAATATTTTTACATCAATAAAGGGGTTATCCCATGAAAAAAAAAATCTACATTTTTGAAACCAGCATCTGGACCTGAAAACTTTTGTAATTAGATGTAATTAAAAGTTTAGTAAAGCTACTAAATTATTCAATAAAGTATTTCTGTATAGCACCACCTGCTGTTTGTACTTTTTCTTATTTCTTTGTCCACCTCACTGAGGTTTTTGCAAATGCTCAATTCCATTCCTCAACTGCCCTCAGCTGGATCTACTGTTAGAATCTGAGACTGTTACAGGGAGAGAGCTGTAGCTGAAAGGACATGCTGCCTGAGCTGTGATAAGGAGAGAGATGCAGCCGAATGGACATGTCCCCTTAGAAAGTACACGCCTCCTGAGCTGCCAGCTTGAAAGAAATCAAACCGAGCAACTGGACCAAAGAATGGGAAGAACTGTAAATCCATGTGAGGTACAGGGCTGGTTCTACCTTTGTTATGTACTATATGATGTCTGATTTTCATGTTTTTTACATTAATCATGGGACAACCCCTTAAAGTGCAACTTGATCTGTAGAATAACACAGAAAATGAGAAATACATACATAAATGAACAGAATAACTGAAATAAACTTATTTTTTTAGGATGACAAATATACAGGTACATTCTTCTACTTTGGTGGACAGAGTTCTTCTCAGCAAGAGTAGAATGACACTTATCCATACACAAACACTATAATAATAATACTGATACACCTAAAAATTATTTAAACCCTAACCAATTAATAATTGAAAAACTTAATTATTCCACATTAAGGAAGAACAAGATATTTTTTTTATTGCAATTTGTCACATTACACCATAAAGCAGGTGGTGGCAAAAATGTAGAATGTTCAAGATCAACCAGTCCAGTTCATATTAAGAAGGCCTACATCAAGCTATTGTCTCATGAGAAGCCTCATCACATTGGGGAGAGTTATGAAAACTGTCTAAAGGATAGAACTGTCAACCAATCACAACACTGCTTTAATTTCTTATAGTGCTCTTGAAAAATTAAAGCTGAGATCTGAGTGGTTGCTATGGGCAATAAAGATTTTTTATTTTATACAGTTTTATAAATCTTCCCCTATAGAGTCAAGATGAATAAAGTGCAGACGTTTTACACAAAAACGGTAAAACATGTATAGATAGAGCATGGAATGGAGTTTCTACAAATGTCAACACTTACATATTTACATTGAGTTAAAAACATTTCATTAGCCAAGATGTAAAATAAACTAATGGTGCTAAGGAGCATGGTAAAAATGGAATTTTCCAATGTACAACAACAGTTTTACAAAATGAGGCTGTTAAAAGTGTCTTTTGTCCACGTGAAAAGGGTATGTGAGCTTTAGAAGGTGGTCACAGACGATGTTGTAGGATAAGATTGGTGGTGACATTAACATGTAACAGTGCTCCTCACAACAGCGTTTCAGCAGCATCCATGGAAATCAGTGCTTCTGACAACAGTGTTTCAGCAGCATCCATGAAAACAGTGCCTTTAAAAACAGCGTTTCAGCAGCATCCATGGATCTGTGTATTATTCATATTTACATGGGGTTTCAAGGTGAGCTTAACTTCCTTGTGTTACATAGAGCAGCATCTGTAAAAAAATAAAATAAAAATGAAATGTATCGCATGCATAGCTTATCCGCTTAAACTTCATCACTTGATCATCTGAGAGACCCATGGAAAGTGATGTCATCTACACAATGTACGGTATGGACCTCTGGACAGTCCAAGATTGTACACTCCACTGCACTGTGTATATTGTCCTATATATGTCATTCATTGATGACGAAGACCCCAATTATAGCATTTGAAGATCAGAAACCAAACCATATGCTCTAAACACCACTTCCTCTCCTGATACTGCCTGGCCCCCAAACAGCAAGGTACATGGCAGCCCCAGGCAGCACTGCATCCATATTTATGGTTCACCCTTCCAGGAAACCAGCCCCCTTCCGGAGGTATCAACATACCGGGTGATAAATAGCATACATGCAGGGACCAACAACAGCCCAGACATGTAACAACCAACAAAACGCTTCACACACCCAGAACATAAACCCACACCACACATACAAGAAGTAAGGGTAAAGATACATGGAGGGTACATAAGGGAGGACAATTTATGTTCCATAAGATGGCCCTCAAGGACTGGGCAGAAACACCCAGGCAAGGAGCAAAGCTCCATCGCCAAGCAAGGCTGTAGTACAACTGCCCCCAGCCAGCAAGCCACAGGTATATATGAAGCCTGCAGCCACACCCTGAAAACACCTTAATCCCCACTAGCAAGAAGATTAACCCCTTTCTCGCCAAACAGCAGGGAGGCAAACCTAGAAGGAGAAGTGCACATGCAAACTGCCAATAACCCTTTGCCACTGGCAACCAGTCTGCATGGCAACCGCGTCACAGTCAAACAACAATATGACCGTGACAGAAGCTGAATATGCCATTAAAAAACTAAAATCTAATCTTGTAAATACTGTATCAATTAAAAAAACAAGGCTGGGCATTGGTCTTACTACAGATGTTCACTGACTAGACACTGATGTTACCACTAACCACTATAGACTGAGAGAGTTTGGGTCTATTCACCCAGAATTTTCAGTGCATGTTTGAGGTACGTCTTGATAAGTTTTCCCAAAGTATACCTCTGACTGAACCCACCAATATATACGTTTACAGTGGCACAAATAGAAATAACCCATAGGTTCCCACGAGAAGCATACCACGAGGTTGATATATACTGTAGTTTTATGGGAAAGAATTGGTAAAACTTGTAATTTATTCATTTAAACTTCTGCTCTCTTTATGCTTAGGAGTCATGCGGGTGGTGCTTCTCTGTGATTGACAGCTAACTCTGCATGACAAATAATACAGGGAAGGCTATAAATCACTCAGCAGGACCACCCACATGACTCCTAAGCAGAAAAAGAGCAGAGGTTTAAATGAATAAATTCCCGAATATTTTCCCAGAAAACCATCAGTCTGCTCAGCTCCTCCTGCTCTATAACCAGGTTCCCTTTAACCCCTTTAAGCGACAGCCTGTTTGGACCAAATGCCGGAGCCCCATTTTTCAAATCTGACATGTGTCACTTTATGTTGTAATAATTTTGGAATGCTTTTAATTATCCATGCCATTCTGAGAATGTTTTCTCGTGACATATCGTACTTCATGTTAGTGGTGATTTTGAGTTGATACGTTTTAACTTTATGCATTAAAAAAAATCAAAAATGTGTAGAAAATTTGGAAAAGTTAGCTATTTTTAAAATTAGAACTTCTTTGCTTTTAAGATGAATAGTGATACTTCATAAAATATGTAGTTACTACTTTACATTCCCCATATGTCTACTTTATGTTGGCATCATTTTGTAAATGTAATTTTTTTTTTTTTAGGAAGTTAGAAGGCTTAGAAGTTTAAAAGCACATTTTCAAATTTTTAAGAAAATTTCCAAAACCCACTTTTTTAAGGACCATTTCAGTTGTGAAGTCGCTTTGTGGGGCTTACATAGTAGAAACCACTCATAAATGACCACATTTTAGTAACTACACCCCTCAAGTTATTCAAAACTGATTTTACAAACTTTATTAACCCTTTAGGTGTTCCACAAGAATTAAAGCAAAATGGAGGGGAAATTTTTTATTTTATTTTTTTGGGGCAAATTATCCATTTAAATCCAATTTTCCTGTAACACCACAAGGGTTAACAGCCAAAGAGTATAATAAAGATGTATCTGAGCTGTATAGGAAGCCCTTGAGCCAAACTTATTATAGGAGGCTGGAGAAGACACATGTTCCTGAGCTATATATGCATCTATACATATACATACATAGTAACATAGTAACATAGTACATAAGGCCGAAAAAAGACATTTGTCCATCCAGTTCGGCCTGTTATCCTGCAAGTTGATCCAGAGGAAGGCAAAAAACCCTGTGAGGTAGAAGCCAATTTTCTCCACTTTAGGGGAATAAAAAATTCCTTCCCGACTCCAATCATGCAATCAGAATAACTCCCTGGATCAACGACCCCTCTCTAGTAGCTATAGCCTGTAATATTATTAAGCTCCAGAAATACGTCCAGGCCCCTCTTGAATTCCTTTATTGTACTCACCATCACCACCTCCTCAGGCAGAGAGTTCCATAGTCTCACTGCTCTTACCGTAAAGAATCCTCTTCTATGTTTGTGTACAAACCTTCTTTCCTCCAGACGCAGAGGATGTCCCCTCGTCACAGTCACAGTCCTGGGGATAAATAGCTGATGGGATAGATCTCTGTACTGACCCCTGATATATTTATACATATTAATTAGATCTCCCCTCAGTCGTCTTTTTTCTAAAGTGAATAACCCTAATTTTGATAATCTTTCAGGGTACTGTAGTTGCCCCATTCCAGTTATTACTTCAGTTGCCCTCCTCTGAACCCTCTCTAGCTCTGCTATGTCTGCCTTGTTTACAGGAGCCCAGAACTGTACACAGTACTCCATGTGTGGTCTGACTAGCGATTTGTAAAGTGGTAGGACTATGTTCATATCACGGGAATCTATGCCCCTTTTGATGCAACCCATTATCTTGTTGGCCTTGGCAGCAGCTGCCTGACACTGGTTTTTGCTGCTTAGTTTGCTGTTTATTAAAATTCCTAGATCCTTTTCCATGTCAGTGTTACCGAGTGTTTTCCCATTTAGTATGTACGGGTGACTTGCATTTTTCCTTCCCATGTGCATAACCTTACATTTATCAGTGTTAAACCTCATCTGCCACTTATCTGCCCAAGCCTCCAATCTATCCAGATCCCTCTGTAGTAGTATACTGTCCTCATCAGTGTAAATTACTTTACACAGTTTAGTGTCATCTGCGAAAATTGATACTTTACTATGCAAGCCTTCTACAAGATCATTAATAAATATATTGAAGAGAATAGGGCCCAATACTGACCCCTGAGGTACTCCGCTAGTGACAGTGACCCAATCTGAGTGTGTACCGTTAATAACCACCCTCTGTTTTCTATCACTCAGCCAGTTACTTACCCACATACAGATGTTTTCTCCCAGTCCGAGCATTCTCATTTTATATACTAACCTTTTATGCGGTACAGTGTCAAATGCTTTGGAGAAGTCCAGATACACGACATCCATTGATTCGCCGCTGTCAAGTCTAGAACTTACCTCCTCATAGAAACTGATTAAATTAGTTTGACATGACCGATCCCTCACGAAGCCATGCTGATATGGCGTTATTTGCTTATTTCCGTTGAGATGCTCTAATATAGCATCTCTCAGAAAACCTTCAAACAGTTTACCCACAACAGATGTTAAACTTACCGGCCTATAGTTTCCAGGCTCTGTTTTTGGCCCCTTTTTGAATATTGGCACCACATATGCCACGCGCCAATCCTGTGGGACATTCCCTGTCAGTATAGAGTCTGCAAATATCAGAAATAAAGGTCTGGCTATGACATTACTTAATTCCTTTAGGATACGGGGGTGTATGCCATACGGTCCTGGCGATTTGTCTGTTTTAATCTTTTTAAGTCGCTGATGTACTTCTTCCTGGGTCAGACAGGACACTTTTAATGGTGAATTTATTTTTGCATTCTGCATGTCATCTGACAATTTATTTTCCTCAGTGAATACATTGGAGAAAAAAATATTTAACAGCTTTGCTTTCTCCTCGTCGCTCTCTGCGACTCCCCCCTCATTACTCTTTAAAGGGCCAACACCTTCAGATTTATACTTTTTAACATTTATATAATTGAAGAACATTTTAGGGTTAGTTTTACTCTCTTTGGCAATTAATCTCTCGGTCTCTAGTTTGGCCGCTTTTATTTGTTTTTTACATGTTCTATTTTTTTCCTTATAGTTTTTCAGTGCTTCCGTGCAACCCTCCTGTTTTAGTGTTTTATATGCTTTCTTTTTGTCATTTATTGCTTTCTTTACAGTTCTGCTTATCCACATTGGTTTCTTTTTGTTCCTTAACCTTTTATTACCATACGGTATGTACCTCTCACAATGAGTTTTTAGGATGTTTTTAAAGATATCCCATTTTGTGTCTGTATTTGTGAGGACTTTGTCCCAGTTAGTTTGGCCTATGGCCTCTCTTAGTTGGCTAAATTTAGCTTTTTTGAAGTCTGGTATTTTTGTTCCTCCCTGTAGAAACGCTCTTTTGAATGATAATTGGAAGGTTATTACTTTATGGTCACTATTTCCCAGGTGTCCCCCGACCTGCACGTCTGTTGTTCTGTCAGGTCTATTGTTTAATACTAAGTCCAGTATGGCCGTCCCTCTAGTCGGGTCCTGAACCAGTTGGGAGAGGTAATTGTCTTTGGTTATTGCCACGAACCTGTTTCCCTAAGGTTTATACACAATTGTAGTACAGCTGTAATAGAAAGATATCTGCATCAGTGCTGGGGGGTGGGGGATGGTCATGTTTTATGGGAATCAAATGCACAGATTATAAGTCTACTGGCTGACAATCTTTAGAGCTAATGTATAATATGGAATTATAGTGTTTGCTGCACAGAAAGGGTTTGTAAAAGATCAGACTGAGATTGTGTGTAAAACTGTGCAGGACAGCCACATGTTACTGTACACTGAGCTCACTTATCACAGCTCTCTGAGGATTCCACAGCAGGGGGGAGGGGCCTCACAGACACTGCAGGCTGCCAGACTGATGACTCATTCTCTTCACATGAACTAGCACGTAAGAACTCAGTGCTCAGTGTGATGTCATACAGAGGTGTGGCCGGCCTTCACTCAAACTGCCTAAGCCCGCCCAGCCTTAGCTGCAGAAAACCAGGAAGTGAACAACAGAGTGACTGCAGGTGAGGATGAATAAGCAAGATGAGAATACCCCTTTAAGGAAAAATTTAATTCCTAATCATTCCACCCCACTCTACAGACATGATTACCTAGAACTTAATGCCTTTATTATAACGTATGTTAAAGAGGTATTTGTAAGTGACTGCATTTGGTCGTACTGTCACGTCCAATTTGCTTACCGGGGCTGTGACACTATAAAGTGCCACAGTTCCAGAGTCTCCGCTCTCCCGGAGAGCAGAGACACCGGGTAAGCCGGCAAGGGACCACTCTGCAGACTAACCAATCGGAGCGCTTTAATTTCCGTTTCAGGCTGTGATCTCCACGCTGGAGATCACAACCTCAATATTTATTAGCCTGATTCTGCGGTTTACAGAAAATCCCCATATGTGGTCGTAAACTGCTGTATGGGCACACGGCAGGGCCAGAAGGAAAGGAGAGCCATATTATTAACGGCGGGCAGATTTCACTGGAATGGTTTTCAGGTGCCATGTCACATTTGAAGAGACCCTGAGGTACCCCTAGAAAGAAAACCCCAAAAAGTGACCCCATTTTGAAAACTACCCCTCTCAAGGAATAAACTTAGTGGTGAAGTGAATGCTTTGACCCAACAAGCTTTGAAACACATGGCTGTGAAAATGAAAAATTAACTTTTATTTCCTATATAAATTTGCTTTAGCCCCAAATTTTTCATTTTCACAAGGGATAACAGGAGAAAATGCACCCCACAATTTGCTATGCATTTTTTCCTGAATACGGCAATACCTCATATGTGGTCATAAACCACTGTTTGGGGTAAAAGCAGCATTCCAAAGGGAAGGCGCGGCATCTGGATTTTCTAACATGTAATTTGCTGAAATTAGTTTAGGGCCCATAACATTTGTATTTTTTCACCAATGTAGCTGTGTGGGGACTTGTTTTTTTTGCGGGACGGGCTGTAGTTTTTATTGGTATCATTTTGGGGTACAAATGTCTTTTTGATCACTTTTTATTAATTTTTTGTGGACATGAGGTGACAACGTTTACCGCGCGGCATTAGTAATATGATACTTTTATAGATCAGGTCATTATGTATGCGGCAATACCAATTATGTGTAGTTTTTTTAAATTTATTTAATTTTTTAATGACATAAATAAACAGATATGAGAAAAGACAACTTTTATTTTATTTTTATTTTATTCACTTTTTTTTACGCTTTTCTATTTATTTATTAAGACCCATCTGGATCTTGAAGATCCAGTGGGTCTGATGGCTATACAGTGCATTGAAATAGTCATCTATTGCAATGCACTGTATAGTGTTTATTACATTTACACTAAGGCTGATCAGACTTAGGTACATGACCGCCCTGGACCCCTTTGTAAGGTGTCCGGTTGCCATGGCAACCAACGGGCCGCTGCCATCGCAGCAGCAGCGGTCCGCGATGGAAGACAGAGGGAGCTCCCTCTCAACCCCATGGATGCCGTGGGTGGCTGCTGACCGCGGTATCTATGGGGTTAAACGGGCGAGATCAGTGCCAACATCGATTTCGGTCATAGCAGCAGAGTGTCAGTTGTAAATTACAGCTGGCACTCCCTGCTGATGGCAGCGGCTCCATTCCTGAGCCACTGCCATCAGAGTCGGCACGGAGGGTCAGGATGCAGGGGGCATCTGGGGGCGATGGGGGACAATGGGGGGCAATTGTGGAATATGGGGGCAGTATAATCATCAGGGGCACTGGGGGCACAGTGGGGGTCATGGCTGATTTCAGGCTGTGATCTCCAGCGTGGAGATCACAGCCTGAAACGGAAATTAAAGCGCTCCGATTGGTTAGTCTGCAGAGTGGTCCCTTGCCGGCTTACCCGGTGTCTCTGCTCTCCGGGAGAGTGGAGACTCTGGAACTGTGGCACTTTATAGTGTCACAGCCCCGGTAAGCAAATTGGACGTGACAGTACGACCAAATGCAGTCACTTACAAATACCTCTTTAACATACGTTATAATAAAGGCATTAAGTTCTAGGTGATCATGTCTGTAGAGTGGGGTGGAATGATTAGGAATTAAATTTTTCCTTAAAGGGGTATTCTCATCTTGCTTATTCATCCTCACCTGCAGTCACTCTGTTGTTCACTTCCTGGTTTTCTGCAGCTAAGGCTGGGCGGGCTTAGGCAGTTTGAGTGAAGGCCGGCCACACCTCTGTATGACATCACACTGAGCACTGAGTTCTTACATGCTATTTCATGTGAAGAGAATGAGTCATCAGTCTGGCAGCCTGCAGTGTCTGTGAGGCCCCTCCCCCCTGCTGTGGAATCCTCAGAGAGCTGTGATAAGTGAGCTCAGTGTACAGTAATATGTGGCTGTCCTGCACAGTTTTACACACAATCTCAGTCTGATCTTTTACAAACCCTTTCTGTGCAGCAAACACTATAATTCCATATTATACATTAGCTCTAAAGATTGTCAGCCAGTAGACTTATAATCTGTGCATTTGATTCCCATAAAACATGACCATCCCCCACCCCCCAGCACTGATGCAGATATCTTTCTATTACAGCTGTACTACAATTGTGTATAAACCTTACACTATGTATATGTATAGATGCATATATAGCTCAGGAACATGTGTCTTCTCCAGTCTCCTATAATAAGTTTGGCTCAAGGGCTTCCTATACAGCTCAGATACATCTTTATTATACTCTCCCACCATCCTTGAGGTTGACGGTCCGTATATAAAGCTCTGCTACAACTCTTTATTCCACCATCACTGAGGCTGACCATCTGCTTATACAGCTCTGCTACATATATATATATAGTCACTTCCACACTCGCACTGTTGCTGAACAGACTTATACAGTTCTAGTTCATCGCTCTCACTTTCACCATCACTGAGGCTGACCATCCGCTTATACAGCTCTGCTACATATATATAGTCACTTCCACACTTGCACTGTTGCTGAATAGCCTCATACAGTTCTAGTTCATCTCTCTCTCTTCCACCATCACTGAGGCTGACCATCCGCTTATACAGCTCTGCTACATATATATATAGTCACTTCCACACTGTGCCCCCTCACAGTATTTATTGCCAGATATGTGCCCCCAGGAAGAATAATGCCCCCATTAGTGCCCCTAAGAAGAATAATGCCCCCATTAGTGCCCCCAAGAAGAATCATGCCCCCATTAGTGCCCCAAAGAAGAAGAATGCCCCCATTAGTGCCCCTAAGAAGAATAATGCCCCCATTAGTGCCCCCAGGAAGAATAATGCCCCCATTAGTGCCCCCAAGAAGAATAATGCCCCCATTAGTGTTCCCAGGAAGAATAATGCCCCCATTAGTGCCCCCAAAAAGAATAATGCCCCCATTAAGGCCACTTAGAAGAATACTGCCCCCAGGAAAAATAATGCCCCCATTAGTGCCCCCAAGAAGAATAATGCCCCCATTAGTGCCCCCAAGAAGAAGAATGCCCCCATTAGTGCCCCTAAGAAGAATAATGCCCCCATTAGTGTCCCCAGGAAGAATAATGCCCCCATTAGTGCCCCCAGTAAGAATAATGCCTCCAGTTGTGCCCACAGGAAGAATAATGCCCCCATTAGTGCCCCAAAAAATAATAATGCCCCCATTAGTGTCCCCAGGAAGAATAATGCCCCCATTAGTGCCCATAAGAAGAAGAATGCCTCCAGTTGTGCCCCCAGTAAGAATAATGCCTCCATTAGTGCCCCCCCCAGTAAGAATAATGCCTCCAATTGTGCCCCCAGGAAGAATAATGCCCCCATTAGTGCCACTAAGAAGAATACTGCCCCATTAGTTCCCCCATGAAAAATAATGCCCCCATTAGTGCCCCCCCAGTAAGAATAATGCCTCCAGTTGTGCCCCCAGGAAGAATAGTGCCCCCATTAGTGCCCCCAAGAAGAATAATGCCCCCATTAGTGCCTCCAAGAAGAATAATGCCCCCATTAGTGCCCCTAAGAAGAATAATGCCCCCTTTAGGGCCCCTAAGAAGAATACTGCCCCATTAGTGCCCCAAGGAAAAATAATGCCCCCATTAGTGCCCCCCAGTAAGAATAATGCCTCCAGTTGTGCCCCCAGGAAGAATAATGCCACCATTAGTGTCCCCAAGAAGAAGAATGCCCCCATTAGTGCCACTAAGAAGAAAACTGCCCCATTAGTGCCCCCAGGAAATATAATGCCCCCATTAGTGCCCCCCCCAGTAAGAATAATGACTCCAGTTGTGCCCCCAGGAAGAATAATGCCCCCATTAGTGCCACTAAGAAGAATACTGCCCCATTAGTGCCCCCAGGAAAAATAATTCCCCCATTAGTGCCCCCCCAGTAAGAATAATGCCTCCAGTTGTGCCCCCAGGAAAAATAATGCCCCCATTAGTGCCCCTAAGAAGAAAAATGCCCCCATTGATGATGCTCTTGATTGATAATATAAATCATTGGTGGAATTGGTGGGGCATTTACAAATAATACTTACCCATGTCCTCCGCTGGCTGTTCAAAAGACGTCCGACTCTTCTCTTCATCCACCGAAGTGTTCGGGCACCCGCGCATGCACAGAAGTATATTGCTTTGTTTGGAGCAGCGGCACGAAGTAAACTTAATCTGCGCATGCCAGGCCGCCCGACGTGCGCGCTCACAGCATGTAATACAGGCCGGCCACTAGATCACCAGGGTAAGCGGTGCACAGGCGCGGCCCATGGATGCGGCCGGCGATCGGTGGCCATATCCATGGGCAGCGACTATAAATAATTCAATAGGATTTTTCAATTTTATAAAAAAAACTAGATGCTTTAGAAAATGGATTATATTCAGGAAAAGGCTCAGGGGCGCGGGGGGGGGGGGGGGGATGAAACATGATTACAAAGATGAGAATCAAATAGAGATGCTTAGTAAATACCAGAAAAGCAGAGTAACACAGAAACCAAAACTATGCATAGTCTTATCTGGAGGAGACCGATACTGCATATGGTGTTAGTTTAGTGGGAGGAACGGCTGGTCATGTTGCAATAAGTAAAATGAGCTGTCAGGTCGGATAATAAACTGCCTGTGGCTATAAAAACCCAGGATTTTATAATGCATTAAATAGACGAGAAGTAAAAGAGTGGAACGTTAAACTGAGGCCTGTTTCACACAGGATCTGAAAACCAAAGTTAAACTGAACCGTTTTGACTTTGCACATTAGAATCCATCCGTTCCTTAAGGATGCGGTTGTGTGAAATCAAAATGGAACAAATCAGATCCGTCACTAAATACATTGAAAGTCAATAGGTGACAGATCCATTTTTTTAGGATTCTAATAAACCGGATCCTTCAGCATTGACTTACATTGTTTTTAGTAACGGATCCGGTTTGTTCTGCTTCTATGTCCGAACACAAAAACACAGCTTGCAGCAGTTTTGTGTCCGGTCACAAACGGATTACTGATGGAATGGAAGGCATCCTGATGCATTCTAAAATGTGGCATGGAAAGGGTGAGAAGGGGGCATGGTCAGTCACCCCGACAAATTCATCTTCATTTACGCAAGTTTTCTGGTGCAAATGAAGCCAGAAATCTACAGCAGCTCTGAGATGTCGTATGCTTCTGTTTAGGCGCGGGAGGATGAGCCTATCCTTATGCCTCATCATATATTAGGTGCATCCTCCTACAGCGCAGGGGATATCAAGACAGCGCAGAAAGCATTGGTCTTGATAAACCTCCCCTTTGTGTTTCCACCCTTTACAAATACCCATTCGTTATAAATGTCACTGTAATAGTTTTATTAATGTGGTGAAAAAAAAACAAAGGGGAACTCCAGGAATAACTGATATTCTGTCTACATGGGGACATGTTGCTTGAAGAGAACATTGCAGGACAATTGATAGCCAATGGTGTGGCAATACAACATGCTGCGGCTGCAGCGTGACAGTTGCAAAAATCACTGTCAAATTAAAGGGAACCTGTCACCGGGATTTTGGGTATAGAGCTGAGGACATGGGTTGCTAGATGGTCGCTAGCACATCCGCAATACCCAGTCCCCATAGCTCTGTGTGCTTTTATTATGTAAAAAAATAACAATTTGATACATATGCAAATTAACCTGAGATAAGTCCTGTCCCTGACTCATCTCAGGGACAGGACTCATCTCAGGTTAATTTGCATATATATAAAATCGTTTTTTTTACACAATAAAAGCCCACAGAGCTATGGGGACTGGGTATTGCAGATGTGCTAGCGGCCATCTAGCAGCCATGTCCTCAGCTCTATACACAAAATCCAGGTGACAGGTTCCCTTCAAGGACTGGGCTCATTTTCACCTTAAGGACCAGGCCATTTTTTGCAAATCTGACCAGTGTCACTTTATGTGTGAATAACTTTAAAATGCTTTTACTTATCCAGGCCATTCTGAGACTGATTTTTCATCACATGTTGTACTTCATGACACTGGTAAAATGGAGTCAAAAAAATTCATTTTTATTCATAAAAAAATCCAAATTTACCAAATATTTGGAAAAATTTGCAAATTTCCAAGTTGAAATTTCTCTACTTGTATAATACATAGTAATACCTCCAAAATGTTTTATAAATTTACATTCCCCATATGTCTACTTTATGTTTGGATCATTTTGGGAATGCCATTTTATTTTTTGGGGACGTTACAAGGTTTAGAAGTTTAGAAGCAAATCTTGAAATCTTTTAGAAATGTTCCAAAACCCACTTTTTAAGGACCAGTTCAGGTCTGAAGTCACTTTGTGAGGCTTACATAATAGAAACCACTCAAAAATGACCCCATTTTGGAAACTACCACCCTCAAGGTATTCAAATTTTATTTTACAAACTTTGTTAACCCTTTAGGTGTTCTACAAGAGTTATTGGCAAATGGAGATGAAATTTCAGAATTTCTATTTTTTGGCAAATTTTCCATTTTAATAAATTTTTTCCAGTAACAAAGCAAGGGTTAACAGCCAAACAAAACTCAATATTTATTGCCCTGATTCTGTAGTTTATAGAAACACCTCATATGTGGTCGTAAACTACTGTACAGGGACAAGACAGGGCGCAGAAGGAAAGGAGCACCATATGGTTTCTAGAAGGCAGATTTTGCTGGACTGGTGTATTTACACCATGTCCCATTTGAAGCCCCCCTGATGCACCCCTAGAGTAGAAACTCTACAAAAATGACCCAATTTTGGTAACTACGGGATAAGGTGGCAGTTTATTTGGGACTATTTTTAGGGTACATATGATTTTTGGTTGCTCTATATTACATTTTTGTGAGGCAAGGTTACAAACAAGTTTTAAATACCTTGAGGGGTGTAGTTTTTTAGATGGGGTAACTTTTATGGAGTTTCTACTCTAGGGGTGCATCAGGGGGGCTTCAAATGGGACATGGTGTAAAAAAAAACAGTCCAGCAAAATCTGCGTTCCAAAAACCATATGGCGCTGCTTTCCTTCTGCGCCCTGCCGTTTGGCCATACAGCATTTTACAACCACATATGGGGTGTTTCTGAAAACTACAGAATCAGGGAAATAAATATAGAGTTTTGTTTGACTGTTAACCCTTGCTTTGTTAACGGAAAAAATTGATTAAAATGGAAAAATTGGCAAAAAATTGCAGTTTTTATATATATTTTTTGACTGTGTTCATTTGAGGGGTTAGGTCATGAGTTATTTTCATGGAGCAGAATCGTACGGACACGGCAATACCTAATATGTCAACTTTTTTACATTTATTTAGGTTTTACACTATAATATCCTTTTTTAAACAAAAAAAATATATATTTTAGTATCTCCATAGTCTGAGAGTCAGTTTTTTTAAAGTTTTTAGCCGATTGTCTTAAGTAGGGGCTCATTTTTTGCGGGATGAGAGGACGGTTTTATTGGCACTATTTTGTGGTGCATATGACTTTATGATTGTTTTGCTATTACACTTTTTGTGATGTAAGGTGACAAAAGAAAGCCATTTTTTACACAGTTTTTATTTTATTTTATTTAGGGGTTAGGTCATGAGAGCCATAGTTTTTATTTTTTCTGGGCAATTGTCAGTGTCTAAATAGAATTAAAATTGGGGAAGGGGATTATAAATTTAGCACTCCATGGAAGTGTGGTACTCCCTGAAGCAACCGTCAATGCAGAGGCCCGGATGATCGGGGCACGTGTCACACTGAGTGGTGGTGTCCTTCCGTATCCCCCTCCTGTGACACACTCTGTGCACTTTTTTTTGGGACCGTCCCTTCTTTCCAGTATGGGGGACCACACCTGGGAAGTGTTGGCCAGGGACGATCCGGGCGCCTCCAGTTCCGGAGGTACTCTGGCCTGCTCTTTCCCGGTCAGAAAAGATCAGGGCCTTGAGGACTGCCTCATAGAACTGGAGGAATTTCCCTGTGTTGCCAGCGCTCCGGGACAGCATAAAAAGAGTTGTACAAGGCATCCTGTACCAAGTAGACCGCAACTTTTTTGTACCATGCCCGGGTTTTGCGCATGGCGTCATATGGCTTGAGGACTTGATCAGGGAGATCACCTCCTCCCATATTCTGATTGTAGTCGACGATACAATCGGGCTTGAGGACCATTGCCGCGGTACCTCGCACAGGGACGGGTGTGATGCCGTTACTGTGAATTGTGGACAGTACAAGGATATCCCTCTTGTCCTTATATCTAACCAGCAACTGGTTTCCACTGGTAAGGGCATGGGTCTCACCCCTGGGATAGAAACCTGGAGGGGGTGGGTAGCGAGGCAGCGTTGATTTTTCCGCATGGTCCCACAATCGGACGTGGATCTGGCGGCAAGGGACTGGAACAAGGGCATACTAGTATAAAAGTTACCCACGTACAGGTGGTAACCCTTATCTAGCAGTGGGTGCATAAGGTCCCACACAAGTTTCCCTCTAACACCCAGAGTGGGGGGACATTCTGGGGGTTCAATATGGGAATCTCGCCCCTCATACTCATGAAACTTGTAAATGTACCCTGAGGTACTCTCAGCTTCACGCCATACCTCGCCCGCTTAGAGGGAACATAATGGCGGAAAATGAGTCTCCCCTTGAAAGCAATGAGAGACTCATCAACAGTGACCTCCCTTCTAGGTACATAAACCTTCAAATATTTGGCCCCAAAGTGATCGATGACCGGCCTGATTTTGTACAGGCGGTCATAGGCAGGATCACCTCGGGGGGGACATGCTGCATTATCTGGCCTCAAAACGGGAACGTGTCATGGCCATACAGTAGAGTGCGGTCTGGTAGAGGACGTCCCCACTCCAGTACAGTCTGACACAGTTTTTTTTTACTAGGCCCATGTGCAGCACGAGGCTCCAAAACGTCCTCATCTCGGCTGCACTGACCGGAGTCCAGCCACCGGACCTAGCCAAAAAGGAGCCAGGGTGTTGAGCAATGAACTGTTGGGCATACAAGTTTGTTTGCTCCACCATCAGATTCACAAAGTGGTCACTGAAAAAATAACTAAAATAGTCATATTCAGTGAAGCCCACTGTGGGATCTGGATTCCTGATTGGCCAACAAAATCAGGAATCACGGGCTCAAAATCCTCTGGTGTACACCATGCAAGTTCACCAGTAGGGGGCTCAGGTGGACTTATCTGGTGGGCCGGAAAACTAGTACGAGCCCCAGAGCTGCTTGTACTAGTGTGGGCCACAGGGTCCCTGGCATGGGGGTCCCCTTGCTCCGCCGCCTTGGGGGCTCATCATCATCACTAGATGATGAGGAGGACGCGGATGACAAGAGAAAAGTGGGGTCATCCTCGTCCTCACTGGGGCTCTCGGAGTCGTAGGCAAGCAGGGCATATGCCTCCTCGGCCGAGATCGTCTGGCAAGCCATAGGGGAGTGTGTGTGTGTGTGTGTGTGTGCGGAAAACTTTATTTAGTGTGCGTGTGTGTGGGGGCACGGGTGTTTGCGTACTTACCCTAAACCTAACAAAAAAATAATAATAATAAATTTTAAAAAAGCCCCAAAAAATGTGAAAAAAATAATTAAAAGATTCAAACTCGCTGTCCGAAGCTGATCAGCGGTGGGGTGGGCGATGCGCTAACAGTGGCCGGACGCTAAGAGTGCTGGCCACAGTCAGCACACGCACACAAAAAAAAAAAAAATTCTTGGTGCTTGCGACCCAAAAATTGTGAGTGGGGGGCAAGCTGCAGCACCCCTGGGGGGGGGGGTCTAGGGTCACACAGCTGAGTGTGGACCCCAGACACCCAATCAGGGTGAAGCTGAAAAAAAAACTTTTTTTCCCCTAAACTCTCCCTAATCTCCCTGCCTAATCTAAGCTGTCCCTAAACCTGTCCCTAGGTACCTGTGGTGGCTCAGATGGGGGGTTCTGGGCACAGATGAGGGGTGTTGGGGGTGCTGGGCTCCACGAGTCTCCTCTCTCCATGCTCCAGGACGCAGTGTGGAGGAGGAGGCAGAGCTGGGGGAAGTCAACCGCCCCGCCAGCCCGTGCAGCCAATCGGAAGCGATCCTGAGAGGTGATGTCACCATCACCTCTCAGGATCTAAGGATGGTGATTGGTGGTGTATTATCACACCACCGATCACCATACTATTCCGGGTTATCGGGTCACCAGAGACCCGAATAACCCGGAAACGTAGAATTGACCTGCGGTTTGCAGCACAGGACCCCCCTTGGCATTGTCACAGAGTGCCTGCTGAATGATTTCAGCAGGCACTCTGTTCCGATCATTGCCCGCCGCGCAGTACCGTACCTGTAAGCCCTGTGTCCCTAACAGGTTAAAGCTCTAAAATAGTTGCACAACAGAAAGTTGCACCTATTTTTGTGTTTTCTTCAACTTGTTGTCATGCAACACATGTCGCCGTGCAGACATTGCCTTATGCCTACTGAGGGGGTAGTGGACGAATGGAATCTTTTCGCAATTTTTTTGAATCCCTATGTGACAAGCAGCTCCCTCAGTCCTTATACTAGGGCCCATACTGTTACTTTAGTACCCGAGATATCAGAGGCTGAAGATCACCTTTAAAAAGTGCTTGTGTGCCCATGACTACACTTCTTGTCATGTACTGTAGCAGTCTGCAGCTATCTTCAGGACACTAGGCATGAAAGCAATCACATCTCTTTATTCTTTGGGTTACTGAAATATGAAAGCTGAATTATGGTAGTTATGAGGTCAAATAGTCCTACAAAATATGAAATGATAGGTAAAAGGGTAGTATGTATTGCCAAGCTCTTCTCAGTGGCATCCGGAAGTGTATTCCACTATTAAATTGAATTTATTTTTTCACATTTGAATACATGCTAACTAGAAATGAGCGAACCAGCCGAGATTAGTTTCGGGTCCAGTTCACCAAATTTTTGAAATATGTGTGGATATGGAAAGGGTATGGTATGGATATAGTGGCATGGGGCCGCAATAGTGGCAGCAGCAGGAGCAGTATAACATGGAACATAGAAGGCTGTAAAATGCAAACTTCGAAATGAAGTGGTTCGCTCATGCTTAATGCTAACCTATACATAAAGGTCAATTTTTAGAAAATGTTGGTGTATATGGATTAAAGAGGAGCAGTCTCCTCTCCTGACATATCTATTTTAGTAACTACTTGCATTCCCCATCTAATAACAATTCTGGTGCTTTTTTCATATAATTATATGATGTGCCATTCCTCTATTCCTGCTAGAAGTTATGAATGGATTGCTAGAAGTCTGTTATAGGGGTCCAGCTGGGTTTCACCGGTAAGAGGTGTGTCCCTGCAGTTTGTCACTGGCAGTACTGATTGGATAAAGTTGGACTGTGCAGAGACGGTCCCCAACTGGTAATACCCAGCTGAACCTTTGTTGCAGAGTGCTGGCAATTCATTCATAAACTCCTAGCAGGAATTATATAGGAATGGCACAACATCATAAGTCATAAGAATAGATGCTCCAGAATTGTTATTATAAGAGTGAGGCAAGTAGTTTCAAATTGAATTGTAAGGGTATTTTTAAGTACTGATTGGTTCTGTCCCCTTTAATTCTGTCTCTTTTATATTACTTTTAATATTCTGTATAATAAAGTTTGCCTTGTAATGTAATGGGTTAGAGAAGTACCTATACTCCTTTGTGTCCTTTGTGCTGATAAGACACATTCGACGTGTGTGATGCACGCTGGAGATGGGGCTGATGGGAATAACTCTGGTTTGCACACATACATTCGGGGAATTCCACCTAGAACTTCATCTTAGGTAGGATGTAAGTATTGATTTGCCCTATATATTTTACACCCTGGGTTGTTGGTTATGTGTTATATCGTTGTAGACAGCAATGTGTTATAGTATGACCGACGGACTCACCCTATAGGCTAGTGATGCATTTACTTTTTATTACTATGTATGTGATTTGTCAGCATTATCTTATATTTAATCACACTTAGTAAATATATTTATTCACTTAGCTTGCGTAAGCTTATTCATTCTCAAATCTTTTGAATTGAAGTTTTGAAACACTAATGCAGACATGTCAGGAGAGGTGACAGGTTGTCTTTGAATTCTCATGGGTTATACTGTTTAGAGCAGTGATGCCCAACCTGCGGCCCGCGAAGCCGTGTCATGCGGCCCACGCAGTGACTGGACTTTATCAGCGCAGGGCGCGCTGCAAACGGCACAGGCAGCAAAGCGATGCTGCCTGTGCCTGCAATCTCCCCGCCCAGCGCCGCCTCCTAGCTAATTTATTCACTGCACTTGCCTCTGTGAAATTGAAGAGAAGCGCCGTAATCTCGCACAGGCGCACTGGCAGAGGCATTGAAGTGCGCATGCACCGTCTTCCTGGCCTCTGCCAGTGCGCCTGTGCGAGATTACAGCACTTCTCTTCAATTTCACAGAGGCAAGGCAAGTGCAGTGAATAAATTAGCTAGGAAGCAGCTCTGGGTGGGGGGGGATATCTGTGGATGACACTGAGGAGGGGATATCTGTGGATGACACTGAGGGGGGATATCTGTGGATGACACTGAGGGGGGATATCTGTGGATGACACTGAGGGGGGGATATCTGTGGATGACACTGAGGGGGGGATATCTGTGGATGACACTGAGGGGGGGATATCTGTGGATGACACTGAGGGGGGATATCTGTGGATGACACTGAGGGGGGGTGTATCTGTGGATGACACTGAGGGGGGGTGTATCTGTGGATGACACTGAGGGGGGGTTATCTGTGGATGACACTGAGGGGGGAATCTGTGGATGACACTGAGGGGGGAATCTGTGGATGACACTGAGGGGGGAATCTGTGGATGACACTGAGGGGGGATCTGTGGATGACACTGAGGGGGGATCTGTGGATGACACTGAGGGGGGGATCTGTGAATGACACTGAGGGGGGGATCTGTGGATGACACTGAGGGGGGATCTGTGGATGACATTGAGGGGGGGATCTGTGGATGACACTGAGGGGGGATCTGTGGATGACACTGAGGGGGATCTAGGGAGGGGTGTGGGAATGTTGGGGTGGGAGCTCTGGAAGGGGTGGGAGGTCCGATAGGTATGTGGGGGTGGGAGATCCGGGAGGGAGGGCCATACATTTTTTTGCTATGGGGCCCTGTCATTTCTAGCTACGCCCCTGATTGGTAAGATTGGGCGGGCACTGGAGCGATAGAGCGCCCTGCTGTAGGAGAAGCCGGTGGGAGATGAAAGGAGGAGGGGCCAGCTCCTGGTGGTGTCGGGCGCACGGCGCAAGCATGGCGGTGGAGGATCTGACTGAAGCCTAAAGACCAGACATCAAGGTAGACCTGCAGAAGAAGGTGACAGCGCAGTATGTGATGTATACATGTGTGTAATGTATGTAGTGCAGTGTGTGATAATCACATACTGCACTACATATATTACACACATGTATACATCACATGCCCCCTCACAGTAATAATGCCAAGATATGTGCCCTCTTCACAGTAGTAATGCTCACACATGCCCCCTCACAGTAGTTATGCCCAGATATGTTCCCCCCTCACAGTAATAATGCCAAGATATGTGCCCTCTTCACAGACGTAATGCTCACACATGCCCCCTCACAGTAGTTATGCCCAGATATGTGCCCCCTCACAGTAGTTATGCCCAGATATGTGCCCTCTTCACAGTAGTTATGCCCTGATATGTGCCCTCCTCACAGTAGTTATGCCCTGATATGTGCCCCCTCACAGTAGTTATGCCCTGATATGTGCCCCCTCACAGTAGTTATGCGCAGATATGTGCCTCCTCACAGTAGTTATGCCAGATATGTGCCCTATTCACAGTAGTAATGCTAACACGTGCCCCCTCACAGCGTTTTCATTTCTTTTTGGCAAAGTTACCTGGTTCCGACCCGCGACATTTATACCAAGTCTAGTGCGGCCCTCAGACGAAAAATGGTTGGGCACCACTGGTTTAGAGGATTCAGTAAGCTAGAACTGTCAATGATTTGTAAAAAGCAGTGTAAAATGTAATTTTGTCACTGTGGTATATGGATTATATGTCAGATCCCTTTATACCAATTAATTTGCTTGCACCCCTCCATGTGTTACCTGTTAGTTTGGATGCCCGCATCCTACATTCACCAATGATAATCTGTAAATTGTTTCCATGAATCCATCCTTCTTTTTTTCTGTTCAGATTCTTTACCAGCCTGTTACAATAAAATTGAAGAACCACAATGTAACATAAAGTATAACAATTAGAAAATTGTTTGAAGAAAGTTGTGGCGTGATAGTATTGTAGCTATCATATTAGCAAAAGTAAGTTTTACAGGACCACACTTAAAGGGGTTAATTGTCTATTTGTAACTGATGACCTATTCTCTGGATAGGTCATCAGCATCTGATAGGTGAGGTCCAACACCCAGGATCCCTGCTGATTAACTGTTTGAGAAGGCCTGGTAATCCTTTGAGCATTGCAGCCTTCTTACTGCTTACCCTTTGCCAGTGACGTCTCAACAATCAGTCATGTGGCCTAGTGAATATGCCATCACTGCATTATCGCTCATAAGAAGGCTTCTGGGTCAGCCCCCCCATCTTATAAATGAAGCGGCTGCAGAGCTGGTGTAACCCTGCTGCCTATTGTACATTTTCTTTGCACATTGATGATTCTGGACACCCATCTCTACAGGGAACTGACATTACGAAGGAGATGTGGATTTTGTCTTGGGGCTACTCCCAAGGGTGACATCTAAGTGGCCCCCCAGGAATTCACCCTTTAACCCCTATACAGGGGTTTGGACTCTACCTCTTGAAGTAGTCTCTGTTCAAGTAACAGCTAACCCACGGGGGACAAGAGACAACTGTGCCAAGCTCAGAGGCATCAGGCAAAACCGTAGTCAGGGACAAGTGGAGGTCAGGGCAGGCAGCTCACAGTCAGAACTGAGATCTGGCAGAGGTCAGGCAGAGAAGGGTCAAATCCAAGAAACTGGCAGAAGTCAGTCCATGGGCAGACAAAGGTAGAAGAGCACATCTTTGCAGGACACAAGGGAACAAGAACTCCCACAGGGTATGTTGCCTTTAGCACTCTTGGGTAGTAAGCTACAGGCTGGGGAAGGCTTAGGTGCATGCACCCTATGGGCAGAGTGAGAGAGAAATAGTTGGAAAGCAGCTGTAATGTACAGGGGAACTTTGCAGCAAGTGTTTATGGGACATAGGAAGCATTACATGGTGGCCATGGTTCATTATGAGTTTATTGTCCCCTGCTTTAACTCGAAAGCACCTCTTCACAAAAAAGCAACCAGTCTGCTTTTGCAACTCGCAGTGTAAATGACCTTGATAGGTCCACCGCCTTTGCTATGTGCTATTTTTTGGTATATTCAAATGCATAGGCACACTGGTAAGTCAATAATCTTCATTTGATATGAAAACCCAGTGGATAAGGCAGTTTTATAAGGCAGTTTTATAAGGCAGTTTTAGCCACTTACAAATAAAATAAACCAATATTTTATATATGCGAACTTGCTAAATAGAGATTATTAAACTACAAGGATTCAAACCTATCATGTTCATGCTCAAATTCAAAAATGTAAAGTATGAATAATAATAATAAAAAAACAATACCACTGTCCCTCGGTATCTTCCTGTAAAAGTTGAATGACATCTCCATTTTTCACCAGTACATCCTCAGATCCTCTCTTCTTGCAGTCAGCCTGTGCCTTGTATTTACCAGGAGACTATAACATAGCACATAAATCAATTATCACAAGGAGGCACTCATTCAGAATTCATATGGATGATGTCACAAATAATAAACAGATTAGTCAGATGTGGGGCCCCCTTCAGGACAAAAAAGGCTGTCCTGCTGCCAGGAAATCTAGTAACTATAACCTGTAATATTATTACATTCCAGAAATACATCCAGACCCCTTTTGAAATTTTTAATGAATTCACCATCACCGCCTCTTCTGGCAGAGAGTTCCATCGTCTCACTGCTCTTTCAGTAACAAATCCCCTTCTATTTTGGTGTAGAAAGCTTCTGTTCTCCAGACTTAGAGGATGTCCCCTCGTCACAGTCCTGGGTATAAATAGGTGATGGGAGAGACTTCTGTACTGACACCTGATATATTCACAGTGCTTTGCAAAAGTATTCACCCCTTGACTTTTTTCATATTTTGTTACATTACAGCCTTAAGTTCAATGTTTTGTTAATCTGAATATTATGTGATGGATCAGAACACAATAGTCTAAGTTGGTGAAGTGAAATGAGAAAAATATATAAATAAAACTATTGTTTAGAAATAGAAAACAGAAAATTGGCATGTGCATATGTATTCACCCCCTTTGTTAGGAAGCCCATAAAAAGCTCTGGTGCAACCAATTACCTTCAGAAGTCACATAATTAGTAAATGTTGTCCACCTGTGTGCAATCTAAGTGTCCCATGATCTGTCATGACATATACACAACTTTTTTGAAAGGCCCCAGAGGCTGCAACACCTAAGCAAGAGGCATCACTAACCAAACACTGCCATGAAGACCAAGGAACTCTCCAAACAAGTAAGGGACAATATTGTTGAAAAGTACAAGTCAGGGTTAGGTTATAAAAAAATATCCAAATCTTTGATAATCCCCAGGAGGACCGTCAAATCTATCATACCCAAATGGAAAGAACATGGCACAACAGCAAACCTGCCAAGAGACGGCCGCCCACCAAAACTCGCGGACTGGGCAAGGAGGGCATTAATCAGAGAGGCAGCACAGAGACCTAAGGTAACCCTGGAGAAGCTTCAGAGTTCCACAGAGACTGGAGTATCTGTACATAGGCTGACAATAAGCAGTACGCTCCATACAGTAGGGCTTTATGGCAGAGTGGCCAGAAGAAAGCCATTACTTTCAGCTAAAAACAAAAAGGCACATTGTGAGTTTGCGAAAAGGCATGTGGGAGACTCCTAAAATGTATGAAGGAAGGTGCTCTGGTCTGATGAGACTAAAATTGAACTTTTCGGCCATCAAAGAAAACGCTATGTCTGGCACAAACCCAACACATTACATCACCCAAAAAACACCATCCCAAAAAACATGGTGGTGGCAGCATCATGCTGTGGGGATGTTTTTCAGCAGCCGGGACTGGGAAACTGGTCAGAGTTGAGGGAAAGATGGATGGTGCTGAATACAGGGATATTCTTGAGCAAAACCTGTACCACTCTGTGCGTGATTTGAGGCTAGGATGGAGGTTCACCTTCCAGCAGGACAATGACCCCAAACACACTGCTAAAGCAACACTTGAGTGGTTTAAGGGGAAACATGTAAATGTGTTGGAATGGCCTAGTCAAAGCCCAGATCTCAATCCAATAGAACATCTGTGGTTAGACTTAAAGATTGCAGTTCACAAGGGCAAACCATCCAACTTAAAGGAGCTGGAGCAGTTTTGCAAGGATGAATGGGCACAAATCCCAGGGGTAACATGTGTCAAGCTCATAGAGACTTATCCAAAGCTTGGAGCTGTGATTGCCGCAAAAGGTGGCTCTACAAAGTATTGACTTTAGGGGGGTGAATAGTTATGCACATTGACTTTTTCTGTTATTTTGTCCTATTTGTTGTCTGCTTCACAATAAATTAAAAAAAAACATCTTCAAAGTTGTGGGCATGTTCTGTAAATTAAATGATGCAAATCCTCAAACAATCCATGTTAATTCCAGGTTGTGAGGCACCAAAACACGAAAAAAGTCAAGGGGGGGTGAATACTTTTGCAAGGCACTGTATACATGGATTTTAGATTGCCCCTTGTCTTTTTTCTAAATAAACTTAATTTTGAGAATCTTTCTGGGTCCTGTAGTCCACCAGTTATTACTTTAGTTTCCCTCCTCTGAACACTTTCCAGTAGTGTTGATCAAGCACCTAAGTGCTCGGATGCTCTGGCCGAAGACATCAGGATGCCAATGTACAATGTACAATGAAAGTCAATGGGAGAACCAGAGCATTAAACCAGGCACCCCCTGCTCTGAAGAGGGAAGGGTGCCTGGTTCATAGGAAAAGGTCAGAAAATTATAGAAACACCACCTAAATGGTTCGGGAACAGCATGGGGAGGATGTCTGGATACATTTTGGACTCCCAGGTCGCTGCTGGGAACGATGTTGTCCGAGTAGTACGCCACTTTTACAGACTGACAATAATACGCACAAAACCGAAGATAAAATTAATTTTAGTGAAAAAAATGTTAGGAAACATTCTTTCCTGTATATTTACTTGTATATAAAGTGCAAATGCTGCCAAAAATTACAAGGAAGAGGCACTCCGATACAACCTGTATACAGGGGCGGACTGAGCGGTCGGGCACTTCGGACGTGGTCTGAGGGCCCGGCCGGGAAGGGGCCCCGCCCACCGGCCGGGGCGGAAAAAAAATTAATGACTTTTTTTTTTTTTTCCTTTAGCTCAGTTGCGCTTCCCGAGTCCTGCCCATCCCCAGCCTGCTGTTTGTGATAGGTAGGCAGCCCGGCTGCCACTGGCACTGCCCTCTGCCTCAGCAACATGAGCTCAGGGCAGGCCACGGGGGCGTGACGAGCGGTGCCGCGGCGGCGGGAAGCAGGAGACAGGAGTGCAGGTCCTACCTAGAGCAGAGGTGAGCTGACTGACCTTGTGTCAGCCGCCCTCAGCCAGAGCCCCAGATTGAAGACGCTGAAGTGAACGCTTGCAGCGTTTTGGTGTCCGTCTGATGAAACGGAGCCGTTCTGACACACAATGTAAGTCAATGGGGACGGATCGGTTTTCTATGACACAATCTGGCACAATAGAAAACGGATCCGTCCTCTATTGACTTTCAATGGTGTTCAAGACGGATCCATCTTGGCTATGTTAAAGATAATACAAACGGATCCGTTCTGAACGGATGCAGATTTTTGTATTATCTGAACGGATCCGTCTGTGCAGATCCATGACGGATCCACACCAAACGCGAGTGTGAAAGTAGCCTAATACAAACGAATGTGTTCATGATGGATACATGCGGTTGTATTATTGTAACGGATCCGTTTTTGCAGATCCATTACGGATCCGCCCAAAACGCAAGTGTGAAAGTAGCCTTAATACTATACCGCTATCACACAATACGCACCACAATCATTCTTGGTCATCATTCTCCAGATCCAATCAAATGAAAGAAGCAAACACAAATAATAAGAGCACATACTAACCAACTGAATTGCGTCCTCCTCTTCTGTGTCTGAACAAGGACAAGAACAATGATGACTTGACCACCCTTCAAGACCTTCACAGATTTCTAAGGACTGTGACATTCCATGCCACCCTGCATTAATGGGTTCATATAAATCAATATGGCAACAAAACTACAGACACAATCTATTGTATTACATTTATGCTAAGTCAGGCATTGAGAGCACTAAGGCCTCTTTCACACGGGCGGGTGCGTTGCGGGAACACCCGCGATTTTTCCGCGCGAGTGCAAAACATTGTAATGCGTGTGGTGAGCATTAATTATAGGTCAAGGACCTTTGATGACGTCACTCCGGTCATCACATGATCCATCACCATGGTAAAAGATCATGTGACGTATCATGTGATGACCGGAGTGACGTCATCAAAGGTCCTTGACCTATAATTATGCTCACCACAGGTCCTGTTCAACAAAGGAGACAGAAGGAGATGCCGGGCATCGCGATCAAGTGGACTAAGGTGAGTTAAATTATTATTATTTTTTTTTTAACCCCTCCAGCGATGTTTTACTATGCATTCTGTATTCAGAATGCTATTATTTTCCCTTATAACCATGTTATGAGGGAAAATAATAATGATCGGGTCTCCATCCCGATCGTCTCCTAGCAACCGTGCGTGAAAATCGCACCGCATCCGCACTTGCTTGCGGATGCTTGCGATTTTCACACAGCCCCATTCACTTCTATGGGGCCTGCGTTGCGTGAAAAACGCAGAATATAGAGCATGCTGCGATTTTCACGCAACGCACAAGTGATGCGTGAAAATCACCGCTCATGTGAACAGCCCCATAGAAATGAATGGGTCGGTATTCAGTGCGGGTGCAATGCGTTCACCTCACGCATCGCATCCGCGCGGAATACTCGCCCGTGTGAAAGGGACCTAAGCCTTCAATGACCGGCCCTAATGACTAGCTTTTTATTTCTTTTTTATCATTTCTGTCTCACCTTGTTGCAGCAGCCTTGAATTTATTATTTTTTTTATTGATATAATGTACACAACCCTTATTTTCAGCAGGAGAAATTGCATTTGGTTCTGTTTGGGGCTACATAGAAATGACTGTAATTTATGTCATTTGTTGAAGCATAAATATAGGGTAAAATCTATTTTTATTATTATTTTTTTTTTTTTTATCCTTATGGTTCCCTATGAATAGCCTATTAAATTTATTCCTCAGGTTATCATGGTCTTGTGTCTATCTAATAAGAATAAGTTTTCTGTCTTTTTATGTAATGTATGTGCAATAAAATCTATTTTAACAAAACAAAAAAAAAATTTTAGAGGACAGTTTTAAAAATGTTATAACATTTTTAGTACCTTTTTTAATCCTATTGTCCACTCTTTTACAAGAGATCACTTGTCCTATCTGACAGGTGGGGGTCCGAAACCCTGCATCCCTGGCAATTAGCTTGTCCTTCTAAGGAAGCAGCGCTGCGGCAACCAGATCCATCTAGTACACAATGGACAGAGCTGTGTGTAGCTACGGCACCAAAGCTACTGCAGAACAGCTGATGACCGGGGGTGCAGGGTATGGGACCCATGCCAATCAGATAATGATCACTTGTAAAAGAAGCGGAAAAACATTTTAAGGCCCTGTGACACAGGTTGCAATTAAGGCAATACTAATGTTCCAGAAAGTAGGATTGATAAACAGACAGCTATAGAGTCCTTTCTAGGTCCCATGGGCTCACCTCAGCGGGGTTCACCAGTCTCTAATCAGGTCACTGGGAAGCACAGGGACCCAATTGAAAGGAGTCCCCTTTGATCATACTGTGATGACAGACCATGACAATCTAAGGCCCCTTTCACACGGGCGAGATTTCCGCGCAGGTGCAATGTGTGAGTTGAACGCATTGCACCCGCACTGAATTCGGACCCATTCACTTCTATGGGGCTGTGCACATGAGCGGTGATTTTCACGCATTACTTGTGCATTGTGTGAAAATAGCAGCATGCTCCTCTTTGTGCGTTTTTTGGTGATGGATCATGTTATGGACCATGTGATGAACGCAGTGATGTCATCAAAGGTCCTATTCCTCACTGATGAAGACAGAAGAGATGCCGGCAGCGCTAACAAGTGGATTAAGGTGAGTTCAATTATTTTTTAATCCCTCCAGCCCTATTGTACTATGCATTCTGTATTCAGAATGCTATTATTTTCCCTTATAACCATGTTGTAAGGGGAAATAATACAATCTACACTACAACTAACCCAAACCTGAACTTCTGTGAAGAAGTTCGGGTCTGGGTACCACAGTCGGTTTTTTATCACGCGCGTACAAAACACATTGCACCCGCGCGATAAAAACTGAACATTGGAACGCAATCACAGTCAAAACTGACTGCAATTGCGTACCTACTCGCGTGGGTTTGCCGCAATGCACCGGGACGCATCCGGACCTTATCCGGACACGCTCGTGTGAAAGAGGCCTAAAGGTTAATGGATCGGTGCTTTGTATGATCCCATCTGTAGCAGAAGGCTGATAGTTATTATCCCATTTTTAGAGCAGGAGCACACAGTGACGCACTCTGCTCCCTCTACTACAAGGGATGCCAACAGGCATTGCTATACACTGAGGACCTATGCCAACCACCATCAAAAGGCATTGGGCAGCCATTAAGGGAATAACGTAGGCCAAAAAAACTGTAACCTCTAATTGGTGGTGCCATAAATATTTTATTTCCAGTGACAAAATGCTACAATACATACTGATGGTCAAGGCATGGGTAAGGCATGGGTATTCAATGGAATACATCTGTTCTTTAAAATCTTTTTATTGGAGGGTTAAACTGTGAGGATTCTGCAAGTGAATTACGATGTCCGAGGGCAGGTTATGTTCTCCTCATTTCGCCTTTTCATATAGTGTATGGTAAAAAGAATTGTACTGTTCAAGGACTGAATATGGAAGACTAATGCAGCATTAACATACTGTGCACAATGCGGTATAAACTCTGCGTGAGCTGGTAGGGTTGACAGCCTATACTACATTTACAGCTACAGTTTTCTTTAAGGCACCTTGCAAACGAGCGTGTCCGGATTAGGTCCGGATGTGTCCCGGGTGCATTGCGGCAAACCTGCGCGATTAGGTACGCGATTGCAGTCAGCTTTGACTGCGATTGCGTTCCGTTGTTCAGTTTTTATCGCGCGGGTGCAATGTGTTTTGCACGCGCGTGATAAAAAACTTAATGTGGTACCCAGACCCGAACTTCTTCACTGAAGTTCAGGTTTGGGTTCGGTGTTGTGTGGATGTAATTATTTTCCCTTATAACATGGTTATAAGGAAAAATAATAGCATTCTTTAATACAGAATGCATAGTACAAGGTCAATTGAGGGTTAAAAAAAATAATAATAATTAACTCACCTTCTCCAATTGATCGCATAGCTGCCGGTCTCCTGTTCTTTCTTCAGGACCTGTCAAAGGACCTGTGGTGACGTCACTGAGCTCATCACATGGTCCAATCACATGATCCACCACCACGGTGATGGACCATGTGATTGAAACATGTGATGTGACGTCACCACAGGTCCTTTAGCCGGGAGCTCATGATTAAAGAAGTAAGAAGAGATCGGCAACTATGCGATCAAGAGGAGGAGGTGAGTTAATATATTTTTTTTTAACCCTTAATTGACCTTCTACTAAGCATTCTGTATTAAAGAATGCTATTATTTGCCCTTATAACCATGTTATAAGGGAAAATAATACAGTGAATAGACTGTCATCTTAGCAACCATGCGTGAAAATCGCACCGCATCTGCACTTTTGCGATTTTCACGCAGCCCCATTCACTTCTATGGGGCCTGCGTTGCGTGGAAAACGCAGAATATAGAGCATGCTGTGATTTTCACGCAACACACAAGTGATGCATGAAAATCACTGCTCATGTGCACAGCCCCATAGAAATGAATGGGTCCGGATTCAGTGCGGGTGCAATGCGTTCACCTCACGTATTGCACCCGCGCGGAAATCTCGCCCGTGTGAAAGGGGCCTAACTGTTCATAATTACATTTTTTAAGACCTACCTTTGTGCGGTTTATGTTGAGGGGAGACGTTTAGACCCTCCAGTATAGAACTGGAATTTTCTGAGTCATTTTCTTCTGAACTGACCGAAGCCCTTTGTAATTTCCTTAAAAATGAAAGGAAAAAAAAATCACATGAACTACCATACATCTAAATAATAATTTACCTAATAATAATTAGGAAAAGCAACTAGACTTTGGAGAAAAATATTTCACACACTTACTACACATCTTCTACACTATTTCTAGAAGGGGCTTCAAAGGACACTTTAATGGGGTACTCCCATCTTATGAAGTGATGACATATTGCTAAGATAGGCTATCATTTTACCATCAGTTGGGGTCCATTTGCGAGAATTACAGAACCTGAGAATTAAGGAACTTCTGTGCTACACCCTGTACAGCTGATGGCTAGGACCACCACTGTGAAGGAAAAGCTGGAAAGGAGATGAGGCACTAAATTAGTCTCAGGGTTGATAATGGGTCCAGGCTTTTGGACCTCCCCAACATAAGGTAATGGTATATCATAGGAGATATGCCTTTTTGCTTGAGATAAGAAATGTATTTAAACTATATTTGTTCTGATATTTAGCCTTTCTTACAAAGAAAGCCGCTAAGTATGGTTACTTACCCCTCATTCATTTGTGGTGTTAGAACAACTTGGTCTGAAAAGGAATTTTGCTTCCGTTTCTCTACTGTAACCAAAAATGAAGAGGGCATGTAAAAAATTACTTACCCATGTACTGTATAAGCACAGCGTATAAGGGCAAACATATTTAAAGTATATCAACACCTTTTATAAGTTCTCGCTGTCTGGTCAGTATCTTCCGTATTTCATTCAACCACGCTGCCTTATGATCTCCTGTCTGGGCCTGGAACATAGAAATCAGTTTTGTTTTGTTTTTTTAAGATGGCACATGCCACATACCTGTGTGTCTGGCACAAATAAAGGATTCTTCTCTGAACCGTTCTAAAGAAGTCTAAAGACTTCATGAAACAAACAAAATTCGAGCATATTCCTGTATATACAGTACCACTCTGCTGGGCTGAAATCTTGTGGGTTGGAATCAAAAGGAACTAGTCTAAGACTCCTTAGGGCAGTGATGGTAAACCTTTTAGAGACCGAGTGCCCAAACTGCAATCAAATACCCACTTATTTATCGCAAAGTGCTAACACGGCAATTTAACCTGAATACCAATATAGTATATCTTCCATGTACTTTACCATTTAGCTATAATAGCTTAATAGCCTACATTCAGTGTGCTGCCTGTGCTGTTCATAGTGCGTCCTGTGCTGATGAATGGCAGGAAAAGTCTAAAGCATATTGGTACGCCATAGACTTTTTCCAAGGCGCGGGTGCCCACAGAGAGGGCTCTGAGTGCCGCCTCTGGCACCCGTGCCATAGGTTCGCCATCACTGCCTTAGGGTATGTTCACACAGTATTTTCATTATTTCAGTGCATTTTAGCTGCCAAAATCTGTATAAAAATTCTTACCATTGATATTACTAGAGAAGTATGTCCCATAGTTCATATGGTACAGAAGTACTTATACTTATGAGTTTGAAATCCATGTTTTTGGGGAAAAACAGTTGACTTCTCCATTCTTGCCACAGCTTCTGAACAGAAACCAAGGCTGACAGTCATATGCAGATTAGCCCTATTGAATGGAGCTACATGTAGATCCGCATGCATCTGAAGCATATAAAAATATCAATCTGGGTCAGTAATCCAATGGTCAATCTTAGAGTTTTGCTGCAGGTTTCACACTAAATGCATTTCCACCATGTGAACATACCATTAAAAGCTCTAGTTAGGACACACCAGAGGGTAATCTAGCTTACTCTGAACACCTCTTTTCTTTCCTGTACTGTTTTAGCTCATTGATCAAGGGTAGAGCTGAGCAAATTTTTAAAAAATTTGATTTGGCCGGTTCGGCAAATTTTTCGGAAAAATTTGCTTCGATCCGAATTTATTTGCGGCGAATCGCGTTAAAAACAGCTATTTCCTGGCTGCTGAGAGCCTTTATATTGGTGTAGAACACTGTGCCTTGTAACACGCATAGGGAGTCTGCTGTGGTGAAATAATACTGTGAGTCAGTATGACATGAAGATGACAGGCGTCGCTCTTAGAATCACTGCATACTTCACTTATTTGGGCGGACATTGACCCAATAACTCAAGTATCAACTCAGCCTTACAGGTAGATGTTAGCATCAAGAGGAAGCGCACTCCTTTTACAGTGTCGTCAGCTGATAGATGTCTACAGAACCTGTTCTATTAAACACTTATACAAGTAGACCCCCCCCCACCCCGACAGAGTGGAGAGGGTGTCAGCAGTAAGTTTGTGTTGACGTGACTGATTAATTTTCCCCATTCTCTGATCCGCCAGAACAATTACCCAGAAAAAAACGGATCCTGTCTGTGGAGCACATGCCTTCATTCGGTCAGCATTTGCTCAATTATCCATCAGTATTGCTAAAGGCCCAAAAAAACAGAGTGGATCTAAAATAGAATGGTATATTTCCATGTCTTCTGTGTTTTCTACCCACTCCCGCTTTTGGCTACCAAATCATAAATCAATTCTGATGGGACCATACAGGCCTTAAAGCTGCTACACAGACAGGATCCGTTGTGCGTCTCATTTTTCCTTCCTTCTGACAGATCAGAAGAAGGGTCAAATAAATGATTATGTCAGCCAGGCCAAAAGCCAAAATAGTGAACAAGTCATGAAGTGGGGAGGGTGGTAACAGTATGAGAAGTCCACAGAGTGGACCTATGACATAGTGGTGAGGTGAAAGCAACATGCGGAGACCACAGAGTGGTCCAATGACAGGGTCTGGAGGTGGCAGCAGAATGAGGAGATCACAGAGCAGAACAATGACAGAGTCAGGAGGTGGCGGCAGCATGAGTAGGCCACAGAGTGGCACAATTACAGAGTCTGGAGGTGGCAGCAGCATGAGTAGGCCACAGAGTGGCACAATTACAGAGTCTGGAGGTGGCGGCAACATGAGCAGGCCACAGAGTGGCACAATGACAGAGTGTGGAGGTGCCAGCAGCATGAGTAAGCCACAGAGTGGCACAATGATAGAGTCTGAAGGTGGCGGCAGCATGAGTAGGCCACAGAGTGGCACAAAGACAGAGTCTGGAGGTGGCAGCAGAATGAGTAGGCCACCGAGTGGCACAATAACAGAGTCTAGAGGTGTCGGAAGCAGGAATAGGCCACAGAGTGGCGCAATGACAGAGTCTGGAGGTGGCGGCAGCATGAGGAGGCCACAGAGTGGCAAGGTAACCTACTGTGGAGCTTGGTGGTAATACCAGTACCCGCTGAAGCTGGTGGGTGAAAGAAGGAGCACTTGGCATCAGATGTGTGGCATCAGGTGGGTAACATCATCAGAATAGTAGCTGAGGCAGGTAGCCAGAAGAAAACGATCTCTTTTGTCAAATTGTTGGTGTGGCACCATGGATGATCTAGTCTGATGCATCAGGCATTGGTGTGTGGAAATCCTGGCTGATCCACGCCTGATTCATCTTGATGCAGTGTCCCACTATGTGCTACATGTGGGCACTTTAAACTGTTGATAAATGTCATATCAAATGTATTGTGGTATCATGCTGTAATTCCCTTTAACAGGCTGGCAGTGTCATTTACCTTTATTCGCCACTAGGTGGTGCTGGCACCACTTATATATATATATATAGCTGGGTGTGGTGTCAAGTCAGTGTGTGTGTTATGGATGAGAATGAAGAGAGGAGGAAGTTAATGAAGGAGGTGGAAATTAGTTTTTCCACCGAAATAATTCATAAAAGATTTTACCACATACACTCACCTAAAGAATTATTAGGAACACCTGTTCTATTTCTCATTATTGCAATTATCTAGTCAACCAATCACATGGCAGTTGCTTCAATGCATTTAGGGGGGTGGTCCTGGTCAAGACAATCTCCTGAACTTCAAACTGAATGTCAGAATGGGAAAGAAAGGTGATTTAAGCAATTTTGAGCGTGGCATGGTTGTTGCTGCCAGACTGTCACAAGGGTGTCAAGAGCCACGCCTGACTCCGTTATACAGGGGTAAGGAAGTCGCAGCGGGTGGCTGCGCGCTCTATGTCTAAAGACAGTGCTGTTTATTAGTGGTAGCTTTCTGGGTTTGCCTTGCAATCCTTTTTGGCTCACTCAGGGATCCGTAGCTTCTCCTCCTCAGCTGTTTCTTGTCCAGCAATCCCAACCTCCTTATATTCCCATCTCTCACTTCTCTGGTTGCCAGATATAGAGCTTCCTGCCTGGACTTCTATACTGACCCACTGGAGCTGTGTAGCTGTGTTCCCTGGTTGTTGTTCCAGAACGTTACCCTCTGGATCCCTGTTGGGCCTTGGTGGTCTGCTGTTGTCGCCCACCTGGGATTATATGTTTGTCTGTATTGTCTGTCCTCTCCTTGGTGTTTTCCTTTTAGTGTCAGTGGTGCGGACTAGTGATCCCACCGCCCCGTTCACTACATAGGGCTCATCTTAGGGAAAGCCAGGGTTTAGGCACGTGATCGGCGTACGGGTGAGGAACCCGTCTAGGGACGACAGGGCAGTCAGGTGCCAGCCGCAAGGTGAGTCAGGGGTCCCCATCTTTCCCTCTCCCTTGGACAGGGCCTTCCCATTTCCCTCCCTTTGCGTGACGCTGGTCATTACATTATATCTGGCCCTTATTTTGTGTAGGTAAAAAAAATAATAATTTTTTTTTCTTTCTACCTACTTAGAATCCAGTATGGATCCAATTGCTGCTTTGTCAAAGCAACTTCAAGGCCTGTCTTTGGAGGTGGCAGGATTGAAGGCGTCGGTCCTCCAGCAACAGCAGCAATTGCTACAGACCGCAAGCCCAGTGGTTGCTACAGGTAACTAGGTTGTTGCGGAACCCAAGGTTGCTCTTCCTGACAGATTTTCTGGGAGAAGGGACAAATTTGTGATGTTCCGTGAGGCCTGTAAATTATATTTTAAACTGCGCCCTTACTCCTCCTGTAATGAAGAACAGCGGGTGGGGGTTGTTATTTCCCTGCTTCAGGGGGACCCGCAATCCTGGGCATTCTATTGACCCACTGATTCCCAGGCTCTCTGGTCAGTGGATGAATTTTTTGGGGCCTTGGGTCTCATATATGATGACCCTGACCGAATCGCACTGGCTGAATCAAAGTTACGGAGACTCCTACAGGGAGAGCGGCCAGTAGAGGAGTATTGCTCAGAGTTCCGTAGGTGGGCTACGGATACCCAGTGGAACGACCCGGTTCTCAGGAGTCAGTTCTGCTCTGGGTCATCCGAAAGGATTAAGGATGCGCTTGCGCTGTATAACATAGTAACATAGTAACATAGTACATAAGGCCGAAAAAAGACATTTGTCCATCCAGTTCGGCCTGTCATCCTGCTAGTTGATCCAGAGGAAGGCAAAAAAACCCTGTGAGGTAGAAGCCAATTTTCCTCACTTTAGGGGAATAAAAAATTCCTTCCCGACTCCAATCAGGCAATCAGAATAACTCCCTGGATCAACGACCCCTCTCTAGTAGCTATAGCCTGTAATAATTTTACACTCCAGAAATACATCCAGGTCCCTCTTGAATTCCTTTATTGTACTCACCATCACCACCTCCTCAGGCAGAGAGTTCCATAGTCTCACTGCTCTTACCGTAAAGAACCCTTTTCTATGTTTGTGTACAAACCTTCTTTCCTCCAAACGCAGAGGATGTCCCCTCGTCACAGTCACAGTCCTGGGGATAAATAGATGATGGGATAGATCTCTGTACTGCCCCCTGATATATTTATACATAGTAATTAGATCTCCCCTCAGTCGTCTTTTTTCTAACATGAATAACCCTAATTTTGATAATCTTTCAGGGTACTGTAGTTGCCCCATTCCAGTTATTACTTTAGTTGCCCTCCTCTGGACCCTCTCTAGCTCTGCTATGTCTGCCTTGTTCACAGGAGCCCAGAACTGTACACAGTACTCCATGTGTGGTCTGACTAATGATTTGTAAAGTGGTAGGACTATGTTCTTATCATGGGCATCTATACCCCTTCTGATGCAACCCATTATCTTATTGGCCTTGGCAGCAGCTGCCTGACACTGTTTTTTGCAGCTTAGTTTGCTGTTTATTAAAATTCCTAGATCCTTTTCCATGTCAGTGTTACCGAGTGTTTTACCATTTAGTATGTATGGGTGACTTGCATTATTCCTTCCCATGTGCATAACTTTACATTTGTCAGTGTTAAACCTCATCTGCCACTTATCTGCCCAAGTCTCCAATCTATCCAGATCCCTCTGTAGTAGTATACTGTCCTCTTCAGTGTTAATTACTTTACACAGTTTAGTGTCATCTGCGAAAATTGATATTTTACTATGCAAGCCTTCTACAAGATCATTAATAAATATATTGAAGAGAATAGGGCCCAATACTGACCCCTGAGGTACTCCACTAGTGACAGTGACCCAATCTGAGTATGTACCGTTAATAACCACCCTCTGTTTTCTATCATTGAGCCAGTTACTTACCCACTTACAGACGTTTTCTCAGAGTCCGAGTATGAGACTCCCTTTTCCCTTGATGCGGTTATGTCCCTTTCTATCAGGATAGATAGACGTCTTAGGGACAGATTGAAAAATCCGGAGCAACTGGTAACCCCCCCCCAAGCAGCAGTTAGTCTGTACGGACTTAGACGAGCCTATGCAGCTAGGAGGAACTACTCGTCAGGTCCGCCCTCCTGAGGCTCGCCGTAGGCGTGGGGTTTGTTTTTTCTGTGGGGAGAGGGGTCATTTTATTAATGTCTGTCCTTCCTTTCTCAAAAACAAAAGACCGTCGGAAAACTACTAACCCCAGGCTGTGTGGAGGATGTCAGCCGGGGGGTATACGTTTCCTCCATACGAACATCGCAATTTGTGTTGCCAGCAGTTGTTGTTTTTGGTGTTAAGACGGAGACTATTTCTTTTTTTCTAGACAGTGGAGCAGGAGTAAATTTGATAGATGCCCATTTTGCCCACACTATGGGTTTGTCTCTCTGTACGCTACAGAGACCTATTCCCATATTCGCTATTGATTCTGCTCCTCTGTCTCAGAGAAACCTCACTCACATTGTCCATAAGTTACACCTTCGGGTAGGGGACCACCATAACGAGTGGCTTTCATGTTATGTTCTGGAGGGCCTTCCCACTCCTGTGGTGTTGGGTCTTCCCTGGTTGGTAGCGCACAATCCAGTGGTGGATTGGCAGGCCAGGGAGATATTGGAGTGGAGTGAGCATTGCAGAGAAAATTGCTTAAATAGCAATTGCTTAGTCGCCTCCATAGATACCCTACCCACATTTGTTTCGGACTTTGAGGACGTTTTTTCTGAAAAGGGTTGTCAGAAGTTACCACCTCACCGTCCTTATGATTGCCCGGTTAACCTGATTCCCGGTGCAAAATTACCCAAGACCAGGTTATATAATCTTTCGGGTCCGGAGAGACAAGCCATGAAAGATTATATCTCCGAGAGCTTGGCTAAGGGACACATCAGACCCTCTTCTTCACCCGTGGCTGCAGGGTTTTTCTTCATTAAAAAGAAAGATGGAGGCCTGCGTCCTTGCCTAGATTTTCACGAATTAAACCGGATAACCATCCGAGACCCATACCCTCTTCTTCTCATTCCTGACCTGTTTAATCAGATTGCGGGTGCTAGGTGGTTCTCCAAACTTGATCTTAGAGGGGCCTACAATCTGATTCGTATCAAGGAAGGGGATGAGTGGAAGACAGCTTTTAACACCCCTGAGGGGCATTATGAAAATCTAGTCATGCCTTTCGGTCTGACCAATGCTCCTGCTGTCTTCCAACATTTCGTTAATGACATTTTTAGTCATCTTATCGGCAGGTTTGTGGTGATATACCTAGATGATATTTTAATTTATTCGTCTGATCTGAAAACACATGAGGTACATGTCAGACAGGTACTGCAGGTCCTACGGACGAATAAATTATATGCTAAAATTGAAAAGTGTGTCTTCGCCGTTCAGGAAATACAGTTCCTAGGTTATTTATTATCTGCTTCAGGTTTGGGTATGGATCCTAGGAAGGTCCAGGCAATTTTAGATTGGAATCTTCCTGAGAACCTCAAAGCACTGCAACGGTTCTTGGGCTTCGCAAATTTCTATAGAAAGTTCATTAAAAATTATTCGGTGATTGTAAAACCCCTTACTGACATGACTAGGAAGGGGACTGATTTTTCGAAATGGTCTGACGCCGCTAAAATTGTTTTTTCCTCTCTAAAAGAGAGGTTTACCTCGGCACCTGTACTAATCCAACCTGATGTCTCCCAGCCTTTTATTGTTGAAGTAGATGCGTCAGAGGTGGGAGTGGGGGCTGTGCTGTCTCAGGGTCCGTCTCCTGGCAAATGGCGTCCTTGTGCGTTCATTTCTAAAAAACTATCTGCAGCAGAGAAGAACTATGATATTGGCAATAGGGAACTATTAGCTATTAAACTAGCGTTTGAAGAATGGCGTCACTTTTTAGAGGGGGCAATCCACCCCGTCACTGTGATTACGGACCACAAAAACCTTCTGTACCTCGAATCAGCTAAGCGTCTCACCCCTAGACAAGCTAGGTGGTCGCTATTTTTTACCAGGTTTAACTTTGTTATTACCTATCGTCCTGGGGCAAAAAATACCAAGGCAGATGCATTATCTCGATGTTTCCCTGGAGGGGGTAATGTGAGTGATCCGGTACCCATTCTACAAAGAGGAGTGGTTGTCTCTGCGGTACACTCTGTTCTGGAGGGGAAGGTGTTAGAGGCCCAGGGGGACGCCCCGGTCTCTTGCCCCTCAGAGAAATTGTTTGTACCGTTAAACCTGCGTTTCGAATTATTAAAGGAACATCATAATTCGGCACTTGCTGGGCACCCGGGTAGTAAAGCAACCTTGGAGCTATTGTCTCGTCGTTTTTGGTGGCCAAGTTTGCGTCAGGATGTAATGGATTTTGTGTCTTCCTGTTCTACTTGTGCGCGCGTGAAAGTCTCTCATACACATCCTGCAGGGTCTTTATTGCCACTTGTCATTCCCAATAGGCCATGGACACATCTGTCAATGGATTTTATCACTGACTTAACTTTGTCTGCGGGTAAAACAGTTATCTTGGTAGTAGTGGACAGGTTTAGCAAAATGGTACACTTCATTGCGTTACCCGCACTATCTAATGCTAAGACTCTTGCTCAGGTATTCATCAGTGAAATCGTGAAGCTTCACGGGGTCCCTTCCGATGTTGTTTCGGATCGGGGAACCCAGTTTATTTCTAAATTTTGGAAAGCTTTTTGTTCCCGTTTGGGGGTACACTTGTCCTTTTCCTCAGCTTTCCATCCTCAGTCGAATGGACAGACTGAGCGTACCAACCAAAACCTTGAGACATATCTAAGATGTTTTGTGTCTGAAAACCAAGAGGTGTGGTCATCATATTTACCGTTAGCCGAGTTTGCCATAAATAATCGCCATCAGGAATCTACTGGCAAGTCACCATTTCTTGGTGCATATGGTTTTCATCCCCAATTCTGTACTTTCAAAGAGGGGGGTCTTCTGGGCTTCCCGAAGAGGAACGGTTTTCGTCATCTCTTTCTTCTGTATGGCAGAAAGTGCAAGCTAATTTGAAAAATATGGGAGGTAAATATAAATGCATGGCTGATAAGAGACGGTCGCCAGGTCCGGACCTAGGAGTGAATGACTATGTGTGGTTGACTACTAGGAATATTAAATTAAAGGTTCCCTCTTGGAAACTGGGTCCTAGGTTCATTGGCCCTTACAAAATAGTAGCCATCATTAACCCCGTGGCTTTTCGCCTGGAGCTACCTCAGACTTTTAAAATCCATAACGTCTTCCATAAGTCGTTACTCAAGAAGTATGTTCCACCTCTAGAACCGTCACCGCTGCCACCTCCTCCTGCTGTTGTGGATGGTAATCTAGAGTTTCAAATATCCAAAATTGTTGATTCTCGTCGGGTCCGCCGCTCTCTTCAATATCTGGTGCATTGGAGGGGTTACGGTCCTGAGGAAAGAATGTGGATTCCAGCGTCTGAGGTAAACGCAGACAGGTTAGTTCGGGCTTTTCATGCCTCTCATCCTGAGAGACCTAGTCCTGAGTGTCCGGAGGCCCCTCGTAGAGAGGGGGGTACTGTCACGAGGGTGTCAAGAGCCACGCCTGACTCCGTTATACCCGGGGTAAGGAAGTCGCAGCGGGTGGCTGCGCGCTCTATGTCTAAAGACAGTGCTGTTTATTAGTGGTAGCTTTCTGGGTTTGCCTTGCAATCCTTTTTGGCTCACTCAGGGATCCGTAGCTTCTCCTCCTCAGCTGTTTCTTGTCCAGCAATCCCAACCTCCTTATATTCCCATCTCTCACTTCTCTGGCTGCCAGATATAGAGCTTCCTGCCTGGACTTCTATACTGACCCACTGGAGCTGTGTAGCTGTGTTCCCTGGTTGTTGTTCCAGAACGTTACCCTCCGGATCCCTGTTGGGCCTTGGTGGTCTGCTGTTGTCGCCCACCTGGGATTATATGTTTGTCTGTATTGTCTGTCCTCTCCTTGGTGTTTTCCTTTTAGTGTCAGTGGTGCGGACTAGTTCACTACATAGGGCTCATCTTAGGGAAAGCCAGGGTTTAGGCACGTGATCGGCGTACGGGTGAGGAACCCGTCTAGGGACGTCAGGGCAGTCAGGTGCCAGCCGCAAGGTGAGTCAGGGGTCACCATCTTTCCCTCTCCCTTGGACAGGGCCTTCCCATTTCCCTCCCTTTGCGTGACGCCGGTCATTACATAGACGGGCCGGTCTGAGTATTTCACAATCTGCTCAGTTACTGGGATTTTCACGCACAACCATTTCTAGGGTTTACAAAGAATGGTGTGAAAAGGGAAAAACATCCAGTATGCGGCAGTCCTGTGGGCGAAAATGCCTTGTGGATGCTAGAGGTCAGAGGAGAATGGGCCGACTGATTCAAGCTGATAGAAGAGCAACGTTGACTGAAATAAGCACTCGTTACAACCGAGGTATGCAGCAAAGCATTTGTGAAGCCACAACACGCACAACCTTGAGGCGGATGAGCTACAACAGCAGAAGACCACACCGGGTACCACTCATCTCCACTACAAATAGGAAAAAGAGGCTACAATTTGCACGAGCTCACCAAAATTGGACTGTTGAAGACTTGAAAAATGTTGCCTGGTCTGATGAGTCTCGATTTCTGTTGAGACATTCAAATGGTAGAGTCCGAATTTGGCGTAAACAGAATGAGAACATGTATCCATCCTCTGATGGCTACTTCCAGCAGGATAATGCACCATGTCACAAAGCTCAAATCATTTCAAATTGGTTTCTTGAACATGACAATGAGTTCACTGTACTAAAATGGCCCCCACAGTCACCAGATCTCAACCCAATAGAGTATCTTTGGGATGTGGTGGAACAGGAGCTTCGTGCCCTGGATGTGCATCCCTCAAATCTCCATCAACTGCAAGATGCTATCCTATCAATATGGGCCAACATTTCTAAAGAATGCTATCAGCACCTTGTTGAATCAATGCCACGTAGAATTAAGGCAGTTCTGAAGGCAAAAGGGGGTCCAACACCGTATTAGTATGGTGTTCCTAATAATTCTTTAGGTGAGTGTATAACTGCAGCTCTGAACGCTGCATGAAATTTGTTTTTCCACCGAAATAAGTCACAACAGATTTTACCACATATAAGTGCAGCGCTTAATGCTGAATACAATTTCTTTTTCCACTGAAATAAGTCACAAAATATTTTACCGCATATAAGTGCAGAGCTGAACACTGAATAAAAAAAAAATTTCCACTAAAATACTTCAATAAAGATTTGACCACATATAACTGAGCACAGATATGAAAAGGGGATTTTCCCTGCACTATACTGACTTCTCAGAAATGAACCGCTGCTCCCCACAGCATCTCCTGGGAAGGTCATGGAGCGTCCCGGTCATCCGGCATCTATTCGCTCTGCTGAAGGATTATTTTGAAAGTGTGTAGAAGCCACACGGGGCGCCCACGCTGCAGATTTATAATGGAGACATCAAGTAAGGCCGGACAGAAAATGAAGTTCAGGGGGAGGCCGGCATAAAGGGTTTTGTAGTGCGAGGGCTAGGGTAGGTTAGGGTTAATAAGTGTGGACGTGATGCGGGGAGTGTTCTGAGAGGGGGCGGAGGCCGATGTTTGAAATGAAAGAGGGAGCGGGAAAACGGGCGCCATTTTGGGGTAAGCAGGAGCGAGCATCGCATCCTGTCATGTCGCAAGCAGTGGAGGCAATGCTGCGGCGGTTGAGAGAAGCAGCAGACTCCAGAGGCTCCGGGTGGTTGGAGCAGCAGGTGACTGCCATGTTAGGGGGGGCGGAGGTGGGTACAGCTAGCCCCACTCCATCAGCAAGACGGCCGCGGCGGGTACGTCCGCCGGCGCGCCTAAGCCCCGAGTTACCACCCCGGGTCCGGCACCGTGTCAGGAGCCCCTCAGGGGACCCTTCACGCCGGGAGGTTCCCAGCCTTACCTCTCCTGCTGCCTCCCGGCGTGGGAGGAATCCATGTGTCCGGCGGGACCCAGCGGCGGCAGGGGGGACCCCTTCCCAGCCTACAACAGCGGCAGCCAGGGAGTCAGGACCGAGTTCTGTGGGATCCCCTTCCATCAGAGGGAGGAGGAGGCCTGCTCTGCGTGGGAGTAGCAGAGACGACAGCGGGGTTGTGCAGGCAGATAGCGGAGCCCTGCGCAGGCCTTCACAGGATGGGTCCCTAGTAGTGGCATACGAGGCTGTGCCTGGCGGAGCCAAGAGCGGGCACAGGCCTCGCCAAGAACAGCGTCATCTAGCTGAGGAGGACGAGGCTGCTCAGGCGGGGGTCCGGTACCAGGGCAGGCCTCTTGGGCGTGAAGTTGCGGTGGTGGAGGCTGCGCATGTCGGAGGAAGGGATGTGCGCAGGCCTCTTTTGGAGGATGGACGGCTTGAGGCTGGTCCTAACGGCCTAGATGTGAGGGAGCTTACCAGAGTCTCGTTCAAGGCGCCCAGCATGGCCGCAGCTGGACGCCGTCTGCGTCTGAAGCAAGTGATCAAGAGAGGACCGTACCGGTTGATCCAGGAGCAGTGCGACAGGAATCAGGACCTTCGGCTTCTGGGTTCACAGCGCCCGGGCAGCTAGGTGAGACATCCATGGGATCGTTGCTAGCTATACTTCAAGGGTCAGGCAGTTTGGGTGGGAGCAATAGTACCATTATTGGGGGTTTGGAACGCTTGCTATGTGGCCTAGCTGGGGTCAGTCCGGATGGAGGGGGGTTAGGTGCGGCCCCCTTACAGGCATGGGGATTGAGGACGGGGGCTAGTAATGTGCCCACACGGAGGGGTGGCAGGGTCAGTGTCAGTACAGACGCAGGCAGGGGGGGGGGAGGATAGGCCCAGGTTAGATGATGCTGCAAAAGGGGAAGTGTATGTATGTTTTGAGGGTCCCCTGGGAGCACATTTGAAGCCTGACGTGTGAGAAAAGATTTGGCGGGGAGAATACGTAGAATTTTTTCTCTCCTTCCGTTAGAACGCTTTAATTTAGATGTAGTAAAGAAGGATGGGGTTAGGTAGGAGGAAGATGACAAGCGTCGTTTTTGGCTTATCCCGCGGACGTTTGGTAATTGGCTACAGGCCTTTGCCATTCTAGCAAGTGTGATTGGGGAAAAGTATCCCGATTGTTGTTCGGCACTTTTTTGTTACCTGGACGCAATTGGGGAAGCTTATCGGGTGTACGGGGGTTCCGGGTGGATAAGATATGACGAACAATTCCGTCAAAGAAAAGCGGTCCGCCCTACCATGAGATGGGACCATAAAGATATAGCCTTATGGATGAAAGTTACAGCACCTGAAAGGACTGGTCAGTCCTTTCGGAGTGAGTCAGGGGGGGCGGCCCAGTCCACGGGGAACACGCCAGCTGGTAAGGGGTTTTGCTTCCTTTTTAACCACTTGCCATCTGGGCCATTTGCCCCCTTCCTGACCAGGCCAAATTTTGCAAAACTGACATATCTCACTTTATGTGGTAATAACTTTGGAACGCCTTTATTTATCCAAGTCATTCAGAGATTGTTTTCTCGTGACACATTGTACTTAATGATAATCATAAATTTGAGTCAAAATATTTCACCTTTATTTATGAAAAAATCCCAAATTTACCCAAAAATTTGAAAAATTTGCAATTTTCTAAATTTCAATTTCTCTGCTTTTAAAACAGAAAGTGATACCTCATAAAATATTTATTATTTAACATTCCCCATATGTCTACTTTATGTTGGCATCATTTTGGAAATGTCATTTTATTTTTTTAGGACGTTAGAAGGCTTAGAAGTTTAGAAGCAATTCTTCAAATTTATAAGAAAATTGCCAAAACCCACTTTATAAGGAACAGTTCAGGTCTGAAGTCACTTTGTGGGGCCTACATAGTGGATACCCCCATAAATGACCCCATTGTAGAAACTACACCCCTCAAGGTATTCAAAACCGATTTTACAAACTTTGTTAACCCTTTAGGCGTTCCACAAGAATTAAAGGAAAATGGAAATCAAATTTTTAAATTTCACTTTTTTGGCAGATTTTCCATTTTAATCAATTTTTTTCTTTAACACATCGATGGTTAACAGCCAAACAAAACTCAATATTTATTACCCAGATTCTGCGGTTTACAGAAACACCCCACATGTGGTCATAAACTGCTGTATGGGCACACGGCAGGGCGCAGAAGAAAAGGAACTCCACATGGTTTTTAGATGCCATGTCCCATTTGAAGCCCCTGATGCACCCTTACAGTAGAAACTCCCAAGAAGTGACCCCATTTTGGAAACTAGGGGACAAGGTGCCAGTTTTATTAGTACTATTTTTGGGTACATATGATTTTTTGATCATTCATTATAACACTTTATGGGGCAAGGTGACCAAAAAATTGGTTGTTTTAGCACAGTTTCTATTTATTTATTTTTACAGCGTTCACCTGAGGGGTTCAGTCAAGTGACATTTTTATAGAGCAGATCGTTACAGACGTGGCGATACCTAACATGTATACTTTTTCTCATTTATTAAAGTTTTACACAATAATAGCATTTTTGAAACAAAAAAATTATGTTTTAATGTGTCCATGTTCTGAGAGCTATAGTTTTTTTATTTTTTGAGAGATTTTCTTATGTAGGGGCAAGGTGACAAAAATTGCTTGTTTTGACACAGTTTTTTTTTTTTTTTTTTTACAGTGTTCACCCGAGGGGTTAGTTCATGTGATATTTTTATAGAGCTGGTTTTTACGGACGCGGCAATACCTAATATGTATACTTTTTTTTATTTGTTTCACTTTAACACAATAATAGCATTTTTTAAACCAAAAAAATGATGTTTTAGTGTCTCCATGTTCTAAGAGCTATAGTTTTTTTATTTTTTGAGAGATTTTCTTATGTAGGGGCTCATTTTTTGCGGGATGAGGTGACGGTTTTATTAGTACTATTTTGTGGGACATACGCGTTTTTGATCACTTGGTGTTGCACTTTTTGTGATGCAAGGTGACAAAAATTGCTTGTTTTGGCACAGTTTTTTTTTTTTTACGGTGTTCATCCGAGGGGTTAGGTCATGTGATATTTTTATAGAGCTGGTTTTTACGGACGCGGCAATACCTAATATGTATACTTTTTTTATTTTTTCTATTTTTAATTTTTTTTTTTCATTCCTTACTTGGGGACTTTTTTTTTTTTTACATGTGAAACTTTTTTTTATTTTTTTATTTTCAACCTTTTATTTTTATTTTTATTATTTTACACTTTTCGTCCCCCATAAGGTCATACAAGACCTCTGGGGGACATTTACTTCACTTTTTTTTTTTTTTTTTTTTTCACAGTTGATTTCTCCTGTAACTGGGGCTGACATAGTAGCCCCAGTTACAGGACAAATGCACCCCTATAGAGGCTGTACAGCAGCAATCCAGCGCTGTACAGCCTCACAGCAGGGCTGATCGAGATCCTGCACTCTCCGGTCACGGCGGTCACATGACCGCCGGGCCGGAACAGGAAGCGCATAGCGCTTCCTTCTCTGCAGACACAGCGCTCGGTGAGCGCTGTGTCTGCAGCGATCTAGAAGGCAGGGACACCTGGGCACTGTCCCTGCCTTGTCTTAGGGTTGCCCTGCTGTCACTGACAGCGGGCAACCCAATCAGCAGCTGCACGATTAGCGTGCAGCTGCACTTTCTGAACGGACGTTCTGGAACGTCCGTTCAGAAATAGACGTCCACCCATAGGACGTTTATATCCTATGGGCGGACGTGAAGCGGTTAATGAAGGAGGTTGCAAGTTTGGACAAAAATGTAAATTTAAGCATGAGTGTTCCGCATGTGGGGGCAGCCATGGGGCCAACAGGTGTTTTAGAGGTGGTAGACAGAGAGGGGGGGATGGGTTTGAAAAAGGGGCGAACTCCAGTGTGAGTGGAAAGGATGGGGGATTATCTAAGTAGATATCCTAACCAAGAAGTGGCAGAGTTTTTACGTTTTGGTTTTATGTTAGGATTTCATATTACCTCTCATCCGTTACCAGTGGTGGAGACGCGGAAGAATTTGCGCTCGGCATTAGAATTCCCGGAAATCGTGTCAGAGAAGTTAGAAAAAGAGGTTTCTTTGGGAAGGATGGATGGCCCGTTTTTTACGCCGTCCATGAGTAATTTACGTATCTCCCCTATGGGTTTGGTTCCCAAAAAGGAGCCGAATAAATTTCGGCTTATACATCATTTATCCTTCCCAAAGGGTGCGTCGGTCAACGAGGGCATAGACCCTGAGCTTTGTTCGGTGGTTTATGCCTCCTTTGAAGTGGCTGTCGAGTGGGTGAGAAAGTTAGGACCAGGTACCCTATTAGCAAAATCTGACATCGAGTCAGCATTCCGCCTGTTACCGGTTCACCCGGATAGTTTGTATTTACTGGGTTGTTTTTGGGATGACGGCTATTTTGTGGATAGGTGTTTGCCGATGGGCTGTTCAGTGCCTTGTGCCTATTTTGAGTGTTTTAGTTCATTTTTGGAGTGGGTGGTTGTTCAAGAATCGGGTTGTTCATCTATTATTCACTACCTAGAAGATTTTTTGTGTTTAGGGTCGGGAGGGTCTAGAGTTTGTTCCTTGTTGTTATACACGTTGCAGTCAGTTTTTGAGATTTTTGGCAGTAGACAAAACAGTGGGGCCAACAACGGAATTAAAGTTTTCTGGGGATAGTCATTGATACCCTGCGAATGGAGTGTAGATTGCCAGAGGACAAGGTGTTGGATTTGAGGGCGGGGTGGCGGCTGCGTTGAGGGCGAAAAAGATTTGCCTGCGGGACTTACAGTCCTTGCTGGGCAAATTGAATTTTGCCTGTCGCATTCTCCCTATGGGCCGCATTTTTAGTAGGAGGTTGGCTTCCGCGACCGGGGGAATTGTGGCTCTGCATCATTTAATCAGGCTGGGTCGGGAACTGAAAGGGGATCTAATGGTGTGGGATTAGTTTCTGCAGCGATGTAACGACAGGGCGTTAGTTATGAGTGGGGTTTTTGATAGTTTTGACTTTGATTTGTTTACAGATGCTGCGGGTGGGGTTGGTTTTGGGGTGTACTGTCATGGACAGGGGTGTGCGGGTAGGTGGCCAGAATCCTGGGTGTTAAATGGCTGGGTTAAAAATGTGACGTTATTGGAACTCTTTGCAATTGTGTTGGCGGTCACGCTTCGGGGGGAAAAGTTTAGGGACCGGAAAGTTAGGTTTCATTGTGACAAACTAGGAGTAGTGCAAGCGATCAATGGCTTGACTGCCTCTTCCCCCCCAGTGATTTGTTTATTACAGCGGTTGGTCCTTATGTGTCTGTCTCTAAATGCTTGGGTGGTGGCGGTGCACGTGGCAGGGTCTTCTAATAGCATCGCTGATACACTTTCTCGTTTGCAGTGGAAGCGGTTTCGCCAGTTGGCCCCAGAGCCGAGTCCAGACGGGTTGTTGTGTCCAGAGTCGCTGTGGGAGATCTTTGAGGTACAGTAGGGGATCTGTTGCAGGCATCATTGAGTGAAGGCACGTGGAGAGCATATGATAAGGCCTCACGTACTTGGCAACAGTGGTGTGAAGAACTGGGAGTCGATGTGATGGGTGGGGAAATCCCGCTATTGTTGTTCATTGGCCATGTGAAGGAACAGGGCTGGTCGGTCACGCAGATGAACAGCTGCATGGCTGGGCTGGCCTTTGGGTTCAAGTTGCGGAATTCCCCAGACATCACTAAGTCCTTTTTGGTGCGGCAAGTGTTAAAGGGATATAGGAGATTTCGGCGGGTGAGGGACCCTTGACTTCTAGTGTCCTTTTCTCTGTTGCTCAAATTGGGGGAGCAAGCGGCCTTGGTCTGCCATTCGGTTTGGGAATTGAGGTTGTTCAGATTAGCATTTTCTCTCGCCTTTTTCAGGGCGTTTCGTTTGGGAGAGTTAGTGTGTAGAAGTGTGAGTCGTGCGGGGGGATTGAGCGGGGAGGACGTAGTTTTGTATGCCGACAGGTTGGTGGTTTATCTTCGTTTTTCTAAGACGGATTGGGAGGGGAAAGGTCATTATATAACGTTGTTTGAGGTACCGGGGTGTTTGTTGTGCCCAGTCAAGTGCCTGCAGGAGTTTCAGGAGGGGTCCAAGGTTGGTGGCGGCCCGCTTCTCAGGCATGCAGATGGGTCCTTTTTGTCAAGGTTTCAATTCCTGGCGGTCTTTAGGAAGTGTTTGCGTAACTTGGGTATGTATTCTGGTAACTTCACGGGTCATTCCTTCAGGATTGGGGCCGCCACGGAGGCTGCTCGACTGGGCGTGCGAGATGAGGTGATAAAGCGCATTGGGAGGTGGGAGTCAGAGCGCTTTCGGTTATATGTCCGGTTGGAGGCGGTTTGAGTGTGCGGGATTGTTTCTAATCATTGTTTTGGTTTTGTTGTCTTGCAGGTGACGCCCTGCTGTTAGTGTGGATTTTGGGCCACTCATTTGTTTTTTGGGGGGCCCTGCGGGCCGATGTTCAGCGGAACGGGCGATAGTTGGGGTTTGACCGCAATGTGACAGTGGTGAGGTGGATCGGGCGTCGAGGTATGTTGTGGGGTAGTGTCCTGCAGGAGGTACATCGTCATGCCAGGTTGGATAGGGCCCCGGATGTGCTAGTGTTGCACGTGGGGGGTAATGACCTAGGTGTTCGTCCCTGCAGGGAATTGATTCGGGACATCAGGTTTGATTTTTTACGTTTGTGGTCCCTTTTCCCGTCCATGGTGACTGTGTGGTCAGACATTGTGCCGAGGAAGTCCTGGAGGGAGGCTAGATCTGTGGATAAGTTGAATAAGGCCAGGATCAAGTTAAATAGGGTGATTTGGCGATTTTGTGCCAAGCATGGGGCAGTGTCGGTGCGGCACCCGGAGTTGGAATCGGGGACCGGGGGTTTCTGGAGAGAGGATGGGGTCCACCTTAATGCAGTGGGCATTGATTTGCGGTCGCTGGATTTGCAAGGGGGAGTGGAAAGAGCTCTCCGTGTGTGGCGGAACGCGCAAGCTTGAGGATTGGGGTCAAGCTGCGCGTTGTTGGCGGGGGGAGGTCATAGAAGCTGGGGCTACTGGATGGTACAGGTGAATGAGAGGGTCTCAATAGTGTGGCTGGACTCTCAGAGTTGGGGCACCTGGTTGGCTTGGTGTTGGTGTCCCCGAGCTTGTGGTACGCGGCTGGGGGCAAGATGGAATTGCCGTGGTGGTTTTGGTCGGTTAAGGTTCATTTAGGCGGCTTCTACGACCTCCCTAGTCAGTTTTAAGTCAACTGGTTATGTTATTATAATTATTTATGTTATTTATGTTATTTAATAAAACGGCTGCTGTGGCCGATTTAATCCGAACAGTGGCTGTGCGTGGTTATTTGGGATGGAGAGAGTGTTGGATGGGTTAGTTTAACAGGTTGTAGAGGGCCCGAGCTTAGCCAATAACCCTACTCATGGAGATTTAACCGCATATAACCGCAGCGCTGACCGCTGAATAAATTAAGTTTTTCGACCGAAATACTTCAATAAAGATTTTACCACATATAACTGCGACACTGACTGACTGCTACCGGCGCTACTTTCGTGAACCCCTGCACCTACTACTTCCCGGGTAGGTAGGCTGCTGCAAAGCAGGTGCTCTACCCCGGGCACGTTTGGCTCCCGACCTCCCACTGCTGCCAAACTGCTTAATCCCAGCCATGCTTTGAACACATATCAACAAATTGCCAATTGGGCTACTAACCACTCTTGTCCCAGACACTAAAACTTAGCTTTTACTTCTTTATTAAAAATAAGTGGAAAAAGTGAACATATGTGAGCTAACTGATAGATTAAAACTAGCTATACCCCACGAGTGCTCTTTAAGACTGGTATAAGGCGCAGGAGTGCAGGCCAGGGTGCACTGACCCACACTGCCTTTCCTAGATCCCTTGCTATATTAACGGAGGTATTGCACTGTGCCCTATTACTAATGACCCCCCACAATTGAGGCGTAAACTAGCGGAACAACCACAGTCCGCACTGAATGATTAACACTTAGAGCACAGAATTCAGTCTAGCACTGGTGAAGTACAGCAGATAAAGGGGGGGCAGTAATTAGGCTTTATCTGCTGTACTTCACCAGTGCCAGACTGAATTCTGTGCTTTAAGTATTAATTATTCAGTGAAGACTGTGGTTGTTCCGCTAGTTCACGCCTCAATTGTGGGGGGTCATTAGTAATAGGGCACAGTGCAATACCTCAGCTAATATAGCAAGGGATCTAGGAAAGGCCTGCGCCCTATATCAGTCTTAAAGAGCACTCGTGGGGTATAGCTAGTTTTAATCTTTCAGTTAGCTCACATATGTTCACTTTTTCCACTTATTTTTAATAAAGAAGTAAAAGCTAAGTTTTAGTGTCTGGGACAAGAGTGTTAGTAGCCCAATTGGCAAATTTGTTGATATATTATAAAACCCTTCCCGGACAGGGTCCTCTCTAGATTTGGTGGGCTTTGAACACATATAACCGCCGCTGACGTGAACTGAGAATGCATTTTTCTGTTTGTACTGAATTATGCCACTAAACGCTTTCAACACATATAACCGCTGCCGACGTGAACTGAGAATGTATTTTTCTTTTTGTACTGAAATACAAAATAACACATATAACCGCCACACTGACTGACTGCTACCACCGCTACTTCCGTAAACACCCTGCACCACTACTTGCCAGGTAGGTAGGCTGCTGCGAAGCAGGTGCTCTACACCGGGCACGTTTGGCTCCCGACCTGCCACCCTGCTGACTCCCAGCCATGCTTTCAACACATATAACCGCCGAGGTGAACTGAGAATATATTTTTCTTTTTGTACTGAAATAGGCAAGTAAATGCTTTCAGCAGAAATAAATGCACCAGTGAAGTGCGTATATATTTTTATTTCTGTACTAAAATAGGCCACTAAACGCTTTTGCCACAAATAAGTGCACCAGTGAAATGTGTATATATTTTTTTTATTTTACTGAAATACGCCCCTATACGCTTTCACCAGAATTAACTGCAGAAATGCACTGAGAATATATTTTTCTCTTTTTACTGTAATACGCCCTTATACGCTTTCACCAAAAATAACTGCAACAATGCAGTGCGTATATATTTTTCTTATTTTACTGAAATACGCCCCTATACACTTTCACCAGAATTAACTGCAGAAATGCACTGAGAATATATATTTCTTTTTTTACTGTAATATGCGCCTATACGCTTTCACCAGAAATAACAGTGCAGTGCATATATATTTTTCATATTTTACTGAAATACACCCCTATACTCTTTCAACAGAAATAACTGCAACAGTGCAGTGCGTATATATTTTTCTTTTTTTACTGTAATACGCTCCTATACGCTTTCACCAGAAAGAACTGCAACAGTGCAGTATGTATATATATTTCTTGTTGTACTGAAATACGCCCCTATATGCTTTCACCAGAAATAACTGCAACAGTGTAGTGTGTATATATTTTTCATTTGTTACTGAAATATGCCCCTATACACTTTCAACAGAAATAACTGCAGAAGTGAAATGCGTATATATTTTTCTTGTAGTACTGTGATATCAGGGCTGTGATATCACAGGGCTGGCTGGGTGCTGATTGGCTGCATGCAGGCATGTCAATCTGGGTGATCCTGCCTTCTCAGAGTCCCTTGTCCCATGTCCTCAGTCCTCACACGTGTAGCCGCCATTTTAGGAAAAATGTGATTCGTAAACACGAAGCGCAAGGAAATTCGCATTCGTTGCGAATCAAATTTTTCCTGAAAATCTAAACGAATTCCACTTCGTCAGCTTTGATTCGCTCATCTCTAATCAAAGGGAACCATATGATCACATCTAAGACTCTGCTATTACTAAGTTTTTGTGAATGTGCCCACATGGTCCATTTCAGTGGTGGAACCAAATGGCTGGATGGTTGGGGAATTTTTTTAAATCTATCCTCTTGGTATTGTTAACAACCAATGAATGCTATTTTTTTAAATAATATATGTTTCTTCACTTTGGTAAGTGTCAAACTATTTGGAATCAGTTAAAAAGAATTGAATGAAAAGAAACCTTTCCCACACTGGCTGTTGATCATGTGTGCAGCATACCCCAATTTCTTAAGGCACTGGCAATGGACTATAAATATTTTACATATAACTGTAGGTTGACTAGCATTACCATTTACTTAAAGGATAACGGTCATATTTTTATTTTATTTGCTAGTTTATAAGAGCTAGACATGTATACCTGAGTTAGTCTGTCAATGATTGGCAAAAGATCTGTAATTAACATATAATAACAGCTTTCATTAATGTCTCCTGTCCCTTCCCACTGCTCCCTTAAAAGACTGTTGCTATGGCTCATCTGTCTCCGGCTAGAAAGACAGAGGGGCGGTCCTTCACACTGCATGCCTGCATTAGGCTTCAGAGTGAGGAGGCGTGTCTCTCAGTAATCCAATCTGATTGGCTGGCAGGAAGCTGCTGGCTACAGCAAGTTTGTATGTGACCTGAGGGAATGCAGTTTTGGCCTCAGAGAACTGGCAGAGGAGCCATCTTGAGAAGATCCTCATAATGTAGGATTCAAGCTTAGTTACAGCCGTAACTAAGGGGAAAACTCAAGGAAAACAGTGGTAAGTGAAGAAATGAAAGATTGCTTTATGCATAATGCTGCTGCAGCAGTAAAATATATTTTCATAAAAAAATCAATTTTAGCATGACAGTTATCCTTTAATCTTACAGTAGATTCATTTGTATATGGGATATATTGTGATCTAGTAAGAAAATATACATCACTATAGCAGAAAAATAGCCTACAGATTCATTACTAGGCAGAAGCTATGCTGAATGTAAATTTCTTCTGAAGTACTCTGACTGAGTGGAATGTGCATTTTCTCCCTAATGGCCCTTTCTGGGAATAATAGTGATAATGCATTATCAAATGTAAACCCAGTGGTATACAAATGCTGATCAACATGGTGCTGACCTTATTAAAAGTGACCTTCTGGATATCCCTATCGTACATTTCTTATCTTAAAAGAGAACATTGGAGAACAGTTATTCCTCATGGACATCAATGGTTGGATTAATCTTAGTCATTTCAGATGTTGTTTTTAGGAAGGTTTTGAAAAAACACAGATTTCAGCTGACTAGACCCACTAAAATAGTATTGATGAGAACACTAGATGTTTGTAACATACATTGTGTTCAATTAGTGCTGCTTTGGGGCTTCACAAGTCTAAGAGGACATATCAGATTTATAAACTTTTTTACTTTGATAAAGGAAATCTCTGTTCTAGATATGTTGCTTAACAATACTGAGACCTCCTGTGTCTATGACTACTTCCACCTTACTATGGACACTTGGAACACTGAAGCATTCCCAGTAACCCTAAAGGCAATATGAATCTATTAGCCTGGTTATCTTGGAGCCTGGAGTTGTGTTATCTGAATGCTAATAGTGAATGTTTCCTAATGTTAAGCAAACAAGATACCTACAATTGTTAGACAACTGACCCTTTAAATTGAGCATCCCTTTAAACTGGACAGAGTTTATTAGAAATAATATTGCAAAAAGAAACAAACCTGCACAACATAAACTTCTTCTCGGCCACTGTACCAAATTTCAAACTTGCGATTATCACCCTTAACATTTTCGGTTATGCCGACAGCATTCATCTAAAAGGATACATGAAGAAGATGGCATCTCTATGGTTCCTACTCATAACTCAGTCCTAAACACACAGTATAATAGGTATACACAAACCTTTAGGAAGTGCTTGAAACTGTAGGATGGAGTTTTGTCATGTCCATCGCTATGTTCTTCTCTTCTTTTGCAGAACACTATTGCCCTTTCATAGAGAAAGAGATGTCTCTGCATTGGCTTAAAGCGGGCAAGTTCCTTCATCTTTGTAGGTCCTTTTTTATGAGTGATCCACACACTAAAAGAACCTTGCATCAATATACGACCCAGATCATTTATATCTCCCTAAAAGTAAAAAGCAAGGATTTTTCTAAGAATAAGATTTTAAAACATATCTAAGGCTTTGTTCAAATCTGCACTGGAGGCTCTGTGAGCATCCTTCATCCAGATTTATCCAAAATTGCCTGATACACCAATGCAGCCTGCTGTGCGAGTTAGTCCAGTAACACAACAGATAGTTAATGTGGTCTGTCGGGCACTGTTTGTGCCCATCATGTCAAGGATCCATCTCTGGTATTGGCATGTATTTGGTTTTTATGTTCCTAAAAGGTAATCACAACCCTGTAGGGGGTGGTATAACAATATAAAATAAAAAAAATTCCTCTAAATATATGGAATTGTTATTAGGGAATGTTCATATGTAGCAGTCACATTGCATTTTTTAGCACATAATATTTCGCAAAATTAGTTGTATAAATAAATTGTGATATCACTGCTACACCTAAATTAAAACCTTAGGATGCATAATTGAATGTGTAGATATCATAAGACAATATGAGGGGGTCACTCACAAAAGCTTTGCACCCGCCAATGTGTTAAAAATGGCCTTACATAAAAACGAATCCATTCTCCAGCACACATCTTAAAAATAAAAATGTACTATATTTAAAGAGGACCTTTCACCACTTCTGACATGCCTGTTTTAATGGATCCATGCATTCCCCATGTAATAATAATTCTGGAGTATCTATTCTCATGGCTCTATGTTGTGTCATGCCTTTATTATTTCTACTAGAAGTTATGAATGAATAGCTAGCAGTCTGCAGTAAGGGTACAGAGGGGAGGTAACCAGTTGGTGGGGTGTACCTGCATAGACTGAAAATGGCAGCACTGATTGGATAGAGTGAGTCTATGCAGGAACACCCCCCCCCCCAACTGGTTACCTCACCTCTGTACCCTTACTGAAGGCTAATAGCAATTCATTCATAACTTATTGTGCAAACAATAAAGGAACGGCATAACATAGAGACATAAGAATAGATGCTCTCAAATTGTTATTACATGGGGAATGCATGGGGCTATTAAAACAGGCATGTCAGAAGTGGTGAAAGGTCCTCTTTTAACTATAATCTTAACTGTCTATGACTGAGGACAGATGGTACTGTCTGAAACGCACAAGCGTTTTGGGAATGTATTTGAAAGATTTTGGGAATGTATTTAGTGCTGCTGGTAGTATTTTGTGATGGACTGTGGCTTGTGGCTTTGTTGGGGTGATATAATGTGCCACAATATGGTATTGCTGGTCCTGCCTTCCATCAATTTGGACCCGACTACAAAACGGGGCCACTTTTTGTATTTTTCCCAGGGCCACTTTAAGTTCTCAGTCCGCCCCTGATAAAAATAAGTCTTTTAGTGGTGTTAAAATACCTTTGACAGACATTAAAAGGGGTAATAAAAGTGGAGTAACATGCCTGCAGGATCTGGTTTGTTAGTAGCCTTTAAGCTGTGAAAGGTCTGCAAAGGAACTGTATGCACAAAATGGTAGGATATTTTAATGAACAGTATGTACTCAATTGCTTTAGTTTTATAAAAATAAATAAATCAATATGGTAAACTCCCCTTTAACAAACGAGAATTTCTCAAGAATGCTACATATATGATGGTAACCAACTATACACTGCGTGCGGAATTATTAGGCAAATGAGTATTTTGACCACATCATCCTCTTTATGCATGTTGTCTTACTCCAAGCTGTATAGGCTCGAAAGCCTACTACCAATTAAGCATATTAGGTGATGTGCATCTCTGTAATGAGAAGGGGTGTGGTCTAATGACATCAACACCCTATATTAGGTGTGCATAATTATTAGGCAACTTCCTTTCCTTTGGCAAAATGGGTCAAAAGAAGGACTTGACAGGCTCAGAAAAGTCAAAAATAGTGAGATATCTTGCAGAGGGATGCAGCACTCTTAAAATTGCAAAGCTTCTGAAGCGTGATCATGGAACAATCAAGCGTTTCATTCAAAATAGTCAACAGGGTCGCAAGAAGCGTGTGGAAAAACCAAGGCGCAAAATAACTGCCCATGAACTGAGAAAAGTCAAGCGTGCAGCTGCCAAGATGCCACTTGCCACCGGTTTGGCCATATTTCAGAGCTGCAACATCACTGGAGTGCCCAAAAGCACAAGGTGTGCAATACTCAGAGACATGGCCAAGGTAAGAAAGGCTGAAAGACGACCACCACTGAACAAGACACACAAGCTGAAACGTCAAGACTGGGCCAAAAAATATCTCAAGACTGATTTTTCTAAGGTTTTATGGACTGATGAAATGAGAGTGAGTCTTGATGGGCTAGATGGATGGGCCCGTGGCTGGATTGGTAAAGGGCAGATAGCTCCAGTCCGACTCAGACGCCAGCAAGGTGGAGGTGGAGTACTGGTTTGGGCTGGTATCATCAAAGATGAGCTTGTGGGGCCTTTTCGGGTTGAGGATGGAGTCAAGCTCAACTCCCAGTCCTACTGCCAGTTTCTGGAAGACACCTTCTTCAAGCAGTGGTACAGGAAGAAGTCTGCATCCTTCAAGAAAAACATGATTTTCATGCAGGACAATGCTCCATCACACGCGTCCAAGTACTCCACAGCGTGGCTGGCAAGAAAGGGTATAAAAGAAGAAAATCTAATGACATGGCCTCCTTGTTCACCTCATCTGAACCCCATTGAGAACCTGTGGTCCATCATCAAATGTGAGATTTACAAGGAGGGAAAACAGTACACCTCTCTGAACAGTGTCTGGGAGGCTGTGGTTGCTGCTGCACGCAATGTTGATGGTGAACAGATGACAGAATCCATGGATGGCAGGCTTTTGAGTGTCCTTGCAAAGAAAGGTGGCTATATTGGTCACTGATTTGTTTTTGTTTTGTTTTTGAATGTCAGAAATGTATATTTGTGAATGTTGAGATGTTATATTGGTTTCACTGGTAAAAATAAATAATTGAAATGGGTATATATTTGTTTTTTGTTAAGTTGCCTAATAATTATGCACAGTAATAGTCACCTGCACACACAGATATCCCCCTAAAATAGCTAAAACTAAAAACAAACTAAAAACTACTTCCAAAAATATTCAGCTTTGATATTAATGAGTTTTTTGGGTTCATTGAGAACATGGTTGTTGTTCAATAATAAAATTAATCCTCAAAAATACAACTTACCTAATATTTCTGCACTCCCTGTACATGTATTTGTTTCAGTTGCTTATACCAAATAATTTTAAACCTCAGTCCTTGTCCCCAATTCATATTCTCTTTCTGAATAATACAGTCACACAATGGCCAATTTATTGTCAGTATGTTTTTTGGAAGTTGGGAGGAAACCCAAGCAAACATGGGGACAACCTACAAGCTCCATGCAGATGTTGCACTTACTGAAGTTGAAGTCAAACCTATGACCGCAATGCAGCAAGGCATTCCGTAAGTGGATAATCATTGAGCCACTGTATATTTCATACTTGTACTAAGGTTGTCCCAGTATAGTACACATTTACAGCTTTACCTTATGAATAGGCAATAAATATATATTTGCAATAACAGTTATAATCTATATTATGTATCAGAAAGTATCCATACTTACATTATACCCTGTAATAGCAATCTGATGCATGGAGTCATTGACTGATTTTAATAGATCCAGCATAGAAACCAAAGCTTCCTGGAGTTCTTGGACTCCCTCTGAATGAATACTATACTTCAGTAACTCCTGTGAATGTGCAATATTGTCAAAAAGAGTCAAAGGAATGCAAATATTTGTTGCATTTGAAGTGTATTCCCCATCATAGACATTCATGTCATATCCAAGAGATATGCCATAAATGTCTGATAGATGCAGCTCCAACCTCTGGGACCAGCACCTATGTACCGAACCCCCATCCTATAGGTGCCATAAATGGAGAGCTGTCTGCACATGCACAGTTCTCACATTTTATTTCTATAAAGGTTCTGAACAACAGTCAAGCATGCTTTGGTTGGCCATGTTTAGAACTCCCATGAATGAATTGAGAGAGTTATGCATGCACAGAAACTTCTTCACTGACAGAGGCCGCAGGATGCCATAAATGTCTAAGATGAGAAAAGCTCTTGCATTACAAATGCATATTATGACAAATAAGCTTGATTTACCAGGAAAGTCAAGTTTTAATTTGTTGCCTACTAGAAATATTACAAAATGACATGATTGTGTAAATCTAGTTCCTGAGAAGAAGCCATAAACCAGCCTAACAGCACAAAATAAGGCAATCATGCAAATGAGGACTTCATTTTTATAGAGGACACAGATACTATATAGTGCCATGTTTACTGTACAACATACACAGTGCATGACAATCATAAGCAGTGTCAATTGAGATTTGTTTTTAGAATTCATTCACGTTGTCAAAAATTTATAACAGCCCTTTTACACTTTGTGCCTACCATCAGCTCAATGCAAGATGTTATATGTCAGTCATGAAGGATGATCATTCTTGTTCCAAAAGACATCCCAAATCATCCTTTTTCCTAAAAACATCCCTGATCATCCTTGTTCCTAAAAAAAATCCATTATTATCCTTGTTCCTAAAGATATCCCTGATCATCGTTGTTCCTAAAGATATCAATTATTATCCTTGTTCCCAAAGCCACCCCTTATCCTTCTTCCTAAAGACATCCATTATTATCCTTGCTCCTAAAGACATCCCTGATCACTCACTATTGCTTCCAAAAACATCCCTGATCATCCTTGTTCATACAGACATCTGTTATTATCATTGTTGCTAAAGACATCCAAGATAATTTTTGAAGTCACCCACTAATATACTTGTTCCTAAAGGCATCCATTATCACCCTTGCTCCTAAAGATAGTCCAGATCATCCTTGTTTCTTAAGACATCCCTGAGCATCCTTGTTCCTAAAGACATCCCTGATCACCTTTGTTCCTAAAGACATCCCTGATCATCCTTGTTCCAAAAGACATCCGTTATTATCCTTGTTGCCAAAGACATCCCAGATCATCTTTGTTCTTTAAGATATCCATGATCACCCTTGTTCCTCAAGAAATCCCAGATCACCCTTCTTCCTAAAGAGGTCCCAGATCATCCTTTCACCTAAAGACATCCATGAACAAACTTGTTGCTAAAGACATCCCTCATCATTTTTGTTCCTAAAGACATTTGTGATCATCTTTGGTCCTAAAGACAGCCCTGATCCCACTTGTTCTAAGAGACATCCTAGATATTCCTTGTTCCTAAAGAGGTATCTGATCATCATTATTCCCAAAGACATCCCTGATTGTCACTGTTAATAAAGACTTCCTTGATCACCATTGTTCATAAAGACATCCTTGATCATTACCTTTAAAAGCAGCTGGTATTTTGTAAGGCGTTGTATTGGTTTCAAAAGATAAGAGTCCAGTGCAAGTTTGTGCTCCAGTTTTTTCTGGCATTCCTGCATCAACAAAGGTGTCAGCGGTCAATTATAAACATTTTATCTATTAATATCTGTATAAACAAAATGAGATTTAGCGAAACAAAAAGTATACATACACTCCTTTATGATTTACTACTAGGTCTGAGCATTTGCTATTTGAATTGCAAACTGCAGATATAGTAATTTAATATCCTGAAAGTTGTTCATAAATTGATAACCTGCATTGTAATAATGATCTAAACACAACATACATTGTGTGAATTGAGACCTGTTTGATTGATGAGCATGGACCAACACCAGTCTTAGATACCTGAAAGAATGCACTGTCTGAAAACTGACGCCAGAGAGAATCAGAGCGGGGCTTATTCTGACAATACTTTTCATACATCTGGAAATCTTCTCTCTGCACAAAAAGAATTTAAAAGTTTCATTAGCAATAACATTCGCAGATACAAAGTATAAGATTGGTAGAACAAGATAGATAGATAGATAGATAGATAGACCTAGGCCCATGCTATGAGCAGCAATGACAGCAGTATGACACAAAGATGGACCTATTGGAACTTCAGAGTGTCTATCCAAATCAGTGGGGATGAGTGTGTTGTTTGGGGTACAAAAAAAAGACTAGTTTAAGCCTTTCCTTTACACTCTTTCTCTTCTTAAGATAAACTCTAGGATTTATTTAAAAATCATGTATGAAAAAATTCCATGCGTAAATCTGGCCTTCACTTTGTACACCCTACTTTGTTGACTTATGCACACCTAGCTTGCTCTAAAGGTAAGAACACGTGTTTGCAGTGTCCGCATGTGGGTACATGCAATAGCCAATGCTTGCATGATTTCAAAAGGAAAACCTCAGTTTTACCCACTGAATCATGCACCCATTGGCCACTGCATGTGGCTGGGGTATGCTGCAAAATGTGTTCCTACCCTATTTCTTCTATCCGATCTAGTTCTTCTAATCTTTAAACTGACTTCAGCTATGTGCTCCTAGCAAAATGCATTCCCACAGGTATCATAGTTGTTATGTCACCCTTCAAACAGACACAATACCTTCCCAAATCTGTTTTAACTGTCATAAATACTGTACAGTATTTTCTAATGAGAATTTAAAATGATTAAAAAAGGTATTTTTGAGAATATTAGAGCTAATCCACCTGTATAAGGAAGGGGATCTCATAGGAATGTTATAAAAAATTTAAAAAAACAGGAGATATCAAAACTGGAGTTCATGAAGTTGGTAAATGAGTAAAAGTGAACTGTGCTGGACCTAGCATAATATATTTCACTGCTGTGTAGACTTCTGTGTAGACTGCTGTTAAAGCGAACCTGTGAACCCTATTGATTTCAGCAATCTGTCATTTATGTGTGAAGATGTTTTAGTTTCAGATCGTTTACAGTTTATTTGTTACAATGTTATGGCAGGGGTGTGAAGAAGGGGTGCAATGTGTGAATGAGGTGCAGGCTTCTACCGCCTATACAACACTGATGGACAGCCTTCTCCTGTCACGACGAGGTGTGAGAGGGAACAGCACACCAAACACAAGGGAGGGGGGGAAGGTATCTGGCCTAGAAGCTAGGGAGAGGAGAATGCCACCACCTAATGAATCCTAACCCTAGCCCTGACTGCTAACTGTAACCTAAAGCCTGACTACCCTATAATGCCCTGAGGTAGTGATAGGGCCCAAAGACGACCCGTTCCTTAAGCTGAAGGAATGGGGTCTTGACTCAGACCAGATACCAGAAGGCAGGGGAAACAACACAAAACAAATACAAAGGAATGAGACACTTAACTCCTGAAGTAGAAGAAAGAGCAGGAACACCAGAGGAGACAACACACACCAGCTCTTCCACTTGCAAATGAAGCTATACACCGCAAGGAGTGAAGGGAGTAGCCAGACTTCAATAGTAATGACCACTATGCTGCACCTGACTAGAGGTGTGGTCATTACCATCAACAACAAAGTGAAATTAAAAGAGGCTGTCAGATGACATCACGTGCAGAAAGCCTCTCCGACCTTCTAACACCTAGCCTGGGAGTGACCGTGACAGTACCCCCCCCCCCCCTTCTACGCGTGGCCTCTGGACACCCAGGACTGACTTTCTCCGGATGAGCTCTGTGATAGGCCCTCACCAGACAATTTGCGTTAATGTCAGTCGCTGGGACAAACAACCTTTCCTCAGATCTGTAACCCCTCCAGTGCACAAGATACTGGAGGGATCTATGGAGAACTTGGGAGTCAATTATCTTGGCGATTTCAAATTCCAAATTACCGTGCACCATGACAGCACAACAGGTTCAACATATCTCTTAAACAACGACCTATGGAACACGTTATGAATCTTCAAAGCTTGAGGAAGTTCAAGACGAAAGGCTACAGGGTAATAACGGCAGTGATCTTATATGGACCAATAAACCTTGGACCCAACTTCCAAGAAGGTATTTTCAACTTAATGTTTCTTGTGGACAGCCACACAGAATCACCCACTCTCAGGTCCGGACCACTCATACATCTCGTGAGCCATATGTTTATACTTCTTACTCATCTTTTTCAGATTATTTAGAATTTTCCGCCAGATAGATGACAAAGAAGAGGAAAATCTTTCCTCTTCCGGTACACCAGAAGTCTCAGTACCAGAAAAAGTGCCAAATTGCGGGTGGAACCCATATGCCCCAAAGAACGGTGACTTATCAGTGGACTCCTGTCTACGGTTATTTATAGCAAACACGGCCAAAGCCAAGAACGAAGACCACTTCTCCTGGTTCTCAGAGACAAAACATCTCAAGTAAGTCTCTAGATTCTGATTTGTGCGTTCGGTCTGTCCGCTTGACTGAGGATGAAAGGCTGAAAAGAAAGACAATTGTACCCCCAGACGAGTACAGAATGCCTGACAGAATTTGGAAACAAACTGAGTCCCTCTATCAGACACCACATCAGAGGGAATACCATGTAGTTTCACGATGTTGTCGACAAACACCTGTGCAAGAGTTTTAGCATTAGGAAGACCTGGTAATGCTATAAAGTGTGCCATCTTACTAAATCGATCAACAACAACCAGAATCACAGTTTTCCCTGAAGAATTAGGTAAATCTGTGATAAAATCCATGGATAAATGAGTCTATGGTCTGGACGGGATGGGCAGCGGAAGCAAAGACCCGGAAGGCCGAGTATGTGTCACCTTAGCACGTGCACAAGTACTACAGGCTGACACATAGTCCTCAACACACTTACGCAATCCCAGCTACCAGAATCTATGAGATATGAGATCAACAGTGGATCTGCTCCCAAGGTGTCCTGCGAGAACAGTACAGTGATGTTCCTCGAACACCTTGTGACGTAATTCAGATGGAACAAACAACTTCCCCGAAAAACAAGAATCCGGTGCATCTCCCTGAGCCTCCAACACCTCTGCCTCCAGGTCGGGATATAGGGCGGATATAACTACCCCTTCGGACAATATTGGACCAGGATCTTCCGAATCACCTCCTCCAGGAAAGCTACACGACAAAGCATCAGCTTTGACACTCTTAACCCCAGGGCGATAGATGACAATGAAATTAAATCTGGTAAAAAACCACGACCATCTGGCCTGTCTTGGGTTCAGTCATTCAGCCGACTCCAAGTAAGCCAGATTTTTGTGATCAGTAAGCACAGTAATAGGATGGATTGCTCCTTCCAACTAATGACACCATTCTTCAAAAGCCAACTTAATGGCCAGCAATTCCCTTTTAACCACGTCATAATTTCTTTCAGCAGTCAAGAGTTTCTTAGATAAAAATGCACATTGGCGCCATTTACTAGGTGAAGGACCCTGCGACAAGATCGCTCCTACCCCAACCTCAGATGCGTCAACTTCCACAATGAACGGCTGTGACACATTCGGTTGCACTAGAATAGGGGCAGAAGCAAGATACTCCTTCACAGCTGAAAAGGCTTGTAATGCCGCATCAGACCAAACAGAGAAATCATCAGACCAAACAGAGAAATCAGCACCCTTTCTAGTCATGTCTGTTAAAGGTTTAACCACAGTCGAATAGTTCAGGATAAATTTACGGTAGTAGTTGGTAAACCCCAAAAACCGCATAAGTGCCTTCAGATTTTTATCCTTAACAGATTATAAGCCCCTCTCAGATCCAACTGAGAGAACACCTTGGCACCGACAATCTGATTAACAAATCCAAGATTAAAGGAAGGGTAAGGATCACAGCTGGTAATACGGTTGAGCTCACGGAAGTCCAGACGTGGCCTCAGGGTACCATCCTTCTTTTTTTACAAAGAAAAAGCCAGCAGCTACAGGGAATTTGGATGGTCTGATATGTCCTTTCGCCAAACTCTCGGATATATATTCTCGCATAACCTTTCTTTCGGGGGGCGTGGCTAGCCGAGCAGGGCCAGCGCTATAATAAGGCAGACCAAGTGGCTGCCTTAGGGCGCAGAAACGGGGGGAAAGGAAAAATGAAACTTTTTTTTTTAAATACTCCGTATTTTTCGCCCCTGGGTCTTATGGGGCGAATACTAATGAAGCACTTCCATTTTGAAAGCACTTCATTAGTACCGGAGGACTGGGAAGTGGTGAAGGATCTGTACTCACCGCTTCCTTGTCCTCCGCTCGGCTGTCTGCTGTGCAGGGCTGAGCACCATGTGACCTCACTGAGCAGTCTTCACAGCTGACAGCCGAGAACCAGGAAGAAGAGAGAGATTGCTGGTGGTGAGGAGCAACAGCGTCCAGGAGCAGAAGAGGTAAGATATATTTTTTTATTTTATTTGCGCTGATGGCTGACATGGGGAGGCATGATGGCGGGCATGATGGCTGACATGGGGGCATGATGGCTGACATGTGGGCATGATGGCTGACATGGGGGCTGATGGCTGACATGGGGGCATGATGGTGCTGACATGGGGGCTGATGGCTGATATGGGGGGCTGATATGGGGGCATGATGGCTGACATAGGGGCCTTATGGCTGACATGGGGGCCTGATGGCTGACATGGGGGCATGATGGCTGACATGGGGGCATGATGGCTGACATGGGGGGCATGATGGCTGACATGGGGGGCATGATGGCTGACATGGGGGGCATGATGGCTGACATGGGGGGCATGATGGCTGACATGGGGGGCATGATGGCTAACATGGAGGGCTGATGGCTAACATGGGGGGCATGATGGCTGACATGGGGGGCATGATGGCTGACATGGGGGCATGATGGCTGATATGGGGGGGGTGATGGATGATATGGGGGGCTGATGGTTGACGTAGGGGGCATGATGGCTGACATAGGGGGCATGATGGCTGACATAGGGGGCATGATGGCTGACATAGGGGGCATGATGGCTGACATGGGGGCATGATGGCCGACATGGGGGCAGAGGGCCGACATGGGGGGTTGATATCTGACATGGGGGCTGATAGCCAACATGGGGGGCTGATAGCCAACATGGGGGGCTGATAGCTGACATGGGGGGCTGATCTGAGGCATTGGGGGTCTGATCTGAGGTCTGATTAACATTGGGGGTCTGATTGCTGGTCTGACCTGAGGTGTAATGGAAAATATTATTTTCTTATTATCCTCCTCTAAAACCTAGGTGCGTCTTAGAGGGCGGTGCGTCTTAGAGGGCGAAAAATACTGTCCTCAAACTAGTGATTGTCGAAAGCAGAGAGAAGATACCAGGACCACACAGAGGAGAATCCAGCTGATGCAGACGGGACCAGGGCCAGGTGAGCTGCCGGGGGGGGCGCCAAAATGTAGCTTCTCTTGTGTTGGCAAAAATCCTTGCACCAGCCCTGTAGCCGAGCATGTGAGCGGACGCAGGCCAGTTGAGCTCCTACACACTATCGGAATATTATCCTGAATAGACCCGAAACTTTCTGTTGCTGGACCTTGTATGCAATCCGGAATACACAGGTTACACCCTGGTACCTGAAAAGTTTAATTGTGGTGCCGAGATGACCAGACGGAGAGGGGCAAGAGTAGCCAACAGTGAATCCCAAGATGGCGCCGGACCAGACACTCCGAGACCTCAGGAGCGCGCAGGAGACTTACAGCGCGAGGCTGCGGCCAAACTTGGCAAATATGCCCAGAACTCTGCTTCACCCCATGCTAAAGAGGCCCGTGATGATCGGCATCGACCACCACTGACAAAGGGCCCAGAGTCGGACAGAGAGGGCTCTGAGATCAGAAAAGAGGATATACGCACTTCTAACAGGTATGATCCCCTGCAATCCTGTGGTGCAGATATGGAGTCAGAGGCCCCAGAGGTGGATCTAGATCTGGAAGAACCAACTCTTAAAGATGTGCTGAGAGCCATAACTAAATGCGGCAAGTCACTGAATGTACTCACGACGCAAGTGGGAACTATTAAAGAGAATGTGTCCATAGTGCGACATGATTTGAAGAGGTTGGCGGAACGTACAACCACTCTGGAAGGCCACATGGGGGATTTGTAGGACGCCCTGCCACCCCTTAGACGAGAGACAAGCGAGCACGCACATAAATTGGACATGATTATGGCCAAACAGGACGATTTTTAAAATCGTCTGCGTAATAATAATGTCAGACTAGTGGGAGCTCCTGAAAAAGCGGAAGGGATGAATCCCACTGAATTCTTTGAGAAATGGGTGAAAGATCAGTTTGGAATAGAGACATTGACTCCACTCTTTGCAATTGAAAGAGCTCACCGGGTCCCTACGCGCCGGTTACCACCAGGGGCCCCATCTAGACCTGTACTAATGAAGATATTACACTACAGAGACAGGGATATTAGCCTTAGAAAAGTCAGAGAAATGCCGGACATGTCCATTAATGGCCACAAGGTGTCACTATTCCCTGATTACTCTCTAGAGATTCAAAAAAGAAGAGCCAGATTCTTAGATATTAAACGCCGCTTGAGAGAACTTGGCATTTCCTATTTCATTATTTACCCAGCAAAATTGAGAGTAGCTGCTTTGGCCGAACATGAACGTCAGATACGTGCAGCTGATCCCAGACCAGAAGGGGATTGAACCATCTTTAAGGTTCTCACGATAAGTGGATAGATTTGCCAATATATGTTGTTTTTCTTTGAATTGAGGGATACAGAGAGTCCACAAAAGAGATTATTGATAGCTATGGGTCAATATTGCATATAATCAGCCCGAGGTGTTAGGTTAAAGCAAGTGATAGGACTCAACTGGCCTTATTGCTATTACTGTTATTGAATATTATTGAATATTACTTACTGTTCCACACTTGCATTATTTGATTGTCGCCACCCACTTGGGCTACTTACCTAATTTTAGGGACTAGTGGCCCGACAGGTTTCTCTAGTTGAACCCGCGGTCCTATTGTTGGAGTTGTTTGCGGGGACTTGTCGGAGCGTCTAGTAACCCTCAGTTGGGTAATTCTGTTTTAATGGGGAAGTTTTGGGTTGTTCTAGGTATTGCGGTCAAGTTCCTGGGGGTTCTAAAGAGGTATACTTTGATCATCAAGTTCCAATCCAACAATGATTATGGCTAGTTCAGTGAAGTTAGAACAAGTGTAATGGCTACAGCCCCTGGGGATGGAGCACCAGAGAACCATACAGGTGCAATGACTACAGCATCTGGAGATGGTACAGGTACTCTACCTATGAAGGGAGCAATGTGGCTGCTTGGTGCACATTAGAACAAGTGTAATGGCTACAGCCCCTGGGGATGTAGCACTAGAGAACCAGACAGCTGTAATGACTACAGCATCTGGAGATGGTACAGGTACTCTACCTATGAAGGGAGCAATGTAGTTGCTCGGATACGGCTGCATAGTGTACTGTAATGGCTACAGGCACTCACTCTGGTGAACCAGGGCTCCCTCTATATATATGGTTACGTGTCGCACGCTAGCACCAGAATGGGTACAGCGCCTGGCGGGAACACTCTCCGACTATGAGGGTGTGTAGAATATAGCCCCTGGTACAGAGAAATAGCTGCACTGCTTGGTACAGCATTTGGCAGTGGTACAAGTACCCCCCTGCTAAAGGGAAGGCGTAAGTACCTAGGACACCATGTAGGTGTGCCGGCATGCTAACCACGTGGTGGGCTGACTTACCTTGTGCAGCCAGGGGAGCGCCATCCAAAAGTCCACTAGAGGGGATACCAACCCTGGAGAGGAGAGGTTCCTCAGTGGACATTTGTCTTTAACCACCCAGATAGAATCTGTATGGTGGAAGACCGCCTGATGCTCTGTTACCGAGAGAGAATCGGAGCAGAGGTGTCCCCCAAGACAGCGGATGGAATGGCAGGGAAGGGTTTGTCACCAGCCTCAGACCTGTCCAGGGAGTAAATCGGACAGGATTCCCTATGGCTTGGGACAGGGAAGAGGCCCAGTCAGGACAGACCGACAAAGAAGTAGGTCAGGGCGTCATGAGAGGGCCTGGGAGCTACTGTGCACAAACAGGGACAGGCTGACCACGTGGCAACCCTTTATCAAAACGGGTGCACCCAAATACATGCAACCCCCGAGGGGGGCTGGGAATGGGAGTCCTCAGAAAGAGGACATGAGGCCTGAGAGGGAACCTGAAAAAGAAAGCAGCCAGCCAAAGGCTGTCTACTGGATCCCAGGGGCAGAGTCCCCAAAGAGGTGCTGCAGCAGCTGCAGAATCTCAGAGAGAAAGGACCCCCCTGCTGGCAAGATGGAGGCTATTTCTTCTAGAAAACAGCACCCACAGGCTTAAAGTCCGCTCTTGGCTGGCATAGGAGGAGGGGGAACCCCTCCAGAAGCTGAGAGAAGCGGGGAGGAGCCAGCAAAAGCCCGGGAATCGAGGGAAGGGGGCGGGTATGGTGGAAGCTGGGGCCTCAATTAATGAGGTGGCTGGAAAAGGTGCGCCGTCGGCGGGACGGAACCGCGGGATACTGGGGGCACTCCAGAATGGAAAAAAAAATAAAACAGGTGAGGGGGGCTCCTGAGGAGGAGCAACGCTCAGGGAGGAGAAAAGCAGGGCAAAAAGGAGCACCAGAGGGTCGCAGCGGCCTAGTCCCGGCAGAAACCGGGGACTAAAGTAGATGGGAGGCCTGGGAGTGGACAGGGGGAGGCCGCAAAGGAAGCGGTGTGGCCAGGGAGAAGAGAAAAGGACCCCAGGGGGGGCAGAAAGTAGGGAGGGGGAAGAGATAAAGGGTCCCCCCCCCTCCCAGAGGGAGAAATACCTCCCTGCTTGGGGGAGAAGGGGTTAAAGAAGGGGGAGTAGCACCCTGGACCCCCAACAAGTTGATCCCATCCCTGGCCACGACAGGGGACCTAACCCGGGACCCCCACTAACTCTGGGACAGGGACGCAGGGGAGATAATCACCGTCCGATGTCTCAGGGCGCCGCAGGGTCACCCCATCGGCAGACTCAACACGGGGACCGTTGGAATGCCGGCATGCCACTGCGGATGCAGTCAATGGGGACTGGGTGACCAACGAGGTATCTGAGTACACGCCCGTAGGGGGTGCAACTAAAGTGGCAATTCACAATGGAGCCCCATCCTGCGGCAGGTCGAGACCTGCAGAAGAAAGGAAAAATAATAAAATAACAAAAAGCAGCAAGACCTGCGAAAAAAGAGCAGGTCATGTTTGCCTCCTACGGACACTAGACTAAAACTGAATAGCCTAGTGCTGTGGAGAGGGTACCAACCTTTTTTATATATCTAGTGCCTCCTAGTGGTAGCTGGGCATATAACTATGGTGCTGGGGATTAAACGTCTTTTTCTTGTTTTTACCTTGACGCTGCAAGAACAAACAACTATTCACAAAATGTTCCTTCTTTTCACAACAAAAACAGACCCCCTTCATATGACCAAAGCTCTTACCAGCAGTCCCAGGAGTAGCTCCCCCTAGCTGTATAGGCTCATCACAAGGCGTAAACTCGAGAGTCTCTCCACACAAAGTATCAGAGGGAGCCAACATCTCATATGATAGTACCTCCTGAGAATGAGGGACTTTAGATCTCTCTCTTAGACGTCTATCTATACGTACAGCAAGTGACATGGCTGCCTCCAAAGACTCAGAATTCTCGTGAAAGGCCAACGCCTCTTTCAGCCTCTCAGATAATCCCTGACAGAATTGACTATGCAAAGCTGGATCATTCCACTCTGTATTCGTAGCCCATCTCCTAAATTCAGAGCAGTAGATCTCCGCAGACCGCTTTCCCTGCCGCAAGCCACGCAACTTAGTCTCGGCCAGGGAAATCTGATCCAGGTCGTCGTAAATCAAACCCACAGCTCTGAAAGACTCGTCCACTGACCGGAGGGACTGTGATCCAGTTGGCAAAGAAAAGGCCCAAGCCTGGGCGTCTCCTTTAAGCAGCAACATGATGACTCGCTTTGACTCTCATCGCCAGAAGATGGTTACGTACTCCTTCCTCAGTAGCTAGTTTATGAGATCCTCCTTGCTTCCTTATATACTCATATAGGTTCCACCCTTTATTCTGATTAAAGTTCTTTATAAAATCTGGTTCGGAACTTATGAGATTTGGAGTCTCTTTGCTTTGTTATTCGCATATGAATATATTCGTATGAAATCTTCGTACGTTTTTTTACACTTACTATTCTCATCTCGCTATAAGATTGCATACTCGATATCCTCATCTATAATTATCGCATAATTGTACATATTCGCAAGATTGTAGACATTCTCTACCACAAACATGATTAATATTCAATGTTCACAAGATTGTGGATATTTTCTCCCATAGTCCTGATTATTATAGTGACATACATAAAATACTTAAAATCAATAATAAAATAATAAATTAATTTCTATAATGCTAAAAAGTTTATTTTGTTGGATAATATATTTGATTCGCTATTCATTCATTCATCGATTATATGTTTTCTGAGGGAGTAAGGGTGAGGGGCCCCTCATCAAGAGGAGATCGGAGTGCCTATAATATAGCAAAACACTGATGTCCCGTCAACGAAGGGCACCAAACCTAATGTTATAGGAATCCAAATATCTCGAAGTCCGCATTTAGACCTTCAGGTTGCAAGGTATTAAAATTATATATACGCCTTGCTTCCTGTCACGACATATTCGAGATATGGTCCCCTCCTCTCCAATGAACATCAATCTTTTCAAACGCCATGAATTTCAGCAAAGAAGGATCCTGATTATGATAAGTTTTAAAATGTTTTGACAGTGAATGCTTCTCATATCCTGACCTGATTTTCGTCATATGCTCTCCTATCCTAGTTTTTAATAATCTTTTCGTACGTCCTATATATTGTTTCCTGCAAGGGCATTCAATTAAATATAGGACGTTAGATGTGTTGCAGGATAAAAATGTATCAATTTCGTATGAGAATGTACTCGTAGTGGAGGAGGCCTTACTGGTCTTTTTAGGAAATTTCGTGTTCTTGCAGTTATTGCACTTGTTGCATCTATAAAATCCCTTTAAATTAAATATATTGTGATTAGTGTTTTTTTTCTTATTTTTTATTGTTGGTGCTACCTTTAGAGCTAGATTCGGAGCCTTTGTATATACCATTTGTGGACCATTAGTTAAATATGGTCCTATCATTTTATCTTTAACGACATGATGCCAGTGATTTTTTATAATGGTTTCAATTTTCTTATATTGTGCGCTATAGGGTAGAATAATCCTCATTAAATCGTCTGTTTTCTTATCTGTTTCTTTATCTATCCCTAGACTCTCTTTTTCTTCGAAGAATACTCCTCTATTCATATTATGTACTTCTTTCAGGGATTTATCCACCTGTTTAACAGGGTATTTCTTAATAAGGAATTGTTCTTTCATATCAGCCGCCTCCCTAATGTAGTCTTCTTACTTTGTGCAATTTTGTCTTAACCTTCTAAACTGCCCCTTAGGGATATTCAACAACCACCTTGGTAGATGGCAGCTAGTATATAAAATATAGCTATTTCTAGCTACCTCTTTCTGGTATGTGTGGCATGTTAGTCTTTCATCCGCCACTTTAATAGTCAAGTCTAGAAATTCTATCTGTTTTTTACTTGTACTCAACTTAAATCTTATGTTATTTTCATTTGCATTTATCTCATTTAGAAACAGTGATAACTCTTCCTCTGTTCCCTGCCATATAAAGATCACATCGTCTATGAATCTTCACCAGAGCACCAGGTTCACCCCCATCTTTCCCCATCTTTGGCGCTATATGTTGATCTTCCCAATGCGCCATAAATAAATTAGCATAACTGGGGGCGAACCTGGTGCCCATGGTGGTTCCCCTTATCTGGAGATAAAATTCAGAATCATATGCAAAGTAGTTGTGGGTAAGGATATGTTCGACTCCTTCAGTTATAAATCTTACTTGTTCTGGTGCATATTCCCCATATACTGTTAATTGTTGCGTTTGGCGGTTTTGGCGGTGTATTATGTCATGACGAGGTGTGGGAGGGAAAACCACACCAAACACAAGAGGGGGGGTATCTGGCCTAGAAGCTAGGGAGAGGAAAAGGTCACCACCTAATGAATCCTAACCCTAGCCCTGACTGCTAACCGAAGGAACGGACCTCAGTGGTAGGACCGTTCAGTCACTGAAACCCAAAGCCTGACTACCCTGTTATGCCCTGAGGTAGTGATAGGGCCCAAAGACGAACCGTTCCTTAAGCTGAAGGAACAGGGGTCTGACCAGATACCAGAAGGCAGGGGAAACAACACAAAACAAATACAAAGGAATAAGACACTTAAGTAGAAGAAAGTGCAGGAACACCAGAGGAGACAACACACACCAGCTCTTCCACTTGCAAATAAAGCTATACACAGCAAGGAGTGAAGGGAGTAGCCAGACTTCAATAGTAATGACCACTATGCTGCACCTGACTAGAGGTGTGGTCATTACCATCAACAACATAGTGAAATTAAAAGAGGCTGTCAGATGACATCACGTGCAGAAAGCCTCTCCGACCTTCCAACACCTAGCCTGGGAGTGACCGTGACATCTCCCTATTCATAGCAATAGTGAGCAAATGGTCAATCGGTGTCAGATAGGTGGCTTCTGACTTTAAAGTGGATAGATAGTTGGATAGATAGATCGACAGACTCTGTAGATAAATAGACAGAGAGAAAGATAGATGATAGAAGGACAGAGAGTCATTGTAGTTTAAAGGGGGTTGTCCCATGAAAAATAGTCTACAGTTTTCAAACCAGCACCTGGATCTGAATACATTTGTAATTGTATGTAATTAAAAATTAAGCATAGCTACTGAACTATTCAATAAGATGTATCTGCATAGCAACACCTGCTGTTTTTTTTTTCTTATTTCTTTGACCTGCTCACTGAGATGGCCGCACATGCTCAGTTTCATCCTTCAACTGCCTCCTGAGCTGTGATAGGGAGAGCTGAGACACATCCCTTTAGCTGCAGCAGAAAAGACACTCCCCTTGAGATTTCAGCTTGATGTAAATCTAGCAGAGCAATGAATAGGGAGATCTCTGGATCCATGTGAGGTACAGGGCTGTTTTTAGCTTTATTAGAAAGAGATTGTCATGGACTATATGATGTCTGACATTTTTTACATTAGTGATGGGATAACCCCTTTAATAGGAAGGAAAATCAGTGTTTCAAGGTCTGATAATTTACTTTCAGCCCTCATAATGAATAAACAGCTTACTTACCCTTTCTAAGAAACAATACCCAACTCTAACTGGTGCTCCGATGCAGCTTTCAAGGCTACCAAGAAAAACTCTGTTGAAAATTAAACACAAAGTAAAATGAATATTGTATTAAGAGGTTTTAATAAACTATCCAATTATAAGCCATTTATTAATGCATTGTGGTTATATCTTTCACTTTACCAAAGCTTTCATTAATAAAAATCATTAATTAACCCTTTCATGACCAAGGGTCATTGATGCCCCAGTGTCCAGGTCAAAATGTACAAATCTGACATGTGTCACTTTATGTGGTAATAACTTTGGAACACTTTTACTTATCCAAGCCAATCTGAGATTGTTTTCTCGTGACACATTGTACTTCATGGTAGTCATAAATTTGAGTCAATATATTTCACCTTTATTTATGAAAAAATCAAAAATTTACCCAAAATTTTGAAAAATTCACAATTTTCCAAATTTCAATTTCTCTGCTTCTAAAACAGAAAGTGATACCTAATAAAATATTTATTACTTAACATTCCCCATATGTCTACTTTATGTTGGCATCATTTTGGGAATGTAATTTTAATTTTTATTGGTACCATTTTTGGGTACATAGGATTTTTTGATCATTCATTATTACACTTTATGGAGCAAGGTGACCAAGAAATTGGCTGTTTTGGAACAGTTTTCATTTATTTATTTTTACAGCGTTCATATGAGGAGTTAGGTCATGTGGCAGTTTTAGAGAGCAGATCGTTATGGACATGGCAATACCCAATATGTATACTTTTTCTTATTTATTTAAGTTTTACACAATAATAGCATTTCTGAAACCAAAAAAATGATGTTTTAGTGTCTCCATAGTCTGAGAGCCATAGCTTTTTTATTTTTTGGGCGATTGTCTTAAATAGGGTATTATTTTTTGCGGGATGAGGTGACGGTTTGATTAGTACTATTTTGGGGGTCATAAGCCTTTTTGATCGATTGCTGTTGCACTTTTTGTGATGTAAGGTGACAAAAAATTTTGGCACTGTTTTTTTTATAATTTTTTTTACGGTGTTCACCTGAGGGGTTAGGTCATGTGATATTTTTATCGAGGAGGTTATTACGGATGCGGTGATACCTAATATGTATACTTTTTTTATTTATTTCACTTTAACACAATAATAGCATATTTGAAATAAAAAAATTATGTTTTAGTGTCTCAATGTTCTAAGAACTATATATATATATTTTTTTTGCGATTTTCTTATGTAGGGTCTCATTTTTTGCGGGATGAGGTGACGGTTTTATTGGTATCATTTTGTTTAATATATACACCTTTTTGATCGCTTGGTGTTGCAATTTTTTTGTGATGTAAGGTGACAAAAATGGCTTTTTTTACACAGTTTTTTTATTATTATTATTTTTTATGGTGTTTATCAGACGGGGTCTATCATGTGATATATTTATAGAGACCGTCGTTACAGACGCGGTGACACCTAATATGTGTATTTTATTTTATTTTTTTATAGGAAAAGGCAATTTATTTTTTTATTTACATTTTTATTTATTTATTTTTACTTTCTTTTTATATCAAGTCCCTCTTGGATCTTGAAGATCCAGTGGGGCTGATGGCTGTACTATACTTTGCAATGCTCTTGCATTGCAAAGTATAATACTATCAGATGTCCTGAAGGTGGCAACAGCGGATGCTTTTGTAAAGCGCCCGGTTGCCATGGCAACCATCGGGCGCTGCCATCACAGCGCGGCAGTCCCGATGGTTGAGAGAGGGAGCCCCCTCCCTCTATTAACCCCATGGATGCCGCTGCCGCGGCATTTTAGGGGTTACAGCAGAGTGTCAGCATAGAGCTGACACTCTCTGCTGAGGGCCATCAAACACAGCAGGGGGACCGCATCGGGGGCAGGGGCCAGCGCTGGAAAGGGGGGGGTACGGCCAGCATTGAGGGAGGCAGCACAAATGGGGGCAGGAGGAATGTATGGGGCGGGGAGGGGGCGGACCGCATCAGGGCAGGCTGCATGAATGTGGATGGGAGGGGGGGGGGACTGCATAAGGGGCAGACGGGGGGGCTTGGAGGCGCACAGATCGGGGGCACAGATCAGGGGGCACAGATCGGGGGGCATGAGGACACTACCTGATTTCAGGCTCTGATCTGCAGAGCGTAGATCAGAGCCTGGAACAGGCATTTTTTCACTGCCGCGATCTGATTGGTTAGTCTGCACAGACTAACCAATCGGATCGATTGCCGGCAAGGGGCCACTCTGATTGGTCCCTTGCCAGGCATTACTGCACTGTATGCTGTCCGTGACAGCAGCAGTGCCTGGGGCAGAAGCTTTAATCCAAGCGTTTTGCAGCGCTTGGATTAAAGAGCTGGCTTGACGTTTATACACGTGGTAGCTGCACGGGGCATGTGCAAATATCACGTATATAAACGTATTGCAGTCGTGAAGGGGTTAATGTCATTGTGACTGAAGCTGGTGTGGGGATTCGCTCTGGAAGACAGGGTGTGCGGACGCAGTACAGAGGCAAATTACCAGTTCTTAAATCAAACTTCCGTGTTTATTCACACATAAAGCAAAAACAAAACGTCATTGTGCAGTCTTGGTGTTAGTTCACACACAATAGAAAGTCCACATAGCAAAAAAAAACCTTATTGGCAGTTCTGCCTCCAGCAGTCCATAACAGGCTTTTATGGGGCCCATTTCCCTTACAGACGGGTCTCAGCCCTCCAGCACGGCACAAGCCTCAGATCCCAGCACACACACCTCCTGAGCTCCACTGTCAGACTGAGGTAATCCTCCTCACCTGGCAGTGCTGGCTGGTTTTTAGGCCTGGCAAAATCTGGCCTGGAACATGGGGAGTATTAAGGTGTCAAACAGCAACTGCGTCTGACACATAAAAACCGGCTCTTACTCCACCGAGGCCAGGAACCTCGGTGACACGTACCTATCATCCACGATGATTCCTTGTACCTTCTATGCGCACTCCTGCAGTTCCAGCCACCAGAAAGGCCTGTGATTTTTTGCAGGAGTGCCATAGTCCAGCACCTTTTTCCATAGTGTGCAAGCATAGCCACCACTGATGGATTGCAGGGTGGTCATAACCATGGAAACGAGCAGTGTATAATGTGATGAAAAAATGAATCAAGCCAGCAAAGGAAGCAACATGGATAATAACAATATATTAGTGCCTTGTATTAACTTTCTCCCCATTATAAATGCCATTTGCTGAAGTGAGACAGCTCAGGCAAGATGGCAGTCCACATAATCATGTTCAAGAAATAGAATTAAAAAAAATCTGTAATCATAAAATAAAAACAGATTGGAAAAAAAAAGATATGTGTTGCTATCTGGTTATGCTAGCAGATAAAAATTTAGGTGACACATTTAAAAAAGCAATGAATTAGAACAAAGGATTGGGAAATAGAGTAACCTGGTATTAGATTATACCTACTAAACATTTCATCACATTCTTTTGTCCTGTTGATGAACAAATCAAATATCCCCAAAACTTTATTTACCAGGGTCCTGCAATGTGGAGACCTTAGGGATTCTTTCTATCTGATTACTCAAGCCAATGAAACCTTGACTGGTGTTATGAAATGCACAGTTTTGGATATAACACAGGATCCTGTAGTATCTAATAGTGGTACAATTTCTGTATACAGATGACTGGGTGGTACATGACACTACTGGTCCAGGTGCTGATGGTGTCATGATCTGGAGGAAGGAGGCTAGGAGAAACCCTTAGATGTACACATGGTGGGACCCAGTGCTGTGAACAATTATAGGTTGGCAGATTAGTCCATCTAAGGACAAAACCAGAAATTAAGTAAAGAGAACCTGAAATGTAGACGTCCAAGTTTATAAGTAGTTCTGATCAATCGTTTCAAATTGAAATACTTACTTGTACATTACAAACCACATCCCATAAATATGAAAAAAAAAAAAATTATAATCAACACAACACAAGTGTAGGATCAACATCCAGAGACGATAATATTAAACATATAAAGATATAATGGCAAATCTTACTTATTATGAAATTCATAGATCTCTGGCATATTTCCAAACAGAATATTTTTTGTGTTCCTCAAGGTTAGTGGCAGGAAATGGGACATTTCTGGGTTTTCCATCTCAGATCTGTATCCCTTGAGGAAGAAAGAATTATTTCAATGTGAAAAAAAAATTAAAAAATCAAGATTTTCTTTCATCTGTGGTCTATTCAAACTTGTGTTCTTTGTCAATTTTATCATAATCTTGTTGGCAAAGTTTAAAGGGTAGCTTCAGGCAATTACACTGCCTGTCCAAAAAAAAAGTCGCCAACAAAAAAAAATCCTTTAGCTTTGATTACGGCACGCATTCGCTGTAGCATTGTTTCGATAAGCATCTGCAATGTCACAAGATTTATTTCCATCCAGTGTTGCATACATTTTTCACTAAAATCTTGCATTGATGATGGTAGAGTCTGACTGCTGCTCAAAGCCTTCTCCAGCACATCCTAAAGATTCTCAATGGGGTTAAGGTCTGGACTCTGTGGTGGCCAATCCATGTGTGACAATGATGTTTCATGCTCCCTGAACTACACTTTAACAATTTGAGACCGATGAATCCTGGCATTGTCATCTTGGAATATGCCCTTGCCATCAGTGAAGAAAAAATCCATTGATGGAATAACCTGGTCATTCAGTATGTTCAGGTAGTCATATGACCTCATTCCTGGAGCACATACTGTTGCTGAACCTAGACCTGACCAACTGCAGCAACCCCAGATCATAGCACTGCCCCCACAGGCTTGTACAGTAGGCACTAGGCATGATGGGTGCATCCCTTCATCTGCCTCTCTTCTTACCCTGATGCGCCCATCACTCTGGAACAGGGTAAATCTGGACTCATCAGACCACATGACCTTCTTCCATTGCTCCAGAGTCCAATCTTTATGCTCCCTAGCAAATTGAAACCTTTTTTCTGGTTTGCCTCACTGATTAGTGGTTTTCTTACGGCTACACAGCTATTCAGTCCCAATCCCTTGAGTTCCCTTCGCATTGTGTGTGTGGAAATGCTCTTACTTTCACTATTAAACATAGCCCTGAGTTCTACTATTGTTTTTCTTTGATTTGATTTCACCAAACGTTTAAGTGATCGCCGATCACGATCATTCAGGATTTTTTTCCGCCACATTTCTTCCTCGAATACGATGGGTCCCCACTTTCCTTCCAGTTTTTAATAATGCGTTGGACAGTTTTTAACCCAATTTTAGTAGTTTCTGCAATCTCCTTAGTTGTTTTCTCTGCTTGATGCATGCCAATGATTTGACCCTTCTCAAACAGACTAACATCTTTTCCACAACCACGAGATGTGTCTTTCGACATGGTTGTTTAAGAAATGAGAAGCAACTCATTGCACCAGTTGGAGTTAAATAACGTATTGCCAGCTGAAAGATAATCGCCCATGCAGTAATTATCCAATAGGAGGCTCATAACTATTTGCTTAGTTAAATCCAGGTGGCGACTTTTTTTGGGACAGGCAGTGTATGTGTAAAGGAACACAATCTGAGAACAGAATAATGGAAAATTTAGGGAGAAAAAATTATACTGAGAATCTATCATCATTTCAGGTATGCAAAAATAAGTACTTACCTCAATTTTCACTGCTCCCCTGAGTATTCCCATCTTTGCTTTCTGTTTCTGCCCACCCCCCACCCCTTCTCTTTCCTGAGATAAGCTCCTGGCATGTTCTAGCACCCAATATATAAAAAGTTCCATGGTTTGCCAAGGGGGTGACTACCCAGTCTCTTCTCAGAAGGTGGAGTCGCCTTCATTGCTATGTTGCTGTTCAACGCAGACAGATTGATGAAGCTGATGTTATCTTCGAAAAAAAGACTTAGTAGTCGCCCCCTTCAAAAACTACCAGACCATTTACATACTGGGCATAAGAACTCACCAGACCTGTATCTCAGGAACAGGGGTGGCCCTAGAAACAAGAGACAAAGACCAGAATACTCAGGAAAGCAAAGATAATTAAAGAAAGCACCTAGTTTTACAGAACTGAACTCTAGTGACAGTTCATCTTTTCTTTTCAACATATCCTAAGATATCCTAGGATGAATAGGATTTTTTTTTGTAATGCAATATTGTGTCATGAGGTGTCTATCCTATACATGTCTTTGCATGGTCACCTAGCGGTGGATTTGTGAATTGCAGCTTAATCAGGCATTTTTTGTAGCTAGCACATTGTGTTGAATTTGGCTCCTGAGAAACTAGAGTCCTTCACTAAATTCAAACTATGGTAAGGAAACATCCATGCAGTCTGTTATCTTCACATGCCTGGGTTTGGGCCTGATTCAGGATAACAATTAAATTCATCCAAGTTGCATTTTCCAACAGCTTTTAGATGGGTTTGGTCACTGAACTTCTGCCAAAGTTTTAGCTCTATTTTACACCAATGTGGCAAAAGCTACCTCTATGCGGTGAGATCATCACGCTCAGCACAGGTCCTTCGGCAGGTCTTTTCCTCTCAAGAGAGGAGCGGACTGCCTCTGTGCAAGCAAGTGGATGAGGTGAGTGAATTATTTTTTTTTAAACCCAAAAGACCATATTGCACTAGCATATTATCGTTTTTAATGGCCACTAGGAGGGTGCACTTTTGCCTAAGCAGCGTTTAAAAATGGTCCCATTGATTGATAGTCTGAATAGGGTTTTAACATAGCGATTTGTGACTAATTAATTCGGCGAAGCTGCCGAATCGAATACTTCGCTCATCTCAACCCATAACAGTGACTCTCCTATACACTACCAGAAAGTCACTTTACTCCATAACAATAACAGACAACCACATATCCCCCAAATAGTGCCAAGAAGCCTCAGTTTACATACCAATAAAATTGTGTAAAGCTCTTCCACGTAAATCCTCTCAGTTTCTACTAGTTCATGGATTACATGACTGAAATAATACAAAATGAGATAAAAGGTATTACATTGATATGTCTTATGAAAAAAGAAAAGTCTTAGGACAAGTATTCTGTATGTAGAACAAGGGCAAATGTCAATAGACCATACCACAGAAAGGGATACATTTCAAAGAACACATTAGTAGCTTCAGTGAATATCATACCTCCTGCAGCCCAGCTCTGTGCTAGGACATGTCAACAGACCAATCCCTCAACCCCATCTCAGAAACTGTTGTCCTCCGCCAGGAACACTTTTGGGAGGTAGAAGGGTTCAGTGGCCAAACTACCAGCCCAAACTGAAACTAAAACCTTAGTTCTTTATTTTAGATTGATGTCTATAATGTATATTAATTGCTCATTTGTAAGGCTTCTCTCTGTATTGGTCAGAGGATTATATTGAATAAGGCATGTGGTCTTCTGTTATTGCTCACCGGGCTTTTTTTTAAATCTATATCTTTATTAGAATAAGACATGTACAAACCATTTTCGTTTTCATACAAAATTACAATATAAAATTATTATTGTTTTAACTTCCCCATAACCATCCATTTCCCACCCCTCCCTACTCTTGCGATGCGTCTCAGAACCCTCTATCATCCCAATACAGGCAACAACAACAAAAAGGAAAGAAAGACTAAGGAAGAGAATAAGAGAAGTCATGGGAAGTGGAAGCATAAAATTGGGGACGAGGAAGATTAAAACCTCCAGGCCTCCCATATCTTAATTCATTTCTCCTGACTATTTCTTTGCTTATATAGGACATTCTCATAGTTTCTAACCCTAATAACCAAGTTTATCCAAGTGTTCAAATTTGGAACATTTCGTGAGAACCAGGCTTGAGTGATCAAAAGACTCGCCAAGAACAGTATTCTATTCAAAAGAATCTTTTTATATTTATGGCAATTTACCTTAGAGAGATCACTCAATATCCAACATTCAACCATAAATGGAATCAGGAGTCTCAATTTATGAGTAACAAAGTTATTAATCGCAATCCAGTATTAGTTTAGTTCTGGACAAGACCAGAGCATATGTAGGTGATCAGCCCCCAGAAAAGTCACATCGTGGACACTTAGAACTATCTCTTAACCCACATTTATTAAGCCATAAGGGTGTAACATATAATCTATGCATAATATTGAATTGTACCAATACGTAATTAAAACTGTCAGATTTTAAACTCAAATTTGAAAATATATTTCCCCATCCCTCTAATTGTATCCTTGGGTAATCAACTCACCAGGCCCTTTGCCCCGGTGATTGTATTTTAATAAATTGTGCCTTGAATAATAATTTATACAGATGTGCAACCCTCTGATCTAAATTCCCTAACAGATCATTTAAAGAAGTAGAAATATCTATCTCCAATAGGGATTTATTCTTTACACTAAAAAGTGCTGAATGTAATTGAAAATATCTAAACCAAGACAGACCATCCATAGTCTCCCTTTGTGTTAACACCGAGAACGGAAGTATCTCTCCATTCTTCACCACTTGTGTAACATATAAAATATAATTTTTTTTGCCAATACTGGTCCCCGGCTATTTTATCTAAAGCCTGTAGTTGAAAATCATGCCAGAGGGGAGTACACTGAAGAGATCCTTTTATTCCCTGCCATCTTCTAATAGTTGCCCATGCCTTGGATAGTAGCTTTTTAGCCTCTCTGTACTCCTGTTGCATATTAATCAATTGCCCCGATTCCAATAATGTGAATATGTTGTTATACAAAGATCTCCTCACCAAAGTGGTACACAATACACTTTTCTCCCATTCACGATATAGCCATAATTGCCCGGCTATAAAATAGCCCTTGAAGTAGGGAAGAGTCAATCCTCCCTGTTCCAATGGCTTGTATAAGTATTCCAATTTAAGCCTTACCCGCTTTCTTCCCCATAACAAATCATTGATAATTCTCTCGATAAGCTTAAAAAACGTATCCTCTATCCATATAGGTGATTTCCCGAGGATATATAGAGGAGCTGGGGCAAAATCACCATCTTGACCAATGAGACTCTGTCAGCTCTGAATAAAGGAAGTCGGAGCCATATCCCAATTTTTTTACCTCAGCTTAGTTAATAATGGAATCAAATTAAGCTGTAGATAGTCTTCGATCTTGGGGAATATAATCATGCCCAAATATTAAAAAGAATCAGAAACATTCAACATGCTCAAAGTTCTCTCAGTAGAGAGTACGAAGGTATCCACTGGCATTGGAGTGGTTTTTGACCAGTTTATATCTAGGCCTGAGACCTTCCCAAAGAGTTTACTGTTTGGATGAGTCTTGGAAGTGTTGTATTGGTATGATCTATAAAAAATAAGACATCATCAGCTTATAAAGAAATGCTGTCTTCCACTCCCATTGTTCCAAACCCTTCAATCTTAGAATCCTGCCTAACAACCAGGGCTAAAGGCTCAATATAAATATCAAATAGCAATGGGGAGACGGGACAGCCTTGGCGAGTGCCCCTATTCAAAGCAGAGCTTGTTGTCAACTCTCATTAATGTTCAATCTCACCAGACGAGATGTATACAACAGTTTTAGCATATCTATTGCTCACCAGACTTAAATTAGTTTTTTGCAATTTTGCCACAAATAAGCGAATTTCTGTACTTGCAAGAAATATTAGGAATGACTGACTCAATCTTCTACCTCTACAAATAATTTTAATTAGAAAATAATTATGTAAGAAAAGGGCGTTACCACCTTTCACTTCAACAATGGAGTACTCATTATGGTCAGTATGGACTACAATTTGATACATGAGTGTATGCTTCTCAATTTTCCTTCCACTCTGTCTTTACTTTTACTCAATACAGAACTAAGTAATATTACGGTTAAAGTTTGCTGAACACAATTCATTTTAGAAAACGTAAGCCATTACCCTTTAAGTATATCCAAACTGTCTTCGCTTTCTGATATATAAAATTGCAACGAGTTTCTCTTCTCTTGATAGTCATGCATCACTTCAATCTGAAATAAAATCATAAAAACAATAAAACATTTCTGACATCTATTATCTTGACGTGCAAAATCTATGGCCACGTCTCGACCTGCAGGCGACACTTGATTTTGATACTTGGTTTTTGGCTTCTTTTTAATACATTACTACATTCTTAAATGTGTGATTCTTTTTAATAACAGTATATATATAACAGACCGCCACTCATTAAGTCAAGAACACCAGGGATCAGTTACTGGTTTTTCACACTGGACCATCAGAGATCAGACACTACTTTACTATAAGGTTGTGAGAGATCAGGCACTTTTCTTTTAAATGGACCATCAAAAACCATGAATGGAAGTTGTACACATCACTACCACTTTTATCAGCACTGAAGCCAGGAGGAGAATTAATTGTTGGTCAGTAGAGAAGGAGCATTGTTTTCACACCGGGGACAAGTGGGAGCACATGTATAGAGGATGACTAATATAAGCACTTGCTTCTACTTCTATCTCTCAAAAGAGGGTAAGCTGGGACAAGTATTAAAAGTTGCATAGGGTCCCTAGGTCTTTGCAAATTACTATTGTGTCATAGTCAAACTAATATAGTCAAGAAGTATTCACAGAAGTGTTGTTATGCATTATATGAGCAATGCATGAGTTTTCAGACCCACTGCTTTGTGATGTGTGCTGAGACTCAATGAATCAATGTTAAAGGGGGAATCTCCAAAAAAATATTCCCCCCACCTCCCGTTTGTAAGTGAGCTGGTATATATAATCATTTGTTTAGGAATCTTACATATAGATTTATTGATATATTTTTAGCTTCTGCTGGCTTTGTCAGATTGTGAGACCATTGATGAGACTCGTAGGATCCCACAGTGTCTGCTGTGTGGACAGGAAGTCAGACTGACATCAAGACTCTCATAGGAACGACCAGAGAAACATATTGATTCATAGAGAAATGACTCCATATGCACAAACAGTTATGTAAACCAGCTCACTTACAAACAAGGAGCGCCTCTTTAAATGTTCAAGAAATACTGTATAAATTTTTTTCTAATTCCTCTGCAAGTTTAAAAAATCCAATAATATATATGATGTAATAAACTATACTTAATCCAGTACATTTATTGGATAGCGGCAAAGTAAAGAGCAAGAGATGCCAAATTTTAACCCCTTAATGATCACCCACTGAGTATTGATGACGGACGGTGAAGGTCCTCAATCTACAGCAGCGTTTTTTGGTGTAGCTGTAGTAGAGAAGGGATAGCCCCTGAACCATGTCTGCTCTAGGAACATATACAAATAAAGAAACAATAAACATCATTGGTATCACCTTGTCTAAAAATGCCCGAGCTAATATAAAAAATATCTATCCCGTGAACGCAGTAACTAAATGGAAAAATATCAAAATGGCTGAATAAACATTTTGGTGGCCTTGTGAACAAAAAGTTATCAAAATGTCATACGCACCCCAAAATGCAATCTATAAAAATTACAGATCACTCACACAAATCTGTAGACAGAAATACATACATTGACCAAAAAAAATAACGCACCAATAAGGAGCTGTTGGATTTGAATGAAACTTTCTATGTGTGAAAGTAACAATATATGTAAGGGATTACAAATCAAAAAGATAAGTTTGTTGGGGAAAACTTTTGAATTGAAAGGAGGCGCTAGGAACCTGTTGGGCCTCTTTTAGCCTGGATACAGTTGGGTATGGAGTCATACAGGTTCTGTATGTTATCCTGTCCACAGATGTTGCAGCTCAGCCTGTAGACTCTGCACACTGATAGGTTGCTGAAGCTGGCATCCCAGCTGGTCCCATATATGATTGATTGGTGATAAATCTGGTGACCGGGCAGGCCATTGAAATGTTACAATCTGGCAGACACATGCTGTGTGCAGACGAGCATTATCCTGATAAAAAATGCCAGTTGACGTTTTGCTGTTATTGTCCCTTCTATCCCTACTAGGGGTGACCGACTGTCATATGTGATGGCCAGGGGTGCACCAACAATGAGGCCCGGTGAGGCGATCTCCTCAGGCAACACCAGGTAGGGGAAAGAGGGGGCAGCAGATTGGCCATGGTCAATGAGCACTTTCATTGTGGCAAAGGGGTTGGGTTAAGTTATTGGGGGGCGCCATTTCAGTTTTCGCCTTAGGCAGCAGAAAGGCTAGGTGCACCCCTGGTGATGGCTCCCCAGACCACACCAGCAGTTGCGGCAGTGTGTCGCTCCTCAGCAAAGCCAGGTTTAACGAGCTCACCACGAGGTCTCCGTACTTAAAACCAATCGTTATTAGATCCCAAACAGAACCTGGATGATACGGTTTCAGTCTGAAGTAGTCAAGGTTTCTCATTAACAACACCAATGCAAACGAAGGTGACAGTGGTTGGCTGTCAATGTCAAGACATGTAATGGGCACTGTGACACCAAATTTCTTTCTGCTAAGCTCCTGGAAATTGACAGACATAGACAGGGGTGTATGATGTAGGGAAGGTGTCACTTTTGTCTGGATGGTAGACAATGAAAATGTTGGAACTGCTTGTGCTTGTGCTTGTCAGCAAAGCAAATGATACACTTTACTTTTGATCTGTCTCTCCTGACAGTTATGGTGGGCAATTCATCAAAATAATCAGAATGCTTCTCTCAGTCCAATCACGAGCCCCCCCCCCCCCCCCCCCAAAGCCTGTTTACTGAGCAAAATGCCTTCCAATGCATCGTAGCGGGATGTCTAGCAGTTAAGGATCTCTCACTAAAAGGTACTCAACAAAAAAGTAGCCTCTGAAAGCCTTTTTATAGAGCAGCAGAAGAAGCACTTTTACACTTTCTTGTGGCAAGACCCAGTGTATAATAAGACCACACCATAATGATTTACATATCTCCGTGAGACATACCTGTAACTGCGTGCCCATAAAACAATGTCAGAAAAGCAGGTTTTTACAGCTATTCGAGCAACAATTACCCTAGTTAGTAACTCCACTAGGTCCACAACATGGCTTCTTCATGACTATGATGCTTCTCGAGTCTGCTCTGCTTCATGCTAGTGTATTGGTGGATCAAGTTCTACTATAGCTACTACAGTGTACCCGTTTTACAATAGCTATGGTTGAAAAAATGCTTTTCGACTTTCCAGTTCAAATGACTCTGAAGTTGTTTCTGGGATTTACTTGTCATAAACTGTTTTTAACTTGTCTATTTTGTTACCTTTCGTGAAGTCTGCATTTTTCTTGTGGTCCTTTTCCCAGGTAATGTTAAGTCAAATGAAAACTTCAGACTTGAATTGAAATCCATACCTTTATTTCAAAACAGAGTAGACATTATTACAATTGTAGGGCTTACAAAAAAAAAATGTAATCTGTCCCATAAAACAATGCATAATCAAAATAAAGCAATATAGCAAAAAAATTATAGTTTACTAACCTGTACATATACATTATACAATGTCAGGTCATAAAGAAGTCACACTTAATTTTTCGAATAAAAATGAATATACCTGGAATAACAGGTTACTGGAAAAAACCCATGGAGTAAGAGTAGGATCTCTGCCTCAAAATATATCATCGTAAAAAAAAACACTACAGGTCCCAGCAGTCAATTGAGTTCCTATACAACAAGTTTATACCTATGTCAAAAACTAAAATATTTGTCTTATAAGGAATTCACCTGCTCATATATCCTGATAAGGCATATAGATAAATAGTAATTAGATTGGACATAGACCATCTATTAATTTCTATAGCCACTAAGCAGTCCATGTAGGGAAATTATATGCCCAGCCACTGTTGCAATAGCAAGGGATTTCTAAAGCCAGATCTGCAACGATAAGCCTTGTGATTTTCATAAAATTAAGGGTAAGTCTAACATTTGATTGATAAAGACCATGGAAGGCAACAGCAAACTATAGCACTATACATTTCTGCATGTGAAAAACTGAAGGATTGATGAATAAATGAAATTACTGTAAGGAATGCTTTAGGCTACTTTCACACTAGCGTTCGGAGCGGATCCGTCTGATGTTTCATCAGACGGATCCGCTCCGATAATGCAGACGTTCGCATCCGTTCAGAACGGATCCGTCTGCATTAAAACTTAGAAAATTTTCTAAGTGTGAAAGTAGCCTGAGCGGATCCGTTCAGACTTTACATTGAAAGTCAATGGGGAACGGATCCGCTTGAAGATTGAGCCACATTGTGTCATCTTCAAGCGGATCCGTCCCCATTGACTTACATTGTAAGTGTGGACGGATCCGCTCGCCTCCGCACGGCCAGGCGGACACCCGAACGCTGCAAGCAGCGTTCAGCTGTCCGCCTGGCCGTGCGGAGGCGAGCAGAGCGGAGGCTGAACGCCGCCAGACTGATGCAGTCTGAGCGGATCCGCATCCATTCAGACTGCATCAGGGCTGGACGGAAGCGTTCTGCTCCGCTCGTGAGCCCCTTCAAACGGAGCTCACGAGCGGACAGCAGAACGCTAGTGTGAAAGTAGCCTAAAGGTCAAGGTGTATCAGTAGTAGCAACCAACTGGACCTGTATTTTCTCTTGAAGCCATTTCTCTAGTCATCTTTCTAGCTTTTTCAATTAGAATGACTTGTACAAGAAATCTCTGGCATTAAATACTAGTGTCTCATGCTTCAGTCAGCATAATCTGTTCATCATAATTAGCACAAGGACAAGGGTCTCAGGCAGGTAAGATGTTGACTCCATATGCTATAAGGGATGTGTAGTCATTACCATTTCAACATTCATAATTAAAAATGTAAACACTTTGGAACAGTGGTTAGCTTTCTAGAAATACAATGAAATTTATTAAAAGGGTTTTCAGGAGAAAATGAAAAAACAAAGGACCAGAAAATGACAAAAATCAAAAAAAGGATTCCTCACATCCACAAAGGCCAGTGACTGAGCAAGCCATTACTGACATTTTCTTGTATCGAGGTGGGATAGGAAGTGGACAGCTGCAAGGACTGAAGCAATGTCAGAAGGGAAGGGATTGGGGATCGGTGGAGGTCAGAAATACTTTTTTACTTTATTTTTAACATTTTCTGTCACATGTTTTTTTCTAATTTTCCCTGGAAAAACCCCTTAATAAATACAGCAAAATATATAAATATACTAGCAGAAGGACCAGGCTTCGCATGGGTATATTTCATTTAATGTTTGTGCGTGTAGTTAAAAGATATCGACAGTATCCCCATAACAGTGACCTCTACAGCACCCTGCACCTTTAACAGTGAACTCCACAGTCCCCCACCCAGAGGCGTATCTATCACGAAGCAAACAAGGCATTTGCCTAGGGTGGCACTTGCCAATGGGGCGGCAAAATGCCTTGTTTGCAAAATGTGCCAAACTTTTTTTCCCCTTTGTCCGCTGCTTGCCAATCCGAATCCGATCCTTCACTATGCGAACTTGCGAACGGCATCGCCGGCGCCGCATAGTGAAGCAGGGACCCTCCTCCCGAGTCCTCCTGACTTCCTACTGCGCCTGCGCCGAGCCATCTTTTTCGCGCATGCGCAGTGGGCCGGAATATTCACAACACAAGCGGCAGCCACGGGAAAAGTCTCTACATACCTCCCTCCTCACACAGTCACAGAACAGAGTTGGCCACTTCGCCTGACTCCTGGCCTGCCCTGCGAGGAATGTCCAGGTCCAGTCCAGGCAGAGGAACAGGAGTGAGTGAGACGAGAGTTAAAAAGAAAATAGTGCACTGTGAGAGTGAGAGTGAGACTAAATAAAGGTGGTATGTCAGGCTATATGGGGCAGCCTCAAGGAGAGGCCAGGGCCACCATAGACAGTCTGACACACATACCACCTTTATTTATGGGAGCAGTCACAAGGAGACACTAAATTGTATGGGGGCTGCCACAAGCAAATAGTGCACTCTGCACTGTGTCATAAATAAAGGTGGTATGTCAGACTGTCTATGGTGGCCCTGGCCTCTCCTTGAGGCTGCCCAATACAGCCTGTATGGGGCAGCCTTAAGGAGAGGCCAGGGCCACCATAGACAGTCTGACACACATACCACCTTTATTTATGACACAGTGCAGAGTGCACTATTTGCTTGTGGCAGCCCCCATACAGTTTAGTGTCTCCTTGTGGCTGCCCCGGCCCCCGCCCCCATACAGTATAATGTCTGCTTATGTCTGCCCCCATACAGTATGTATAATGTCTCCTTGTGGCTGCCCCCGCCCCCCATACAGTATATTGTCTCCTTGAGGCTGCCCCCATGCAGTATAACATCTCGTTGAGGCTGCCCCATACAGTATAACATCTCGTTGAGGCTGCCCCATACAGTATAACGTCTCGTTGAGGCTGCCCCCATACAGGATATTATCTCCTTGAGGCTGCCCCATACAGTATAACGTCTTGTTGAGGCTGCTCCCATACAGTATAACGTCTCCTTGAGGCTGCCCCATACAGTATAACGTCTTCTTGAGGCTGCACCATACAGTATAACGTCTCCTTGTGTTTTTTTCTTTTAAACGGGTATTTATCGCGATAAATTTCTTAATATTGTTATGCAAAACAGGAAAGGGTGGAGCCTAAAGAGGAAGGGGTGGGGTTTACAGAGGAAGGGGTTTGGCCATGACAGGAAGGGGTGGGTCAAATTTATATTAGGGGGTGCCCGAGTTTAGTCTCGCCTAGGGCAGCACAAAACCAAGATACACCACTGCCCCCAACCCTTAACACTGACCCCCCCACAGTGCCCCCCACTTTAAAATGGGACCTCCACAGCAGCCCATCCCCGTAACTTTGACCTTCACAGCAGCCCGCCCTTTTAACAGTGGGTTTCACAGCACCCTACTCCCTTGACAGTGACCACAGTACCCCGCTGCCTTAACAGTGACCCCACAGTACCCTGCTGCCTTAACAGTGACCTCCACAGCAGTTGCCCCTTTAATAATGGCCCCTGCCCCCTTAACAATGACCTCCACAGTGTCCGTCCCTTCAACAGTGACCTCCAAGGGCGGCCTGCACCTTAAAAGTAACATCCACAGTGAATGCCTCTTTAAAAGTGACCTTCACAGTGCCCGCCCTTTAACAGTGACCTCCACAGTGCCTGCCCCTTTAACAGTGACCTCCACAGTGCCCGCTCCATTAACAGTGACCTCCACAGCACCCTGCCCCTTTAACAGTGACCTCCACAGCGCCCTGCCCCTTTAACAGTGACCTCCACAGTAACCACCTCTTTAACAGTGACCCCCACATTCCCCACCCCTTTAACTGTGAACTCCACAGTGCCCGCCCCTTTAACAGTGACCTCCAAAAGGCCTTCCCCTTTAACAGTGACCTCCACAGTGTCCTCCTCTTTAACAGCGACCTCCACAGCTTCCGGCCCTTTAACAGTGACCTCCACAGTGCTCTGACCCTTTACACGGCTACACAACAAAATGTGTTGCGTGACATTTTGCCTCAACAATTTTTATAATATTAGGCTATGGTGTCGCACTGCAACATGTGACATGCTGCGACTGTGACGTGAATGTTGCAAAAAATCCATCCAAGATGTATTTTTTTGCAACTGTCACGTCGCAGTCACAGCATGTCACATGTCGCAGTGCAACACCATAGACTATCATTATAAAAATTGTCGCGCGGCATTGGTGCAACATCAATGTCGCGCGACATGTAGCAAGTGTAGTTGTGCCCTATGTGTCGCGCGACACGTCGTCGTGTAGCCGTAGCCTAAAGCTGACCTACAGCAGTGAAGAAAAATGGCTGGGTTGTTATGGAAACCTGGAGTAAAACCGTGTGTATGTGGAGACTAAGAGCCTGTGAGCTTTGGCTGATAAGGGACATGTGACCATGTGTATGGCAGTTGGGATATGAAGAGAAAGACTTGCAGGCTTGGATTGGCTAATGCAGGTCATTTTTTGGGAATATCTTAGGCTACTTTCACATTAGCGTTCGGGTGTCCGCTTGTGAGCTCCGTTTGAAGGGGCTCACAAGCGGCCCCGAACGCATCCGTACTGCCCTAATGCATTCTGAGTGGACGCGGATCCGCTCAGAATGCATCAGTCTGGCAGCGTTCAGCCTCCGCTCCGCTCAGCCGTGCGGAGGCAAGCGGATCCGTCCAGACTTACAATGGGGACGGATCCGTTTGAAGATGACACAATATGGCTCAATCTTCAAACGGATCCGTCCCCCATTGACTTTCAATGTAAAATCTGGACGGATCCGTCTGAAGCTACTTTTACACTTAGAAATTTTTCTACAATATAATGCAGACGGATCCGTTCTGAACGGATCCCAAGTCTGCATTATATGAGCGGATCCGTCTGGGCAGACCCCAGACGGATCCGCTCTGAACGCTAGTGTGAAAGTAGCCTTAGAAACGGTACGTCCTAGAGAGTTGAGACCCCCACAAGATTTCTTTCCAGGTAGCAAGGGATGTGTATACTAAGTTTTGTTGAAATCGATGGTTGCGTTTTTGAGTGATCGCGGAACATACATACATACATACGTCCTTTTTTATATATATATAGATAAACACATTAAAAAAAATAGGCTCTAATTTTCAGCAAATAGTAGGTATTGGTAACTAGCTCAATTAGTTCTAGCCTATAGACTAATAATACATTATATCAAATATACATCAGGTAAGTCAATAGCTAAAAGTTGATCTTATGAGCTGTGAACAGTAGAAGTACAAAATCTGGCATAAGTCTTGTTTCTATCTAGAAGCAGCTGGATTCCACAGTTAATATCTCCAGTCTGTCTAAATAGTAGTATCACTAATCTAAGTTATAATGACAGAAAAACACATTCTAATAAAACTAATATCACACAGAGTATTGTATTATTCATGTGCTATGGTGCAACCCCTATAATGCCCCCAAATATGCCCGGGCACCACATACAGGCTTCACTTACTCGGCTCACCGCCACCCGCGTCGCTTCTGATGCCTGCCATGTCGCGCATATCAAAACATCAGCCGACCGGGGAGGGGGGGAGTGTTAGCAAATAGCAGGCTGCGATGGGAATGAGCCTCCCTATCGTCACCTGGAGGGAGATGCGGCGATGGCTGTGCTGGAATCAGGAGCGATGCACGTGTCGGGGAGCGGGGTAAGTATAACCTTTATGTAGTGCCCAGCATTTTGGGGGGCATTATAGGGGTTGGACAACCCTTTTAAGTAAAGGCACACAAATCCTGGTTACTAAATTGATGATATTGCACGGACCAAATAAAGTAACACAGCACATAAATATGTCAAAAATCAATTTAATCTTTATTACATCATCACTAGTTAAAATAATAGAATCAGAATATGAATGCAAATAAAAATGGATACACATCCACGATGGTACTGCCAAGTTAGTCAGAACCACATATACCACGAAGATCAATACATGTGCCTATGTACTTGCATGACTATTATCTGTTTCTATAGAAAATAATGAACCAAAACCCACTTAAAGGGTTTTCCCAAGATATTTTAACTGATGACCTATCATCTGGATAAATAATCAATAACTGATTGGTAGGTCTGATCGATAGTTGTTTGAGAAGGCATCGGCATTCACAGAAGCGCCACGGCCTTCTCTCAGCTCCAAGCACAGTGCTTTACATTGTATAGTGGCTGTGGTTGGTATTGCAGCTCAGTCCCATTCAAGTCAATGATGCTGAGCCGCACCTAGGCCATGTGACCGATTAACGTGACATCACTTGGCCTAGGCAAAGGTGCAAGAAGGACGTGGTGCTACGGAGCCCATTGATCAGATACTGATGACCTATCCAGGGGATAGGTCATCAGTTAAAATAAGACATCCCAGACATATGGGTAAACTGAAACACATTTGCAGGGAGGAATGGTCCAAAATTCCTCCTCAACATTGGGAAAATGTTATTTGCACCTACAGAAATGTTTGGTGGAGGTGACTGCTTCTACAGGGGAATCTGCAGATTATTAAATTCATGGGTTCACTTATTTTTTTCTCCCTGAAGTGTGGATGTTCACTCAATATCCAAATAAAAGACATGAATGGTACAAATGCTTCCCATGGTAATAGATTAGTTAGGTTGTGTTTGTCTAATTGTTAAATAGATAACAATCAGACAATCAGATGACATCTTATTAGCCATCAATGCAGAAATCTAGGTAATTTCGAAGGGTACACTTAATTTTTCTTGGAAATGTATACATATATTTATAAATAGTTATAAGAGGATTCAGATTCTATACAAGGTATAGATATTATATAAACAATTTACCATGTTTTGGAGAAAAAAGAGGCGATTTAGCTCTAGGGGGATTCTCGGGACGAGGAGCTACTAACTGGATCGGCCGCACTTGCTTATCAGCCAATTTCTTAAGGCAACTTTGTCGGTTTTCAAACAGGTCTCTGATGTTCCCAATCTTGACATGAACAGCTTGAATTTGAGCCTAATGGTTCATAAAAATATATTCGTTTAAGTATGCTCATAAATTGCCCAGAATGATCGACAAATCAAGTCAAGAAATTGGCAAACACACATACGTCAATTGGACTTAACTAAAGCCTGGTAGTAGCTTAGGAAGCTGGACATAGACCAAATCAGACTGTTCTTAATTGGAACCGTCTTTCTGAAAGGTACATCAAAGCCCTGAGTCCAAGAATCAAAAGAAAATATTGGAAAAAAAAATCATGATCATGAGACCACTGTTAGCCTTAGGGTTCTGCCATATATAAGTAACTTCTAGCTCTAAAATATTATAAAACATTGGAAAAGATTTATCATTACCTTTACGTCTGAAAAGTGGCGTTAAAAAGTCGCAGGTGGGACTTTTCAACTGTTTTCAGGTTGTTTTGGACGGCACTCCGTAGCTGGGTTCCAGTGCTCAGCGGTAATGGCAATCAATATATAAGATATATGACCGCGGCACTCGATTTTAGTAAACAGTTGTATTTATTAAATATTTCATCCAGAAATAGACGACATAGGCTAAGGCCAACGTTTCGGTCTCATCCCGAGACCTTGATCACGGCCTGAATATAGAATACGTCTGGTGCGGTGGATGGACCATCCACCGCACCAGACGTATTCTATATTCAGGCCGTGATCAAGGTCTCGGGATGAGACCGAAACGTTGGCCTTAGCCTATGTCGTCTATTTCTGGATGGAATATTTAATAAATACAACTGCTTACTAAAATCGAGTGCCGCGGTCATATATCTTATATATGGACTTTTCAACTGTGACTTTTTTTAAATTGTTGCATCTCCCCTTTGTCGCCGTCTTCGACACTGTTCTAAAAGAGGAGGTGACAAGGGCATGGAAGAGCCTGGCCAGCTGCAAATTTATATTCATTTACACCAGTTTTCTAGCGTAAATGAACTCAGAAATGCACAGCAGTTCTGAGATGTCGAAGATTTCTGGTTAGGCACATGGACTGCAGGAGGCTTTGCCTAATTTACGAAGAGGCGTGCATCTCATTATACATTAGACGCATCCTCCGGCATTGTAGGGGATATCAAGAGAGGTGCAGAAAGAGCCAGTCTTAATAAATCTCCACTATTATCTCATGGAAAATCAGTTTCCTTGTTGCTCCAATCTTTACTATACATGGAAAATGTTGGACAGTTGATTAAAATTAAGCAAAATTAAACAAATAAATAAAAATAGAGACAGCGGGAAGTTATGTTTTGATAGTATAGATGTCAGAGTCAGAAGTAGGAAAGGATAGTTCTGGAAGTATAGATGACATAATTGTTAACAGTAGTCATTGGTCCTCTGGTGTCCTAGGTGGTAAAATATGACATTATAATGGGGGGGGGGCTCAGTTTGATCCTTCCTATAGGTCCTGCATTCTTCTACATGTGCCACTGACTGTGCAACCAATTTTTAAATATACCGTGTAGTAAAAATAAACTTTGCTGCATAAGCTTTTAATTGGCAGATGTTAAACATAAATTTGAATTTGGGTTTTCGAAAAGTAGGTCAAAATGAATTCATATCTCGAGAGTGTTCATTAAAAAAGTACAGCTGTAGATTTTGTGCCTCCAAAAATGTTTTTCAACTATTAATCAGTATATAATTCGGATATATTCATTCTTTCATCACAGTTATTAGCTCCATATGTACACATGCTTAAGTATTTATCCATCTTTGATGATGATTTTTGCTTTGTCTCACAAAAGGGATTCGGAAGTGCCCCCTTCTTGCCATATGTCCTTATACAGGTTGTCCTGATGGGCCAACCCACTGCAAAGAAAACTGTCAGCAGGACATTCACTATTAAACCAGGGACAATGCTTTGTAGGGCTAGCTCAGCTGAATGTAACAATACCTTTTACTTAAAGATCCATTGCTTCATTAGCAGTCATCTTGTCTGGCCTTGTCGTCAATCAAGAAGGAAAGGGAGGGTCTGGCGGAGGAAGCAGGAGGGTCAAGGATGCACAGAATGTCTTGGGCCCACCTTTGGTGTACTTAGCTGCTCATTTGCATGTGAGTACTTTTTTTTCCTGAATGAAGCAGATGATCTGCAAGTGAAAGGTCATCACATTCAGCTGAGCTAGCCCTAAAAGGCATTATGCCTGGTTTAACGGTGAACTTCTTTGGGACAGAATACTTTTAAAGGGGTTTTCTAAGATTTCTTTTTTACTGATGACCTATCCTGTAGATAGGTCATCAGTATCTGATTGGTGAGGGGTCTATCACCTAGGAGCCCATCAATCAGCTTGTAGTGGCACACTGGCCTTCTCTCTGCTCACCAGGCACAGCACCGTACATTAAATAACAGCTGTGCTTGGCCTAGGCTATGTGACTGATGAACGTGACATCACTGGCCTAGGAAAATCTGGAGAAGGCCACAGCACAGCTGGTCAGTGGAAAGTGTCAGTTGTTAGACCCCCACCGATCAGATAATGATGAACAATGTAGAGGATAGATCATCAGTAAAAAAAAAAAAAAAACTCTCGGAAAACCCCTTTAAGCCATATACAGTGGTGGCCTATAAGGCAATAATTGTTACCATATTGTTAACTGTTACCTTCAACTCTTCTGTCAGAATGGACTCATAATCATACTGTAAGGACTGTGGATCAAAACTTAAATCCAATGCAGAGCTGTCTAGAAACTTCTCAACATCTTGTAAAGCCCTCTGAGCCCCGTCCCTTGACTGGCACTTGTCCATTTGCTGGTTAGCTAGAAAGTAGGCACCTTTATCACAACTATCGAGAGCCTGGAATACAACAACATATAAGGTAAGTACCTAGGAGAAGGATCTTAAGAACAGCGGTGCCAACGTCACCAGAACACATTCAGTCAGTATTATAAGAAGTCCCGTAAAAAGTGATGTCAGACCAAGTACTCTGTAAAGGCTTATGGGCACTGGTACAGGGTCCATATTAGTATAGAGCCTAAGGCTCCATTCACACGTCCGCAATGTGTTTTGCGGATCCACGGATCTGCGGATCCGCAAAACACGGACAGCGGCAATGTGCGTTCCGCATTTTGCGGACCGCACATTGCCGGCACTAAAGAAATATGCCTGTTCTTTTCCGCAATTGCGGACAAGAATAGGACATGTTCTATTTTTTTGCGGAACGGAAGTGCGGACCCGGAAGTGCGGATCCGCAATTCTGTGTCCGGGCAGCACATCGTGCTGCCCCATAGAAATTAATGGGTCAGCAATTTTTGCGGAACGAAATTGCGGACGTGTGAATGGAGCCTTACAGCCTACATACTGTTCTGTACAGGCACTATATTATTCCTTCTAGAAGTTATGAATGAACTGCCAGCAGTTTGCAGTGAAGGTCCAAATAGGTGTTACCAGTAAGGGGTGTGTCCCTATACAGTCTGACAAAAGTAAGTCAGACTGTGCAGGGACATGCCCCAAACCGGTAACACCCAACAGGACCTTCATTGCAAACTGTTGGCAGCTCATTCATGACCTTTAGAAGGAAAAATATATTAATGGCATAACCTAGAGTAATAAGATTAGATGTTCTACAATTGTTATACATGGGGAATGCAAGTTGTTACAAAAACAGACATGTTAGGAGAGGTGACAGGACCTCTTTTTTGCCCATGTACAAAACATTGGATATAAGAAAATGTCCATAGCAACTAATCAAATGAGAACTAAATAATGTACTAAATAGGGTTTGCATGTCCGGCTCAATCGATCTTGTTACTACCTACTAAGCGAACCTATTCATTGAAAAAAAGAATATTCCTACAGTGGGGGGATAACTACATATTTAACAAGGTTCTAATCAGAACCTTTCAGCCGGCATCAGGATAGTGTAATTTGCTAGTCTGTACAGACTAGCCAATCAGAGCGATCACTGGTCTGGGACTGCGGGACTGCCCTCATTGGTCCCGGGCCGGTAGGTGACAGTTTAATGCCATGACGTGTATACTCGTCATGGAGCACCAAGTAGCAATGCTCCATGATGAGTATACACTATACATATACACTATATATTGTTATATTTTACAAAAAGGGCAAGCAGAGTAGGAGTGGGGAAGATGTGAAGGGATGTCTGGAGAAAGGTTGCGGAGGAGGATCGGGCATAGTGTAGTGTCATTATGTACTTTAGGTTAACACTGCCATCTACTGGCCTTGTTGTGTATTCCTGTTACAGTTCGGAGTGAAAGAGGAGAAGTCGCGATTTGTTAGTAACGCTATGCGAAAACAGTGATCGCTAGCGCTGCTACATTGGTATAACATATCACTCAAATATATAGAGCACACGATACTGTAATAGTAACCACTTACTAGGCAAAACTACCACATTTTAATATAAAAAGTTAAGAACAAAAAGAAAAATTCCACCTAAATGAACTTCTAACATTTTATACAGAAATATATTAGTTGGGAACTTAAACAACTTTTCTCACTAGAAGTTCTTATAGGGGTTCTCCGGAAATTAAGAAAATAAAAATACAGAAAATACTTGTCACGGGGTTCTGAAGGTGCACTCGGTCCCCCATTTCCCGCAGACCTGTTGCTTAGCTTTGGGAATGAGGATCTGTGTTTGACCTCATTCCCAGGGCGGCTTTAGTAGCTGGGTGGTTCCCTGCTCCTAGTCTGCCTTGAGCGCCGAGCTGATCACTCAGTGCTCGACTGGTTGGTCTGTCGGTCATGTGACGCTGGCCACGTCACATGACCCTCACTCCCCACTATAAATACAGGCAGCCTGCTGGCTACAGGTTGCCTGTTAATTTCTAGGTTCCTGGCTATTTGTTGGACTACTGAATACTTACCTGATCCTGTTCCCTGACGATCCTTTGCCTGCTCCTCCTGTACTGCGCATCCGTCCTGGTATTGTGACCTCGGCTCCCACCTGACTACTCTCTTAGGACTCCTCTTGTACTTCTCTGCTCTCCTGGTATTTGACCCCGGCTTCTCCTGACCATTCTTTGCTTAATCCTTTGTACTGCGTAGCTTTCTTGGTTCTGACCCGGTCCGTCCATGTTCCGTATTTTGTCTTGTCTGTCTTCCCTGCACATATCCTAAGTTAGGGACTGTTGTCCAGTTGTCCCCTGTCATCAGGACTCGTGAGGCAAGTAGGCAGGGCCAGGGGTGAGGGTGGAGCGCAGTGGTCACTATCCTTCCCCCTGTGTGTGTGTGGACGTGACCGCTACAATACTGAAAATTACTTTATTATAAATATATTCCCAAATACCTTTCCTTTGTTATAATGGCTTATTTTGTCTGGGGAACAGTCATTAGGAGAAATAAAATGGCTGTGGTCCTATTTCTACACACAAAACCTGTCCATACAGCTGCTGAGATCTTCAGCTGAATCCCTGTAGGTATGGAGTTCATGGGGAGACAAAAAGTACAGAGATGAGGTGGGGATGTGGCTAATGAACAGCAGCTCTTGTATGCCGTCTCCATTACCACAGCCCCAAATTACCACAGTCTGTCCTGTCCGTCCTCTCTATACATCATGTCACCTCGTGAACTCCATTCCTACAGAAATTCAGCTGAAGATCTTAGCAGCTGTATTTAGGATCATAATCCTTGACAAGAAGAGCAGAGAGGAGGATGAGGCAGCTCTTTAGCTCAGTATTGTGAAGCAACATGTCCTGCTGTGTGATTAAGACAGGTTTTGTGTGTACTAACAGGATGGCAGCCATTTTAATTTTTCCTAGTGGTTGCTTCCTAGACGAAATAAGCTATTATAACTAATGGGGAAAAAAATTAGGAATATATTTATAATAAAGTAATATTTAAGTTTTTTATTTTATTAGTTCCCAGAGAACCCCTTTAAAGGGTCACTGAGTTTTCAGAAAACTTCTGATATGTCATAGACACATATAAAAAGTTTTGATTGGGGGAAGTCTGAGTGCTGAGACCCCCATTGATCACTAGAACGAGGAGAGAGAAGTGTTCCCATACTGCACTCTCTCTTTCCTTGGAGACAGAATCCAGATGGGCCCTTAGAGTTTCTATTGACTGTCTTCTCTTGCAGCGAGGAGAGAGTTTCATATGCAAGGGCTTCTCTTTTCTCATTCTAGCACTCAATGGAGGTCTCAGCACCCAGACCCCCATTAATCAAAACTTTTCACATGTTTCTATGACATATGAAAAGCTTTATGTAAACTCAGTGACCCTTTAACATACGTGTAATTCTTTCCTGCAGTTTCTTCCAAAATAGTCTTGTGGGGACATGGATCTGCATGTGATTTCTACATATTCACTACAGTAGAACTGCAGAAATTCAGGCTACATGGGTTAATGAGTAATTTTTAAATTACTAGTGAACATAGGAAATTCACTGTTACCTCCTGTAGCTGGACAAGTAGTTCGTGTGTAGTGGAAAGACGAGCAAGCTTCTTTCTAATCTCCTCAGACAAGATGTCTGATGCATGCCTTAGCTCGTTGCATTGCTGGCAGATTAGGTTAAGTGCGTAATGATGATTTGCCGCAAGCTGGTGTCCATGTAAAATCACCCTTTGCGACCTTCCCATTAATTCCTGTAAGAGAAGAATGAGTTAGCTTAAAAGTCTTTTAGAAATAAAGTTGCATAATATACTGTACAACTTTCAAATATACCTTATACCACAATTCCATGCCATTTTCAAGATCCTCTGATTTTAGGTGGAAGAGGCTTTTATGAAAAGCTTATATGAACACCAAAACTACTTTTCCCTATAAGGTAACATTAACCCATGTACGTGATGAACAACATAACCAATAAGAATATATGAGGTTAAATAGTAAAAAAAAAAACTTGTAATCACACAGTAGACATGATTAAATAATTAATTTTATTAACAAATAATTCTCAACATGACTAGCAGGACACAAACAGGTTAAAAAATATTAAAAACTAATGGATTATGGTGGTCTGACGGCAGAAGTAAAAAAAAGTGCAAGTGCACGAATAGATGAATGGCAATGCCGCCACAGCAAAAACAATATAGCCGTGGAAATTACTACTTACGGTACATATGGGAAAAATGACCCAGTATGCATACAATACACCTAATAAGTTATATAAGTTATATATAAGTAATCCCGCACCAAGTCAGGCCACCACCACTCCCCGTTTCACAGTCAGCTTTTTTATATTTTTTAACCTGTTTGTGTCCTGTTAATCATGTTGAGAATTATTTGTTAATAAAATTAATTATTTAATCATGTCTACTGTGTGATTACAAGTTTGTTTGTTTTTTTACTATTTAACCTCATATATTCTTATTGGTTGTGTTTTATGAAAAGCTGTCCTCCACCAGGCAGATTACTGTCTCTGTAGTGCCACCTATAGGTAGCTACCCTGTAAGTCAATGTTGAACCTATTAAACAGGCTTGAAACATGAGCTGGGATATGAGCCAAACCAGAGCCTCATCCAAAAGGAAGGGTCATCCATCTGTAGATCCAGACAACCAGTACCCTGCTTTGTAATGGCGATGGGCAAGGACCCATGAAACAGCTGTCTACAGATGGGTGTCTCTTACTTTTGAAATTCAAAGTTAAAAAAACAGAGAAAGTACTTCATTGCTACCACACTCACCTTGTATAGCCGTGCTGAAAGGCACAACTCCGTAACATGCATTGAGTCCATGTCCTTGAGCATATTTTTCTTCAGATCCAGTGTAGAATATTTAATTGGGATGAAAAAAGTCTAGGTCAGGGGTAGGCTACCTTCGGCACTCCAGCTGTTGTGAAACTACAACTCCCAGCATGCATACTTTGCTCTTCTCCAAACTCCCATAGAAATGAATGGAGCATGCTGGGAACTGTAGTTTCACAGCAGCTGGAGTGCCGGAGGTTGTTGATCGCTGGTCTAGGTCGTCTGTCAGGGGCTGTTCTCACAGCAAGAGGATCTGCTTGATTTACCGTAACTGTTTTCTTAAATCATAATAAATTAATTAAAATAGAGCTCATAATACAAACTGCGATACATATCGCAAACTGAGGAAACCTGAGGAAGAGCTTGGTACAAGCATGAAATGTTTCAGTTTATAAGCCCTGTTTTAACTGTTTACAATGAGGATCCTGGCACATTATGTCATTTTCTTGGTGTTTTTTTTTTTTTTTTGGCTCATAAAAAAACATCATAAAATTCTGACACGTTTTGGCAAATTCTGAAAAATGCCACACACAGACCATGCTGAAATTAAAAAAAAAATGTCAAGGCAACAAAAAATTACCTTAAAACATTACTACAAAAACGGTGTATGTAGAGTGTTTATCATTTCATGTTAGCCTACATGTACCGGTAATATCTGACCACGTCATTTTTTGCTTTAGAAAAAATGCAATAGAATCTGTATTTTTGTTTTAAAAAAAAGGCATTTGAGTCTTCTTTTTGTGCAAAGATTCCGGTTTGACTGACATCCCATGTCATGTTTTAAGGCTCTTGTTATGCCAGCAGTCTGTGCCCACTCCAGTCTCACCTCACTTGGTGGTCACTGCTGTCAGAGCACTCACCAGCTTTCTTGTGCTGTTTCTTTGCTGGTTCTGTACCCACTGGCATCTTGCTGCTCCTTTCCGACACTTATGACCACTGGAGTGGGCCTGATCCACCTTCTGCTGCCTGTAGGGTGTGCACACACTTCCCATAGCTCTTAAGGGGCCACTATTAAAATCTCAGAAAAACCTTTTAAGGCACTTTCCCCTGCAGGTAGGTACCTGAGCAATATGTTCTAGTTGGCTAGATTCCTGCTAAGTTGCATCATTGTTTTTTTTTTTCTGTCCATGTATTAACCTATCTGTCTCTGGATTTGACCATTATCTGCCAGATCTGACCTCTGCTTGTTCCTCATACTGACCCTAAGCTGCCTGCCCTAACCCTTGGACTGATTTTGGACTGAACGAACTCTGCCTGCCTGGACCTTGGCTTGACTACAGTTTTGCATGCCCCCTCGATGCTTTACACTGATGTCTCTTGAACCCATGGGTCAGTAGCCTCTGAACTTATACTACCCCAACAGGTAGCTGCCTTGTGGTTCCTCTGCAGCAGAGTCTAGATCCCCCTAAAGGAATTAATGGGTGAAGACCAAGGGACTGCTAAGATAATGACTAAAGAGTAGCCTCAAGCCAAATCAGTTCATTAGGCACAGCAGATCCACTTCTGCTTCCACAAGAGCTCTTTAATGTGTTAGACACTGATTTACCCAACTAACATTGTGATAAAAGGGACAATATTCTTCCTTCTGGAGGAGAGCTCATTAAAATAGTGTTTTTCAGGGACCAGACAAGCAGTCTTACCTTAGACCTTTCTTCAAGGTTACTCAACTCCACCAGTCCCTGCTTGACGTCAGATATATTGTCTCCTGTATCAGGAACACCAGTTTGTTGTGCCATCAAAAAGTCAGTAGCATTCTTCAGCTAGTGAATAATATATAGCATACAGTCATGTTCAATGCTCTTCCTGTTGTTACATTCTAGAATTATCTCAGCATACTTTCTGTTCATCTTTTGTTAGTTGCATGTGACATTTCATATACAGTCGTTAGATGTCAATGACTGTAAAAAATAAATCTGCTTATGGCAGCACAATATAAACCATAAATGTAGACAACACATTCAAAATCATAAATTTTTTGTCCTCTTCAAAATTGAAGATTAAAAAACAAAATGTAGCACAATAATAATTATTTTTTTGGTGTGCATTTGTGCTATCAACTATAGTAAGAAGATAATGGACTAAGGGGGGGTTACCTTTAAGCCTTGAATTTTATCTCAGCAGAAGGTTGAAGTGGAGGAAATTATTATTACAATATTAATTTAAGATATTAAGATATTTTGTTAACTAATCTGATTCTATGTGCTGTACATTATACTATACAATTATTATTATTATATTATACCTCTTGGAAATTCTGTTCAAACTTGAGTAGTTCTAAGTATTGCTCCATTTTTAGCTGGTGTTTCTCCCAAAACCCATCAAAAGCGCTTTCCATCTCATGTAACTGTGCCAGCAACCTTTAAAACAGAGACACGTCACTAATTTATAAGACACAGAGGAACATACTGGATAACGCTGCAAGACTCTTCCAATACCTATGGTTCTTACAGCTGAAACACAAATACAATATTTAAAGTCGATCTCATCCTTTAACACCAAGTCATTTTTAGGCTGAAAATTCTGTTATGATTAATTATTATGGTAGGAGCTTTATTTTTCTGATACAGAACTCCAAATCACCTGCAAAGAAAAAGATTTAAAGGGATTTTCTGGGTTTTTAACACTGATGATCTACTGTCAGGTTATAATATTGGTGACACCTGGCTTCCCCGCCAATCAGCTGTTTGAAGAGGCCGCAGCACTCCATTATATTGCAATACAATAATATCATTATAACCCTATTACACGATTACTAGTATAATACTACAATATTATTTTTGAATGCCGATCAGATGAAACTTGAATCTTATGGATCATTGTGTTCCTTAACCACTTGACCAGCCTGCTTTGGGCCTTACGGACCAAGCATTGTTCTTCATTTATTCATCGTCTCCTTCCAAGAGCTATAACTTTTTTTTTTTTTCGTCTATGTAGCTGTATGTATGTAGCTGATTAACTTTTTTTAATGAAGAACTCCTGCAAAAAATTTTATTCTCTGACCTGTTAGAAAGGTACATGATGTAATCTGTGGTGAATGTAATTTTCTCACCAGTGTCTGTATTTGTGAGTTATACCTCCCTAGATCTTCTCACCTGTGTCATGTGACCAGCAATCAGACTCTCCAACTGACACAGCATCTTATGTGTGGACAGGAAGTCAGTTTTTCCATGTATTCCTATGGGAGCCTCACTCTGAGTCTTATAGGACTGAATAGAGACGTAACTGACTTCCTGTCCTGTGTCAGTTGGAGATCAGAGAGTTGGTCACATGACATCACTTGCTAGTAGGTCAGAGAATAAAAATGTTGTCGAGAGTTCTACTTTAATGGTTTCTGGGAGGAAGATGGGAAAAAACAGCAATACTGCCACTGAGTTTTTATGTTATAAATTTTGCAGCGTTCATTTTTCGGCATAAATAATATAATATTATTCTTTGAGTAAGTACAATTACAGTGATACCAAATACATATATGGATTCATTTATCAAACTAGTGTAAATTAGAACTGGCTTAGTTGCCTTTAGCAACCAATCAGATTCCACCTTTTACTTTTGACAACTCCTTTGGAAAAAGAAAGATGGAATCTGATTGAAGTTTCTATGTTTTACTATATTTGTGCAATAAAACTGCTTTTTTGGGCTTGATTTTTGCAGGACATCTTGTAGTTTTCATTTCTATCATTTGGAGTTAAATAACTGTTTTTGATCGCTTATCAAACATGTGGAGATTAAATTTTTGCAATTTTTTTCATTGAAAAGCGTTTTTCAATGAAAAAAGCCTATTTTTATTGCAATTTTTCTATTTACCTTTTTTTTAAAACTTTTTTAACCACTTAATAGTCCCACAAGGCGACTATAACAGGCCATCTTTTGATTGCTTCTAAAATACAATGCACTATCCCCATAGTGCATTGCATTTTAATGTCAGTGCTATACTGACGTTGACCAGCAGGCTCCGCCAGAGACCTACTGGAGAACACTCAAAGCAGGCTTGGGGCCTATACCAGGTCCCAGCCTGCCTATAAACACATCAGTGATCTCATTTGCGGGGTGACGATGGAAGACAGAGGGAGTTCGCTCACACTGTCATAACTTACATGCAGCATGCCACATTGCCCACGGAATGTAAGGGGTTAAACAGCCCATATCGGAAATCATGTGAGAGCTGAGCCCCCCCCCCCACTTTCCTTGAAAACGTGGAGGCCCAGCCTAAGGCACTTTAGTGCCGTAAGAAGGCGCATGGGTAGTTACTAAGGGGGTTAACAAAAAGGACTGGCTGCTGTAATCATTATCCAGTTGCTACACAGAAACCACAACCCATTGTGGTCAGAATAGAAGCACAAAATACCAAAAATAGCAAAATATTTCTCACAGCACTACAGGAAACTTGCCAGACTATGCGCACTTCTATTGTCCTGGCCACCAGAATGGTGGTCGTGCTTGTACACTATAGGAAAAGGGACCAGCCTCTCTGGTGGCTGGGACCATGGAAGTGCGCACAGGCCAGCAAATTCCCTGTAGTGTGTAAGCACGATCACCGTTGCTGGATTGCATAGTGGTCGTAACCATTGTAAGAAGGCACAAGGGACCATCGTTGATGGTACATATGTGTCACCAAGGTTCCCTGCCTCGGTGAAGTAAGAGCCAGTATTTCAGGTGTCAGCGGCAGTGGGTGGTTGACACTTTGTTATTTAGTATAGCTGTGAATAGCTGAACCGGGATGGCTCTTACTGGGAGTAGTTAAAGTGCTGGGTGGGTGACTACTCCCCATGTTCCAGGCCAGGTTTTGACTGGCCTACAAAAAAAAGCCAGCAGTGTCAGGTGGTGGTGATTGCCTCTCTCTGACAGAGGAGCTCTGTGGAGTGCTGTGTTGGATCAGCGTCTGAGCTGGAATTGCAGTGCCTAAAAGACTGAGGACAAAGCAAAGTCCACCTACACCCCGTGGGGTTACGGTACTGTGGACTTCATTGTTTCTTTAAGGCCGGCTGGAGCAAGCCGGTCGCTGCCATTTACTGCATTATTGTTTTGTCAAGGATAAAAGACAACCATTGCTTTGCTTTCACCGCTAAAAGGCTGCTGCTCTGTTCTTATCTGAAGGCTACCATTGGGGCAGATCCCTACACCATGAAAAAGAGCAGTTCATGATGGAAAAAGGAGCCAAGCCAGCAAAGGAAGCAATATGGACAATCACAATACATTAGTAAGTGCTGGTATTAACTTTGTCTTCATGATAAATGCCATTTGCTGCAGTGAGACAATCCCTTTAAAGTATTGTGGGTGCCCTGTAATGACATATTAAAATGCAGATGCTGTACAGAGAACCAGTTTGTGTTTCTCAATACAACTTGATCTAAATTTGCTAAAAAAAAATTGTATGATAAGCAAAAAATATGGCTATACGTACTTCTCCAATGAGTATAACTGATGTGTTATCCCTATAGATGGATATGTGTTGTACCTGTTCACAGTTTCCCAATCTCCGTGTTTTCCACAGGTTTGCTGTTCTGTAATTAAACTTGTGCTTGGTCTTTCAAAACTGTCCAGCAGTAAGCCCCCTTCTTTTGTTACGGAGGTAATGTCTTTCTGCAAGTAGAAGCCATCCAGTTAAACCAAAAGTAATTGTGTGGTTATTACGTGGACATTTTGTCATTTATACAGATTATTGAAACTTGAGCAGTAGCACTAAATTTCCTGCATGTTTATGGTGGGACCTACATGACTTCCTTATCTTGAGGAACCATCTTCTCTATCAGCCTAGTTAATCATCTCCGGCACCTCCTTCTGTCACACTGAGCAGTATCTTCTCATCTCTCTTATCACAGAACATGCTGCACACTGAGTTTTGAAGACACAGAAGAGGCTGCTCAATGTGTGATGAACCCCCTATAATCACATATAGAAAAGCAGGTCCTCTATATACAGTATGCCATTACACCTCGATCTACTGTTAGACATAGAGAATATGTGCAGAGAGGTTTAGGTATGCAAGATTATTAAATGCTGGTCCAAAAGCAAAAAGGACTTGGTTTTTGCACTGATAAACCAGGCTCAATATCTTGTAGGTCTAACTCAGCATAATGTAATGATACCTTTCATTAAGTGATCTGTTTCATTCTGCAGAAAACATACTTTTAATACATGAGCAGGTCCACCCTCCCTTGCTCTTCCTGCTTCTTCTGCCAGACTCTCCTTCTTCTTCATTGACAGGGCCAGGAAAGATGAATGTACAGGAAACTGACCATGTCAATCAAAGGGAGGGAGAAGCTGGCAGAGGAAAGGGAGGGCCTGGCAGAGGAACTGGAAGGAGCAAAAGTGCCTTGGGCCTGCCCTTGGTGCACTTAACTCCTCATGTATTAAAACTAAGTATATTTTCTGCAGAATTAAGCAACAGATGGCTAAGTGAAAGGTAGCAATAAATTCAGCTGAACTAACCCTACAAGGCCTTTTGTCTGTCTCCCTGATAGACCCTTTGAGGCTTGATAACTTAGATTGGAAGTAATAAGTGCAGTAAGATGCAATTGCTGGAAATATTGGACTATATATATATATATATTGCAAAAACAACAAAAAAACGTTGAGGGTCCAAAGCATGTCAAATGATCACAGCATCTGTATCTATAGGTGATTTTCCCAACATATCAGGATGTAATCTATTATATGGTCACCAAGTAAAAATGCTATTGCAAGAAAACTGTAGAAGTAATGGACGTTACAGTCAGTTGACCCTTAGTGTTCGTATTTTTTAAGCAGTGCAGCTACGGTAACAGAAAAAATGCTGCTCCTTCAAGTCTTGAGGTAATCTGTCTTCATAAAATCCAATTTAACGTACCTTCAATTGGCAGTATTTTTCAGTGCGGTTTGCTAAAATGTGCTCAATTGAATAGACGTCGCTCGGTAATTCGGTCTCAGCCAGTTCAGTACCGAAGGCCTGCAGCATCTGAGCAATTTCCTTCACTGTCAAGGCAAAGCCCTCAATGGCCTGCTTGTGAGAAATAAAATGACAATAGAAGAAATCTTAAATAAAGGTTTTACGATAGCTGTGTCACAGAAGAGTCAACACTATTCTCTTATGGAATCCTTAAAGGGGTTCTCTGGGAATTAAGAAAATAAAAATACTTAAATATTACTTTATTATAAATATATTCCCATATACCTTTCATTAGCTACTGTATAATGGCTCATTTTGTCTAGGGAGCAATCATTGGGAGAAATAAAATGGCCGCCGTCCTATTACTACACACAAAACCTGTCCTAATCACACAGAACTGAGCTAAAGAGCTGCCTCATCCTCCTCTCTGCTGGACAGGGATTATCCTGAATACAGTTTAATTTGATCTTCATCTGAATCTCTGTAGGAATGGAGCTCATGAGGAGACATGAAGTACAGAGAGGAGGTGAGGGTGTGCCTGATGGGCCGCAGCACTTGTATGCAATCTTCATTACCACAGCTCCACATTACCACAGCCTGTTCTGTCCGTCCTCTCTTTACTTCAGCTGTTTCCTCATGAACGCCATTCCTATAGAGATTCAGCTGAAGATCTTATCAGCTGTATTCAGGATCATAATCCATGACAAGAAGAGCAGAGAGGAGGATGAGCCAGCTCTTTACCTCAGTGTTGTGAAGTAACTTGTCCTCCTGTGTGATTAGGACAGGTTTTGTGTGGACTAATAGGACGGCGGCCATTTTATTTCTCCTGATGATTGCTCCCTAGATAAAATGAGCAACCATAACTAATAAAAGGTATTTGGGAATATATTTATAATAAAGTAATATTTAAGTATTTTTATTTTCTTAATTTCTGGAGAACCCCTTTAAAGATAATTGGAACATACAAAGATTTTCTTGCCTAACTACATTCAAAGCTTAAAGAGAATCTGTCGATGCAAACCTGCTGTCAGACGTAGGTAGGGGCAGAGAACGGAAGGTGATACATGCATCTGACCCTGCTTTTTAATGAATTTTTAATCCCACAAGTGCATCTCCCGCAAGCCCAAAGGCTACATTGCTTCAGGCTCAGTGTATGAGCTGCTCCACAGCCCCCCTCCCTCGAGAGATGACTGTAGTGTGTAAGTGTGAAGCCTACATTGGTGAAATGTGTTTAGGAGCCATTACACAAGGTTTTATGGTCTTCTGTACTGTAGGATGGCCCTTGTTTTGATGGACCATTTGTTATGGGCCTCAGGCTTTACCAATGTTTCACAGGCATAGTAAGGTACCATAAAAAAGTTGAGCACTTGGGGGTTCAAGAATAGTGACACACTGAAGTACCAATTAAAGGTATCTGTACAAATAGGAAATGTGTCACCAGAGTCTCTGAATAGATGTCTAATAACTCCAAAATAATTTAAGAAGCTGCTGTCACTAGTATATTCTCATTACAACTGCCATAATGTTGTCATTCACTACATCACTATCATGTCATATCGTTGTTATATCTGTCTGCTGATATCTCTTATAGCAGGATATTGCTTGCCGGTGCCACATGCTGATGGTAGTAATTCCATTTCAGAAAGACAGAAATATTGCTGCCAGACTTTTGCATGAAGATCTTGATATTTCTATTTTTCCATCTGGAAATTTGATTTATATAAACAGCAATCTTCTTGGACACATTTATTGGTGGAATGTTACCATTTAAAATTTGCCAGTTATGCCATCCTGTATTATCCTATGAGGTCTATAATAAACGAGCCCATATTATATTGATAGGAGTCAGGGAAGATGACTTTCTGTAAAGGGGGTCAAAGTCCATTAGGACCATCTTGACATCTGTGTCCTCATTTTCATATTTCTGTTCCATCATAGACTAGAAAAAACGATTGCCACGCTGTCAATGATCTCAATGCCGCAGCGGTCACATGAAGGACTCCAATGGTGCCAGATGGACCCCATCGACTATAATGGTTCTTTAGGGTTTTTCATGATGTCCATCATTTCACAAACAAAGATAACATAGCATGCTTCACAAATATTTTTTTCGGGAAATTGATAATGGCATTTCACTTGTGCCATTTTACCATGCAAGCCAGTGTTGGATGCTTGTGGGTTTGAATTTGGCCCACAGTGTGAAATGGTGGTTGATGTTGCCACTGCTCTGTGTTTGCATCTGTTCGACTAATCAGTTCATTAAGTCTGCTATTTAGTCTTGAGCGCTGCATTAGTTTAGTGCAGGGATGGCCAACCTGCGGCTCTCCAGCTGTTGCAAAGCTATACTGTAGCTCCCAGCATGCCTAGTCTGCCTACAGCTATCAGCCTACAGCAGGGCATGGTGGGAGTTGTAGTTTTACAACAGGTGGAGAGCCGCAGGATGGCCAGCCCTGGTTTAGTGGATTTCTGTTGAGTACTGTGACCTGCCCTGCTTGTGCAATTATGTCATGTTTTTCATGTCTTTTTTTGTCATGCCATCCTGATGTCTTGCTTTTATTCATTTGAAGTCTGTCTGTGCCCTGTGTTGGAGTTTATGTCTCAGGTTTTTATCTGGATCGTTCTGGTGATGTCAAGTTCTGGTGATGTCAAGTCTGAATTCTGACCTAGTTCCATATGCCCTTGTGAACTGTGTCCTGTTGCGACAGGGTGAATGTATTATGCATCCTTTCACCTAGACGTCTTGACCACTGTCGCCCAGTATCCACTATGTTTGTATGGGTTCCTGAAGTCTGTCTTGCCAAGTTCTGCTATGTCTGAACAATCTCCAAGTAGTCTTTTCCTGACGTCTGTGTGTCCAAATTTATGTAGTCCATATGCTTGAGTTCCTGAAGTCTGTCTGTGCGCCAGTGCTCAGTGTTTTGTCTCATGTCTTTAATTTGTGTTTGCCTTGGATTCACCTGTGTTCTGCTTGGTTTTGAATCATCCCATGGCTGTGTCCCTGGTGCTTTACACTAGTGTTCATGACCTTAATTGATCAGCTGACAAGTACACAGGAAACATCCCAGGAGCAGTGATGGCCAGTTGGCATTGTTCGTCCGCGAACACATGCGGGCTGCCATCTTTTCTCACAAGTCCGGCGAAGCACAGGTAAGCCCTTACCTGTGCCTGTGCGCGACCTGGTCTGAAATCAAATGCGGTCACCGGGAGCAGGCAGTTCCGAGAACAGCCGCCGGGGGCCTTCATCGGGCTGTTCTCGGAACTGCCTGCTCCCGCTGACCGCATTTGTTTCAGACCAGCTCGCGGCACACGTAAGGGCTTATCTGTGCCTCGCCGGACTTGTGAGAAAAGATGGCAGCCCGCATGTGTTCGCGGGCAAACAATGCGAACTGGACATCACTGCCCAGGAGGTAGCAGTCTATTCACTGACCTGCAGCAAAGTCTACATCACTCTACAGGGGTTAAAGGGTGAATACCGGGGAGTTGCCAGAACACTGCCCTTAGGGTTTGGTTCAACATCAAACCAGTTACTTTGCACAGAAGTTCCACAATCATTGTCCATTCGCCTGTTCGTAATGCAAATTTGATGAAATCTGTGATGGAGACTCTTAACAGATAAGATCCTAGTCTAAAGGCACCATATACACGCATTGGACTATTGTCGATTGCTATCAGCTAGCAATTAAATGCATAAGTTGAGCTTTCCCCAACAGATGATGTTGGGGGAGAGAAGGCTTGGGAGTGTTGATTTCAGTACCCGATCCTTTTGTTTTCCTCGGACATAAGCCACCTCTTATTCCTCTCTCCACATTTAAAACACTTAAACACTTGGCAGTTGGAAGAGATACAGTAGCTGCTGGTGAACGAGTGTTCGGCCATCAGCTATTGAAGGTGTGTGTGTGTGTGCTTTTTATCAGAATGGAGGTTCTAAAGATTTCAAATGACACACACAGGTAGTTGAGTTCAGTGGGCACTGAGTTTTCTGCAGCAAAAATTAATGTTTGGTGGTTACTTTCTCCAGCAATAGCGTCAGGTCAGATCATCATCGATCCTAGGGTTCAAAGAAAGATTTGGAAGTTCTCTAATTTTGAAGACAATAAGATCTACTTCTTATGGCCTAATTCACAAATAATCTGTTAGATCTTATTGCTGACATGTCCCATGTGTGCAGTGATAATAACACAGATAATGCAATTAAAACTGCATATGTTCTGTATAGATGGAGGTGGCGATCAGAATCCGTTCCTCTGGTGGGCCCAAGGTATTCCAAACTGGCAGTTCAGGTTTATAGACATAACTTGCTGAGAGGGAAAACAATGATGGGAAATAAAGTCTTTCATTCGAGCATAAAACATAAAGGTTTATGAAAACATACCGTTCTGTAGACAACCCAATCGCGATGCCGATATTCAAGTGTTCCCCCAAATTCTGTTGTTAGTTGTGTTTCATCGATGTACTTAAGTAAATCTGATGCAGAACTGAGCATAACCACCTAAGAACGTGAAGCAGTATGTTAAGTGATACATTTCAGTATTTTTATCATGATTAATAAAAAATAAATAAAAATAGGTTTCAAAGTAAGGATAGAAATACCATGTAGGGTAGGTGCCTGAAACATAACGATACCTCTCTTGTGAAAATGCACTCCTCCAATCTTGGGAAATGCTTCTTTTAATTTTTATGCAAATAAAGTTTTTGAAGGTACACGGAGCGGCCCACCAACAGTGCACCAGGAACCTTATTTGCATAAAAATAAAAAAAGCATTTCTCAGGACTAGATATTCCCAAGAAAGTCATGGTAAAATGCAATATGCTTTCTTTGAAACCGATTTGCTTCTATGGAAGCAAACAGAGCATGCAATGGCTATTCTATAACTTGTGATTTACTCAGAGGGTTAATGTGAAGTTTTGTGCCTGTTAGAGGCATTTTTGGGTCAATGCTTTTTTTTATATCTCAGCATGCTCTAGATGGGACATTTTATCTCTCATTTTCTAGTGTTTTTGTCCCATAGACAGCCTCTATTTTTTTTTGTTTGTTTTTTGCCCCGCTTGAACAAACACAAGTGTCACTGTGTGTTATCTTTTTAATGGCATTATTGCATGGCTTTTATTACCATTGTATTTTTCTGATATTGCTCTAAAGTGGAAGGGTACATACTTTCCTATATAAAAAGGCAAGCTTTGCAAAAAAAAAAAAAAATTAAAACACACTATTTGGTCAAAAATGCAAAAGAAACCCTTCGCAAATCTATGATAAAAACATAGTCTAGCTGGCAGGATCCTAACACAGCTTGAATTTACTGAATATAAGACTAAAATGTAAGATTTAGTTTTGTGTTTTACCGGAAGCTTTAGTATAAAGTCCTCCTGGCTGAAGCGAAATCCAATGTCAGTGAAAGTCCGCTGAAAAAATCCTGAAGGCCTTAAGACCAGAACTAGATGAAGGCTCCCAGGAAATGAATGCTAAAGACAAGAAAAGTACAAACCTTTTTTAGATACAAGATCACAATGATGTCAACGCTGTGAATATCTGTAGAGCTCGGGCCTAGTGAATATGGGTGAACGTGGCGGTTGTTACCGATATCTCTACCTGCCTAAAGAGGAACCTGGGAACATGTCCTATGCCGTTCATTCCCTTTGAGGTCTGAGCTAAACATGATTGACGCTTTCTCTCCTCTCCATGGACCGGTCTACTATATTCAATTCATATACAGATGTCTCTTTGTTTACCTTGACTTTTTAGTTGGCAATATCCTGAAATGCGTTGTGTAAGATAAGAGGACCAGCTTTAAAAAAAAAAAAAAAAGCGGTACTCCTAATTTTTTAGGAAAGGTAACAAAGAATACATCTGCACTAGAGACACTACATAAGGCAATCCCATAGGCAGGAATTCCCTTGTACGTCCTACAGCAGAGTCTAATGGTAGCCTGCAAATGACTTTAGCATGGTGAAAGCTTAGAATTTTCAAATTGTAGATAGCCCTGTAGGTTCTCAGTATTGCTAACAGGTGTGAAAAGCTTAAGATGGGCCAAACCGCATCCTGTTTCCATACATCTATAGGTATACAAAGAAAGAAAAGTGTGTGCTGAGATTTCTGTTATATCATACCAAGGAGATCTCCTATCCATGTGCACCCAGGGGTGTAGCTATAGGGGGTGTTGCTACAGGGCCCAGGAGCCTGCGGAGGCCCAAAGACCCTTGTGCCGCATAAGAAGACACCGGTATTATAGAAAGTACATGCTGGGCGGGCTCTGTTATAGATTTTGCACTGGGGTCCAGAAAGTTCAAGTTAGTCCTCTGGCTGGAGGGAAGGGGTTAGGTCAAGAATTTGGCATGGGGGAGGGGTGCTGTTTCAATTTTTGCCTCAGGCAGCAGGAAGACTGTGCTTCCCTGCCTCTGGCCAAAAAGCACTGAGGGAAAAGGGGCCCAAGCTGAACTCTTGCACCAGGGCCCGTGAGCCTTTAGCTACACCCCTATGTGCACCACTGTTACCTGAGTGAAATACTTTATCAATTCAAGTTAAAAAAAAATTAATATATTCAAGCAATTCCCAATAATAATCTTGATATCAGGAGGAACATCTCTTTACAGTAAGAAGCCCAGATCCTACATATCACTCCCTTCTATACAAATCTGTAGGCTTACAAACTGCAATAAATATACAGGTGAAACTCGAAAAAATTTGAATATCGTGCAAAGTTCATTTATTTCAGTAATGCAACTTAAAAGGTGAAACTAACATATGAGATAGACTCATTACCTGCAAAGCGAGATATTTCAAGCCTTTATTTGTTATAATTTGGATGATTATGGCTTATAGTTTATGAGAACCCCAAAGTCACAATTTTGAGGTACCCTTTGCTCAGGGGATATGGATTAATTATCTGACTAGAGTGTGACACTTTGAGCCTAGAATATTGAACCTTTTCACAAAATTCTAATTTTAAGCTGCATTAATGCAATTCCTTTTAATTTGCATTACTGAAATAAATGGACTTTTGCACGATATTCTAATTTTTCGAGTTTCACCTGTAGGTGGATAAGGAGTTGACTATCATATCATTAGTCAGATTACGTGTATTTATTGCGAACTACACATAGAGGGGCAGAGAGAAGATGTGAAACATGGGCTGTAAGGAGTTCATATGTCACAAGGTTATATGTAATGCGCTGGTCAACCTAATGTTCAATCAAGGTGTCATTGGAAGTGTTATAAGACACTTTGACCAGGTTTACAGGACACAAATACCATCATACAGAATTCCTACAAGGTAATGAATGACCATATCTGAAGACTATTGTCAAGCAGACATTAAGCTATAGCACATGTACAGTAGTATGGTCATACATGATTTCAGCACCATGGACAACAGGGAAAAGTGAGCATCGTAGGAATGAGTCGGTCAGGCTGATCATGGCCGTAGGACAACTGTGAATTACCATAAATTATACATGTCAACCAGAATGACCCTAATATGTCATAAGAGCAATCACTTAAAACATGTCCCAGCATGGACATCCAACCACAAATCCAGTGTATGAAGTGTGTGCTAATATTTGTATATTTTTAATATTGATCTAATATATCTTAAGTAAAAACTTTTCTGATAGTTCTGCTTAAACCTCCCTTACCATTTTGTACCTAAAGCTTCTATGCAGACCTATGTGTCTCCATGGTTAAAGGTTATGAACAACTTTGGAAGCATTTTTTTTTAATATTACATCCTACGCATTTTGGGCTAAGGCTACTTTCACACTTGCGGCAGAGTGATCTGGCAAGCAGTTCCGTTGATCCGGCAATCTGCATGTAAACAGACAGCATTTATAGATGGATCCGGATGCGGATCCGTCTCACAAATGCATTGCAAGAACGGCTCTGTCTGTCCGTTTGTCAAACGGATCCGTTTCTATTTTTTTTCACATTTTTAAAGGTCTGCGCATGCGCAGACCGGAAGGACGGTACCGGCATTGCGGTATTTTTAATGCCGGATCCGGCATTAATACATTTCAATGTAAATTAATGCCGGATCCGGCAATCCGGCAAGTGTTCCGGAATTTTGGACGGAGATAAAACCGCAGCATGCTGCGGTATTATCTCTGTCCTGAAAAGTAAAAAAGACTGAACTGACGACATCCTGATGCATCCTGAACAGATTTCTCTCCATTCAGAATACATGGGGATAAAACTGATCAGTTATTGTGAAAGTACCCTTAAATGATTTTTTTCACTTGACCTTTATCAACATTTTTCAACAGTTCTTCTTCTACAGCTCTCACTTTCCGTTCACTTGCATACTAGCCGGCTCTCTGATTCACACTGTATCCGTCAGAGAGCTGCTGTGTCTGTAGCCCTTATCTCTGAACTCCTGACAGCTCATAAACACTCATTTAAGCTAAAATTTTACAAAACCGATAGGAATTTAACTAAGGACTACTAAGATAAGGAATACAGATCAGGTCATCAGAGCAGTTCAGTTCTGATGGATTCAGTGTGAAACAGAAAGCCTGCTAGCCTGCAAATGCACTTAATGTGAACTCTGTTAACGTGAACTATTTTTTTTTATAACAACCAACTGAAAAAAAGGTTTTTTTGCCAATGCAATGATAAAAATGTCCCAAAGGTGTCTGTAGTAGGGATGAATAAGTCAATTCTCATTAACAGGAGCTGTTCACTTAGAAGGGGTTGTCCCCACTGGTGAAGAGGCACCAACCTGCCTGTTGATGGTCAGGGCTGGACATCTTACCCAGGTTTGACAATCTTGGTCCTCCAAGTACCAATGCAGGCATCAAAGCTGAAATTCAGCTTCATCCACTATGCTTGTCCTACATACTGGAAGTGTAGTGGTCCATGCGCAGTTGGTGCTCCAAATCAAATTTGAGCTTCGGTGCCTGCACTGATACTCGGAGCAGCGGTGCGGAGCCCAGATTATCAGGACCCCGCTAGATGTCCAGCGGGCAGGTGGATGCTTCTTTACCTGTGGAGACAGCCCCTCACAGGTGAAGAGCTCCTGCTAATGAGACGAATCTATTCATTAGAGTTCTTCGTTCATCCCTGGTTTATAGCCTTTAAAGACTACAGCATATACCCTGTCTACTGCTTACTAACCTACAGAATGTAAGCTACCAAGTCAGGATCAGAACAGCGCTTGTTTATAGTCTGTATCTATGGAAACACATTGGTCTGTGAACACAAAACGGCTGAGATGTTTATTTTAGATGCATTACAGTAATACAAAAGATAGGCTACATATCCTCCGGTTGTATCAGCCTATTGTTTAAAAGCTACCAGTCATAGTCTAGCCAGGATCCCCCTTCTTCTCGTTAGTTCTGTCAATCAGATGCTAATAGTGCCCCTATACCTGCAGAACTACAAGTTCCAGGAAGACAATTGCAAACGATAGCATTATTCCCTGGATCATTCTGCAAGCTGAGTTAGAAAAGAAGAAGAACTACAAGTAGAACTATAAGTCCCAGCAAGTACTGCCCACTGATACAATAAAAAGTGATTAAAAACCACAAGGACAAACAATAGTATTATTCCCTGGATCTAATACAACCTGAGATTGTAAAGATCAACCACAAGTAAAACTATAAGCCCCAGCAAGTACTGACCACTAAGACAATAAAAACTGATTAAAAACTATAGTATTATTCCCTGGATCATTCTGCAAGCGGAGTTAGAAAAGAAGAACTACATGTGGAACTATAAGTCCCAGCAAGTACTGCTCACTGATACCATAAAAACAAGGACAAACAATAATATTATTCCCTGGATCACCATACAACCTGAGATAGTAAAGATCAACCACAAGTAGAACTATAAGCCCCAGCAAGTACAATAAAAACTATAAGCACAAACAATAGTATTATTCCCTGGAGTTAGAAAAGAAGAACTACAAGTGGAACTGCAAGTCCCAGCAGACACTGCCACCCAATCTAATAGGCCACTGTCAATACCATAATACAGCTTCAAATGAATTGTAAGCTTTTTAGGCTAGACATAGTACAGATATACAAATGTCGCAGAGCTGAACTGGTCACTTGTGTCACCTCTGTTCGACCTAAGTCCTAGGTAAACCAAGTTATTGAGGAGCTGTACTAAAAGACAGGCTACCGCCTCAGCTCTGCTACATCTAGTTTGCATTCATTACTTTGGTAAGGAACTACGTCTGGGTCCCTGCTGCAGAAATAACCCTCCAATGACACTAAGAACTACTTCTCGTGGAAACACATCGTCCCAGATGTAGGCCAGGTATAATTAGAACTGGACCAGAGGACCAGTCTGGTTCTGGAAGTGATTGCAGCCGCGTTTGACCTGCATACGACCAGGAGCCAGTGTTATGGAGGTGAAACTTGGCTACGTGTCTGCAGAGCGGAGTCTGCATTATGTATGTGATGTACATCAGCAGTTTGTGCTGCAGTCCCGAAGCCTCTGAACTTGTGCTGCACAGACTGCAGTCAGAGCCCTTACCGCATTCCTCCGAAACCTCATCATTCCTCTTGGGGGGTTTCCTTCGGCCATGCCTTCCGATAATTATTCTCCTCTTGCTATTGCCAGGGCAGCATGGGTGATATATATGATCTGGCTGCTGGTGAATGCTCAGAAACTGCTAAGAAGTGACTGACGAGCTGAAGCAGAGCTGTCGCTGCTGCAGCCGTTGCCATTACCACAGCACTGCGAAAAGGAAGGAACTACCGGACTACAAAACTGCTCCGAGCCCTGCATTGATTCGCCAGCGTTCATGTTAATCTCCGGCATACACTCATTTACTGGCTCTCATAGCCACACGGAGCAGCATCACAGCCCGGACCAGCGCAGCAGCACACCTGTCTCCTGCATGTGACGCGGAGTTAACCCCTTAAACCCCGGACGGGACATACACAGGCCACACGTCTGACTGTGACTCTGCAGTCAGCGTGAAGAATAAATCACTGCAAGCAGAGACGTCTTAGGCAGTCTCGAGCCAGTACCAAGGAGGGGGAGCCTGAGAAGTATAGGAAGCCTCAATTATTTGGATTCAATCCAAACTGTAGGTAAACTGCAGCAAAAAAAACTGCACCGTGTGCATCAGGCCTTGCCGGGTGGCTCACACTTTATTCCCAATAGATGATGGTATGTGAGATGTTGTAATATCTACATTGGGGTGCCCTGTGATAGCTGCACTACAGTTCCCTCCATCTGTAGACTATAAAGAGCTGTTTTACTTTAAACCAATAGCTTTTTTTTTTTTTCGTTGAGTTTTGCTATTCACAGAGCCCCAGAGAGAGAACATTTTCTATTCTTGTCCATGTTGCAGACAAGAATAGTCATTGTTACAACGGATCCACAAATGAAAACGGATACAACACAGACGTCATATTTTGCGGATACATGCGATTGTGTGAATGCACCCTTAACCAGCGCTATACCGAAGATGTAGAAGTCTCCTTAAATATTTCTCTTTAGACATCTTTTAGTAAGATCTGTTTCCAGGAAAGATGGGTATAATGACAATGTGAGCCACTCCTGAATGGCAAGCCTGCTTAGTTATACAAAAGTAACTATTTCTTAGTTATATCTGTGAACAGGTGAACCTGTCTTAAGGCTCATTCATCTGTGTCCGATCCGCAATATTTGTGGATCGCCCACAGACCCATTTATTTCTAAGGGTCCGCAAAAAACACTGCAGACCAGGGGCGGACACAGACAGCAGAGGGCCCCTGTGCAAAGAATGTGCCCCCCCTCCTCTCAAGCCAAATTGTCAACATAACCTATTCCGTCCTAACATTACTTAGAGCAGTACAAAACATACAGGTTAAGACTACTTTCACACATGCAGCACTACACCACGGCCACCTGATCCGGCAGAGAATGCATGGAATTGGCCGGACACAAACTCAGGCATGCAGCGGTTTGTGTCCCACTGATTCTCTGCATTTTTGCCGGATTGTGGCCGATCTCTGCCAAATCCCATTATAGTTAATGTGGCCGGCGGACATTCTGTCTGCATTCAGCAGTGCTGGAGCATTCCGGCAGGCTGTTCTCTGCTGGAAGAGCCTGCCAGAATCACTAACTCCGATGTGAAGGTAGCCTAATACAGGTCCACATACCTCTTACATCCAGGGACGTCTTCGTTGATGTAGATGTTCTCTGTCCTCATCTTCTCCTATCAGACCAGACCGCCATGATGATTTCTTTCAGTCATCTCTTCTTTCTGCAGGGTTTGATAGACAGACATCTTAGTTTGCTAGTTATCCATCATCCTCCCACCTAATCAACACCCCTCTAATACTGTGTCTGCTGTGCTCCCTATACAGGTTACACACAGATAGTTCCCCTTAAATAATTACTGGCACACAGTGTTCTAAAAAATAACTGTGCCCAGGAAACAGTGTCCCTGTTATTATGTGTAAACATAATGTTCCCCAAAAATAAGTGTGCTAAGCTGATACTGCGCCAGGTGCCCCCGACAGTAACAGTGCTCCCCAAAATCCCACAAATAGAAATAATTATTACCAGACAACACGTAGTAGTAATAGTGCCCCTACAGTAATAATGACCCCACTGTGTCCCAGAAGTAATAATGCTCCCATAGTGCTCATACTAGTATTCAAGTTCCTCATAGTCCCTCAACTGTAATAAAGCCCACCATAATGTCCCCAGTGGTAATAATTCTCTTTATAATGTGTAACAGTAGAAAAATGCCCCCTTATAATGTGCGCCAGTACATAAAAGTGCCCTGTTGTAAAAAAAATACCTCCTCTTAGTGCCCCCTGTAGAGTCAATGTCCCCATAGTACCCTCATAATGTGTGCCAATGCCCCCTACTGTTTGCCCAAAAAACCCTCTTAGTGCTCCCAGTTAAGCCAAGGTCCCCATAGTGCCCTATAATTTGTGCCAGTATAAAATACTCCTATATCTTGCGCCTCCCCTTGTCCCCATGGTGCCTGACAATGTGCCAGTATAAAATGCCCCCATAATGTGTGCCAGTATATAAAATAGGGTCACCAGTAGATGCCCCCATACTGCTCGCCCCTTCTCCGTAGTGCCCATGTGTGCTAGCATATAAGATAGGGCCCCCATAGTGCTACTACCCCTCCATAGTGCCCCCCATGTCTGCCAATATATAAGATAGAGCCCCAGAAGATGCCCCCATAGTGCTCCTCTCCCCCCTTCTCCATAGTGCCCTCCATGTGTGCCAGTATATAACATAAGGTCCCCATAGTGCTCCTCCCCCTCCATAGTGCCCCCCATGTGTGCCAGTAACTAAGATAGGGCCCCCCATAGTGCTCCTCCCCCTCCATAGTGCCCCCCATGTGTGCCAGTATATAAAATAGGGCCCCAATAGTACTCCCCCCTCCATAGTGCCCCATGTGTGTCAGTATTTTAAATAGGGCCCCCCATAGTGCTCCTCCCCCTCCATAGTGCCCCCCTTGTGTGCCAGTATATAAAATAGGGCCCCAATAGTACTCCCCCCTCTATAGTCCCCCCATGTGTGTCAGTATTTAAAATAGGGCACCCCATAGTTCTCCTCCCCCTCCATAGTGCCCCCCATGTGTGCCAGTATATAAAATAGGGCCCCAATCGTACTCCCCCCTCCACAGTGCCCCCCATGTGTGTTAGTATTTAAAATAGGGCCCCCATAGTGCTCCTCCTCCTCCATAGTGCCCCCCATGTGTGCCAGTATATAAGATAGGGCCCCCAGTAGATGCCCCCATGAGTGCCAGATAGGGCCCCTAGTAAAGTGTAAATAAAAATAAAAAATAAACTCACATACTTACCTCCTTGCCGCTTTCAGCGATGCGATGCAGGCCTCTTCCGGCCTGTGTCCCAAGCTGTATGGCTCAGGTGGCGTGATGACGTCATCGCACCGCCTGCGCCGTCCTCTGATAGGTTGCAGTCCTATTAGAGGACTGGAGAAGGGAGACGCCTCTCTCCTGCCCCGTCGCAGCATCTATCCGTATCGCTGTTCTAAGGACAGCGATACAGATGAAAAGAGATGAGCGCTTCCACAATGGAAGCGCTCATCTCACCCTGCTGCCGGTAGGAAGGGGCCCCCTCCTTCTCTGGGCCCCTGTGCAGCCGGCTGCACATGCGGTATGTCCTCCCCTGAGACTGTCCTTGGATGCCTAATATTATATCTGTCATTTTTGGACAGAGACTAGACTGTGCCTATGACTGTGCTTCTTGAACCATAGCCCAGTTTTAGGCTCCATTCACACATCCGTAACATGTTTTGCGGATCCACATTGCCGGCACTAATGGAATATGCCTATTCTTGTCCGCAATTGCGGACAAGAATAGGACATGTTTTATTTTTTACATCGTGCGACCCCATAGAAATGAATGGGTCTGCAATTCCGTTCCGCTAAATGCGGAACGAAATTGCGGACGTGTGAATGGGGCCTTAATAAAAGATTAAATTCTTTATAATTGAAGAAGAACTCTGTCTGGAGGACATCTAATCCCCAGCTGTGCACACATCAGCACTCTGGAAATCTGCCCACCCGTGCGTTGGTCCAGCAGCCATCTTCCTCTTTACCTTACAGGGGTTTTCCAAGACTTAAATACTGATGACCTACATAGGTCATCAGTACCTGATCGGTGGGGGTCCAACACGCTGTCCGAGAAGGCAGCAGCTCTTACGCCTCTCAGCTTTCCCTAGGCCAAGTGACGACATATTCATCGGTCACATGCATAGCCGCTTTACAATGTGCTGTGCTTAGTGATCAGAGAGAAGGCCGCAGTGTTCAAAGGAGCGCCGGTGCCTTCTCAAACAGCTGATCGGTGGGGGTCCCCGGTGTCAGACCCCCACAATCAGGTGCTGAAGACCTATCCAGAGAAATTTGGGAAAACCCTTTAAGGACAAATGCACACAACTGTATTTTTGCCCCACATCTGAGCCACATTTTATGCAGACCCATTCATTTCTATGGGGCCCAAAAAATGCGGACAGCATACGAATCTCATTCATTTGCTGTCCGCATTTGTACATCCGTTCCTCAAACATGTCCTATTCTTGTTTCCGGTCCGGCCTGGGACAGAAATTTAGCAATGACATTTAAAGACTTACAGGTGAAACTCGAAAAATTAGAATATCGTGCAAAAGTCCATTTATTTCAGTAAGGCCTCATGCACACGGACTTTTTTTTTGCGGTCCGCAAAATCGGTTTCCGTTGTTCCGTGATCCGTGTCCGTTTTTTCTTCCGTGGGTCTTCCTTGATTTTTGGAGGATCCACGGACATGAAAAATGAAAAAAAAATCTAAGTCAAGTTTGCCTTTGAAATTATAGGAAAAAACGGACAAGGATCACGGACACGGATCAAGGACGCGGATGACAATCTTGTGTGCATCCGTGATTTTTCACGGACCAATTGACTTGAATGGGTCCGTGAACCGTTGTCCGTGAAAAAAATAGGACAGGTCTTATTTTTTTCACGGACTGGAAACACAGATCACGGACGTGGATGCCAAACGGTGCATTTTCCGATTTTTCCACGGACCCATTGAAAATCAATGGGTCCGCGGAAAAAAACGGAAAACGGAACAACGGCCGCGGATGCACACAACGGTCGTGTGACATTGGGGTTTCATAAGCTGTAAGCCATAATCATCCAAATTATAACAAATAAAGGCTTGAAATATCTCGCTTTGCATGTAATGAGTCTATCTCATATGTTAGTTTCACCTTTTAAGTTGCATTACTGATATAAATGAACTTTGCACAATATTGAAATTTTTCGAGTTTCACCTGTATAGTGCCCAATTAGTAGTAGTACCCATGGTACTGTGCCCAGTAATAATAACAGTACCACCAGTAGAAATAATGCCCAATGCATAGTGCACTTGGTAGAAATAAGTAATAGGGCCCCCTAAAGCCCTAAACTGTCCCAGTAGTAATAAGGCTCCCTAAAGTGGCCCCAGGAGTAATAAGGGTCCCTAATATGCCCCCAGTAGTAAAAATTAATAAGGCCCCTAAAGTGCATCCAGTAGTAATAAGGCACCATAAAGTGTTCCTAGTAGTAATAAGGCCCCCTAAAGTGTCCGAGTAGTAATATGGCCCTCTGTAATGCCCCTGTTGTTTCAAAAGTAGTTATAATGCCCCCCTTAATTGTCTCAGTACTTATGTCCCCCTGTAGTGTCCCCAGCAGTTACAATGCCCCATTCTAATGCCCCCAGTAGTTATAATGCTCTCTATAGTGCCTTAGTAGTTATAGTGCCCCCAGTAATTTAAATGCCGCCCTGTGTTGCCCCAGTATGATTTGCCCGAATCCCGGCCCAGGCAGTCGCTATGAAGTCATTCATCCTCACGGAACTGATGCATCCTGATGTGTTAAATCGAACCAATCCATTTTGGTCCAGTTTTGAGATCCTCTGCCGGATCTCAAAACCGGAAACCAAAGCAGAGATGTGAAAGTAGTCTTAGCTGGGCTGTGGATCCACCGTCCACCTGAGCTTTGAGGGTTTCTAGTAAGGGGGAGTTCACATCACCGTTTCATATTCCGTTCTTCTGGTCCGTCAGAAAAACTAAAGAAAAACAGGATCCTGTAAAAAAACTGATCTTATTGCATCAGTTAGGCCTCTTTCACACTTGCGTTGTTGGGATCCGGCATGCACTTCCGTTGCCGGAGGTGCCCGCCGGATCCGGAAAAACGCAAGTGTACTGAAAGCATTTGAAGACGGAGCCATCTTCAAAATGCTTTCAGTGTTACTATGGCACCCAGGACGCTATTAAAGTCCTGGTTGCCATAGTAGGAGCGGGGAGCGGTATACTTACAGTCCGTGCGGCTCCCGGGGCGCTCCAGAATGACGTCAGAGCGCCCCATGCGCATTGGATGACGTGATCCATGTGATCACGTGATCCATGCGCTTGGGGCGCCCTGACGTCACTCTGGAGCGCCTGGGGAGCCGCACGGACGGTAAGTATACTGCTCCCCCGCTCCCCACTACACTTTACCATGGCTGCCAGGACTTTAGCGTCCCGGCAGCCATGGTAACCACTCTGAAAAAGCTAAACGTCGGATCCGGTAATGCGCCGAAACGACGTTTAGCTTAAGGCCGGACCTGGATCAATGCCTTTCAATGGGCATTAATTCCGGATCCGGCCTTGCGGCAAGTCTTCAGGATTTTTGGCCGGAGCAAAAAGCGCAGCATGCTGCGGTATTTTCTCCGGCCAAAAAACGTTCCGTTCCGGAACTGAAGACATCCTGATGCATCCTGAACGGATTTCACTCCATTCAGAATGCATTAGGATAAAACTGATCAGGATTCTTCCGGCATAGAGCCCCGACGACGGAACTCTATGCCGGAAGAAAAGAATGCAGGTGTGAAAGAGCCCTTAGGGTAGGTTCACATAACATTTTATGCCTCCATTTGACGTATATGTTAGGAAAAAAAAAGATACAAAAATGCAGCACACCACATTCATGTATCCTGCACAGTCCTGTAACAAAAAAAGTATACATTTTGTTTTACAATGGAACTCTATGGTGAAGGCTGCCACTGTATGGCATCAGTCTGAGGTGTCCGTTTAACGTATATGTTTTTTGTATACATTACACGGATGGTAAAAATGTGATGTGAACCCTGCCTTATGAACAGGATCCATTTTTTTACAGGATCATGCAAGAAAAGGTTCCTGTTGCATCAGTTGGCATCCCTTTGAACCATTTCGGTCTGAGATCCATTTTTTAGATGGGAAAAAAGTACTGCATCCAGGACTTCTTTTTCCCATCTAAAAAAATGATATACTGTATCTCAGACGGAAATGGCTCCAACAGATGCCAAGTCATGCAATATGATCCGTTTTTTTTTACAGGATCCTGGTTTTTTTTTTGTGTTGTGAACTCCCCCTAACCAGTGAAGGTGATCTTGTCTGGATATCTGTGCACGGAACCTTGTCTGTCTACCAATTCTGCAGCTTGCTGTCTGCCCCGACCTGGGAACTGTGACCTGGATTACGCTAGTACTCAGTCTTCCCTGACCCTGGAATTACTATTTGGAATACGCAAGTACTCAGCCTGCCCTGACTATTGGACTGTGTTCAGACTACGCTTTTTACATGAGTCCTTTATGTTTCACTCCGGTGCCTCTGACCCCCTACAACTACACCAGGTCTACTCCAGGAGGAAGCACCCCGGATGCTTCCTTGCGGCAAATTCCAGATTCCTGTACAGGGGTTAAATGATGAGTACCAGGGAACTGCCAGGTCAATGCCCTTAGGTTTAGCCCAAAGCCAAACTGGTTAGTTGGCACAGTGGGTCTACACCCACTGACCATAACAGCTGAGCCTCTAGGTATAACAGCAACGCCCTTGTTGCTCCTAGAAGCTCATTTGCAAATATTAAAACATCATTTTTCTAAGCGATGCGGGCTCATATCAACATGGGACCAACACAAGTGCCTTTAGCTGCCAAGCGTACATGTAACAGGTTAGCCAGTGTCATAGGTTTAAATCTGATGACAGATGCCCTTTAACCTCTTAAGGACACGTACAGGTACACCCTGATGTCCTGGTACTTAAGGACACAGGGCGTACCTGTACGCCCTGTGTAGTTCCGATCACCGCCGCGCGGTGGGCGGTGATCGGAACTGGGTGCCTGCTGAATACAATCAGCAGGCACCCTGGGACAATGCGAGGGGGGTCCTGTGAACCCCCCATATCGGCGATCACTTCAAACCGCAGGTCAATTCAGACCTGCGGTTTGCAGAGTTTTCGAAAGTTTCTGATCCCCGCGGTCCGTGACTGCGGGGATCAGAAACTTCCAAATGACCTAAATTTTTATTTATTGTGCTGGCGGGCTGTGCAGGGGAAGAGGTGCAGGCGGTGCTGGGGGGGCGGACGGGCGCACGATCATCCCATCCTTCCCCTCTCATTTACAGGATGGCCGAGCGGTTATCAAGCAGAGTGTCAGCACATTGCTGACACTCTGCTTGAAACGGCTCACATCTGTGCTGTGATGTCAGCCGTTTAACCCCTTCCATGCCGCGGTCCATAGGGACCACTGTATGGCAGGAGTTAACAGGGAGGGAGCTCCCTCTCCCATCGGGGGCTGCTGTGCCTTTTCAGCCTGCGATTCTTGACGGGTTCACAGAGGGAGGGGGCCCCCCTCCCTCACCATCACTCGCTGCTCTGTTGTGGCAGCGAGTGATGGTTACCATGGCAACCGGATGCCTTCACAGGCTTCCGGCTGTCCATGGTGCTGATCAGACTTCTGCTAAAGGCAGAAGTCTGATCAGACTTTGTAAAGTGAAAATACAGTACAGTACTCTATATAGTGTACTGTACTGTATTATACAGACATCAGACCCACTGGATCTTCAAAAACCAAGTGGGTCTGGGTCAAAAAAAATAAAAAAAAAAAAAAAAAAACACATTTATCACTGATTAAAAATTTATAAAATAAAATGCACTAAACAAATTAGGTATCGCCGCGTTCGTAATAACCTGCTCTATAAAAATATCACAAGACCTAACCCCTCAGGTGAATACCGTAAAAAAATATAAATAAAAACTATGGCTCTCAGACTATGGAGACACTAAAACATGATATTTTTTGTTTCAAAAATGAAATTATTGTGTAAAACGTACATAAAAGAAAAAAAAGTAGACATATAAGGTATCACCGCGTTCGTAATAACCTGCTTTATAAAAATACCACATGATCTAATCTGTCAGATGAATGTTGTAAATAACAAAAAATAAAAACTGTGCCAAAACAGCTATTTCTTGTTACCTTGCCTCACAAAAAGTGTAATATAGAGCAACCAAAAATCATATGTACCCTAAAATAATACCAACAAAAACTGCCACCCTATCCCGTAGTTTCCAAAATGTGGTCACTTTTTTGGAGTTTCTACTCTAGGGGTGCATCAGGGGGGCTTCAAATGGGACATGGTGTCAAAAAACCAGTCCAGCAAAATTTGCCTTCCAAAAACCGTATGGCATTCCTTTCCTTCTGCGCCCTGCCGTGTGCCCGTACAGCAGTTTACGACCACATATGGGGTGTTTCTGTAAACTACTGAATCAGGGCCATAAATATGGAGTTTGGTTTGGCTGTTAACCCTTGCTTTCTAACTGGAAAAAAATTATTAGAATGGAAAATCTGCCAAAAATTTGAAAGTTTGAAATGTTATCTCTATTTTCCATTAATTCTTGTGGAACACCTAAAGGGTTAACAAAGTTTGTAAAATCAGTTTTGTATACCTTGAGTGGTGTAGTTTCTAAAACGCCCTGCCGTGTGCCTGTACAGCATTTTACGAACACATATGGGGTGTTTCTGTAAACTACAGAATCAGGGCCATTAATATTGAGTTTTGTTTGGCTGTTAACCCTTGCTTTGTTACTGGAAAAAATGGATTAAAATGGAAAATTTGCCAAAAAATCTAAATTCTGAAATCTTATCTCCATTTGCCAAAAACTCTTGTGGAACACCTAAAGGGTTAACGACGTTTGTAAAAATCAGTTTTGAATACCTTGAGGGGTGTAGTTTCTAGAATGGGGTTATTTTTGGGTGGTTTCTATTATGTAAGCCTCACAAAGTGACTTCAAACCTGAACTGGTCCTTAACCGTCTCAGGAACCGCCTAACGCATGGATGCGTCCTGGAGGCGGTCGATTCATTCCTCCTGGACGCATCCGTGCGTCATCTCGCGAGACGCGAGATTTCCTGTGAACGCGCGCACACAGGCGCGCACGTTCACAGGATCGGAAGGTAAGCGAGTGGATCTCCAGCCTGCCAGCGGCGATCGTTCGCTGGCAGGCTGGAGATGCGATTTTTTTAACCCCTAACAGGTATATGAGATGCTGTTTTGATAACAACGTCTAATATACCTGCTACCTGGTCCTCTGGTGGTCCCTTTTGCTTGGATCGACCACCAGAGGACACAGGCAGCTCAGTAATAAGTAGCACCAAACACCACTACACTACACCCCCCCTGTCACTTATTAACCCCTTATTAACCCCTGATCACCCCATATAGACTCCCTGATCACCCCCCTGTCATTGATCACCCCCCTGTCATTGATCACCCCCCTGTAAGGCTCCATTCAGACGTCCGTATGTTTTTTACGGATCCACGGATACATGGATCGGATCCGCAAAACACATACAGACGTCTGAATGGAGCCTTACAGGGGGGTGATCACCCCATATAGACTCCCTGATCACCCCCCTGTCATTGATCACCCCCCTGTAAGGCTCCATTCAGACGTCCGTATGTTTTTTACGGATCCACGGATACATGGATCGGATCCGCAAAACACATACGGACGTCTGAATGAAGCCTTACAGGGGGGTGATCAATGACGGGGGTGATCACCCCATATAGACTCCCTGATCACCCCCCTGTCATTGATCACCCCCCTGTAAGGCTCCATTCAGACGTCCGTATGTTTTTTTCGGATCCACGGATACATGCATCGGATCCGCAAAACACATACGGACGTCTGAATGGAGCCTTACAGGGGGGTTATCAATGACAGGGGGGCAAGTTTCAAACTACTTACCACACATTAGGGCCCCCAGAATGCCAGGGCAGTATAACTACCCCACAAGTGACCCCATTTTGGAAAGAAGACACCCCAAGGTATTTCGTGATGGGCATAGTGAGTTCATGTAAGTTTTTATTTTTTGTCACAAAATAAATAAAAACAAATCATCATTTTCCGCTAACTTGTGACAAAAAATAAAAAGTTCTATGAACTCACTATGCCCATCAGCGAATACCTTAGGGTGTCTATTTTCCGAAATGGGGTCATTTGTGGGGTGTTTGTACTGTCTGGCCATTGTAGAACCTCAGGAAACATGACAGGTGCTCAGAAAGTCAGAGCTGCTTCAAAAAGCGGAAATTCACATTTTTGTACCATAGTTGAAAACGCTATAACTTTTACCCAAACCATTTTTTCTTTTACCAAAACATTTTTTTTTATCAAAGACATGTAGAACAATAAATTTAGTGAAAAATTTATATATGGATGTTGTTTTTTAACCACCTCAGCCCCCAGTGCTTAAACACCCTGAAAGACCAGGCCACTTTTTACACTTCTGACCTACACTACTTTCACCGTTTATTGCTCGGTCATGCAACTTACCACCCAAATGAATTTTACCTCCTTTTCTTCTCACTAATAGAGCTTTCATTTGGTGGTATTTCATTGCTGCTGACATTTTTACTTTTTTTGTTATTAATCGAAATTTAACGATTTTTTTGCAAAAAAATGACATTTTTCACTTTCAGTTGTAAAATTTTGCAAAAAAAACGACATCCATATAGAAATTTTGCTCTAAATTTATAGTTCTACATGTCTTTGATAAAAAAAAAATGTTTGGGTAGAAAAAAAATGGTTTGGGTAAAAGTTATAGCGTTTACAAACTATGGTACAAAAATGTGAATTTCCGCTTTTTGAAGCAGCTCTGACTTTCTGAGCACCTGTCATGTTTCCTGAGGTTCTACAATGCCCAGACAGTACAAACACCCCACAAATGACCCCATTTCTGAAAGTACACACCCTAAGGTATTCGCTGATGGGCATAGTGAGTTCATAGAACTTTTTATTTTTTGTCACAAGTTAGCGGAAAATGATGATTTTTTTTTTTTTTTTTTTTTTTCTTACAAAGTCTCATATTCCACTAACTTGTGACAAAAAATAAAAAGTTCTATGAACTCACTATGCCCATCAGCGAATACCTTGGGGTCTCTTCTTTCCAAAATGGGGTCACTTGTGGGGTAGTTATACTGCCCTGGCATTCTAGGGGCCCAAATGTGTGGTAAGGAGTTTGAAATCAAATTCAGTAAAAAATGACCTGTGAAATCCGAAAGGTGCTCTTTGGAATATGGGCCCCTTTGCCCACCTAGGCTGCAAAAAAGTGTCACACATCTGGTATCCCCGTACTCAGGAGAAGTTGAGGAATGTGTTTTGGGGTGTCTTTTTACATATACCCATGCTGGGTGAGATAAATATCTTGGTCAAATGACAACTTTGTATAAAAAAATGGGAAAAGTTGTCTTTTGCCAAGATATTTCTCTCACCCAGCATGGGTATATATAAAATGACACCCCAAAACACATTCCCCACCTTCTCCTGAGTACGGAGATACCAGATGTGTGACACTTTTTTGCAGCCTAGGTGGGCAAATGGGCCCATATTCCAAAGAGCACCTTTCGGATTTCACTCGTCATTTTTTACTGAATTTGATTTCAAACTCCTTACCACACATTCGGGCCCCTAGAATGCCAGGGCAGTATAACTACCCCACAAGTGACCCCATTTTGGAAAGAAGAGACCCCAAGGTATTCCGTGAGGGGCATGGCGAGTTCCTAGAATTTTTTATTTTTTGTCACAAGTTAGTGGAAAATGATGATTTTTTTTTTTTTTTTTTTTTTCATACAAAGTCTCATATTCCACTAACTTGTGACAAAAAATAAAAACTTCCATGAACTCACTATGCCCATCAGCGAATACCTTGGGGTCTCTTCTTTCCAAAATGGGGTCACTTGTGGGGTAGTTATACTGCCCTGGTATTCTAGGGGCCCAAATGTGTGGTAAGGAGTTTGAAATCAAATTCAGTAAAAATTGACCTGTGAAATCCGAAAGGTGCTCTTTGGAATATGGGCCCCTTTGCCCACCTAGGCTGCAAAAAAGTGTCACACATCTGGTATCCCCGTACTCAGGAGAAGTTGAGGAATGTGTTTTGGGGTGTCTTTTTACATATACCCATGCTGGGTGAGATAAATATCTTGGTCAAATGACAACTTTGTATAAAAAAATGGGAAAAGTTGTCTTTTGCCAAGATATTTCTCTCACCCAGCATGGATATATATAAAATGACACTCCAAAACAAATTCCCCATCTTCTCCTTAGTACGGAGATACCAGATGTGTGACACTTTTTTGCAGCCTAGGTGGGCAAAGGGGCCCATATTCCAAAGAGCACCTTTCGGATTTCACTCGTCATTTTTTACTGAATTTGATTTCAAACTCCTTACCACACATTTGGGCCCCTAGAATGCCAGGGCAGTATAACTACCCCACAAGTGACCCCATTTTGGAAAGAAGAGACCCCAAGGTATTCGCTGATGGGCATAGTGAGTTCATGGAAGTTTTTATTTTTTGTCACAAGTTAGTGGAATATGAGACTTTGTATGAAAAAAAAAAAAAAAAAAAAAATCATCATTTTCCACTAACTTGTGACAAAAAATAAAAAATTCTAGGAACTCGCCATGCCCCTCACAGAATACCTTGGGGTGTCTTCTTTCCAAAATGGGGTCACTTGTGGGGTAGTTATACTGCCCTGGCATTTTAGGGGCCCAAATGTGTGGTAAGGAGTTTGAAATCAAATTCAGTAAAAAATGACGAGTGAAATCCGAAAGGTGCTCTTTGGAATATGGGCCCCTTTGCCCACCTAGGCTGCAAAAAAGTGTCACACATCTGGTATCTCCGTACTCAGGAGAAGGTGGGGAATGTGTTTTGGGGTGTCATTTTATATATACCCATGCTGGGTGAGAGAAATATCTTGGCAAAAGACAACTTTTCCCATTTTTTTATACAAAGTTGTCATTTGACCAAGATATTTATCTCACCCAGCATGGGTATATGTAAAAAGACACCCCAAAACACATTCCTCAACTTCTCCTGAGTACGGGGATACCAGATGTGTGACACTTTTTTGCAGCCTAGGTGGGCAAAGGGGCCCATATTCCAAAGAGCACCTTTCGGATTTCACAGGTCAATTTTTACTGAATTTGATTTCAAACTCCTTACCACACATTTGGGCCCCTAGAATGCCAGAGCAGTATAACTACCCCACAAGTGACCCCATTTTGGAAAGAAGAGACCCCAAGGTATTCGCTGATGGGCATAGTGAGTTCATGGAAGTTTTTATTTTTTGTCACAAGTTAGTGGAATATGAGACTTTGTAAGAAAAAAAAAAAAAAAAAAAAAATCATCATTTTCCACTAACTTGTGACAAAAAATAAAAAATTCTAGGAACTTGCCATGCCCCTCACGGAATACCTTGGGGTGTCTTCTTTCCAAAATGGGGTCACTTGTGGGGTAGTTATACTGCCCTGGCATTTTCCAGGGGCCCTAATGTCTGGTAAGTAGGTAAATGACCTGTGAAATCTGAAAGGTGCTCTTTGGAATGTGGGCCCCTTTGCCCACCTAGGCTGCAAAAAAGTGTCACACATCTGGTATCTCCGTACTCAGGAGAAGGTGGGGAATGTGTTTTGCGGTGTCATTTTACATATACCCATGCTGGGTGAGATAAATATCTTGGCAAAAGACAACTTTTCCCATTTTTTTTATACAAAGTTGGCATTTGACCAAGATATTTATCTCACCCAGCATGGGTATATGTAAAATGACACCCCAAAACATATTCCCCAACTTCTGCTGAATACGGAGATACCACATGTGTGACACTTTTTTGCAGCCTAGGTGGGCAAAGGGGCCCAAATTCCTTTTAGGAGGGCATTTTTAGACATTTGGATACCAGACTTCTTCTCACGCTTTGGGGCCCCTAAAATGCCAGGGCAGTATAAATACCCCACATGTGACCCCATTTTGGAAAGAAGACACCCCAAGGTATTCAATGAGGGGCATGGCGAGTTCATAGAAAAAAAATAATTTTGGCACAAGTTAGCGGAAATTGATTTTTTTGATTTTGTTCTCACAAAGTCTCCCTTTCCGCTAACTTGGGACAAAAATTTCAATCTTTCATGGACTCAATATGCCCCTCAGCGAATACCTTGGGGTGTCTTCTTTCCAAAATGGTGTTATTTGTGGGGTGTTTGTACTGCCCTGGCATTTGAGGGTCTCCGCAATCATTACATGTATGCCCAGCATTAGGAGTTTCTGCTATTCTCCTTATATTGAGCATACGGGTAATGAGATTTTTTTTTTCCGTTCAGCCTCTGGGCTGAAAGAAAAAAATGAACGGCACAGATTTCTTCATTCGCATCGATCAATGTGGATGAAAAAATCTCTGCCAAAAAAAAAAAAAGGAGGGGAAAGGCGTCTGCCAGGACATAGGAGCTCCGCCCAACATCCATACCCACTTCAGCTCGTATGCCCTGGCAAACCAGATTTCTCCATTCACATCAATCGATGTGGATGAATAAATCATTGCCGGGATTTTTTTTTTTATATATACAAAGTGTTTGCCAAAGTATATGAACACCGCCACCTCCTCAGCTCATATGCCTCGGCAAACATATCTTTTACTGCAGAGGAGAAATCCCGTCTTGCAGCGCCGCATACACCGACTTGCGTGTAATCTGACAGCAGCGCAATGCTTCTGTCAGAATGCACATCAGTGCTGCAGCTAGTCGATCGGTTGGTCCACCTGAAAGGTAAAAAAAACAAAACAAAAAAGAAAAAACCAGGCCGCAACGCAATAAATTTATTAACTGTTGAACAGAACATAGAAACTTTTTTTTAACTTTTTTAACTGAACGTTTAACTTTTTTACTTACCGGTAATTTTTTTTTTGTTTAGTTTTTTTTACCTTTATAGAACAAACCTCTCCTTCCCCATGGGACAATGTGCAAAGCGCAAATTGCCCAAAGATGTGGCGAAGTACATTATGCACTTTATCCCAGGTGAAAGGAGAGGTTTGCAGCAGCTGTGAGTAAAAGGGCCCTAATAGCCCTGTGTGCCTGTCCTGTGAGATGCAATCCCTATGCTAGGTGTACCTGTGTGTGGTACTTCCGGAAACACTCACCAAAGCATAGGGCAGGGTGGTCAGGACAGTCAGGACAGAAATAGCGGGTGTCACGCCTTATTCCACTCCTGCTACAGACACGACATTTTTTTCGGGGTGGCGGTTGGGTTGAGGTACCAGCAACGACACTGGGGAAATGTCGCTCGTGTAGACGGCTAACTACACTGGTGGATGGGGCCACGGAACCTCCTGGGTAAAGGAGGTTCTCGATGATCTCTTCCTGGAATTTGAGGAAAGATCGTGTTCTCCCAGCCTTACTGTAGAGAACAAAACTATTGTACAGCGCCAATTGAATTAAATATACAGACACCTTCTTATACCAGCGTCTGGTTCTGCGGGAAACTAAATAGGGAGCCAACATCTGGTCATTGAAGTCCACCCCTCCCATGAGCGCATTATAGTCGTGGACTGAGAGAGGCTTTTCAATGACACGGGTTGCCCTTTCAATTTGGATTGTCGTGTCTGCGTGAATGGAGGAGAGCATGTAAACGTCACGCTTGTCTCTCCATTTCACCGCGAGCAGTTCTTCGTTACACAAGGCAGCCCTCTCCCCCCTTGCAAGACGGGTGGTTACAAGCCGTTGGGGGAAGCCCACGCGACTAGTTCGCGCGGTGCCACAGGCGCAAATCCGTTCTAGAAACAAATGCCTAAAGAGGGCCACACTTGTGTAGAAATTGTCCACATAAAGATGGTACCCCTTGCCGAATAAGGGTGACACCAAGTCCCAGACTGTCTTCCCACTGCTCCCCAGGTAGTCAGGGCAACCGACCGGCTCCAGGGTCTGATCTTTTCCCTCATAGATCCGAAATTTGTGGGTATAGCCTGTGGCCCTTTCACAGAGCTTATACAATTTGACCCCATACCGGGCACGCTTGCTTGGGATGTATTGTTTGAAGCCAAGGCGCCCGGTAAAATGTATTAGGGACTCGTCTACGCAGATGTTTTGCTCAGGGGTATACAAATCTGCAAATTTCTGGTTGAAATGGTCTATGAGGGGCCGAATTTTGTGGAGCCGGTCAAAAGCTGGGTGGCCTCTGGGACGGGAGGTGGTGTTGTCGCTAAAATGCAGAAAACGTAGGATGGTCTCAAATCGTGTCCTGGACATAGCAGCAGAGAACATGGGCATGTGATGAATTGGGTTCGTGGACCAATATGACCGCAATTCATGCTTTTTAGTTAGACCCATGTTGAGGAGAAGGCCCAAAAAAATTTTAATTTCGGAAACTTGGACTGGTTTCCACCGGAAAGACTGGGCATAAGAGCTTCCCGGGTTGGCGGATATAAATTGTGTGGCATACCGATTTGTTTCTGCCACGACTAAGTCCAAGAGCTCCGCAGTCAAGAACAGCTCAAAAAATCCCAGGGCCGAACCGATTTGAGCCGTCTCAACCCGAACTCCAGACTGGGCGGTGAAAGGGGGAACTACAGGTGCGGCTGAAGTTGGTGACTGCCAATCAGGGTTTGCCAGCACCTCAGGGATTCTAGGGGCTCTACGGGCCTGTCTGCGCGGTGGCTGCGACGGGGTAACTAGTGCACGTGCCACCGTACCAGCTTCAACTGCCCTTCTGGTGCTCGCCACGTCACCATGTTGTACGGCAGTGCTGGTACTAGGTCCAGGAAGGGCTGCGCTGCTGGTGTATGCCTCACCACGTGATCCGGCAGCGACAGCCCCACTCTGCTGCTCTTGAAACGGATCCTGCGTAACCTGTGGTCTAGCGACACGGGGCCGGGTACGCCTGGTGCTGCCAGGGACCTCCACCTCCTCGTCCGAACTTTGGGTCAGAGAGCCACTGCTTTCCACAGGTTCATATTCTGACCCGCTAGATTCATCAGATGAGGGTTCCCACTCCTCATCCGACTGGGTCAGAATCCTGTAGGCCTCTTCAGAAGAATACCCCCTGTTTGACATTTGGACTACTAAATTTAGGGGTATTCCCTGAGACTACCCAAGAAAAAAAGCAAACCTGTCTTACAAAGGGGAGGCTAGCGAAGTACCGGAGGCTGCTGCGGTTGATAAAAAATATCAAAACTGATTTTTTTATCGCCGCAGTGCTTGTAAAGTGAATGTGCAGTGATCAAAAAACAAAATTTTTTTTGTCACTGCGGTGGGGCGGGCGTGGGTGAACGCACGTGTGGGCGACCGATCAGGCCTGATCGGGCAAACACTGCGTTTTGGGTGGAGGGCGAACTAAAGTGACACTAATACTATTATAGATCTGACCGTGATCAGTTTTGATCACTTACAGATACTATAAAAGTACAAATGCTGATTAGCGATACGCTAATCAGCGAATAAAAGTGACTGCGGTGCGGTGGGCTGGGCGCTAACTGACGCTAACTACCTAACCAAGGGGCCTAAACTATCCCTAAAACCTAACAGCCAATACTAGTGGAAAAAAAAAAGTGACAGTTTACACTGATCACTTTTTTTCCTTTCAATAGTGATTGACAGGGGCGATCAAAGGGGTGATCAAAGGGTTAATTGGGGTGCAGGGGGGTGATCTGGGGCTAAAGTGTGGTGTTGGTGCTACTCACTGTGAAGTCTGCTCCTGTGCTGGATCCAACCGACGAAAAGGACCAGCACAGGAGCAGAGAAGCCATATAACAGATCATATTTACTAATATGATCTGTTATCTGGCTTCTGATTCGATTTTTTGAAAATCGCCAGCCTGCCAGCCAATGATCGTTGCTGGCAGGCTGGTGACGAAATACTTCTTTAACTTTTGCCGGCCCGCGATGCGCATGCGCGGGCCGGCAATGCACGAAATCTCGCGTCTAGCGAGAGGACGCACCGGCGCGTCCACCCAGAACAACAGGACCGCCGCAAAGACGCAATCCTGCGTACGGCGGTCCTGAGGTGGTTAAAAAAAAAATTACAACTGAAAGTGAAAAATGCCACTTTTTTTGCAAAAATTTTGTTAAATTTCGATTAATAACAAAAAAAGTAAAAATGTCAGCAGCAATGAAATACCACCAAATGAAAGCTCTATTAGTGAGAAGAAAAGGAGGTAAAATTAATTTGGGTGGTAAGTTGCATGACCGAGCAATAAACGGTGAAAGTAGTGTAGGTCAGAAGTGTAAAAAGTGGCCTGGTCATTAAGGGTGTTTAAGCTAGGGGGGCTGAAGTGGTTAAAAAGTGGGTTTTTAAAAATTTCTGAAGAATTTCAAGATTTGCTTCTAAACTTCTAAGCCTTGTAACATCCCCAAAAAATAAAATGGCATTCCCAAAATGATCCAAACATGAAGTAGACATATAGGGAATGTAAAGTAAGTTTTTGGAGGTATTACTATGTATTATAGAAGTAGAGAAATTGAAACTTGAAAATTTGCACATTTTTCCAAATTTTTGGTAAATTTTGTATTTTTTTTTATAAATAAAAATAATTTTGACTCCATTTACCAGTGTCATGAAGTACAATATGTGACGAAAAAAACAATCTCAGAATGTCCTGGATAAGTAAAAGCGTTTTAAAGTTATTCACACATAAAGTGACACTGGTCAGATTTGCAAAAAATGACCTGGTCCTTAAGGTGAAAATGAGCCCGATCCTTAAGGGGTTAAGTCATTTTAGTTCTTAGTACAGATACTAGATAATTGTACAGTTTTTGGAGCAGTTTTATTGATGTTTTTGAGCCAAAGTCAGGATTGGATTCAAAAGGAAGAGGAAATGTAAAGAATGGACTGATCCTTCCTGCTGGATCCACTTCTGGCTTTGACTCAAAGAACTGCATCAAAAACTACAACTCAAACTGAATCAAAATTGGTATATGTGTATCCAGCCTTAGAAACACAAGGGACACATGACAATACAATGAGAATGTCTATTGTCTGAAGGAAACTGCAGGCTGCCTCAGTCCTCTGTGCCAAAGTCAGTCATTGCTCTATCACAGCCTACTACCAATGTGATCAGAATTCACATGTATTTACCTACTAAAGCCTCATTCACACCTCAGTTTTTTTGTTAGTGATTACCATCAGTGATTGTGAGTCAAAACTATGATTGGAGCCTCCACAGACATAAGGTATAATGGAAAGATCTGCACCTGTTCTGTGTTTAGAGCTGCACCTGGTTTTGCCTCAAAATTACTGATGGAAATCGCTGATCAAACACTGACATGTGAATTAGGCCGAATGCACACAGCCGTGTTCCGCGGCCGAGAGCAGTATGTGGTACGCTCTGAACAGGAATCTAGCCCGGCATACCACGGACCGCTCTCGGCCACGGAACACGGCTGTGTGCATTCGGCCTAAGGCGTAAGGGAAACAACATCTGTAGCTTTCTAAGGCATTATGGCCATACCTGACATTTCAACCTACTGCACCCAACGCAGTCTATGAGGACATACTGTAACGCTATATGATTTCATACACAAGTATGTGGAGTTTTGCTCTGTAAGGTTCTGTAGACGTCCGACAAACACATATTTGTAAGGGCACATTCACATTCAGTAAAATAAATTGTTAAAACAGATAAACTGTTATTTTTTCATGGCCATTTTCCATCACTGTGTGCATACATTTTCTGCCCATCTACCCATTTTTAACTTCCATTTTGCATCATCCATTAAAAATGGACCTTACAAAATGGATTAACTTATACTGACTTTTTAAATTATAAACCCCAACCTTTGTAGTGCCCCAGTATATATTATATATTTCCCCCCAAAAAAGAGAATCGCTCATAAGTAACGGAGAACTGGGAAGTGGTAAAGGCTCTGTACTTGCTGCTTCCTGGTCCTCTGCTGTCGGCTATGCACGTCGGGTCACAGTACAGCCGACAGCAGGAAGAGCAAGAGGAGCGCTGGTCGAGAGGATCGGCAGCATCTGGAGCAGGAGAGGTAAGTGTTTTATTTATTTATTGCTGATCTGAGGGAGGGGGCTCATCTGCTGGGGCTGACCTGAGGCATGGGGCTGACCTGAGGCATGGGGCTGACCTGAGGCATGGAGGGCTAATCTGAGGCATTGGGGGCTGATCTGAGGTATTGGGGGCAGATCTGAGGTCTCATTGGGGGTCATTCACATAGGGGTCTGAGCTGAGGTCTGACGGTCTTATTAACATTGGGAGTCTGATTGGTGCTGTGAGCTAAGGTCTGATTAACATTGGGGGTCTGACTGGTGGTCTGACTGGTGGTCTGATCTGATGTTGAATGAAAAATATTTTTTTCTTATTGTCCTTCTCTAAAACCTAGGTGCGTCTTATGGGCCACAAAACGTCTATGTTCAGTTATCTGAAAGCTAACAGTACATCATGTTAGTCTTTTATTTGTTAGTTACTAAAGGCATGCATGCACTTTTTTTGTATGTTGCCTTATAGTTTTAGACAACATTAGGGTTGCATGCTTTACACATAATCTGTTTTAGCCAATAAGTAAAATAAGGATTAAGCTTTAATAAGTGTTTATAATGTCAGAGAGCAGAGATAAGGAGTCCCTCGGCTCCCCAGATGACAGAAAAGACAGAAAATACACAGTTTGCTATGAGAGCATCTAAGCTTTGTACACAAAAAAGGATTCCATATTTTTAATAAAGACCAATTTTAAAAATTATTTTAGCTCAATGCAATAATAAAATATTGCCCCCAACAGTGTGCTGTACATATCCTTTAAATCAAAACAACAGTTAGACTTTTTAGATACTGCCAGTACAGCTTTCCAGCAGGCTGTTCCAGCATAGAATGCCGGGAATCACTATTTGGCCGATTCTCTGCATATTTGCCAGGTTTCTTCTGGATCTCCGCTGGAGACCACATTATAGTTAATGGGGCCGGATGGCATTCTGGCAGCATTTGTAAATGCAAATGTAAAATAAGCCTCATATTTTAAGTTTAATGGTGCCCCTAGTGCAGTACCTTCCTTTGGTGTCCCCTTCCTCACTTACAGTACTTATATACAGCATCCAAATTATTACATAGAGCCTAATTATCAACATAATACAGAACGCTGCTTGAATGACAGTATCACTTGGTTATATGCATGAGCCTAAGATTACACCATCTCACAGATAACATCTCTAACACTGCTACACATTTCTTCTCCACTTTGTCTTGAAAATCTTTTCATATTTTGTAGATTAAAGGAATTTCAGTGTAGCGTGAAATTATAAATCTGCTATACCTAACTATCCATGATTAAAGCTATTATAGCGACAGCTCATGAAATTGTGCTTATAATTGACCATTTCTAAAGTATTTCACCACATTTCATACCCATGGTCACGGAAGTTAAAATTATCGCTGAACTTACCGATAATTTCTGAAGTGTTAATTTTACAGACGTCCATGTGTCCAGTCTTCTGTCCAATATAACAATGAATTTAATGTCATCTTCTTCTTTACTAGAAGAAATAAAGGAAACACCGCTTCACACTGTAATCGTTTTATACACAAGGCATACTGTATTCAGAATTCAACTGAAGCCAACTATGAAACGAGAGGCAATGAGGATGCAACCCAAGGTATTTAACCCCTTAATGACCACGCACTTTCTTTTGTTGTCTTCTGTGAGCACTTCTGCTCTATGAATGAACTGTAACTAAAAGGCCTTATACACGAGCCAAGAATCCCGCAGATAATTGCTAACGAACGCTCATTGGTTAGTTATTATCTGGTGGTATAAAAGTGCTGCCGATTACCTGATGAACGAATGAAACGCTTGTTCATCGAGTAATCGCATTATTCATGCCGACACAAAAATCAACGTTTGCCGGCAGCAAATCGTGCTGTATTAAACAGCATCTGCTGCCAGCAAACAACGAGTCAGTATGGGGAAGAGTGATAGAGTTATTTTATAAGACGGTAATTCCTTAATTTTATTTTTAAAAATGCAATAAAAATGTTAACATTTGAAATAAAAAGCTTGCCAAAAATAATAATATAAGCGACTATTTTTCATAAAATACATTTTATTACAAATAGTTTACCATATTTTTCGCTTTATAATACGCACTTTTTCCCCCTAAAAGTGTGGGGGGAATGGCCATGCGTCTTATAAAGCGAATACAAGTGAGCGCTTCCATTATGGAAGCGCTCACTAGTATGTATTAGGTGCATGGAGCAGGTGAAGCGCTGTGAGCGCTGCCGGTACTCACCCTACTTCTTCTCTGGCCCGCGCTGCACTTCATGTCCTGACCTCGTACAGCATCAGAAAGTAGTGACCCGACACTGTGCGCAGTCAGATGATGCAGCGCGACCCGGAGAAGGCAATGGAGTGCGACTGGAGAATTGATCGCCGGACCTAGTGAGCAGCAGCAGAGTTCTTTATTTTATCTCTGAACTGAGGTCTGATAGGGGTCTGACATGGAGTTCTCAAAGGGTCCTGGCATGAAAGTCTGATCTAGGGTCTGATGGGTGTCTGACATGGAGGTCTGATGGGGTTCTGGCATGGAGGTTTCATGGGTGTCTAGGCATGGAGGTCTGATGGAGTCTGACATGGAGGTCTGATGGGGTCTGACATGGAGGTCTGATGGGGTCTGACATGGAGGTCTGATGGGGTCTGACATGGAGGTCTGATGGGGTCTGACATGGAGGTCTGATGGGGTCTGACATGGAGGTCTGATGGGGTCTGACATGGAGGTCTGATGGCGTCTGACATGGAGGTCTTATGGGGGTCTGATGTGAGTTCCTGATATGGGAGTCTGAACTGAGTTCCTGATTTGGGGGTCTGATTTGAGGATCTGATCTGAGGATTTGATATAAGGTCTGATGGAAAAAATTTTTTTTTCTTATTTTCCTCTTCTGAAACCTGGGGTGCATCTTATCATCCGGTGTTTCTTATAAAGAGAAAAATGGGGTATGTAAATGCAAAGAAACTACGCTTATTAGGAATCTACGCGACTGAATAACCTGTTAAATTTGTTGTTCAGTTTGTTTTAGTGTGAAATGTGTAGTGTACACAATAAAGTAAAAAAAAACTATGTCCAAGAAAAAAAAATTTCTATATTTTCCACACAAAAAGTATATAAATTACAAAGCAATTTATATGTGCTCTCAAACAGCACAAAAAAAATGCAATTTCTCTGACATAAAAGTAGGCCTTATATCGATCACGTCAATAAAAAAAAGTTGACTCCTTAAACCGAAAAAATTAGCTGGTGATTAAAGGGTTAAAGGGTTTAAAATTGTCTTTATTTCAGATACAGCACCACTGGCTGTGTCTGATATTGCAGCTTAGCCTCAAGAATTGCATTGTTGATAAAAGTAGACACCTCTTTCTAATCTCATACAACCCCTTTAATTTTCTGCATAATGATAATAATGAAAGCCCCAATGCAGCCAAAGTCTGAACAAATACAAATATTTTCACATAATAATAATAGCACATAACAATACCAGATGCAGCCACTAGATGGTGATAAAGAGCAGGACAACTGTTCATTCTAATAGTAAAATATTTTGACTCTTTAGAGGCCTTACAATTATAATACATTTTGAGGGGTAGACTGGCCATAGACCCTACAAGTTTTCCTTGAAGGCCGATGCCCATAGGGCCACCCAATTACCAATGGTATTTGGTTCTGTGGGATGGTATTCTGTGCTGCACTATGGTATTACTACCAACTTGTATTGGCCCCATCTACTTGTGTTGTCCCGTGTTCTGTCAATTTGTGCCTAACTACAACATTGGGGCCACTGTTAGGTTCTTTCCAGGGCCACTTTAAGTTCCCAGTCCGCCCCTGTACATTTTATAATTCAATGCATATTAAATATACACTGACGTAACCAGTGGCCTGCCTAGGGGCAGGCGGTCCACCCTGGGTGCCAGGCTGTCAGCTATACAGTGCTGCCTGAGCAGCAGCGCCAAGCCCAATGTCACAGCAAGGAAGGAGAGCTGTGATTCTCTTAGTAGAAAGGACCTTTGATGACATCATCACCATGTGACCAGTAACATAGCGATATTACTGGTCACATGGCTATGAGGTAATCAAAGGTCCTTTCTCTCTATCAGGAGTGTTGCTGCAGGAGAATTTTGCCATAATTTTTGGAGCTTTTTGTGTGAAGATTACATCAGTAAAAGGTGACAGGAGCTGTTATGCTAATATACTGTAAGCTACTGTATAGTGTGGGGTGCTGTATAGTGTGGGGTGCTGTATACTGTGGGGTGCTGTATATTGTGTGGAGCTATACTGCTCTACTTTATACTATGGTAGTGCTGTATACTGTGGGGTGCTATATACTGAGGGGTGCTGTATATTGTTGGGTGCTATACTGCTCTACTGTATACTGTGGGGTGCTGTACTGCTCTACTGTATACTGGTGGGTGCTGTATACCGTGAGGTGCTGTATATTGTGGGGTGCTGTATAGTGTGGGGTGCTGTACTGCTCTACTGTATACTGTGTGGTGCTGTATACTGTGGGGTGCTGTATACTGTATACTATGGGGTGCTGTATACTGTGGGGTGCTGTATACTGTAGGGTGCTAGATACTGAGGGGTGCTGTATATTGTGGGGTGCTATACTGCTCTACAGTATACTGTGGGGTGCTGTATATTGTGGGGTGCTGTATAGTGTGGGGTGCTGTACTGCTATAATGTATACTGTGGGGTGCTGTATACTGTGGGGTGCTGTATACTGTGGGATGCTGTATACTGTGGGGTGCTGTACTGCTCTACTGTATACTATGAGGTGCTGTATACTGTGGGGTGCTGTATAGTGTGGGGTGTTGTACTGCTCTACTGTATACTGTGGGGTGCTGTATATTGTGGAGTGCTATACTGCTCTACTGTATACTGTGGGGTGCTATATACTGTGGGGTGCTATAATGCTCTACTGTATACTGTGGGGTGCTATACTGCTCTACTGTATTCTGTGGGGTGCTGTATACTGTGGGCTGCTGTATATTGTGGGGTGCTATACTGCTCTACTGTATACTGTGGGGTGCTGTATACTGTATACTGTGGGGTGCTATATATTGTGGAGTGCTATAGTGCTCTACTGTATATTGTGGGGTGCTGTATACTGTGGGGTGCTGTATATTGTGGGGTACTGTATACTGTGAGGTGCTGTATACTGTGGAGTGCTATACTGCTCTACTGTATATTGTGGGGTGCTGTATACTGTATACTGTGAGGTGCTGTATACTGTGGAGTGCTATACTGCTCTACTGTATACTGTGAGGTGATATACTGTATGCTATAGGATGATATACTGCATACTGTAGGGTGTTATACTATGTATTGCATACTGTGAGGTACTATATACTGTGGGGTGCTGCATACTGTGGGGTGCTATACTATATATTGCATACTGTGGGGTACTGTATACTATAGGGTGCTTTACTGCATACTGTGGGGTACTGTATACTATAGGGTGCTATACTGCATACTGTGGGTGCTGTATACTATAGGGTGCTATACTGCATACTGTGGGGTGCTGTATACTATAGGGTGCTATACTGCATACTGTGGGGTGCTGTATACTATAGGGTGCTATACTGTATACTGTGGGGTACTGTATACTGGGCGGTGTTATATACTGTGGGGTATTACACTGTATACTGCAGAGTGTTGTACGCTATACACTATGAGGGGCTGGGGGTGTTATACAATAGACGTCAATTCAACAAATCTGACCTAGATAAATGAAGGGTATTAGGTTCTCCTAAATAAAAACTGCCCCCTCCCTACAGTTGATAGCCCCCAATTTACATTTATCCTATAATCTGTAATAATAATTCCACTCTATTTCATTAAAAGTTCTCCGACCACTAAACACCGGCGAGCTATCGTAGTGTATTATTCTGTGTTCACTCCTGCGCCAGGTATGTGGTTCTGTGCACTGGCACCACTCGTCCCTTTATTGCTTCCTTTTCAATGATTAATTGCATTAATTACATGGCTTAGGGTCAGCACTGACGATAGCTGTCCTCTAAAATCGCTTCATACACTGCCCCCAAAATGTGTGCCAGATCCCTGGCATCCTCAGGGGTAATGGGCAACGACACTATATACGTGGCATAGTTTTCATTAATATTTGCCAGAAAAAATAAACATGGGGCACAAAGCAAAAGAGGAGACGGTCGGGGCAAATGTACAGAGGAGGCCCAAGATGGGTAAACAGCCCCCGGCCTATGATATACTTAATCCGCCCCTAGTGCGCGCTCTGATAAGCCAGGGAGCGCACTCACGCCTATCTCACTTATATGCTCCCCGCCGGCCGCCGCTCGCCTTCCAGGTGGGAAAACCTCCCATCTTCCTTGTAGCCGCTTGCTCCAGAGCAAGAAAACGTCTGTGCTGTGCTGCCTGTGCCTTCTAGTGAAGTGACCACCTCACCAGTGTTGTGTGTGTCAGTGTGTGTCTGCAGATACACTGCCGTCGAGCTGAGCCTGCAAAAAGCACTGTGATGTGTGGCAGTTAGGAGTGGTGCAGACAGTCACAGTGGCACTGTGGTGTGTGGCAGTTAGGAGTGGTGCAGACAGTCACCGTGGCACTGTGGTGTGTGGGAGTTAGGAGTGGTGCAGACAGTCACCGTGGCACTGTGGTGTGTGGCAGTTAGGAGTGGTGCAGACAGTCACCCTTGCACTGTGGTGTGTGGCAGTTAGGAGTGATGCAGACAGTTACAGTGGCACTGTGGTGTGTGGCAGTTAGGAGTGGTGCAGACAGTCACTGTGGCACTGTGGTGTGTGGCAGTTAGGGGTGGTGCAGACAGTCACCCTTGCACTGTGGTGTGTGGCAGTTAGGAGTGATGCAGACAGTCACAGTGGCACTGTGGTGTGTGGCAGTTAGGAGTGGTGCAGACAGTCACCGTGGCACTGTGGTGTGTGGCAGTTAGAAGTGGTGCAGACAGTCACCGTGGCACTGTGGTGTGTGGGAGTTAGGAGTGGTGCAGACAGTCACCGTGGCACTGTGGTGTGTGGCAGTTAGGAGTGGTGCAGACAGTCATAGTGGGACTGTGGTGTGTGGCAGTTAGGAGTGGTGCAGACAGTCACCGTGGCACTGTGGTTTGTGGGAGTTAGGAGTGATGCAGACAGTCACCGTGGCACTGTGGTGTGTGGCAGTTAGGAGTGGTGCAGACAGTCACCCTTGCACTGTGGTGTGTGGCAGTTAGGAGTGATGCAGACAGTTACAGTGGCACTGTGGTGTGTGGCAGTTAGGAGTGGTGCAGACAGTCACTGTGGCACTGTGGTGTGTGGCAGTTAGGGGTGGTGCAGACAGTCACCCTTGCACTGTGGTGTGTGGCAGTTAGGAGTGATGCAGACAGTCACAGTGGCACTGTGGTGTGTGGCAGTTAGGAGTGGTGCAGACAGTCACCGTGGCACTGTGGTGTGTGGCAGTTAGAAGTGGTGCAGACAGTCACCGTGGCACTGTGGTGTGTGGGAGTTAGGAGTGGTGCAGACAGTCACAGTGGCACTGTGGTGTGTGGGAGTTAGGAGTGGTGCAGACAGTCACCGTGGCACTGTGGTGTGTGGCAGTTAGAAGTGGTGCAGACAGTCACCGTGGCACTGTGGTGTGTGGGAGTTAGGAGTGGTGCAGACAGTCACAGTGGCACTGTGGTGTGTGGGAGTTAGGAGTGGTGCAGACAGTCACCGTGGCACTGTGGTGTGTGGGAGTTAGGAGTGGTGCAGACAGTCACCGTGGCACTGTGGTGTGTGGGAGTTAGAAGTGGTGCAGACAGTCACAGTGGCACTGTGGTGTGTGGGAGTTAGGAGTGGTGCAGACAGTCACCGTGGCACTGTGGTGTGTGGCAGTTAGGAGTGATGCAGACAGTCACAGTGGCACTGTGATGTGTGGCAGTTAGGAGTGGTGCAGACAGTCACAGTGGCACTGTGGTATGTGGCAGTTAGGAGTGGTGCAGACAGTGGCACTGTGGCAGAACAGTGTGCAGACAAGAGGCAGCAGACTAGATAGACTAGAGAGGTATTTTTTCAGTTAAGGGCCTTGCTGCCTTGAATTTTCAATGGGGGAGAGGGGTGTTGAGGAGTCACAAGGCTGCTGCCAGCCAGGGCAGAAATTTACAAGGGGCCCAAACAGTGGCATAGCTAGAAATGACTGGACCCCACAGCATATTTTTGAATGGGGCCCCAGTAATTTTTTTCCCTTCCATTCATGCCGCCCCCATTCCTGTGGCTAGTAAAGATCGCTCTCTCCGACCAGGGCAGCTGTTCCATCAGTTTTGTACACTATCCATACTGTCACTTGATATAATTTCATTGTGTAATACTGTTGAGGGGGCCCTGACAAAATCTTTGTCCTCCTCCTCCTGGATGGGCCCCTTCGGGGTCAGGGCCCCATAGCAGCCACTTCCCCTGCTTCCCCTATAGTTACGCCCCTGGGCCCAAATATGGATGGGAAAGGACCAGGCTTATTAATCTGTAAGATACCAGTAAGATACGGCGCTGCAGGACGTGACTTGAGTCCTAGCGCTGTACAGGTATGGCGGGCTGATCGGGCAGATGCAGGAGCTGTGCCCGTCCGATCAGCGGCACCGGTCTGGCTGTCACTGTCAGCTGAGTCCCTGCTATCAGGGCAGGGTGCACCAGCATCAGTGAAAACTCCAGCCCGCTCTATAAAAATATAACATGATCCGCCCTGTCAGGTGAACCTATATAAAAAAAATATATATAAAAGCTTCACCTTCCTTCACAAAATGTGTAATGCCAAGCTTACATTGTATTTTCATGGTGACAGATTCCCTTAAAATTTTCATTTACCAGCAATTTTCTGTTTACTAGCGATAAAAAATGTTATTTCAAACTAAATAAATATTTCAGTATATTTAAATGTAAAAATAAAGTTTCCTATGGTTTCAGCGGGGCTGCAATAACTCCTGTTGCATACCAGAGGGAGCTCTCGCCTGAGAGGAATTCTTTGAATTTTAAGCTGTCCCTGGCACACCACAAGATAGGATATCGTCAATTCCTATAGACGGCCGCACGTTGGTGCGGGGATTTAGCGCAGACAGTGGCTGCAGTCGTCGGGGCGTACGTCGCTCCGCATCTTCATCGGACTCGGTCAGTAGCTCATCTCGCAGCCGGAGCGAGGTCCGTAGGTCTCGCAGCCGGAGGTCAGACCACGGGGGGCGGTCGCGTCTTAGTCGCAGACACCGCAGTTCCCGTGGCTCCAGGAGGCACAGAGATTGGTCGGATTCCTCGCGTTCCAGTGTGGAATTTTGTGGTCTTCCAGAAAGGATAGTCGCATTTTTGGGAATATCTCAGGAACGGTACGTGCTAGAGAGCTGTTACCCCCACAAGATTTCTTTCCAGGTAGCAAGGGATGTGTATACCAAGTTTCGTTGAAATCGATGGTTGCGTTTTTGAGTGATCGCGAAACATACACACATACATATATACATCCTTCTTTATATATATATATATATAGATTGTGACATTTTTTGATAGGGAAGGCAGGTATTTTCCTCCCAACATGGGCGGCTGGGCTGATTTCCAGCCAGGTGAGATCAAATACCGGACTGGAGTTTAAGTTCCGGTCCGGGTTTTGGCAGCACCTGGCTGTCCTTTAAATAGGCAGCTGGGCTCAGCAGCTGGGTCTCTGTTTTGGGATCTGAAGCATGGTGCCGTGCTGGAAGGTTGAGAGCCGCATGAGGGCTGCATGCTGGGAAACAGGCCCCCTAAAGCCTGCTGTGGACTGCCAGGGATAAAACGGCTAGCAAGGTGACCTGTCTGTTCTATGGACTTTTCATTGTGTGAATTAACACCAAGACTGTAAAGAGTCTTTTTTTCTTTTGCCTTTTGTGTGAGTAAACACTGACATTTTGATTTACGAACTTGTTTTGCCTCTGTACTGCGTCCGCTTACCCTGCCTACCAGAGCGAATCCTCACAAGATGTTAATCAAAGGGGGAGTTGTCCTTTAAGTCCAGGTAAACATCACATCCGTCTTTCTCATATGTAAACTGAAAGACACTTTCATGGACTATATCGAGCAGGCAGCACCATCTAAACATTTACTTTTCAAGGACGATTAATATTATTTCACTCTTTGACCTTTCCATGTAAGTATAAACCCCCTGACAGCTAAAGCCGCCATTAGAAAGCTGTGTTTACAAATCGGCTTAGGTCTACCAGAAAAAGCCCTACCTTGGAATGGAGGTTAAATATGTCAGCACGGTCTCCAGTACGTTCTCCGGAACGTCATTGAATGTGGCATGCTCAGGAAGTGTGATGATCCAGTCGTTATCCTTTCCCCGGCCACCTAAAAAATGTAAATGGCATATTTTATAGCTATCACATACAGATTTGTAAAACAGGGCCATCTAGAAATTCTAAAACATGAAATAAATTACTGATATACAGAGCGGTGATGATCTAGCTAAACGTAGTGAAGTTTCATAAAAAAATTGTATGACACATGTATAAAAAAATCTCAATAATATTCATTAAAGTTGTTGTTCAGGATGTTGACCTTGATCTCCTATTCTGAGGACACCCCATACCCCTGCTGATCAGCTGTGTAGTTGTAGCATACATGCCAGAAGTCGGGGCCGGACCACTGAAATTAATGGGAGTAGTGCTGCAGTTACCTTTGGTGCCAGAACTACACATGTCTGGCCATTCTGTAATCAACAGGTAACAGCTGATAAGCAGAAGTGTGCAGTGACGGACCCCGCTCATTTAAAATTGATAGCTTATCCTGAGGCCATCAATATCAAAATCCTGGAAAACCCCTTTAAGAAAAGGAACTGCTGATAGAAATGCTATCTCTTGTTTCCTTCTCTCTGGTGAGATCTGTCATCGTGGCATTTCAATTTATCTGCATCAAGATTTCTGAAATCGGCTTTTCACAGAGGGAGCTGATGGCACTTATATCTGTTGAGGGCACCAGCAACCTGATGAAGAACAAGGGCTCAGCCACTCTAGAGTTGCTGCCACACTTCTATACCTTGGTATATATGTATAGTGTGTGTGTCCATGCACTCCTATCTGGACTCAAGTTAATCAGCATAATGATCATAAAACATTAGTGTTGATCAAGCACCAAAGTGCTTGTGTGCTCGAGTAGAACACTTTGAGATGCATGGAAGTCAATGGGAGAAACCCAGGCACCCCCTGCTCTGAAGAGGGGAAGGTGTCAGGACTCTAGTTCGGCTTTGGAGTCCCTGCTCTGACTCCATATATAGCTATGTTCATATATGGAGTCAGTGCTTGGAGTTCTACTGCGACCTATACAGTAGAAGTCTCATATATTATTATTTTTTATTCTTAAATGACTGGCTATGCAGCTATATAGTGTAGTGGTTAAAGTTCTGGGCTATGATGCAGAAGCTGTGAGTTCAAATCCTGTCACTTTTACTGTATAGGTCTCAGTAGAAGTACAGTACAGTAGAAGTCTCATATTTTTATTTTTTAGTGACTGGCTATGCAGCTATATAGTGTAGTGGTTAAAGTTCTGGGCTATGATGCAGATGCTGTGAGTTCAAATCCCACAAACTTTTTCAGAAATAGAGGCTAAACTTAATTTAAACATATAAATTTTTATATATATATATATGTAAGTTTTTAGCCATAATATATTTACACATATTATTATATATTTAGAATATATAATATATTATAAAATAATATAATATATATAAATATATTATGGCTAAAACATCAGTAGTAGTTTCCCACATATTATGCATTCATATACAGTTGCAAGAAAAAGTACGTGAACCCTTTGGAATGATATGGATTTCTGCACAAATTGGTCATAAAATGTGATCTGATCTTCATCTAAGTCACAACAATAGACAATCACAGTCTGCTTAAACTAATAGCACACAAATAATTCAATGTTACCATGTTTTTATTGAACACACCATGTAAACATTCACAGTGCAGATGGAAAAAGTATGTGAACCCTTGGATTTAATAACTGGTTGAACCTCCTTTGGCAGCAATAACTTCAACCAAATGTTTCCTGTAGTTGCAGATCAGACGTGCACAACGGTCAGGAGTAATTCTTGACCATTCTTCTTTACAGAACTGTTTTAGTTCAGCAATATTCTTGGGATGTCTGGTGTGAATCGCTTTCTTGAGGTCATGCCACAGCATCTCAATTGGGTTGAGGTCAGTACTCTGACTGGGCCACTCCAGAAGGCGTATTTTCTTCTGTTTAAGCCATTCTGTTGTTGATTTACTTCTATGCATTGGGTCGTTGTCCTGTTGCAACATCCATCTTCTGTTGAGCTTCAGCTGGTGGACAGATGGCCTTAAGTTCTCCTGCAAAATGTCTTGATAAACTTTGGAATAAATTTTTCCTTCGATGATAGCAATCCGTCCAGGCCCTGATGCAGCAAAGCAGCCTCAAACCATGATGCCCCCACCACCTTACTTCACAGTTGGGATGAGGTTTTGATGTTGGTGTGCTGTGCCTCTTTTTCTCCACACATAGTGTTGTGTGTTTCTTCCAAACAATTCAACTTTGGTTTCATCTGTCCACAGAATATTTTGCCAGTACTGCTGTGGAACATCCAGGTGCTCTTGGGCAAACTGTAAGCATGCAGCAATGTTTTTTTGGACAGCAGTGGCTTCCTCTGTGGTATCCTCCCATGAAATCCATTCTTGTTTAGTGTTTTACGTATCATAGATTCGCTAACAGGGATGTTAGCATATGCCAGAGACTTTTGTAAGTCTTTAACTGACACTCTAGGATTCTTCTTCACCTCATTGAGCAGTCTGCGCTGTGCTCGTGCAGTCATCTTTACAGGACGGCCACTCCTAGGGAGAGTAGCAGCAGTGCTGAACTTTCTCCATTCATAGACAATTTGTCTTACCGTGGACTGATGAACAGCAAGGCTTTTGAAGATACTTTTATAACCCTTTCCAGCTTTATGCAAATCAACTATTCTTAAATGTAGGTCTTCTGAGAGCTCTTTTGTGCGAGGCATCATTCACATCAGGCAATGCTTCTTGTGAAAAGCAAACCCAGAACTGCTGTGTGTTTTTCATAGGGCAGGGCAGCTGTAACCAACACCTCCAATCTCATCTCATTGATTGGACTCCAGTTGGCTGACACCTCACTCCAATTAGCTTTTGGAGATGTCGTTAGTCTAGGGGTTCACATACTTTTTCCACCTGCACTGTGAATGTTTACATGGTGTGTTCAATAAAAACATGGTAACACTTAATTCTCTCTGTGTTATTAGTTTAAGCAGACTGTGATTGTCTATTGTTGTGACTTAGATGAAGATCAGATAACATTTTATGACCAATTTATGCAGAAATCCATATCATTCCAAAGGGTTCACATACTTTTTCTTGCAACTGTAAATCAGAAGTATGATTTTATATATATATTAGTAATTACACATTTATTTTGGGCAATACATTTTTTACAATTACTAAAAAAAATACTGAATTGAACTCACAGCTTCTGCCCAGAACTTTAACCACTACACTATATAGTTGAATAGCCAGTCACTAAAACAAAAAAAAAAAAAAAATGAGACTGTGTAGGTCTCAGTAGAAGTACAGTACAGTAGAAGTCTCATTTTATTTTTTAAGTAACTGGCTATGCAGCTATTATAGCTGAGTGGTTAAGTGCCTTGCCTCTAATGCAGAAGGTTGTGAGTTCGAATCCTGGCAGAAACTTTTCTGAACTACAGGCTAAATTAGATTTAAATACACTGGGGTGTCCCCAAGCACTGACTCCATATATGGACATAGATATACATTCACCTAAAGAATTATTAGGAACACAATACTAATACGGTGTTGGACCCCCTTTTGCCTTCAGAACTGCCTTAATTCTACGTGGCATTGATTCAACAGGTGATGATAGCATTCTTTAGAAATGTTGGCCCATATTGATAGGATAGCATCTTGCAGTTGATGGAGATTTGAGGAATGCACATCCAGGGCACGAAGCTCCCGTTCCACCACATCCCAAAGATGCTCTATTGGGTTGAGATCTGGTGACTGTGGGGCCATTTTAGTACAGTGAACTCATTGTCATGTTCAAGAAATCAATTTGAAATGATTCGAGCTTTGTGACATGGTGCATTATCCTGCTGGAAGTAGCCATCAGAGGATGGATACATGTTCTCATTCTGTTTATACCAAATTCGGACTCTACCATTTGAATGTCTCAACAGAAATCGAGACTCATCAGACCAGGCAACATTTTTACAGTCTTCAACAGTCCAATTTTAGTGAGCTCGTGCAAATTGTAGCCTCTTTTTCCTATTTGTAGTGGAGGTGAGTGGTACCCGGTGGGGTCTTCTGCTGTTGTAGCCCATCCGCCTCAAGGTTGTGTGTGTTGTGGCTTCACAAATGCTTTGCTGCATACCTCGGTTGTAATGAGTGGTTATTTCAGTCAACGTTGCTCTTCTATCAGCTTGAATCAGTCGGCCCATTCTCCTCTGACCTCTAACATCCACAAGGCATTTTTGCCCACAGGACTGCCGCATACTGGATGTTTTTCCCTTTTCACACCATTCTTTGTAAACCCTAGAAATGGTTGTGCGTGAAAATCCCAGTAACTGAGCAGATTGTAAAATACTCAGACCGGCCCGTCTGGCACCAACAACCATGCCACGCTCAAAATTGCCTAAATCACCTTTCTTTCCCATCCTGACATTCAGTTTGGAGTTCAGGAGATTGTCTTGACCAGGACCACACCCCTAAATGCATTGAAGCAACTGCCATGTGATTGGTTGACTAGATAATTGCATTAATGAGAAATAGAACAGGTGTTCCTAATTCTTTAGGTGAGTGTATATGGAGTCAGAGAAGGGACTCCTAAGCCGCAGACTCACACTGAGGGATTCTCTCACTGTACAGTGATCTTCTGCATAGAAATAGAGGCTAAATTAGATTTAAATACACTGACTCGAGCATCGCGCTTGAGAGCACGGGGTGTTTGGCCGAACGCCGTGATGTGCGGAGCATAGCGATGCTCGCTCAACACTAAAAAACATCCGTCCTCCGACTTTATCTTTATGATCAGTTCTATTTCTGAAGATGCTTTCAGTTGTGTGACAACTGTGGTTCTATTCTCTCATAAAGCTTGGGGGATTTCTTTGTCAGGATAGAGATATATATACACTGCGTGCAGAATTATTAGGCAAATGAGTATTTTGACCACATCATCCTCTTTATGCATGTTGTCTTACTCCAAGCTGTATAGGCTCGAAATCCTACTACCAATTAAGCATATTAGGTGATGTGCATCTCTGTAATGAGAAGGGGTGTGGTCTAATGACATCAACACCCTATATTAGGTGTGCATAATTATTAGGCAACTTCCTTTCCTTTGGCAAAATGGGTCAAAAGAAGGACTTGACAGGCTCAAAAAAGTCAAAAATAGTGAGATATCTTGCAGAGGGATGCAGCACTCTTAAAATTGCAAAGCTTCTGAAGCGTGATCATCGAACAATCAAGCGTTTCATTCAAAATAGTCAACAGGGTCGCAAGAAGCGTGTGGAAAAACCAAGGCGCAAAATAACTGCCCATGAACTGAGAAAAGTCAAGCGTGCAGCTAGCAAGATGCCACTTGCCACCAGTTTGGCCATATTTCAGAGCTGCAACATCACTGGAGTGCCCAAAAGCACAAGGTGTGCAATACTCAGAGACATGGCCAAGGTAAGAAAGGCTGAAAGACGACCACCACTGAACAAGACACACAAGCTGAAACGTCAAGACTGGGCCAAGAAATATCTCAAGACTGATTTTTCTAAGGTTTTATGGACTGATGAAATGAGAGTGAGTTTTGATGGGCCAGATGGATGGGCCCGTGGCTGGATTGGTAAAGGGCAGAGAGCTCCAGTCCGACTCAGACGCCAGCAAGGTGGAGGTGGAGTACTGGTTTGGGCTGGTATCATCAAAGATGAGCTTGTGGGGCCTTTTCGGGTTGAGGATGGAGTCAAGCTCAACTCCCAGTCCTACTGCCAGTTTCTGGAAGACACCTTCTTCAAGCAGTGGTACAGGAAGAAGTCTGAATCCTTCAAGAAAAACATGATTTTCATGCAGGACAATGCTCCATCACACGCATCCAAGTACTCCACAGCGTGGCTGGCAAGAAAGGGTATAAAAGAAGAAAATCTAAAGACATGGCCTCCTTGTTCACCTGATCTGAACTCCATTGAGAACCTGTGGTCCATCATCAAATGTGAGATTTACAAGGAGGGAAAACAGTACACCTCTCTGAACAGTGTCTGGGAGGCTGTGGTTGCTGCTGCACGCAATGTTGATGGTAAACAGATCAAAACACTGACAGAATCCATGGATGGCAGGCTTTTGAGTGTCCTTGCAAAGAAAGGTGGCTATATTGGTCACTGATTTGTTTTTGTTTTGTTTTTGAATGTCAGAAATGTATATTTGTGAATGTTGAGATGTTATATTGGTTTCACTGGTAAAAATAAATAATTGAAATGGGTATATATTTGTTTTTTGTTAAGTTGCCTAATAATTATGCACAGTAATAGTCACCTGCACACACAGATATCCCCCTAAAATAGCTAAAACTAAAAACAAACTAAAAACTACTTCCAAAAATATTCAGCTTTGATATTAATGAGTTTTTTGGGTTCATTGAGAACATGGTTGTTGTTCAATAATAAAATTAATCCTCAAAAATACAACTTGCCTAATAATTCTGCACTCCCTGTATATATATATATAAATATATACACATCCGTGTCAAAATCCACCACGTTGGTGTCACTGATCAGGTACAACGTCTTTTGCAGCAATTCCTTCTCATTTAATGGATATGAACTGGAAATAATTGGAAACATCAAATGCCAATCCAGAAAATGAGCAATCTTAATGGTCAGACCGTAGTCTGCCATGATTGCTGGCATGAAGAGGAGGGTCTCAAAAGCCATTGAACCTTATAAATTATATATCTTCATTAGACTTTTGATTAGTGTTGATCGAGCACCAAAGTGCTCGGGTGCTCTGGCCGAACACATCGGGATGTAATGGAAGTCAATGGGAGAACCTGAGCGGAGGGTGCCTGGTTCATAGGAAAAGGTCAGAAATTGATAGAAACACCACCGAAATGGTTCTGGAACAGCATGGGGAAGATGTCTGGATGCATCTTGGACTCCCAGGTCGCTGCTGGGAACTGTGTTGTCTGTGAGTAGTACGCCACTTTTACGGACTGACAATAATACGCACAAAACCAAAGATAAAATCGATTTTAAAGGAAAAATTGTTAGGAAGGATTCTTTCCTGTATATTTACTTGTATATAAAGTGCAAGTTCTGCCAAAAATTACAAGTAAGAGGCCCTTCTTTATGTGATATACAGGTTGTATACCTGTATATCACATAAAGAAGGGCCTCATTCACATTGTGGTACAAGTGTTCCTGTAGTGGGACTCCTACACTCATAAAGCATATGCACTAAGTTAAAGTGTTGCCAAAAATTACAAGGAACCGGCACTCCAATACACCCTTTGTTGCACATAAAGGAGGGCATCATACACACCCTTGAAAGATTATGTTTGATGGCCTGCTGGTGACCCTCTAAAACATTTGGAGCAAGGGCCTGCTGATATGACCATCTAAAACATTAGGGGCGAGGGCCTGCTGCTGAGCTGACCCTCTAAAACATTATGGGTGAGGGTCTGCTTCTGAGCTGATCTTCGAAAAAATTATGGTTGAGGGCCTGCTGCTGAGCTGACCCTCGAAAAAATTATATGCCGGGGCCTGCAAGTGAGCTGACCCTCTAAAAGGTTGTAAGTGAGGGCCTGCAGGTGAGCTAACCCTGTAAAAGATTGTAGGTGAGGGCCTGCTGGTGAGCTAACCCTCTAAAAGGTTGTAGGTGAGGGCCTGCAGGTCAGCTAACCCTGTAAAAGATTGTAGGTGAGGGCCTGCTGGTGAGCTGACCCTCTAAAAGGTTGTAGGTGAGGGCCTGCAGGTGAGCTAACCCTGTAAAAGATTGTAGGTGAAGGCCTGCTGGTGAGCTGATCCTATAAAATATTATATGTGGGGGCCTGCTGGTCAGCTGACCCGCTAACACATTATATGCGAGGGCCTGCTGATGAGATGACCCTGTAAAAGATTGTAGGTGAGGGCCTGCAGGTGAGCTGACCCTGTAAAACATTATATGCGAGGGCCTGCTGGTGAGCTGACTCTGTAAAAGATTTTAGGTGCGGGCCTGCTGGTGAGCAGACCCTCTAAAAAATTTAATGCGAGGGCCTGCTGGTGAGCTGACCCTGTAAAAGGTTGTAGGTGATGGCCTGCATGTGAGCTCACCCTCTAAAAAATTATATGCGAGGGCCTGCAGCTGGGCTGACCCTGTAAAACATTATATGCGAAGGGCATATATGCAACGAATAAGCATGTTGATATGATGGAAGAGGAGGATGAGAAAAGGAAGATTCGCGCTGAGAAGATGATCTGAGGGTGGTCTGGCTATCACCCTGTGTAATGTCTTTCCCCATTTCCATCTCTTCCACAAGCAAAGTGTTGTCCTTAATTGGTATGTGTGTGAGCTTGCCGAGCTCCAAAGCCGCCACCAAGTTACGGCCATTATCACACACAAACATGCCTGGTTCTAGGTTAAGTGGCGAGAGCCACAGCTCAGTTTGGTCTCTTATCCCCTGCAACAGCTCTGCGGCGGTGTGCTGTTTGTCCCCTAAGCATATCAGCTTGGCCTGTTGCCGCTTCCCCACTGCAGTGCTATACTGCTTGCAGCTACCGACTGATGACTGATTAGTGCTGCACGCGGATAATTCGGAGGTGGAAGTGGAGGAGGAGGTGGAGGAGGAGAAGTGGGGGTTGGAGGCACTAATGTAGGTGCTGGCAGAAACCCTGATCGACGTAGGGCCCGCAATCCTTTGCGTCCTTAACATACACCCAGTGTGCCGTCAGGGAAATGTATCGTCCCTGGCCGAATGCACTTGTCCATGTGTCCGTGGTTAAGTGGACCTTCCCAGTAACTGCGTTGGTCGGGGCACGTGTGATGTTACAGGACACATGTTGGTGTAAGGCGGGCACGGCACACCTTGAAAAATAAGGGCGGCTGGGTACTGCGTAATGCGGGACGGCCGCCGACATCAGGCTGCAGAAGGCCTCAGTGTCTACAAGCCTAAATGGCAACATTTCCAGGGCGAGTAATTTAGAAAGCTGCGCATTTAGTGCTATGGCCTGTGGTTGGGTGGCTGGGTATTTGCGCTTGCGTTCAAATGCCTGGGGTAAGGACATTTGTACGCTGTGCAGGGACAGGGAAGTGGATGTGGTCACTGATGGTGCTTGCGAAGGTCCAGGTGCAGGATGGGAGGCATCCGGGCCTGCGCCTTCAACAGGGGATTGGCTAGCATGTAACACAGGGTAAGAGGAGGCAGTGGTGTGACCCGCAGACACAGTATGTGGACCCAGGCATTCGGCCCAACCCATTCGGTTGCTAATGTTCACGCCCCTGCTCATTTCTGTATGGCACAGGTTGAAAATTACAATTCTTTTGTAGTCCGCACTTTCCTCAAAAAAGCGTTGGCAAGGGAGATTACCGCAAGGGGGTGGGGGAACAGTTGGGGGAACAGTTGCAGGCCTGTTTGGTGAGGCCCGCCTTCTCCCTTTTGCCACCCCACTGCCTCTTCCAGCCTGTTGTGGTGCTGCAGATCCCTCCCCCTCTGTACTGCTGTCCTCGCTCGGCTTCTCACCTTTCCAGGTTGGGTCAGTGATTTCATCGTCCACCACCTCCTCTTCCATTTCCTCACTCTGCTCATCCTCCTGACTTGTTGACCTAACAAGAACCTCACTTTTTGACAGCTGTGTCTCACCCTCATCATGAACCTCTTGAGACACTAATTGCGGTTGACTTATTGGCAACTGTGTCTCATCATCATCATCCACCTCATGAAACACTAATTGCCATTCCTCACCGTCATCTTTTTCTGACTGTGGATGCCCAAGAGTTTGGGAATCAGTGCACAAGATCTCCTCATGTCCCTCTTCAAGCGGGTTTGGCGAGAGGCCCAAATCAAGGAATGGCGATGAAAAGAGCACCTCGGAATATCCGAGTGTGGGATCACTTGTTTGCCAAGACTCTCCATGGTGGAAGGAAGGAGGATCAGGGTGAGGATTCTGTTGACCAGACTCTTGGCTACTGAGACTGGACTTTGTGGAAGACAGGGTGGTGCTTAACCTACTGGAAGCTTTATCTGCTGCAATCCAACCGACCACCTGGTCGCACTGGTATGACTTCGAGAGTGGTGTCCTGCGCCGCCCTGCAAACTAGGACATGAAGCTAGGTATCGTGGATGATAGTTTTTCTTGTGCTCTGGCAGCAGGCACAGTTTCATCGTGCCCAGGGCCACGGCCTGTGCATGCACCATCAGCATCACGGCCACTGCCTGTCCCTTACTGCTCGCTTTCTTCATATAAAATGTTACATATGATTGAAAGTCTGTCACACGTACAGTAGCATAGGATTTGGAAGTGTATGCGCATACAAATTTAAAAAGGTATTTGGGATAAGGAAACATCACACAGGAGATAACCCGCAGATAATGTCAATGCTGTCACCAGCGGCTAATGAAAAATTACAGGGAATGTCACTGTCACAGGTATTTGGGATGAGGAAACGTTATACAGGAGAGGTACCACTGGCAATGTCACTGTCCGCAGTGTCTATGCAAAAAAGTACACTGTATGTCACAGATAAATTTTTTCAGCACACACTTTACACTGCAGATGTGGCCCTGGTTATGTCACTATCAGAAGCGGACACCGTCTATTAAAAAAGTACATTGTATGTCACAGATATTTTTTTGATGCGCACACTTTACACAGGAGATGTGGCACAGCTAATGTCACTGTCCTCAGCGGACACCATCTACGGAAAAAGTGCACTGGATGTCAGATATTTTTGGGATGCGCACACGTTAAACTGGAGATGTGGCACAGCTAATGTCACTGTCCGCAGAGGACACCGTCTACGGAAAAAGTACACTGGATGTCACAGATATTTTTTGGATGCGCACACTTTACACTGGAGATGTGGCACAGCTAATGTCACTGTCCGGAGCAGACACCATCTACGGAAAAAGTACACTGGATGTCACAGATTTTTTTTGGGATGCACACACGTTACACTGGAGATGTGGCGCAGCTAATGTCACTGTCCACAGCGGACACAGTCTACCGAAATAGTACACTGGATGTCACAGATATTTTTTGGATGCGCGCACTTTACACTGGAAATGTGGCTCAGATAATGTCACTGCAGGATAACAGGCCGAACTGGATGGACAAATGTCTTTTTTCGGCCTTATGTACTATGTTACTATCCGCAGCTGACACCGTCTATGGAAAAAGTACACTGGATGTCAGATATTTTTGGGATGCGCACACTTTACACTGGTAATGTCGCAGTCTGCAGCAGCCTAACTATTGTACGCTATTGAGCGCAGGATGCGCTAAAAATAGATATTGCTGCCACACACAATAGTCCTTACAAGGACTTTTGGGTCTGTAAATTTTTAGCCATTTAGCGCAGGTTGCACTAAAAATATAGATTGCTGCTGCCACATACTGTACAATAGTCCTTAAAAGGACTTTTAGGTCTCTGAAAAGTTTTGGTGGTAAAAATATTCTTAAATCACTCCCTACACTGTCTGTCCTTTCCTCAGCACAGCTCTCCCTGACTAAGAATGAGCCGAACATGCGTTCCGGCCAGCCAATCACTGTAATGCCAGCAGCCAACATGGCTACGGCATTACAGTGAGGGCAGTACTTACATGCACGTTTTTTTGGGGGGGGGAGACTCGAGTATTGCGCTCGAGCACATGAGGTATTTGGCTGAATACCGCCATGTGCTGAGCATCGAGATGCTCGAGCTGAATTGGTGTTCGGCCGAGCATGCTCGATTATCACTACTTTTGATGTTGTGATTGATTTTTCAGTTCATCTACGATGTAGAAAAATTTACATTTGCTATCAGGAACAGCAACAACAGTTTTCTGTTGATAGATTTGTTATTCGTATGTGTAGTATAACTGCTATGAAAATGCTGTATGTCTGACTGGGAGCAAAATACAGTAACAAATTAATACCAAATATGGGTACTGTGTAATCAAGCTATTAAGGTATCAAAAATACTAATGAAAATCACACGTCTGACAGAGCCACTATAAAAAAATAGCAGGAAATGATACAGATTCTAATATATGCATCATGGATCCTGCATAACTGGAAGCCATGAAGCCAGTGTGATCAGAGCCTAACTATATCTAACTCTATCTGTATTTCTACTCATTCTTGACAGTATATAAGGAATGTACAGCAATCAGTCATAATAGTAAAACCAACTGGGTAATACAGTACTATGTAAGTCCATTGTGCCACCTAAACAGCTCTGACCTACAGCATCAAAGCATGAATTCCACAAGACCTATGAAGGTGTATTGTGATATCTGCTAGCAAGACATAAGAAAGAGATCACTTAAGTCCTGAAAGTTGAGAGGTTTGGCCTCCATGGATCGAATTTGTTTTTCCAGCACATCATGTTTAATCTGAGGCTAAATCAATTTGGAAGCCCAGTCAACACCTTGAACTTTTTGTCTTGTTTCTTAAACCATTCTTGAACAATTTTTACAGTGTGGCAGTGCATATTATCCTTCAGAAAGAAACCACTGTCATTAGAGAATACTGTTACCATGAAGGGATGTGCAGTACTTGGTCTCCAACAATGTTGAGGCAGATAGTACATATCTAAGTAATATCAACATGAATTCCAAGATACGATCTTTCCCAGCAGAACACTGACCAGAGAAAGACCTTGATTGTCCACGTTATGTAGACCAGGCCATCTTCTTCTGTTGCTCCATGGTTCTGTAGGCACTTTAGGCAGTGGACAGGGAGCAGCTTACGCACTCCGACCAGTCTGCAGCTAAACAGTTCCCATACACAGCAAGCTGCAATGCTCTGTGTGTTTTTACGGCCTCTCTATCATAGACAGAAGTTTTTCAGCAATTTGCACTACAATAGCTCTTCTGTGGGACTTGACCAAACAGATTAGCCTTCACTGCACACACAATTTATTGGGCGCTCATGACCCCATCTCCAGTTCAATCCCTTAGACCAATGTTTGGTACTATTCACTGCATACTGGGAACACAGCACACAACCTACCATTTTGAAGATGCTCTGACACTTTTAGCCATGACAAGTTGGCCTTTGTCAAAGTCTCTCAAATGTCTTCTGCTTCCACCACATAAATTTCAAGACTTGACTGTTAACTTGCTGCCTACCCCTTGACAGGTTCGATCGTAGTAAGATAATCAATGTTACTTCACTAGTCAGTGGTTTTAGGCTGGGTTTTCACATTCAGGTCTTTTGATGCAGTTTTTGAAGAGAAAGTCGTAAACAGAGGGCATTTATAAAGGAAAAAACTAATCTTCTCCTCTCCTTCTCAAATCCTGGCTTTGACTTCCAAAACTCTATGATAATAACCTGAACATAGAAACCCAACCTTATTGTTATGGCTGATCAGTCTATTTATAAGTAGTGCAGTCATAAATGGTCTGAGTACATTATCTCTCCAAGAAACCTTAGATGTTCTAAATCCCCATAATGTTTTATTAAGTACACTTGTGTGGCATTTCAGACTACAGGATAATACACCGGGTATAACTTTGCCAAACAGTCCACAAGTTCATGCTGAGGATTTAATTACAAGATAACATGGAGGGACAGAGAAGAGCACTCTGCTTACCTGACAGAAAGGCAAATTCTTTCATCAACAGATCATTGATGTCCTTTGCACAGACGGGAGCTGTAGTCTCTGTAAGACATGTTGACACTCATGTTCAGATCAGATCAAATTAAATGCATGCTATCATTCTTCTAAACATTTTGTGAATTTTCTTGATCATAGAATGAAGGAGCAACCTGCATACTTTAAGGCAGGGCTCTCACAAGCGGTCCAAAACGGATCAGTTTTACCCAATTCTGAATGGAAAAGAATCCGCTCAGAATGCATCAATTTGCCTCCGTTCAGTCTCCATTCCGCTCTGGAGGCGGACACCAAAACGCTGCCTGCAGCGTTTTGCTGTCCACCTGACGAATCGGAGCAAAACGGATCCGTCCTGACACACAATGTAAGTCAATGGGGACGGATCCGTTTTCTCTGACACAATAGAGAATGGCTATAGAAGACATAATACAACTGGATCCATTCATGACGGATGCATGCGGTTGTATTATTGTAATGGAAGCAATTTTGCAGATCTATGACGGATCTGCAAAAAACGCTGGTGTGAATGTAGCCTAAGGCCCCCCTCACACGGGTGAGTTTTCCGCACGGGTGCAATGTGTGAGGTGAACGCATTGCACCCGCACTGAATCTGGACCCATTCATTTCTATGGGGCTGTGCACATGAGCAGGGATTTTCACGCATCACTTGTGCGTTGCGTGAAAATCGCATCATGCTCTATATTGTGCGTTTTTCATGCAACGCAGGCCCCATAGAAGTGAATGGGGCTGCGTTAAAAAAAAACAAAAAAAAGTGCGGATGCGGTGCGATTTTCACGCATGGTTGCTAGGTGACGATCGGGATGGGGAGCCCATCTTTATTATTTTCCGTTATAACACAGTTATAAGGGAAAGTAATTGCATTCTTAATACAAAATGCTAAGATAATTAGGGATGGAGGGGTTAAAAAATTTTTTTTTATAATTAAACTCATTTACTTGTTCTAACAGCCCGGCTTGTCTTCTTTTTTCTTCTTTTTTCTTCTTTGATGACCTGGAAGGAATCACATGGTCCATCACATGATCCATTGCCATGGTGATGGATCATGTGATGGACCATGTGATGAGCGCAGTGATGTCACCAAAGGTCCTTTTCCTCCCAGGTCATCAAAGAAGAAGAAAGAAGAAGAAAGAAGAGAAGCCGGGCTGTGCGAACAAGTGGATGAGGTGAGTTAAATTTTTTTTTAAAAAAATTAACCCCTCCATCCCTATTTTATTTAGAATTCTGTATTAAGAATGCTATTATTTTCCCTTATAACCATGTTATAAGGGAAAATAATAAAATCTACACAACACCTAACCCAAACCCGAACTTCTGTGAAGAAGTCCGGGTTCGGGTCTGGGTATCAAACATGCCGATTTTTCTCACGCGCGTGCAAATCGCATTAAAACGCTTTGCACTTGCACTGAAAAATCTTGCATTTTCCCGCGACGCGCCCGCATCCTATCCGTCCCTTACACGCGACGCCCGTGTGAAAGAGGCCTAAGGCTGTCCATACATGATGTGACCCGGCCAGCAGGATTCCCATGCAGATCACCACTAAGGATAGGTCATCAATATTAAAAGCCTGGAAAACCCCTTTAATTCGTCCCCATTCATCTGGACCTGTAAAGGAAAGGTGACTTACCTGCTTCCCAGTGCCAGCTCCCCGCTCCTTCTCCTGCAGGCCTGCGATGCTCTGCTGGGCACCCTTAAAGTCAACGTGTCATTATGTGACCATTTGTCATGACGTAATTGGTGCGGGCCACCGCCAGTGATTGGCTACACCAGACGTTGACATCAAGGGAACCAAGCGGAGCATCTCAGGTTTGCAGGAGAAGGAGCGGAGGGCTGGCACATGCAGTAGGTATGTCATCTAATTCCTTTACAGCCCCCCCACCCCCCATTCTTGCACAATCTCTTTAAGAACTTTTAGTTCATTGCCTTTCTAAACTGTGACAGATTTTCCTATTGAAATTAATGTGATTTTGATGTTTTCATGTATTTAATGTATTTCTAGATGAATCAATGAAACAGTTGGAGCAATTCCCGGGTGCAGCTCTATGTTACTGCAGTAATTCCCTTTATCATAAGAAGCGGCTGTGGAGAATGCCAAGTATACATCAATGCTCTAATTTAGCAATCAGCAACCTGTTGTCCATGCATTGGATACAGACTTTGCTAAGTAATTATATCTCTGAGGATTGCAGAATTGTAAATGCAGCTCTGGTGTATAATGCAGGCTGCAACTCAGGATAAGTTGCTTGATTTTTGTGGAGTTTAACTCCATGTAAGGTGTATCAGTGGTGGCTGATCTTACAAAAGTGTGTATCTATTCATCTATTAGCCAGAGCAAAGGGCAGCTACAAAGAGCTATTCTGGAGGCACCAGCAAATTTGTGCAGTACCCCTATTGATTTCAATGGGCTGTGTATAATCCTACTTTCCTATGGTGACGCTGCAGGGAAATTGAAAACCTGCTGCCTGGTTCCCCCACACTGCTGACCTCTTGGGATCAGCTTGTCACCAGGAGGCCCTTCTTAACCTGCTCATACATTTAAGAGAGAGTTCACATGTCCGTTACATTTTCTGATCCATCAAAAGAACAGAAAAAAAACAGGATCCTGTAAAAAATTGTTCTTGTTACACTTTTGGCATCCGTTTGAGAGAGGTTTTTTTTAGACAGGAAAAAAAGTACAACATGCAGGATTTTTTTCCATCTAAAATAATGGATCTATGATGGGGATGGCGCAAACGGATGCCAAATGTGCAAAAGTAACCATTTTTTTACAGGATCCTGTAATAAAAACATTATGTGCATAACTGATGAACAGGATCCATTGTTTTACAGGATCCCGTTTTATTAATTATTCCCGTTTTATGTTCTTCTGACGGATCAGAAGAATGGAAGATGAAATGGAGATGTGAACTCTCCCTTAGACAGCTGTCAGAAAAGAAACTCTTCAGCTCATCTTCCTTAAGAACAAAAGGAGTGGGCATCAAACTTCAAAATGCCCAATCCTTCTTTCCTCCAATATCATCTACCAAGGGAATGTTAGCACATAAGGTGGTCGGCCCGTTCCTCTAAAATTCTTGTGTTCGACAGACATTAATCTAATCTGTATGGCCTGGTTGGGTAAAAACAGACAGACCCTTTAATGGTACACGTGATTAAATATATCCAAACCAGTAGAGTAACAGGAAGGATATAGGGTAAAGTCCATGATGGATCTTGTATACAGGACAGCAATCAGGATCAGTTCATGCTTGCATAAGGGGTTAAATCTTTTTACACTGCAGTAAGGATAGGATATCCCAATAATGTTAGAAAAACATTATGCAGAATTCTGTCACTAAGAATTATTGGGATTCTTTCCACATAAAATATGTTGCGGATTTGTCGAAGCACTACATTATGCATCCTATGTCCAAGCCACTATTACTGTCGTATTCACATTTTTAAAGACATTTTGTTGGCAATTTCAGCTCTGAAATGCTCCAGTTTATGTAAAGCTGAATCAGTTGGGATTTGTTTGGTTCGGTTCCCAGGACACATGGATATACTAAAACATTACTCACTCCGGTTACAGGAATTTTCTAAATATATGAGAACTGCAGAGTTAGAAGAAGCAGAAAGGGGACTGTGAGCAATACAATTTGGAAGGTCAAGGTCGCATGAACATACAGAGATATAATGACTGTGACGCAGCAATGTAGAGGGTCAAAATCAGCAAAATTATGCGATCATGCACCGTCTGGTCTCATGAAAACTCAACAAGAACTGAGCCATTGAGGAGAAGTGTACTTAAAGGCTATTTACACCTTTGGGGACAACTTTGTTTCATGATTTGCATTGCAAATCATTTTTTCAATTGGTCTTTATTAAAAATATTGAACCGTTCTAGCACAAAGGGATAACTGTTTTTCTATCTGTGTGCATCCCACTTTCACTTTGTTCGGGTCATCTCTAAACACCTATTTAAGCCACATTCTTATCAGTAAGATAAGAGCCAAGCTATAATCTGTTTATAATGTCAGAGAGCAGATATAAGAAGCCTTCAGCTCCCTGTCTTAAGGAACAGAAAGAAAATTAAGATCCTGCTAGTAGAAAATCTCAGCTCTGTACAGAGAAAAGGACTCCATATTTTTAATAAAGACCAACTGAAAGAAATGATTTTTAACTCATAATACAATACACTAATAAAAAGAAAAGCAAAAAGCAGAAGATGAGTTTGATGAAACTGTTGGAGGCAGGGGTCCATTTACTCAAGATTTTGCCAAGGCTGCATGTACATGTGCAGTGAATAGGGAGAGATCACAGTGAAGCCAATCAGATCAGGACCATGATGACTGCAACAGGTAGTGAGTTTGATGAACTTGTGGGAAGCAGTGACCTGTTTACACATGTGATGTGGATTGGGACAGCAGCAGAAGATGAGTTTTATAAACCTGTTGGACTCAGCAGTGTTCCATTTACTCAAGATTATAACAGAGCTGCATGTAAAAGTGCACTGAATAAGAATAGAACACTGACAAGCCAATCAGATAATGAGAATGGTGACTGCAGCAGATTGTGAGTGTGATGAACTTGTGGGAAGCAGTGACCTGTCTACATGTGGGATGATGTTGATGAGGACAGGACTGCATTTGACAGACAGAGATGAAAAAAATAGAATTTAGGGGTAATATAGATTTCTTTTCAGGAAATGAGTGTGCTGATATTTTAGGAGACAAGGACCTTGTCTGATAAGATCTGTGTAATAAGAGAATGGTTATAGGCTATCCTATTGGCAATCAGATTGTGGGAAGAATCACAACAGCGGATGATGAGTGTATTACAGAATACAGTGACCAGCCATGAATGTGATTATGTTGAAGAGGACATGACTATATCTGAAGAGTTCTATGCCATGAATACAACTGGCATAATATACCTTGTAGGCACTCAGATAATGATCACATAAACCAAATTTGATAGGTGGAATGTGTAAAAATCTTGAGTTTACTAGTGTGACACCTTCGAAAAAATTAAGGAGTCATTTACTATCTAGAAATACGCCTATATTAGGCATATTTCTGGTACAGATTGCGGCATAAAGGTTAGGTGCGCCACAATCTGCAACTCTTATCCGCTCACGCCAGGTCTAAAAAGGTGAGGGAAGGGGGCGGGCTGGCAGGCCCGTCTCATTCATCATTTACTATGCCTGTTTTAGGCATAGAAAATGGTCTTAAAGGGGTTCTCCGGGAATTAAGAAAATAAAAATACTTAAATATTACTTTATTATAAATATCTTCCCAAATACCTTTCATGAGTTATAATGGCTCGTTTTATCTAGGGAGCAATCATTAGGAGAAATAAAATGGCTAATAAAATGGCTGCCATCCGATTATTACCCACAAAACCTGTCCTAATCACTCAGGAGGACAAGTTACTTCACCAGAATAAGCCATAGTGCTGCCTCATCCTCCTCTCTGCTCTGCTTGTCAGGGTTTATGATCCTGAATACAGGTGAATCTCTGTGGGAATGGAGATGATGAAGAAACATGACATGAGGTGGAGATGTGGCTAATGAGCAGCAGCACTTGTATGCAGTCTCTATTACCACAGCCCCACATTATCACAGTCTGTCCTGTCCATCCTCTCTGTACTAAATTCCCCAGAGATTCGGCTAAAGTTCTTATCGGCTGTATTCAGGATCATAATCCCTGACTAGTAGGGCAGAGAGGAGGATGAGGCAGCTGTTTACCTCAGTGTTGTGAAGTAACTTGTCCTGCTGTGTGATTAGGACAGGTTTTGTGCGCACTTATAGGATGGCAGCCATTGTTTTTCCCCTGATGATTTCTCCCCAGACAAAATGAGCCGTTATAAATAATGAAAGGTATTTGGGAATATATTTATTATAAAGTAATATTTAAGTATTTTCATTTTCTTCATTCCCGGAGAATCCCTTTAATGTAAGCCAGCAAGGAAGCCGTCTTACATATTTGACTTGCGCTGGATACGCCAAAGTTATGTAGAGGCTGGCTCCTCTACATAACTTCAGTGATCCACCACCACCAGCTATAGGGGTTATTAAAACGGTCTTAATACATGACCCCCGAAATGCTTCAAATGGTATTCCAGTTGCATCATGTTATCCCCTGTCCACAGAAAAGGGAATAAGTATTAGATCGGTGAGGGTCCGACAGCTGGGATCCCCACCGATCATGAGAATGGGGAGTCCGTACCCTGTGAGGACCCCCATTATGAATGGAGCACCCGGTCAGGCACGTGCACTGTGGTTTAATTTATCTCTATGGGACTAGCTGACTACAAGTGTTCCATTCATTTCAGGGATCCTCACGGGGTATGGGACCCCCATTCTTGTGATAGATGACGGTCCAAGCAGTCAGATCCCCCATTATCCAACTTGATATAACTGCAATACCCCGGCAATTCTAATGCTATTTTCCCCATAACACCGGCACACTCTGTATTCACATGGCACTGTAATTATACGTTGTATCCCCACCTATGTATTTGTTTGCACTGTAAATCAGAGCTGTAGCTATCAGCTATGTTAAGCAGACAGGTGTGCACTGCAGATGGTGTTTGCTGATGGTGGAGACCATGGGACCTTGCAGAGGCATAACATTCTACCTCACTAAGCATCTACACATGTACTCAGTCTACATGCATGCCTTAAAGGTACACTCCACACATTTTCCAGGTAAAGGAAATCTATCATCACTATTCTGGACTATTATCTGCAGTGCTATATGAGTAGTCCAGCAGATAAATGGTCCAGAGCGCCATTTTGTATTGTCCTACTCCATTCCCCCCACTGTCAGCTCTCAGAGCTGTGGTGAAATACACCGCCAGGACTGCTCTGATGTTTTAACACAAAGCAGAGGTCTCACGTGCGCATGCACAGCAGTCCTGGCAATATATTTCTACACAGGCAGGGACATGGAGGGGGATGGATATAGGAAAATGAAATATAGCAATATGGACTTGTTATCAGCAGTAATACCCATGTTTTACAGCAGATAATAGTCCAAGATCGTGGTGACAGATTCCCTTTAACATCTGTGTAGTATGTTAAGTATCTTTGTGAACAGGATGCTTTACTTATCTTGTACTGGCCGTGAGTTATATGATATTATCTTCTCCACAATGCATTGTGGCACCTAAAATGACAGCGGAGTAGAGAGTATCTGCTGTCTGATTCCATGAGTCACCAGCAGAAAATGGAAAGCAACTCTGTTTATGGCCACAGAAAATAAAATAAAACGGCATAACAACTATTTAAAAACAGTAAACCGATAAAGCAGTCCAGACATTGCATAGTAGTAATGCTGTAAAAAGGTGATTCACTAATTTGTTTTTTACTTTACTGTCCTATGAAATGCTCCGATGCTCCACTCAGAGGGGCCGGAGGGGTGATGAACAGGTTAAACCCCTTTAATAGTTCATGTCTGATGGTATGCTCTAGTGATAGGATTAGTCCTGGGTAATCTAATAACAGCTTTCCTAACTAGTAAAACCACAGTCGTGATAAAAGCCACCATATATTTCATGAACATCATTTATTACTTTATTACTATTTTATTATTTATTTATTTATTACTATTAAGATAATAAAATATCTACCTATCCATTTGTCTATCTACAAATAAAGCTACTATATGCAGAGTTTTATTGCAGGCTATACTTGGATGTGTAATATTAGATCTGTCATTTTTGGACGGAGGCTAGACTGTGCCCATGACTCAGCTTCTTGAGCCATTGCCCAGTTTTAATAAAATATGAAATTCCTTATAATTAAAGAACTCTGGCAGGAGGACATTAAACCACTCAAGAGCAGACGCCAACACTCTGGAGATCTGCACACCAGTGCTGTGGATCAGCAGCCATCGTCCTCCCTTCAGCTTGAGCAGAAGTAGCAGTGATGGACACTAGGGTGAATTCATCTTAGTTCTACCTGTTACTATGAAATAACCTGAACATGTGTCACTAGAAAATGACCTAGAGTTTAAAACAAGTTTTTATGTTAAAATGTTTTGGTGATATTTCTGGATAGGTCATCAATCACAGATTGACGGTGTCCAACTCTCGACACCCCCACGATCAGCTGTTGGAAAAAAACAACACAATGCTTGTATGATCGATGGGATGAATGGGTGGGGGAGCTATAATTCCACTGTTTGCAGCCTCATTGTCAATGGCGAGCAGGTAAATAGTGAAGGGAACACAGCGATCATATGGACATTGAGTTCTCTTCTCTTGAGTTCTCGGCGGGGGTGCTGGGAGTCGGACCCCCTGATGATCTGATATTGATGACCTATCCTGAGGATAGGTCAACTTTACTGGAAACAGGACAACCCCTTTAATATGTCTATGTTTAACCCCTTCCCATCCCATCATGTACAGTACTATTATGTCTCAGGCAGATATGATTTAACACAAATTGACAAAGCCTTACAACATTGTGATCGCATGGGCGCAGGAGCTGAGTCCAGGTCATATGCATTGGGTGTCAGCTGTAACCTACAACTGACACCCTGCTGCACAGCTAGCTCCAATCCTGGCCAATTAACCCATTCCATACCACAGCCAATAGCGACCGCAGTATTTAAGTGGTGTATACAAGTAGCAGACTCCCTCTCTCCCCCATCAGGGCCCCCATAATGCAATCACAGGGTCCTAATTGTGGCCATGGAAACCAAAAGACTGACAGTGGCCTCCGAGGTTTTCATGTACAGGAGCCTAGTAGGCCCTGCCAGAGACAGCATCTAATAGGTGAGTTGTCAGTATAAGACGTTATGGATATACTACAGATTTGCTGTGGCAAATCTGCAGCATTGTACAGAACCTGTGAAGTGCATGATATTTTAAGAAATGTCATTCAAGCACTGCATATAAAATCCACCGCATAAATTGACCTACAGATTTGAAATCTGCAACATAACATTTTATGTTGCGGATCTCCATTTTGGATTTCACCACTTTGCAGTGGCGTACACACATTCCATAGGGCCCCGGTGCAAAACTGATCTATGGGGCCCCCTCCATCCCCCATCGATTGTTGTGTACGCTCTTTGCATCTTTCCCCACAACCCCTCCATCAGCTGTGGGATGCACTGCAGTCAACATGGCTCCTGATACCTGTGACAACCTACCAGGACCTTTTTGAGTCACTCCCAGCCCTTCTAGCTACTGTCTGTGCTGCACACGGCGAATATTATGGATATTAGCTAGTGGTCATAATAACGTAACTGGACTGTGTACAAATATGTACAAATATGATGAATGTGATGCTCACTATTTGTTGTCATACATCCAAAAATGCTTTTTTATTGTATCAGAAGTTTCAATACAATAGAAGGATTAGCACAGAGGGAATACACCCTTCAGCTGAGGTGAAATTTCTTCCTTAGTGTAAAATGTATCTATTCATGGACCACTGGTAAAGAAAAATAGATTTATAATTTACTCATAGTTATATCTTTGAGGGATGACAGGCTTTCTTGCGGGTGGTATTAACAGAGAACAATGGGACAGTGAAGCCAAGTTGGTTTTTTCGGAAGCCCAATTACCTACTACGTCTCAAACAGTTATCATCACAGGAGCTTTTAAAAAACGGACACGCGCATATAAAGAAAATATTAGGGGGTGGTGGTGGGAGATCCAAACCCTCGATACATACTTAAAAAATAAAATTGTGCCGAGGGGGCTTAGGATCCCACTCCTTCTGGCTGCACGTGTCAGATCTCCAAAATTTATCAAAAAATCCATTGAGTCTTCCCTTCAGTTAATGCACCTCTTATTGGAGGAAGATAAATCTCCCCTAGATAAGAGTACTGCTGAATTACAGGAGCAGATAGAAGCTATTAAGAAATTCTCCACACAGGCAGAGTTTTCACATAAAGAACAAACGTTAGAACAAGCGAATATGTCAGAAATACACAGCCCAATTAAATCAAAGGAAACATTCCCAATATCTGAGGGACACTGCAGACTTTAGAGAGGGACGGTTATTTGACTATATGGCAAACTGCAAAAGTGTTGGAAGCTAAGACGGAACCCTCTTCTTCGGAGGGTGATACGGACCCTGAAATTTCACGTGATCCCAATCCTCAACTCCCTAGACCATCATCATCAAGGGGTTACAATAGTGGAAGATCACGAATAGGTAGAGTAACACAAGCAAGGGGCATTTTATTTTAGGCCAAGGGCCCCCTCTGTCAGCATATCTGTTGAGGGACAGGAAGAACCAATAACATGTGTCGTACGGTATCTTCTGGGTCGGATACCCAATCAGATGAACTACAGATCATGAATCTATCTGAAAGGGTACTTAATGATGTGGAGATAAGCATAAGGCCTATATTTTGTTCCCACACACTCCTTCGATTTGTTTGGATGGGTCAAGGACCTTAACCTTTTCGTTCGAAAATTAAAATAGAAGAAGTTTTTCACATCTCGACGGACTTCAATGTGTCGAATTAAGCATAGACATAACGAACCTTCCAGATGTCAGAAATCTGGCTGACCTTTTAAATAAGAGTAAAAAAAAAAACCCGGCCAGGAACCCTTCACTTACATCAAATCACGTTCCCATCTCAATCTGCCCATCAGTGACACTACCTCGATGAATGTTTGTTATGCAAGCGGGTGTGGACCCATTGCGCCACTGACTGGGTATATTCTGGAGGGGCGTAACTAAGCCACTACCTGGTCTTCACTAGAGCATGATGGTGTGGATAGCCTTGGGTCGTTAGGGTAGTTGCCAGGGGCTACTCCAGAGCAGTTCCCGAGACAGTGGCAGCTGACCATGGGGTCAGAGTACTCAGTGCAAGCACCGAGGGGACTTGCATGGCCAGGAGGTTCCGGGTCTGGACAGGCGGCAATCAATCAAAGTCATTAAGCGAAGTCCGAGGTCCGAGGCAGGCGGTAAACAAACAAAGTCCATAAACGAGATCCGAGGTCAGGGGCAGGCGGCAAACAGGCAAAGTTCATAAACGAAGTCCAAGGTCAGAGGCAGGTGGCAAACAGGCAAAGTCCAGGAGTTCAATAAGCAAGATCTGGTACACAGCGAAGAAGATAAGAGAGACACCTTAGCACTTGAAGATAGACAAGCTATCACCAATGATTTTAATACTGAGGAAGAGGGGGGGGGGGGCGCACTGCGCCACCAATGATAATATAATTAACATTTAATACAGGAGTCGGGTGCGGCACCTGAGGGTTAACTGCTGCTAATCGCAGATCCCCGCCAGCACCCGCCTCGGGGATTTGTGTTAAAGGTGACCTTTCATCTGGCAAAAAAATCTGAACTAAGTATTGTGATATGTACAGCGGCGCCCAGGGATCTCACTGCACTTACTATTATCTCTGGGCGTTGCTCCGTTCTCTCACTATGTCCTCCGGTATCTTCGGGGACTTGGTTATACTGGGCGGAGACTACCCTTGTTCTCCTGGGCGTCTCCTTCTCCCAGGCTGTGAGCTCTGCGCTGCGATTGGCCAGCGCTACAGCCTGGAAGAAGGAGTCTCCGCCCAGTATAACCAAGTCCCTGAAGATACCGGAGGACATAGTGGGAGAACAGGGCGGCGCCCAGGGATAATAGTAAGTGCAGTGAGATCCCTGGGCGCCGCTGTACATATCATGATACTTAGTTCAGAATTTTTTGCCAGATGAAAGGTCCTCTTTAATACAAATCCCGTATTAAATGTAAATTATATTATCATATAGAAATCCCCTCAAACCCCCAATATTAAAATCATTGGGGGGGCGCACTGCACCACCAATGATTTTAGTATTAAAATCATTGGTGGCAGTGGCCACATGGCCCCCTCCCCTCCTCCTCATTGGTGGCAGTGGCAGTTCCGATCGGAGCCCCAGCAGTGTAATCCTGGGGCTCTGATCGGTTACCATGGCAGCTAGGACGCTACTGAAGCCCTGGCTGCCATAGTCAGCTCCCTGCTGCTGTGTGCACTATGCACAGAGCAGCAGGGAGAGTGTGAAGTCCTATTCACCCTGATAGAGCTCTATCAGGGTGAATAGGACAAGGGATTAAAAGATCCAAGGTTCTGGCCCCTAAGAGGGAAAATAGTTATTAAATAAAAAGTAGGGGGGAAAAAGGTAAAAAAAAAACATCAAAATATTAAATATAAATCACCCCCCTTTCCCAATTTTACATATAAAATATATAAACAATAAATAAATAAACATATTACATATCGCCATGTCTAAAAAGTCCAAATTATTAAAATATTTTAAAAAAATTCCTATGCGGTGAGCGCGGTAACAGAAAAAAATAAAATAAAAACTGCGCAATTCGCCATTTTTTTTAGTCACCTTGTCCCCCCAAAAAATAGGATCGGACTGTTCTATTATGGGACGGACGTTCCATAAAATGCGGAATGCACGCGGCTTTTTTTGGGTGGTATAGAATTGTATCGAGTATAGCAATACTTTTTTATGGTATCGAAACCGAATCAAAATTTTGGTATCAAAACAACCCTACTCTCAACAACCAGATAATCAGAGGTCCTGAGGATCTAGAGTAGATTATTCTTCCATTCCAAATAAAATTATCGGCAGGTCAAACACTGCTGAAATATGGTGGCAATTTAGATTCCATAATATACTACACCTTCCAGAGCTGAAGAGCACAAAATAGAAGCCTAAGGATACTTTCACACTTGCAGTTCCATCGCAATCCGAATGCAAATGGATGCATTTGTCAGACGGATCCGTCTGACAAATGCATTGCAATACCGGATCCGTCTTTCCGGTTGTCATCTGTTTTTCCAGAACACTTGGGGCCATATTCGGCATTAATGCATTTCAATGGAAAATAATGCCGGATCCGGCATTCCGGCATTCCGGCAAGTGTTCAGGATTTTTGGCCGGAGAGAAAACTGCAGCATGCTGCGGTATTTTTTCCGGCCAAAAAACATAAGAGGGACTGAACTGATGCATACTGAATCGAATGCTCTCCATTCAGAATACATTAGGATAAAACTGATCAGTTTTTTTCCGGTATTGAGCCCCTGTGACGGAACTCAATACCGGAAAATAAAAACGCTAGTGTGAAAGTCAAATCAGATTACTTACTGATACTTTTTGGAGAAAGATAGGAAATCAGTCCCAAGAGCATTTCATGAACAGAGAGAAAATTGTATAAGAACTCCGTCCTCAACGGTATTAACTAACTGAGCAGTAAAATTGCTAAAATTGTGTAGCTGCTCAGCTGCAGAGCTGAGATCTCAATCAAGAAGCATATCTATATATACAGTACAGACCAAAAGTTTGGACACACCTTCTCATTCAAAGAGTTTTCTTTTTTTTCATGCCTATGAAGGCATCAAAACTATGAATTAACACATGTGGAATTATATACATAACAAACAAGTGTGAAACAACTGAAAATATGTCATATTCTAGGTTCTTCAAAGTAGCCACCTTTTGCTTTGATTACTGCTTTGCACACTCTTGGCATTCTCTTGATGAGCTTCAAGAGGTAGTCCCCTGAAATGGTCTTCCAACAGTCTTGAAGGAGTTCCCAGAGATGCTTAGCACTTGTTGGCCCTTTTGCCTTCACTCTGCGGTCCAGCTCACCCCAAACCATCTCGATTGAGTTCAGGTCCGGTGACTGTGGAGGCCAGGTCATCTGGCGCAGCACCCCATCACTCTCCTTCATGGTCAAATAGCCCTTACTTTCAAAGTTTTCCCATTTTTTCGGCTAACTGACTGACCTTAATTTCTTAAAGTAATGATGGCCACTCGTTTTTCTTTACTTAGCTGCTTTTTTGTTGCCATAATACAAATTCTAACAGTCTATTCAGTAGGACTATCAGCTGTGTATCCACCTGACCTCTCCTCAACGCAACTGATGGTCCCAACCCCATTTATAAGGCAAGAAATCCCACTTATTAAACCTGACAGGGCACACCTGTGAAGTGAAAACCATTTCAGGGGACCACCTCTTGAAGCTCATCAAGAGAATGCCAAGAGTGTGCAAAGCAGTAATCAAAGCAAAAGGTGGCTACTTTGAAGAACCTAGAATATGACATATTTTCAGTTGTTTCACACTTGTTTGTTATGTATATAATTCCACGTGTTAATTCATAGTGTTGATGCCTTCAGTGTGAATCTACAATTTTCATAGTCATGAAAATAAAGAAAACTCTTTGAATGAGAAGGTGTGTCCAAACTTTTGGTCTGTACTGTACATCTATACAGTCTAAAGATGTGCCTATATAAGCACACACATCCGTACAGTTATATTACTACTGCAGAAACTTTACAAACCTTTTAGCAATATGAATGCCCAGATGTGAAATTGCAGCTAAAGGGACAAAACTGCATTAGGCTGTGCTCCATCTCAGAACATCAAAAAATAATGGAAGTGCTAGATTCGGCTTATACAGTCAGGTCCATAAATATTGGGACATCGACACAATTCTAACATTTTTGGCTCTATACACCACCACAATGGATTTGAAATGAAACGAACAAGATGTGCTTTAACTGCAGACTGTCAGCTTTAATTTGACGGTATTTACATCCAAATCAGGTGAACGGTGTAGGAATTACAACAGTTTGCATATGTGCCTCCCTCTTGTTAAGGGTCCAAAAGTAATGGGACAGAATAATAATCATAAATAAAACTTTCACTTTTTAATACTTGGTTGCAAATCCTTTGCAGTCAATTACAGCCTGAGGTTTGGAATGCATAGACATCACCAGACGCTGGGTTTCATCCCTGGTGATGCTCTGCCAGGCCTCTACTGCAACTGTCTTCAGTTCCTGCTTGTTCTTGGGGCATTTTCCCTTCAGTTTTGTCTTCAGCAAGTGGAATGCATGCTCAATTGGATTCAGGTCAGCTGATTGACTTGGCCATTGCATAACATTCCACTTCTTTCCCTTAAAAACTCTTTGGTTGCTTTTGCAGTATGCTTTGGGTCATTGTCCATCTGCACTGTGAAGCGCCGTCCAATGAGTTCTGAAGCATTTGGCTGAATATGAGCAGATATTATTGCCCAAAACACTTCAGAATTCATCCTGCTTTTCAGCAGTCACATCATCAATAAATACAAGAGAACCAGTTCCATTGGCAGCCATACATGCCCACGCCATGACACTACCACCACCATGCTTCACTGATGAGGTGGTATGCTTAGGATCATGAGCAGTTCTTTTCCTTCTCCATACTCTTCTCTTCCCATCACTCTGGTAGTTGATCTTGGTCTCATCTGTCCATAGGATGTTGTTCCAGAACTGTGAAGGCTTTTTTAGATGTCGTTTGGGAAACTCTAATCTGGCCTTCCTGTTTGTGAGGCTCATCAATGGTTTTCATCCTTTGGTGAACCCATTGTATTGACTCTGGTGAAGTCTTCTCTAGATTGTTGACTTTGACACACATACACCAACCTCCTGGAGAGTGTTCTTGATCTGGCAAACTATTGTGAAGGGTGTTTTCTTCACCAGGTAAAGAATTCTTCGGTCATCCACCACAGTTGTTTTCCATGGTCTTCCGTGTCTTTTGGTGTTGCTGAGCTCACCGATGCGTTCCTTCTTTTTAAGAATGTTCCAAACAGTTGTTTTGGCCACGCCTAATGTTTTTGCTATCTCTCTGATGGGTTTGTTTTGTTTTTTCAGCCTAATGATGGCTTGTTTCACTGATAGTGACATCTCTTTGGATCTCATCTTGAGAGTTGACAGCAACAGATTTCAAATGCAAATAGCACACTTGAAATGAACTCTGGACCTTTTATCTGCTCATTGTAATTGGGATAATGAGGGAATAACACGCACCTGGCCATGGAACAACTGAGAAGCCAATTGTCCCATTACTTTTGGTTCCTTAACAAGTGGGAGGCACATATGCAAACTGTTGTAATTCCTACACCGTTCACCTGATTTGGATGTAAATACCCTCAAATTAAAGCTGACAGTCTGCAGTTAAAGCACATCTTGTTCCTTTCATTTCAAATCCATTGTGGTTGTGTATAGAGCCCTTTATGGACCTGACTGTAACTGTGCTGAATGGAGCAGAACAGACCCTGTTGACTAATGGGGTCCATTCGGTTTAAGATCAGGATGCTTATTTTTCCCAGACAAAAAGTCCTGTATGAACTGTATGAAGAACTTGTTTGTCTTTTTGGCAGATCTGAGACAGATGCCCTAAACGGAGTCTCCAATCAGATGTGAACGATCACTTATACATCTATTATACATTAACTACAACAAAAGTAATAGAGATACTTATTAATACATCAGCAGTTTCAGAAATACAGTCAGGTCCATAAATATTGGGACATCGACACAATTCTAACATTTTTGGCTCTATATACCACCACAATGGATTTGAAATGAAACGAACAAAATGTGCTTTAACTGCAGACTGTCAGCTTTAATTTGACGGTATTTACATCCAAATCAGGTGAACGGTGTAGGAAATACAACAGTTTGCATATGTGCCTCCCTCTTGTTAAGAGACCAAAAGTAGTGGGACAGAATAATAATCATAAATCAAATTTTCACTTTTTAATACTTGGTTGCAAATCCTTTGCAGTCAATTACAGCCTGAAGTCTGGAACGCATAGACATCACCAGACGCTGGGTTTCATCCCTGGTGATGCTCTGCCAGACCTCTACTGCAACTGTCTTCAGTTCCTGCTTGTTCTTGGGGCATTTTCCCTTAAGTTTTGTCTTCAGCAAGTGAAATGCCTGCTCAATCGGATTCAGGTCAGGTGATTGACCTGGCCATTGCATAACATTCCACTTCTTTCCCTTAAAAAACTCTTGTTTTTGAGGCTCACCAATGGTTTACATCTTGTGGTGAACCCTCTGTATTCACTCTGGTGAAGTCTTCTCTTGATTGTTGACTTTGACACACATACACCTACCTCCTAGAGAGTATTCTTGATCTGGCCAAATGTTGTGAAGGGTGTTTTCTTCAACAGGGAAAGAATTCTTCAGTCATCCACTACAGTTGTTTTCCGTGGTCTTCTGTGTCTTTTAGTGTTGCTGAGCTCACCAGTGCGTTCCTTCTTTTTAAGAATGTTCCAAACAGTTGTTTTAGCCACGCTAATGTTTTTGCTATCTCTCTGATGGGTTTGTTTTAGTTTTTTTCAGCCTAATGATGGCTTGCTTCACTGATAGTGACAGCTCTTTGGATCTCATCCTGAGAGTTGACAGCAACAGATTCCAAATGCAAATAGCACACTTGAAATGAACTCTGGACCTTTTATCTGCTCATTGTATTTGGGATAATGAAGGAATAACACACACCTGGCCATGGAACAGCTGAGAAGCCAATTGTCCCATTACGTTTGGTCCCTTAACAAGTGGGAGGCACATATGCAAACTGTTGTAATTCCTACACCGTTCACCTGATTTGGATGTAAATACCCTCAAAATAAAGCTGAGGTCTGCAGTTAAAGCACATCTTGTTTGTTTCATTTCAAATCCAGTACGGTGGTGTATAGAGCCAAAAATGTTAGAATTGCGTCGATGTCCCAATATTTATGGACCTGACTGTATGTCCCATAATCAAAAAAATCTATATATACATGTAATACCTAAAATAATTGAGAAGCCAAAATAGATGTCTGAAAATTTTTGAAGTTGACTCTTTATAACAAACCATGTCCATTATAAAAAATGTTTATAGAAAGGAACCTCCTACCAGATGATGGAATGAGACCTTCATGAAGACTTAGGCTACTTTCACACTAGCGGCACGGACCTCCAGCAGGCTGTTCCGTCGCTCCGTCCCCATTGACTATAATGGCAGCGCACGGTGAGAGGCTGCCGGAATAAATGTCGGACATGTTGTAGTTTTATTCCGGAAGCCTTTCGCCGTGCGCTGTTGTGCCTCCGCTGGAACTCCCCCCCCCCACCTATTATAGTCAATGGGACGGAGCGGCAGTCCGGGGACACACGTTCACTAGCGTCAGGACGGATCCGACAGGCTGTTTACCCAACGGAACAGCCTGCTGGAGGTCCGTGCTGCTAGTGTGAAAGTAGCCTTACCGTATGTGAGGCCACTGAATTGCATTTTTATTGGTCATGTAAAATGCTATGAGAAGTATGTTTTCATGTTTCAGTGGAAATACTTTCCACAGTCATTATACTGCAGGCGTCTCTGTATTTAATCATTTTAAGTCTGAAAAAAAAAAACAGGTGTTGTATTTTGTTCCACAATGGCTGACAGATGTTTCCATGCACTTTTCAAAAGTGACTTAAAAACCACTGGTTCAATGTGTCCTCCTCACGCGGACCTGTCTATCCAGTCAATAGTCCATATCTCATCTTAAATGATTACAGACATTAACTTTAATGAGTTTTACAAGAGCACAAAAGACACAATAAAATATTGATGAGAGAGAAACATTGTCCTAGCGTGGTGGGAACAATACTTGTACAGTATCTAAACAGGAACAGGTGACTTTAATTTTTTCATTGTGAACAAGCCCTTTCTTTTAGAAGAACTTCCCTACTGCCTGCAGGATGACAAGGTTTGACAGCAGTTCAACCTGACAACCTAGAAGATGACCATGCAGCTGCTATAGGGTCCGTGGAGATAGACATTCCCAGACCAGGTTGGCTGAATCTTTTATTTTGATTAGTCTTGAGGACCTATGCAGATTCACAGGTCCTACAATGTTAGAAAACACAGGTATGGGGAATTACATTAAATGGGCTGTTTGGCAGACAAAAATATTTAGAAAAGGCTTAGAATGCTCTTAAAAAAAAAAGAAAAGAAAAAAATAATACTCCTGTTGTGATGCTTCCAGGTGTTCTGCAGGTCTATACTTCCTAGCACTTATTGAAACAACGAGAATGATTGCTAAGCCAATCAAAAACAACAGAAGTTACCCACCTCAGCCAGTGATTGGCTGAGTGGTCATTTCCTGCAAGTTAACAGGCATCAGAAGTAGAGACTGGTGGGAGACCAGAAAACCCTGAAACAGGAGTGATGTATAGGGATGAGCAAATTTGCTGTTTGCAAGTTCAGTTTTGGTGTTCGGGTTCTGGTTGAATTTCATTATGAATTCCGTTATCACGGAATATAATGGAATTCTATGACGGAATGCATCACGAAAGCCTTTAAGAGGCATTCCGTTTTGCATTCCTTCATAATGGAAGTCCATAGGCAGAATAACGGAACCACTATTCATGGGTGTGGTTCCACTGTGCCAATCATTGGATTTGACTTTAGACTAAGGGCGTTATCCTGGCAGTCCCCTGGTATTTACCCTTTAATCCCTATACAGGAATCTGAGCTTCGCTGTAGGAGAGCCACCAGGCCGCTACGTCCTGGAGTAGTTTCTGTGTGGTTGGCAGTTGACCCACAAAGCTCAGAGATACAGGTGTGGAGCATTGAGGGATGAAGCTAAACTACTAGTCAAGGACAAGTAGAGGTCACGGCACGAACAGTACAGGCAATCTGAAGAATAGTCTGATGTCAGGGCAGGCTTCAAAGAGTCAATACGGTAATCAGAAACAGGTCTAGCCAGGCAGTGGAGAATCACAGTTAGGAACTGGGCAGAAATTGGTACACAGGAAGACAAACAGAACACCACACCTTTGCAGGAACTAGCAAGTGTAACAGCGTCTGCTGTACGCCCCTGTTCTCCTGCTTACTGCCGCGGTCCTGGGTGCCATATTCAGCGGTGATCTGCTGCCTGTGCTTCCACATTCACCACTGCAGTCCTGGGCTCTGTCCTTGCAGGTACTGTTTGTTCTGGGATCCGCACCACAGTTTCCTTTCGGCCCTGGCCGAAGCACGCTTGCTGCTTCTTCCCTGCAGCACTCCCTTAAGGCCGGCGTGCATCGCCTCCTGTGCTTTATGGATTAGATCATGTGACCTTGCTGAGCAATCATATCCCTCCTACATGTATATTAGTGGCTCAGCCCCCTTCCCAGATTCCTGAGTGTCAAGGTCCTTGTGTCCTGCAAAGGTTGCTGATTTCTCTGCTTGTGTTCCTGTGTACCTGACCCGTGCTTGTGTTTCTGGACTCCGCTACCTGTTTGATCCCTGCCTGCTTGCCTTGACTCTCCTGTTGCCGACACGGACTGCCTGACCTACACCTTTTCTGCCTTCCCTGACCTGTTGCTTGTTTGACTTCGCCTCTGCTTCATCCGTCTGTCCTGCACTCCTGGTTATGACTTGGCCTGCTGACTACATCTGTACCTCTGGTACCTTGCTCAGGTACCTCCTGGTCCGCCTGGACTAGCTGCCTCGTGTGCCAATCCTCCTCAAGAGGTAGCGACCTGGTGTTCCTCTCGGGAAAACCTATCCCCACCATCAGGGGTACTGTGAAGAATGAAGGGTTCACGTAGACAATGCCCTTAGAGAAGGTAGGAAGCGTAGCACAGTGAGTTCACACACGCTGGTTCATGACAGCAAGCTAGAATACCCTATTTCTAAGACACCTTCCCACCTTAAATACCCATAAGAAGCTAGCCATAGGTTGGGGAAGAATTAGGGTGCGGGCTGGTCTGGACCGCTAGGACAGCGGGAGCAGCAGGGTAAATAGAGCACTGTCAACATAACAGGGTAATTCAATTATTTAGGATAGATAACAGATCATCTTTAATTGTAAGTTAAATTTAACTCATACCTTAATATAGTCCTAACAATAATCTATTTCTTGGAATGTCAGAAAATGCATGAGTGATATCAAAGTACATTACCATCTCTAAAATTAACTAAAGACACCATCACATTTAAAACCATGGTCAAAGCACACATCCGGAACTATTACTGTCTCCAACAACATGGTAATGCCAGGCTTTTGAACTACAAGATTCTTCCAGAAAAAAACATGATACATATATCTATGGTAACCATATCAAGCTCTAACATATTAGAAACATTATCAAAGCCCTCGATAGCTGGAACATGATGAGGAACTATTATTTTTGGTTCATGGTCATTAAACTTTGCAGATCTCAATGTGAATTATTTTAATGATAACTTTGTACTGTGAAAGCAGAACATATTGTAAAAGAGTCCACATAAACTCTGATAAATGGAAAAGTGGAAGATATTGAGAAACTCACAGATCCTTGTACACCCAAATAATTTGTTTGTAGACAGACAACCAATTACATGGACTATAATCATATACACAAGGTGACTAATTCATAGGTGATAACAGAAGGAGATGAAACATAACCTTCGGGAATCATTAACTAGTGCCATGCTGCTTTCACCCACTACACATTGATATTCAGCCAACCGAGCAGCCCTTTTCTGTTTTCATCGTAAAATTAATTGAAAACGTAAAAATATTACGCACACACACACACACACTGCGCAAAGGTGTTAGGCAGGCTTAGACCAAAATGCTGCAAAGTAAGAATGCTTTCAAAAATAGAAGTGTTAATAGTAGTGTTGATCGAGCATGCTCAGCCGAACAACAGATCGGCTCGGGAACCGCGATACTCGGCATATTGTGGTGTTCGGCCGAATACCGCATGTGCTCGAGCGTGATGCTCGAGCCTCCTCGCCGGAAGTTTGTTGGCTGCTACGCAGCCAATAATCGTGCGGGTAAGAACTGCCACTCACTGTAATGCCGTCGCCATGTTGGTTAGTGGCATTGCAGTGATTGGCTGGCCGGAACGCGTCATTGGGTGCTATAAAGCACCCGATGACACGTGATTCGGCCAGTATTAGTCAGGGAGAGCTGTGCTGTAGAAGGGACAGATAGTGTAGGGAATTTAATTTTTTTGTTAGACAGGGTTGGTGTTAGAGACCCAAAAGTCCTTTAAAGTACTATTGTTGTATCTGCCAGCAATATATATTTTTAGCACAACCTGTGCTAAAGAGCTTGCAATTGTTTGGCCGCTGCAGACAGCGACATTATCTGCACTACATCTCCTGTGTAACGTGTGCGCAGCCTAAAAATATCTGTGACATCCAGAGTACTTTTTCTGTAGACGGTGTCTGCTGCGGACAGTGACATAACCTGCGCTACATCTCCTGTATAACGTTTGCGCATCCTAAAAATATCTGTGACATCCAGTGTACTTTTTCCATAGACGCTGCAGACAGCGACATTATCTGCGCTACATCTCCTGTTTAACGTGTGCGCATACTAAAAATATCTGTGACCTCCTGTGTACTTTCTCCGTAGACGGTGTCCGCTACGGACAGTTACATTACCTGCGCTGCATCTACTGTATAATGTTTGCGCATCCCAAATAGCTGTGATATTCCCTGTAATTTTTTTTTAGCCGCTAGTGACAGCAGCGACATTACCTGCACTACATCTCCTGTATAACTTTTGCACATCATAAATATCGGTGACATTCAGTAAAAAAAAATTTGCTGCTGGTGACAGCAACATTACCTGCGCTACATCTCCTGTATAACGTTTGCGCATCCTAAATATCAGTGACATTCAGTCTAATTTTTTCGCTGCTGGTGACAGCGACATTACCCGCGCTACATATGCTGTTTAACGTTTGCACATCCTAAATATCAGTAACATTCAGTTAAATTTATTTGCGCATACACTTACAAAACCTGCGCTACTGTACGTGTGACATACTTGCAAGCATATATACCATTTAATATGCAGAAGGCGAGCAGTAAGGGACAGGGAAGTGGCCGTGCTGCTGATGATGCACGCAGAGGCCGTGGCCCTGGGCACAGTGAAACGTTGCCTGCTGCCAGAGCACAAGAAACACACTCATCCATGATACCTAGCTTCATGTCTCAGTTTGCAGGGCAGCGCAGGAAACCACTCTCAAAGTCATACCAGTGTGACCAGGTGGTCGGTTGGATTGCAACAGATAATGCTTCCAGTCGGTTAAGCACCACCCTGTCTTCCACAAAGTCCAGTCTCCTTAGCCAAGAGTCTGGTCAGCAGACTCCTCACCCTGATCCTCCTTCCTCCCACCATGGAGAGTCTTGCCAAACAAGTGATCCCACACTTGGATATTCCAAGGAGCTCTTTTAATTGTCATTCCTTGATTTGGGCCTCTCCAAAGCCCGCTTGAAGAGGGACATGAGGAGATCATGTGCCCCGATGCCCAAACTCTTGAGCATCCACAGTCACAAGAAGATGATGGTGGGGAATTGCAATTAGTGTTTCACGAGGTGGATGATGATGAGACTCAGTTGCCAATAAGTCAACAGCAATTAGTGTCTCAAGAGGTTGATGATGAGGATGAGACACAGTTGTCAATAGGTGAGGTTGTTGTCAGGTCAACAAGTCAGGAGGATGATCAGAGTGAGGAAGTGGAAGAGGAGGTGGTGGACGATGAAATCACTGACCAAACCTGGGAATGAGGCAAGCCGAGCGAGGACAGCAGTACAGAGGGGGAGGGATCCACAGCACTGCAACAGGCTGGAAGAGGCAGTGAGGTGGCAAAAGTCAGAAGGCGGGCCACACCAAACAGGCCCGCAACTGTTCCCCGGAGCATCCCCTTGCAGCAATCTCCCTTGCCAAGGGGTAGGTGTTCCACAGTCTCGTGTTTTTTTGAGGAAAGTGCAGACGATAAAAGAATTGTCATTTGCAGCCTGTGCTGTACCAAAATGAGCAGGGGTGTGAACACTAGCCACCTCACCACCACCAGCATGATCCGCCACATGGCATCAAAGCACCCTAATAGGTGGGCCTAACGCGGGTCACACCACTGCCTCCTCTTCCCCTGTGTTACGTGCTGGCCAATCCCCTGTCCAAGACACAGGCCCAGATGCCTCCCGCCCTGCACCTGAACCTTCGCAAGCACCATAATCTAGCTCATCTACTTCTGTGTCCCAGCGCAGCGTACAGATGTCCATACCCCAGGCCTTTGAACAAAAGCGCAAATACCCAGCCACCCACCCACAGGCCATAGCACTAAATGCGCACCTTTCCAAATTGCTGGCCCTGGAAATGATGCCATTTAGGCTTGTGGACACTGAGGCTTTCCGCAGCCTGATGGTGGTCCCTCGTTACTTAGTTCCCAGCCGCCACTATTTTTCCCGGTGTGCCATACCCGCCTTACACCAGCATGTGTCCCGTAACATCACCCGTGCCCTGACCAACGCAGTTATTGGGAAGGTCCACTTAACGACTGACACATGGACAAGTGCTTGTGACCAGGAACACTACATTTCCCTGACGGCACATTTGGTGACTTTTGTGGAGGCCGGGAGCGAGTCGTACCCTGGGATAACACATATGCTACCGATGCCAAGGAATTCCGCCACCACCTACATTAGTGGCTGTAACCCCCCCCCTTTTCCTCCTCCACTTTCACCTCTGAATTCTCTTCTTGCAGCACCAGTCAGCCATCAGTCAGTAGCTGGAAGCAGTGTAGCACTGCAGTGGAGAAGCGGCAACAGGCCGTGCTGAAACTAATATGTTTAGGTGACAACAGCACACCGCCGCAGAGCTTTGGCAGGGTATAAGAGACCAGACTGAGCTGTGGCTCTCGCCACTCAACCTAGAACCAGGCATGGTTGTGTCTGATAATGGCCGTAACTTGGTGGCGGCTTTGGAGCTCGGCAAGCTCACACACATACCATGCCTAGCCCACGTGTTCAACTTAGTGGTTCAGCTGTTTCTCAAAACCTATTTGCCTGAGCTACTGGTGAAGGTTTGCCACGTGTGTGCCCATTTCCGAAAGTCATCTACAGCTGCCGCCGGTCTGGCAACGCTGCAGCAGCGCTTGTAATTGCCGGCTCACCGACTGTTGTGCGACGTGAGCACATGCTGGAACTCTACGTTCCACATGTTTGTGAGCAGCAGAGGGCAGTAGTGGAATACCAGCTGCAACATGGTCGTCGCCTTTCCAGTCAGCTTCCGCTCTTCATAAGCAACTTTAAGGAATCAACACAGATGATGAGCGGCGATGCCACTATTATCAATGTAACCATCCCACTTCTGTGTCTACTGAAACGCTCACTGCTCACAATGGAGGCGGACACTTTGCATGTGGAAGAGGTGGAAATGGGGGAAGACAGTACATAGGGTGATACCCAGACCACCCTCAGTTCATCTTCTCAGGACGAATTGGATGATGATGAGGATGAGGAGATGGAGACAGTTGCCTCCGCTACAGAGGGTAGTACCCATAGCAAGTTTATTCCATCTGTTCAGCTTGGATGGGCCGAAGAGGATGAGGAGACTGAGAGTCATCCTCCTGATGAGGACAGCGAAGTCTTGTCTGTTGGGACTCTGGCACACATGGCTGACTTTATGTTATGTTGCCTTTCCTGTTACCCTCTCGTTATACGCATTTTGGCCAACACCAATTACTGGTTGTTCACCCTTCTCGACCCCCGCTACAAAGAGAACTTCTCATATCTCATTCCTGTGGTGGAGAGGACTAGCAAAATGGTAAAATGGTGCAATACCAGAAGGTCCTTGTGGAAAAATTGCTCCAAAAATTTCCAGCTGACTACGCTGGCGGCAGAGTACGTAGTTCTGGGACTGGGACAGTTTCATTACACCCCTCCAGCACCCTCACCCTGATGCGCGGCCTAGTGTCACAAGGAGGGAAAAGTTTTGGAAGATGTGAAGGAGTGCGTAGCAGACCGCGTCAGCTTCCTCAGTGATCCCTCTGTGCCTTACAACTATTGGGTGTCCAAGCTGGACAGGTGGCACGAACTGGCGCTCTACGCCTTAGAGGTGCTGGCCTGCCCTGCCGCCAGCTTTTTGTCAGAGCCAGTATTTAGTGCTGCTGGGGGCATAATTACTGATAAGCGCATCCGCCTGTCAACTGAAAATGCTGACAGGTTGACTCTTATCAAAATGAACAAGGCCTGGATTTCCCCTGACTTCTCTACTCCACCAGAGGAAAGCGGCTGAACATAAAGGCACTTTAAATGTGGCTTTTATGGTGTATTGAATACACTGTATTCCCATGCACCCCTTCCACCACAAAAAAGGGTATATGGTTCAATCCTCCTTTTCTCGTCCTCCTCATCCTCCTCCATCAGATCAACATGTTTATTAGGCTGCCCTCTCTCCTAATGTTTTATAGGGTCAGCTCAGCAGCAGGCCCTCAACCATAATTTTTCGATGGTCAGCTCAGCAGCAGGCACTCAACCATAATTTTTTCGATGGTCAGCTCAGCAGCAGGCCCTCAACCATAATTTTGTCGATGGCCAGCTCAGCAGCAGGCCCTCGCCCACAATTTTTTCCATGGTCAGATCAGCAGCAGGCCCTCACCCCTAATGTTTTAGAGAGTCAGCTCACCAGCAGACTGTGAACCATAATTTTTTCAATGGTTAGCTCAGCAGCAGGCCCTCAACAATAATTTTCTTGATGGTCAGATCAGCAGCAGGCACTCACCCCTAATGTTTTAGAGAGTCAGCTCAGCAGCAGACCCTCAACCATAATTTTTTCGATGGTCAGCTCAGCAGCAGGCCCTCGCCCACAATTTTTTCCAGGGTCAGATCAGCAGCAGGCCCTCACCCCCAATGTTTTAGAGAGTCGGCTCACCAGCAGACCGTGAACCATAATTTTTTCGATTGTCAGCTCAGCAGCATGCCCTCAACCATAATTTTTTCTATGGTCAGATTAGCAGCAGGCACTCACCCCTAAAGTTTTAGAGAGTCAGCTCAGCAGCAGACCCTCAACCATAATTTTTTCGATGGTCAGCTCAGCAGCAGGCCCTTCAACCATAATTTTTTTGATGGTCAGATCAGCAGCAGGCACTCACCCCTAATGTTTTAGATGGTCAGCGCAGCAGCAGACCCTCACCCCTAATGTTTTAGATGGTCAGATCATCAGCAGCAGAACTTCGCCCCTAATGTTTTAGAGGGTCGCCAGTAGGCCCTTGCTCCTAATGTTTTTGAGGGTCCCCAGCAGGCCAGCAATCATAATTTTTCAAGGGTGTGTATGATGCCCTCATTTATTTGCAATAAAGGGTGTATTGGAGTGCCAGTTCCTTGTAATTTCTGGCAACCCTTACACTTAGTGCATAGGCTTTATGGGTGTAGGAGTCCTACTACCTGAACAATTGTACCACAATGTGAATGAGGCCCTACTTTATGTGATATACAGGTTGTATCGGAGCGCCTCTTCCTTGTAATTTATGGCAGCACTTGCACTTTATATACAAGTAAATATACAGGAAAGAATGTTTCCTAACAATTTTTTCCTCTAAAATCGAGAACGGAGAAATCTAAATTAAATCAATAGTTGATGTGACCACCCTTTGCCTTCAAAACAGCATCAATTCTCCTAGGTACACTTGCAAACAGTTTTTGAAGGGAGGCTGATCAAAACATTATGAAGAACTAACCACAGACCTTCTTTGGATCTAGACTTGCTTAAATCCCTCTGTCTCTTCATGTAATTTTAGACAAACTGGATGATGTTGAGATCAGGGCTCTGTGGGGGCCATATCATCACTTGCTGGACTCCTTGTTCTTCTTTACATTGAAGACCGTTAATGGTGTCCTCAATGCTGAGAAATACAGACAGATACTTATCCATCATGTAATTCCATCAGGAGGTGCCTGATTGACTCCAAATTTATTCTGCAGCAGGACAACGAACCCAAACATACAGCCACTGATATTGAGTACTACCTCTGGCATAAAGAAAAACAAGGAGTCCAGCAAGTGATAATATGGCCTTTACAGAGCCCTGATCTCAACATCATCTATTCTGTGTGTGATTAAATGAAAAGGATTTGAGCAAGCCCACATCCACAGAAGATCTCTGGTTACTTCTCTAAGTTGTTTGGAACAACCTCGATGCTGAGTTCTGTCAAAAACTGTGTGCAAGTGTACCTAAAAGAATTAATGCTGTTATAAAGGGGTCATGCCATGATTCATGTAAAAAATTAAAATCAGACATCATATAGTACATGAAAATATTTTTCTAACAAAGCTAGAGCCAACCTTCTACCTCACATGGGTCAAGAGATCTCCTCAATTTCATTGGTCCAATGGCTATGCTAGATTATCTTCAGCCTGGCAGCTCAGTGGATGTGTCCTTTCTGCTGCAGTTCTCTGTAACTGCTACAGCTTCTAACATTTCAGCTAATAACTCAGTGGCTATACAACATTTTTAATTACATGCAATTACAAACCTATTCAGATACAGGTGCTGGTTTGAAAAATGTAGAATATGTTTTGTGACACAACCCCTTTAAGGGCAAAGAGTGGTCACCAAATATTGATTCGATTTAGATTTCTCTTTTGTTCTTTCACTTTACACTTTGTTAGTTGATAAAAAAAAATAAAAAAAAATATCAAGACTTCAATTTCTGAAAGCATTCTTACTTTGCAGCATTTTCCCACACTTTCCAAAAACATTTGCACAGTATTCTATATCTGCTTAACATTAAATGGGTTTTCTGAGACTTTAAAACTCCCAATCTGATCGATGGGAGTCCAACACCTAGGACCACCGCTGATCAGCTGTTTGAGAAGGCAGTAGTGCTCGCAGTAGCACCTTGGCCTTCTCTCAGCTTTTCCTAGGCCAGTGACGACACGTTCATCGGTCATGAGGCCTAGTCGCACCTGGGCCCCATTGAAGTGAATGGGACTGAGAGCAATGCCAGGCACAGTGCTGTGCTTGGTGAGCTTAGAAAAGGCTGTGGCGCTACTGTGAGTGCTGGTGCCTTCTCAAACAGCTGATCAGCAGGGGTCGCAGGTGTCGGACCCCCACCAGTCAGATACTGATGACCTATCCTGAGGATAGGTCATCAGTTGTAAATACCTGGAAAACCATTACATAAGTCCCGCTATGGTAGTGAGTAGCTTCACCTGACACAGTAAGAAGCCCATTAGTCACGCTTACACTGTGATACATTAGCACTGTATGAGTAAAAAAATATCCAAATAGGAAGCTAATGGAATGCATGGGCAGATCTGTGAAAAGGGAGGAATTCACAGACTAGTCACCACTTAGGCATACATCTACTATGGTGGTTACTAAACTTTGGAGGGTTTTTTAACAGCATTTACAGCCCGGGGAATAGCTTTTTTTTCCCCACTGAAACATCCTATTAACTCAATGTCCATGCAGACCATTTGGAACTCCATAGCATAAACATGTCACTCTTAGGCCAGTCTCACACTAGTGCTAAAATGTTCCGGCAGGCTGGTCAGACAGAGCCTGTCAAAGTTCATCATATCCAGAATAGCCAGATACTACCTTTCCTGCCTGAGCCCTATAGCTAGAATGGGGTCCAGCCTATTTCTGGCATTAGTGCCGGGACTCGGCGGGACAAAAAAAACACTGGTTGCAGGGGTATATATATTCAGCCGAATCTCAGCACTAATCCTGAGAAATGGCCAGATCCCCGTGGGGTCCCATTATAGTCAATGAAGCCTGGCTGTTCCTCTTCCAAATAAGCCTCCCAGGACGTCTTAGCGCTAATGTGAAACTAGCCTTATGCTAATAAAGACATATTAAGAAATGAATAAGTTCAGAAAGTTGGAACAAAAAACAAGATAAAATGTGAATGTTCATTTTTTGAATAGCAAAATGTGATGAAGATATGAAAAAGCTAAATGCTCAAGCACCCATCACACAAAAAATTCCAGTTGCATGGATCTGAATGTAAAACTCAAGTTTTTATGATCTGTCAACATTGTAATTAACGCTGTGAATAATAACTCAGGCCTACGCCCGGTGAGATCACCTACAGTGCCAGACTTGTTACATGCAGGTATGTATAGGTGAAGAATAGGGAATGGGAAGTCACTGTGTGTCTGACCTATAATGTACTGCATGTAATACAATCTGGTAATGTTGATATTAAAGAAACTCTGCAAGTCAGCTCCATCTTAGGAACCACAATTGATGGAACGATTCTTGGATCTGTCTATATAACAGAGACTATAGATCAAAGTTTGCGATGTAAACCACATTTCCTGTCACAGTATGCAGGGGTGTACATACAATAGGGGCGGCTCATACAGAAGGGGGTAACGAGCCCTCTGCACTCTGATCCTGGAGTCATACTCTCTTCTATTTGCCCCCTACCTCTTACTAACAGATATTTAGTAGGCTAGTAAGACAGAGGAGACGGATGCCAGTATGACAGCAGGATGAGATGGTGCATGCTTTCTTTGAAGTCTGACTGTTACCATGGAAACGCATTGTTCTGCATTGAAGCTGAAGGTAAAAATGGCTAAATATCTATATATATAAAGAAGGACGTATGTATGTATGTTACGCGATCACTCAAACGCAACCATAGATTTCAACGAAACTTGGTATACACATCCCTTGCTACCTGGAAACAAATCTTGCTCTCTAGCACGTACCGTTCCTGAGATATTCCCAAAAAATACTAATACATGGCACATCACATGACCTACATTAGCCAATAGAAGCCTGCAGGTCTTTCTCTTCATATCCCAACTGCCATGCACACGGTCACATGTCCCTTATCAGCCAATAGAATCTCGCAGGTCCTGCCCCCTGAACTGTGACCTCCACAGCACTCCGCCCCCATAACAGTGTCATTCACAGCGCCCTGCCCGTTTAAAGCTGACCTGGAGCAGTGAAGAAAAATGGCTGGGTTGTTATGGAAACCTGGTGTAAAACTGTGTGTATGTGGAGACTAAGGTAGGGTGGCCATTCAGGCCGCCTTCAAAAGACAGACTTAAAAACCCCGCCCCCCAGGTCCCACGCCCTAATTTGGTTAGGCCACGCCTCCTCCCTCTCCGCAGCCGACAGGCATTGAAAAAATGAAAGTAAAAATCAACTTCTGCCAGCCCAAGGGGGGGAGGGACGGTGACTTTCTCCCTGCAGCTCATGCTCAGATAGCACAGTGCTGCTGTCTGAGAGTGAGCTGTTCAAAAGGACATCCCTGCATGAGATATTTCCAAAAAATGCAATAGCCAATAGAAGCCTGGTCACATGACCCTTATCAGCCAATAGAAGCTTGCAGGCCCTTAGTCTCCACATACGCACAGTTTTACACCAGGTTTCCATAACAACCCAGCCATTTTTCTTCACTGCTGTAGGTCAGCTTTAAAGGGGCAGGGCGCAGTGGATGACACTGTTAAGGGAGCGGAGTGCTATGGTGGCAGGTAGGGTGGCCATTCAAGCCATCCTCAAAAGACAGACTTAAAAACCCTGACCCTGGGTCCCGCTAAGCCACGCCCCCTCCCAGCCTGCAGCCCACGGGGATTGAAAAAATGAAGGTAAAAATCAACTTCTGTCAGCTGTCTGAGTAAGCTGTTCAAAAGAACATCCCTGTGTCCGTCCAGGCCCTGTGCCGGATGGAGGACAGGGAGTCTGAAAGCCAGACTGTCCGGCCTAAAACCAGTCCTCTGGCCACCCTAGGGGCAGGCTGCTGTGGAGGTCACAGTTAAGGAGACGGTCCGCTATGGAGGCCACTGTTAAAGGGACGGGGTGTTGTGGAAATCACTGTTAAGGGTATGGGGTACTGTGGAGGTCACTAATGAAGGGGTGGCCACTGTGGAGGTCACTGTTGAAGGGGCAGGCTGCTGCAGAGTTCACTGTTAAGGGGGCGGGATGCTGTGGCGGTCACTGTTAAAGGGGCAGGCTGCTGTGGAGGTCACTGATAAGTGGGCAGGCACTGTGGAGGTCTCTGTTAAGGGGACAGGGAACTGTGGACGTCACAGTTAAGGGGACGGTCCGCTATGGAGGTCAGTGTTAAGGGGCGGGGTGCTGTAGAGGTCACTGTTAAGGAGGATGCTGCCTTTTAATGACACACACAAACATTAAATGAAATAGATGAAATATACCCGTGCTAAGCCGGGTCCTTCTGTTAGTATTTAATAAATACATTTTAAAAAGTTGTTTCATTTTTCATGCACTAAAGCAGTGGTGGCGAACCTATGGCACAGGTGCCAGAGGAGGCACTCAGAGCCCTCTCTGTGGGCACCCGCACTCTTGAAAAAGTCTATGGTGTACCAATATGCCTTAGACCTTTCCTGCCATTCATCAGCGCATGGCGCACTATGAACAGCACAGGCAGCGCATTAAATGTAGGCAGACTATTATAGCTAAATGATAGAGTACATGGAAGATATACTATATTGGTATTCAGGTTACAGGTGAAACTTGAAAAATTAGAATATCGTACAAAGTTCATTTATATCAGTAATGCAACTTAAAAAGGTGAAACTAACATATGAGATAGACTCATTACATGCAAAGCGAGATATTTCAAGCTTTTATTTGTTATAATTTGGATGATTATGGCTTATAGCTTATGAAACCCCAAAGTCTCAATTTTCAGGTACCCTTTGCTCAGGGGATATGGACTAATTAGCTGATTAGAGTGTGACACTTTGAGCCTAGAATATTGAACCTTGTCACAAAATTCTAATTTTAAGCTGCATTAATGCAATTCCTTTTAAGTTGCATTACTGAAATAAATGGACTTTTGCATGATATTAAAATTTTTCAAGTTTCACCTGTATATTGCAGTGTTGGCACTGTGCGATAAATAAGTGGGTTTTCGGTTGCAGTTTGGGCCTCTAAACAGTTCTCCATTACTGCCCTAGAGCAATAAAAAAGGCATGTGGCTTGGTGCTTGGTGACAAAAATGGTGCCGACAAGCCACCCTGGCTTGGGTAGGGTCTTTAGATAGCTAGAGCAGAAAGTCAATGACTGGCTTCGGTGGTGATGTGGCCTCAAGCAGTATGTCACAGCTGAAGCCAGTCATTGGCTGGAGTGGTGTAAGTGACCATGTCCAGGCACTGCTGAATGTAAACAGTGCCAGGAGCAGAAGATGGGGGCAGCATGGAGGATCAGATCGGAGTGGAGCAGATAAATATGAATCTTCTATTTCCGGGGCAGGCTGTGGGCACTTGCTTGAAAATTCTAAAATAATGGAACAAAATGACAGGCACACTACCATCTGGAAAATCATGAAGAGTCTTGCACATCTATCATATATTTCCAGATGGTAGTGTGCCTGTCACTTTGTTCCATTATTTTTGAATATTACAGTTGGCAGTGGGTAAGCCTAGGACAGTGCACTTAAGTCCAGAAATTAAGAGGGGTGAGCCACTATACTATTATACATTTTTTCTGATACTTGCTTTAAAATCAATATTACTGGAAAACCCCTTTAAACAGTGCTTAAACCTTTATACAAAGCATAGAGGATGCAGCAGCGCTTCTCAGAGATGTGCACCTTTTGCTTGCATCGGCTCTGCTCTGTTTTTGCAGCATGCAAAGTATGGATCCTATATATTTTCTATGGATCCATACTGCATAGTGCAAAAGCAGAGTAGAGCCGATGCATGTGGAACGTGCAGATTGCTCCGAGGAGTGCTGCTGCACCCTCCATGTTTACGTAAAGGTTTGGGTAAAGATTTAACTATGGCTATTTAAAGGGTTTCTACAGTTTGTTTTAACTGATGATCTATCCGGGTAAAGATTTAACTATGGCTATTTAAAGGGTTTCTACAGTTTGTTTTAACTGATGATCTATCCTCTGTTTGAGAAGGCAGTGACGCTCCAGCAGCGCCGCGGCCTTCTCACTGTTTACCGCTGGCCCAGTGATGTCACGACTAGTATCAACTGGCCTGGGCGGGGCTAAGCTCCATTCAAGTGACCCCCGACGGTCAGATGCTGATGATCTATCCAGAGGATAGATCATCAGTTAAATCAGTTAAAACAAACTGTAGAATCCCTTTAAATAGCCATAGTTAAATCTTTAGCCGACACCCGGGACCCCCGCCAGTCAGATGCTGATGATCTTCAGTTAAAACAAACTGCAGATCCCCTTTAACTATGACCATGTATCTAACGTATGCTCATGCCTTTCCTGCATTCAGCACAATGGTGGATTCGATACACTTTTTGTAGGTCAATTTTGTCAATGCTCCACCATTCCAGCACTGCTGCCCCAGTGGTCCCCCCAGGTCTCTCCCCATTTCCCTGCAGTGATGACCTAGCATACATGCAGGTGACAGCAGAAGCCAATCACTGGGCTCAGTGGTCTTGTGCCGTATGCACAGGCATCACTGCTTGGGACAATGATTGGCTGCAGTGGTTACATGTATGTAAGGCATGTCATCGCTGCAGGGAGTTAGAATACACTGGTGGGAAGTGACCAAAGGCACAAGACTGGGGAGTAATGACTGGGATATATCAATACCGGGGTTCTCTCTATACAGGAAAGACATCGAAGGCAAGAAGGGGGGAGGGGTGGCCCTGTATGTGAAAGACAGCATAAAATCTAATTTGATACAAGTTAGCGAGAACAATTTAGAGTCAGTTTGGGTTACCTTGCAGCTTGATAATCATAAGGTAACTCGTGTAGGTGTGATATATAGACCACCTAGCCAAGTCAAAGAATTAGATGATCTACTAGTTGAGGAAATAGCTAAAATGACATTGAAGGGGGAAGTTATCATTATGGGAGACTTCAATCTTCCTGATGTAAACTGGAAAACCAAAATAGCTAGTTCTGCCAGGAGTACAGATATTCTAAATTCCCTACTGGGATTATCTCTACAGCAAGTAGTAGAGGAGCCAACCCGGAAGGAGTCCATTTTAGATTTAGTATTCACAAATGGTAATTTGGTATATGATATTACTGTAGGGGAAAGCTTGGGATCTAGTGATCACCAGTCAGTGTGGTTTACTATAAGCACAGTGACTGAGTCACACCACACAAAAACAAAAGTTTTAGATTTTAGAAAAACTGACTTTTCTAAAATTAGATTAGTGGTATACGAGTCCCTATCAGATTGGAACAGTTTCATTGGAGTCCAGGAGAAATGGGACTACTTAAAAGAGGCACTATTGAAGGCAACAGAAAATTGCATTAGGCTTGTCAGTAAAAGCAAAAAAAGGAAAAGACCACTGTGGTACTCAGCAGAAGTGGCCAAAATCATTAAAAACAAAAAGATAGCATTTAGGAATTATATTAAAAAAAAAACGAGGATGACAGGCTAATTTACAAGATTAGGCAGAGAGAGGCCAAACAAGTTATAAGAGCTTCTAAAGCACAGGCAGAAGAGAAATTAGTCAGGGAAAAAAGGCGATAAGGCATTCTTCAGATACATAAATGAAAAAAGGAAAACTAAAACAAGGAATTACAAAATTAAAAACAAAAGAAGGAAGGTATATGGAAGAAGATAAAGAACTAGCTGTCTGCCTCAATGAATACTTCTGTTCAGTCTTTACGAAGGAAAATGAAGGAAATGGACCTCTGTTAGGAAAGAAGACTAATGAATCTTTTGATGCATGTGTCTTTACAGAGGGAGAGGTCCTAAGTCAGCTGTCTAAAATCAATACAAATAAGTCACAGGGGCCTGATGGGATACACCCAAAGCTATTAAAAGTGCTCAGCGGTGAACTAGCAAAACCATTAACAGATTTATTTAACCAATCACTGGCAACAGGAGTCGTCCCAGAAGATTGGAAATTAGCAAATGTTGTGCCCATTCACAAGAAAGGTAGTAGGGAGGAATCGGGCAACTATAGGCCAGTAAGCCTGACATCAATAGTGGGGAAATTAATGGAAACCATACTTAAGGAGAGGATTGTGGAACATCTAAAATCCCATGGATTGAAAGAAGAAAAACAGCATGGGTTTACTTCGGGGAGATCATGTCAAACTAATCTTATTGATTTTTTTGATTGGGTGACTAAAACAATAGATGGCGGAGGTGCAGTAGACATCGCTTATCTAGACTTCAGTAAGGCTTTCGATACTGTCCCACACAGAAGGCTTATCAATAAATTGCAGTCTTTGGGCTTGGACTCCTATATTGTTGAATGGATTAGGCAGTGGCTGAGGGACAGGCAACAGAGGGTTGTAGTCAATGGAGTATATTCAGACCAAGGTCTTGTTACCAGTGGGGTACCTCAGGGATCTGTTCTGGGACCCATATTGTTTAATATCTTTATCAGCGAAATTGCAGAAGGCCTCGATGGTAAGGTGTGTCTTTTTGCTGATGACACAAAGATTTGTAACAGGGTTGATGTTCCTGGAGGGATACACCAAATGGAAAAGGATTTAGGAAAACTAGAGGAATGGTCAAAAATCTGGCAACTAAAATTTAATGTGGATAAGTGCAAAATAATGCACCTCGGGCGTAAAAACCCAAGAGCAGAATATAAAATCAGTAATACAGTCCTAACCTCAGTATCTGAGGAAAGGGATTTAGGGGTCATTATTTCAGAAGACTTAAAGGTAGGCAGACAATGTCATAGAGCAGCAGGAAATGCTAGCAGAATGCTTGGGTGTATAGGGAGAGGAATTACCAGTAGAAAGAGGGAGGTGCTCATGGGAAAAAAGGCGATAAGGCATTCTTCAGATACATAAATGAAAAAAGGAAAACTAAAACAAGGAATTACAAAATTAAAAACAAAAGAAGGAAGGTATATGGAAGAAGATAAAGAACTAGCTGTCTGCCTCAATGAATACTTCTGTTCAGTCTTTACGAAGGAAAATGAAGGAAATGGACCTCAGTTAGGAAAGAAGACTAATGAATCTTTTGATGCATGTGTCTTTACAGAGGAAGAGGTCCTAAGTCAGCTGTCTAAAATCAATACAAATAAGTCACAGGGGCCTGATGGGATACACCCAAAGCTATTAAAAGTGCTCAGCGGTGAACTAGCAAAACCATTAACAGATTTATTTAACCAATCACTGGCAACAGGAGTCGTCCCAGAAGATTGGAAATTAGCAAATGTTGTGCCCATTCACAAGAAAGGTAGTAGGGAGGAATCGGGCAACTATAGGCCAGTAAGCCTGACATCAATAGTGGGGAAATTAATGGAAACCATACTTAAGGAGAGGATTGTGGAACATCTAAAATCCCATGGATTGAAAGATGAAAAACAGCATGGGTTTACTTCAGGGAGATCATGTCAAACTAATCTTATTGATTTTTTTGATTGGGTGACTAAAACAATAGATGGCGGAGGTGCAGTAGACATCGCTTATCTAGACTTCAGTAAGGCTTTCGATACTGTCCCACACAGAAGGCTTATCAATAAATTGCAGTCTTTGGGCTTGGACTCCCATATTGTTGAATGGATCAGGCAGTGGCTGAGGGACAGGCAACAGAGGGTTGTAGTCAATGGAGTATATTCAGACCAAGGTCTTGTTACCAGTGGGGTACCTCAGGGATCTGTTCTGGGACCCATATTGTTTAATATCTTTATCAGCGAAATTGCAGAAGGCCTCGATGGTAAGGTGTGTCTTTTTGCTGATGACACAAAGATTTGTAACAGGGTTGATGTTCCTGGAGGGATACACCAAATGGAAAAGGATTTAGGAAAACTAGAGGAATGGTCAAAAATCTGGCAACTAAAATTTAATGTGGATAAGTGCAAAATAATGCACCTCGGGCGTAAAAACCCAAGAGCAGAATATAAAATCAGTGATACAGTCCTAACCTCAGTATCTGAGGAAAGGGATTTAGGGGTCATTATTTCAGAAGACTTAAAGGTAGGCAGACAATGTCATAGAGCAGCAGGAAATGCTAGCAGAATGCTTGGGTGTATAGGGAGAGGAATTACCAGTAGAAAGAGGGAGGTGCTCATGCCGCTCTACAGAGCACTAGTGAGACCTCATTTGGAGTATTGTGCTCAGTACTGGATATTGATACTTTGGAGAGAGTTCAGAGAAGAGCTACTAAACTGGTACATGGATTGCAGGATAAAACTTACCAGGAAAGATTAAAGGACCTTAACATGTATAGCTTGGAAGAAAGACGAGACAGAGGGGATATGATAGAAACTTTTAAATACATAAAGGGAATCAACAAGGTAAAAGAGGAGAGAATATTTAAAAGAAGAAAAACTGCTACAAGAGGACATAGTGTTAAATTAGAGGGGCAAAGTTTTAAAAGTAATATCAGGAAGTATTACTTTACTGAGAGAGTAGTGGATGCATGGAATAGCCTTCCTGCAGAAGTGGTAGCTGCAAATACAGTGAAGGAGTTTAAGCATGCATGGAATAGGCATAAGGCCATCCTTCATATAAGATAGAGCCAGGGGCTATCCATAGTACTCAGTATATTGGGAAGACTAGATGGGCCAAATGGTTCTTATCTGCCGACACATTCTATGTTTCTATGTTTCTATGTTTCTATGTCCTGCTTTTTTTTTTTAACTTATCAACATTACCGCTCATAGCTCAATTTTTTCAATCCCAAACAATCACTTTAATGCTTCATTGAGTATAAATACAAAAATTCAGACATGTTATGTAGCTAAATGTAAATGCATGACCGCAATGCTAGTTCATGCAAAGTACAAGTCTTCTTGTTGCCTGTGGCTAATTATCTGTGTGTTCATGGTTTTGCCAAGTGACGACTAATTTGTGGAAATGCTTACTATGATATGTATCATGCGTTCATCATTTGTTTCAGATACAACTCGTTGACCCAATTTAAGAAGGTCCAGCTGCTTTCCATAGTGGTGGGACCCTTACAGCCCTGATCATAAGCATACTGTACAACAGATCAGTAATTATACTAATATAGTAAGCACTGTGTTGGATGGACATGTCCTCCTTACAATAGCGAAATAAAACCGAGTTTTCGGGGTGCTCACAGCCACCCAAAGCACCCATAAACATGGTGCACAGTCCAATTGTATTTAATGTTTTTGCCACAAATCATGGCAGAAAAAGTGCTATGTGCAATGATGACTGTCCAAAAACTTGGTGTGTGTTGTGGTTTTATCGTGGTCCTCAAGCTAAAGAGGAGATAAATGAGGTGGAAGAGTTGAGTGTTTGCTGCATACAGTAAGTGTATGGGGTCTGGATTTAGAGGATCTGGGGTCTATTTAAGGACTCTGCCATGGGTCTTTATGTAGAAAGTCTGGGCTCTGAGTTAATGTGTTCTTCCCTGGGTCTGCAGTTAGAGGATTTGGGAGTATGTAGTTATTCATGGGTCTAAGTCTTACTTAGAGGAACTGGTTTGGGGTTTGCACTTATTTAGGGGATCTGGGTGGGCGCCTGTTTTGTGGCCTGTATTTGTTTAGGGGAGACTGGTCTGGAGGTGTGAGGCATGCCTTACTGGGGAGCCACTGCTAATGTGCTGGTGAAGTGAGGGACCTTCCCCAGTGCCCTGGAAACACCATCATCAGTATTATCTTTCAGGAGCAGACTTCCTGGAACTTGTAGTCCCTCACAGACTTTGGCTTGTTTGGGAATAGAAGGGCTAAATCCTTGATTTGCAACATCAACAACCTTTGTGTGTGATGGATTATGGCCCTTAAGCAGCTTGGGGAAGACAGCAAGAGGGGAAAGGAAGATAGAGCATGGCAGTGGCAAGCCAAAGCATGGTAGGAGTAGATAGGTAAGAGACAGAACCCCAAGTAGGAGGCTGCTCAGGGGGCTTGAGAGACAGAAGGTAGCAATAGGAAAAGGAAGCCACTTTGGTGGTCTAGAGGTCCTCGGAGGATTTGGTATGTCAATTCAGCAGAGCTCAGAAGGGACTGAACTGAGTCTGTATTTAGAGGGTCTGGTATGGGGGTCTATATTTCTTTAAATGGTTTGTTGTAGGGTTTTATTTGTTTAGGTGTCTGGCCTGGGTACTATAATTATTCTTCCCTCTAAGCTGTGGGCTCTGGAAAGGAGAAGGTTAAAACAACATACTAACAAATTAATGAACCCAGTAACAGCTTTACCTACTGCAGCTTGGAAGTTTTAACTGTTTCAGTTACATAGAGCACAGCTCAGAGGAACAGTGACTGTAATAGTTTAGGGGTCTTGTATTTATAGAGGGGTTGAATTTTTCCAGGGTCTGTATTTTTCTAGAGTTTGGTCATAATTTATTTGTGTTGCTATAAAGACGCAGATGGATGCAGGAGAGAGGGGGCAAAGATATCTCAGTAGCAAAGTCTACAATTATCAACAGACGTTGTCATGGTGGTCTGGGCTGAAATGAGAAATGAGGAAAGAGAATGACTGAAATCAGAGGAGACATCACCAAGGAGTCACTAGATTTATAGAGGAGTTAACACCTCTACTGACCTGTCTGTTATGATATATAATTATGTTACACAAAAAGTCTCTGTAGCCCAGGTCTAATTTACAGCTTGATGTTACCATTCCCCATGTACCTACATAGTCTAATACTATCAAGGATGATAGAACACAGTGTTCACACAGTAATTTGAAAAGTGGAATGGTAATGCCCAGTTGTCAATGCAAGTAAAGAAAGGTGGTTTTTACTATAGACACAGTGTGGCAGGGCGGTGGTGGGGAACGGCAGGACCCAAGTTTTGAGAACAGTCCAGGGCCTATTGTCTATGTATTCCACCACTGCCTTCTTGAATTAGAACTATACTGACTACCATGTGAAAGGGAGAGCCACCGATTGTATAATATTGTCTTACAGGAACAAATGTTAATTTTCTTCAATGTGATGAATGAAAGTGCTATTTTAAATCCAGAACAAACCATTTAAGGTCAATGATCACATCTAATAATCATTTTTTTGTGAACTCGGCAAAGTCTCATTGTCCATGTTCCAAGATGAAGAAAATTGGATTGTTAGCTTGACCGATCAATATATATTGTAAGTGCTATATAAAGCTCATTATTAACATTACAAACCGGTGAAGGGACTGACCATCTGAGAAATGATCCTGGAAAGTTATAATGGGTGATGGGACTGACCTTCTGAAAAATTATCACGGAAAGTTATAATGTATCACTGTCAACCAATAATTTATCAAATATAATTTAACTAAATTTAAGACCAGTAACTCTAATATTCAATGTCTATGACTTTCTCAAGGGAAAAGTCTATGGTCTATTTGGGCCAAAAGCCTTTCACAGCAAATTAATGACATGTCAGCCCATAGTACAGCTCTGAACCCATTCACTTTGTAGCAGTACTATTGATAGATACTTCCTGTGAGCAAATGGCAGCTCATCAGTCAAATGGCAAAGTGATTTCAGGAAAGCATCAGGGAAAAAGCACAGCACAGAATATATCAGCAACAATTCATTGAGATGCAACTTATTCTTTCCTGAATGGGTTGTCTGCTTTGAACAATGTCTTATTGTTACAAGTGTCCTCCCAACTACAAGCTGATTACCGGGATTCCCACTGGCGAGACCCTAGTGATTAACTGTAATGTGTGTAGGGGAATCTGCATACAAATATATATTTCCACTGCAGCATCACCCAAGGGAAGTAAAGCTTTGCACAGTTCAGATCTAAATCAGTGGACTGTCTGTCATATATGGCCACCAGATGTCATGTATGGTCCACCAAAGCGAGAGACATTCTATGCAGGTGGTCTCCACTCTGGGTAATAAATGAAAGTCCTCAACTGGAGACCTCCTTCTGGTAAAGTAATCCTCCAGTTCAGTGAAAAAAAAATAATCACATTAATTAAGGAATGAACTAGGCACTTACCCGGTGACCATTTTATCATCTTTTCAGATGCAGATCTTCCGATTCTCAAACTTCTCTTTGGTCATCCAAGAGTGCCGCACCTCCTCTCAGACTACCTGATGCATGCTGTGCATTTGGTTGCCCAAAACACTTCCTGCTGCCCTCGGATTGGCCAGCACTTGTCATCTGGCCAATCTAAGAGCAAAGTTGGACGAGCAGAAAGCATGCATCAAGTAGTCTTAGAAGCTTTGTGGTCATCATGGATTACATGAGGAGCCCAGGAATCAGCAGATCTGCAGCTAAAAAGATGAAAAGGAGGGTGTGCCTAATTTATGATGTGGCACAAACCTCATCATAAATTAGGTGCATCCTCCAGCAGTCTGTGCACCTGGACTGAAATCTATGGCAGCTCTGAACTGGCGTAGAATTCAGTCTTCTTTTATGTCAGAAAACTGTCATAAAAGGTGATAGATTTCTGGGGCCTGCTTGTCCTGCCCCCTCGTCACATCCCCTTGCGTCTACATTTTGGAGCAATGGCATTTACAAAGTCACAAACACAAGGCTTGTGATTTTTTTCATACCAAAAAATTGCCATGGGGAATGATAAATTCCCTCCCAATGTCTACATAGCTAGTATACCACTCTAGTGGGCCAGAAACTGATACAAATAATTGTATTTTCTGCACAATGCCAGCGATACTTTAGTGTTATAGCTAATGATAACAGAAGCATTTTTCACATAATTTCTACAGTGAATGTAAGGTCATTCCTTGAACTTCCAGCTTCCTTATTCCAACATTTCACAATAATGTCCAGCAAGTTTGTACACTAATGGTCTAATAGCTCTCTGGTATCAGGCTTATCTTATAAACATTCATAATGTAACAGGTCTTGTGATATGGTATGACTGAAGGCTACTATCAGCCCAGCTGGGCCTCCCCCTTGTATCTGCAGATTCACCTCTTATCGCCAAGACCTAACAAGAGATATATACGGTTTCCATACGGCAAATCTGCATTCCGGGACATAAAAGTACAACGGAGAAATAAGCTGCGCATGGGAGTGTAACAGATCCCCCTCGAGTCATCATTCACTATTTAAAGTCTTCGAAATATCCAATAAACAGGGGCTTTCATGCAACCCTTAATAAAATGAATCGCGAGAAAACCACTGGCTTTAATATTGCTCTTTTCAGATTAGTGACTAGAGCTAAAGGTGCCTGGCTGCTCTGTAAATTGCTGGGGGTCTGACTTGGGACATCGCTACTTTCCATGTAACTGACCCTGTGTCAACTGATACCTAGTTTTTCTAAACCCCAGAAGATCATCTGATATCACCAGGAGATGCTCCTTGCAACTGGTAATTTTCTGCTATGGACTCAAAATGGCCATTTATCGCATTGGTCATCTGATGGATACCATCTAATACTACATTTGAAAACATACATTGCATTACATAACCTCTACTCAAATGAATTTGCTGGCGAAGTAATACAGAGCTTCTCAAACTATGTTGCTTTGACCCAAGTGATTACCCATTACAGGTCTTCCAAAGGTTGTACCAGTCTCGCATCATAACTGGCTCCTTACTGCATGTTCTCAAGGGTTTAGGAGAACATTTTTAGGATCAATTGAGGTAATTGAAAAAAAATTGTTATAGACTGAGAGCCGTGCTGAAGCCCAGACACCACTATATGATGGCTGATGAGACCTCACTAGAAAAAAAAAAGAGAAATGTCGATGTAATAAAGAGGCAATTTGAGTTTTCCAGAGTGAAGCTACAATTTACATCTTCTTCTTCTTTGACCTGGCTGAACATCATAGTAGGGAACCCCTACTATGATGTCCATGTAATGTGAGTGCCTGGGTGAAGGGGGAGGAGTGCAGGACCCACTGTTCTGACCCTCACCAATCTAACACTAATCAACTATCTAGTGGGTACTTGGTAAATGATTTAACTGGAGATCCATTTTAAGTTCTCAGCTTCTCTTGATGTCCCATCAATGGGATAGCAATTACAACTTTTCGATGCTGATAGGGAGGAGTCTAGTGCAGCTTGGAGTGATTTTAGTGCAGCACTGCAGTTATGGGCATACAGAATCACCATGCTATTTGCTGTCTATGGACTGCAGGGGAATAACAGGAGATTGGGACTGTACTTACTTTCCAGCAATGTGTACAGAAGAGACACTGCCTGCTGAAGACTGTAATACTTCTCCATTTCCATAGCCGATATCCTGATAGTCTGCAGGGATGCCATCTCAATCCTAGCTCAATGAGGATGCAGTGTGGCACCAGGTGGGCGCAGGGTCAGTGTAAGAATGCCCCCATGTCATACTGCAATATCTCATGGATGGACCTCTAAAGTGATGTGATCAAGGGTGGGAATCCTAGGACAACTTTCCACTTGTGGTACCTGTCCCAAATAGAAATCAAGCGAGCTTCAGCAAGGGTCACACATCAGTGTATGAGCTTCTGATGGGCATCCGACAAAACAGCTCTGAGCACATCCCATCCACCAAGGTGCAGTGAGACTGCAGATCTGCCTGATAAAAAAATAATCCACACTCTGTCAACCAAGACACATGCAGATGTCCTCGTCCAGCGATCAACCCGTCTTCCAAGACCCTCCACCTACATCCAGTACCAAGCCTTCACCAGCAAAGAATGTGACAGCAGCAGCAGCAGCTATATGAGTGCATGCAAGTTGATCACATCAGTGTTAATGATAGCTGTGTGCAGCCAGAGCTCAAGTGTACTCCTCCCTCCCTGTAGTTTTTCCTGCCCAGAACCTACTATAATAGCTTCTAACTTCACCGTCACAGCCAATCAGCTGGGCCCCTGGCACTAGAAACAGGAATAATGTACACACACCACAGGGCTGTGTTACATATAAAGTCAGGAATGTGACACCCGGCGCTGCTCCTTCACTGGGGTTTGCACTATACTTATATACTGGGGGTTAACCTGCACATAGATGCACATTTTTCTTAAAGGGATAAGGAATTCAATATTTATTTTTTGATCAGCACAAGATAGTTTCCAAAGAAGCAAAAAAACAATAATTGTAACCATACAAAAGATTCTCTATTAAAAAAAAGAACTTGCATTATATTACTAGACACAGTTACATGTTACATCCCTTTAATCCAGCATCGAACAACCCAGAAAGACCAAAACTGCTATATAATGAAGACTTTCACAAGCCTGAGCAGAGAGATGGCATCAGTTTACTCACTAAAGAAGTGTAGTCATTTGGTGTTGATATGTTTGTTTCTGAAGGGTCTTGTGTATATTTAAAGGGATATTACACCTTTACCTGTTTGTCCTATTGAACGACTTTAAGCAGAGATCTTGGATATCATAAAGTATGGAGAAAGCACAGTATATTGTAAAAAGTGGAGAATGCGTAACCCTTTCTTACACAAAGCTATATCTAGCACTTTACAGGTCCACTTCATGTTGGACTTAAGTGACCCTATGGTTTAAGAATATTAAAGGTTGTGAGCTTTTTATGTCCTATGCTCTGGATAAGTCATCAGTATCTGATTGCTGGTGGGCCAACACCCGGGACCCCCGCCGATCGGCTGTTTGAGAAGGCAGTGGTGCTCGCACAGTGCCGTACATTTGTGTGGCAAAAAACAAACAAAAAAAAACTCCTCTTAGTGTCCCCAGTAGCGCCAATGTCTCCAGAGTGCCCTCATGTGTTTGTACTGTGTGGCACTACAAAAAAATACACTTTTAGTGCCCCCAGTTGAGCTTAGGTGCCCATAGTGCCCCTTTAATTTGTGCCAGTATAAAATACTCCTATATGGTGCCCCCCATAGTGCTCATCCCCAGTCCTCATAGTGGCCCCAAAATGTGTGCTAGTATTAAATGCCCCTGTATAATGCCCCCCAGTAGATGCCCCAATAGTGCTCCCCCCCACTTCTGTATAGTGCCCTCCATATTGTGTGCCAGTAGATACCCCCATAGTCCTCCTTCCCCCGCACTTCTCCATAGTGCCCCCTATAATGTGTGCCAGTATGTAATGCCCCCAGTAGATGCCCCTCCCCCTTCCGCATAGTGCCTCCTATAATGTTTGCTAGCATATAGGGCCCCCAGTAGATGCCCCCATAGTGCTCCTTTCCCCCCACTTCTCCATAGTAACCCTATAATGTATGCCAGTATATAGGGCCCCCAGTAGATGCCCCCATAGTGCCCCCTCATAATGTGCAAGTATATAGGCACTAGGCCTGCAGCGGGGAAGGGAGACACCTCTCCCCTGCCCTACTGCACCATTCATCTGTATCACTGTTCTAAGGACGGCGATACAGATGAATATAGAGATGAGCGATTCGACAATGGAAGTGCTTATCTCCTACTGCTCTGCAGCCGCCGAACCACCCAATGGGCCCCCTTCCCACACTGGGCCCCTGTGCAGCCAGTTCGGTATGTCCGCTCCTGCCTTACATGTCCTAGGAAAAGCTGGAGAAGGCAGCAGCGCTACTGTGAAAGCCGGTGCCTCCTCAAACAGATGTTTGGGGGAGTGGTGGTTGTCGGGTGTTGGACCCCCCAATCAGATACTGATGACCTATCCAGAGGATATTTGATCAGTATAAAGGTCTTGGAAAACCTCTTTAACAGGGAAAAAATAGCACATATACCTGGTGCCCTCCTTTTTATCTTTGCGGCTGCAGATCTGCGATTTCTCGGCTCATCTTCTGTTATCCAAGATGGCCACACCGCTTCTCAGACTACCTGATGAACACTGTGCATTGGAAGTCCAAGATACTTCCTGCTTGTGCAGCTCTACTCTTGGATTGGCCAACACTGCTCATGTGAGCAGAGCTGTCCAATAACAGGGCAGCAGGGAGTGTCATAGAACTAACTATGTGCATTGGGTAGTCTGAGAAGTAGCACTTCCATCTTGGATGGCAGAAGTTATAACGTTATATTATTAAATGAATTAGCCTAGAAAAGGAATGGTGGACATTATCTTAAATAAAGAAGTATTATGAAGCTTATTAGCCATCACTCACATATCATTCTTCTCCTGACTGATAGAAATGATTCTCTGTGGGAAATATAAGTGAGAATGAGGCCCATTCTAGGTTTGGTAATGGGGGTCCTATGATTTCTCTGTATGTCCCTGGAGGCAAGATGGACTTGGCACTGGGAAATTCTGGATATCTGCTTCAAGGAAAGGAGTAGAATATGGATTTCCATAATGATTTGGATATAATCTGCAAAGCCACTGTAAACAGATAGCTACAGGTGGCTACATAATTCATTCCTGAAAGTGGTAAGAAGAGGAGGAGGCTATTATTTGTACATGATGCTGTCATGGTTAATAAGTCCCATTGTCACAATTACTGTACATGTAGCTGCATTGTCTCCATTGACATGATGAAAACATGTCCTTCTTACTCTGTATTATCGTGACATAATAAGCAATGTACACTATAGGCATGGACATAATGAGCATGGAAATTGAATTTAGTCACTGTGGGCACTTTGATTTTGACAGGTCTAGAATATGACACCTCATGCTGCTCTCAGAAATTGGTGACTTTCTACCAGTCCATATACTAGCATCCATGTTTATTTTTGGCAGATTAATCCCTAAACAATTGTACTCATCTCCTCCCAGATTTGACACATTTAAACTTACTCACAGTTAACTCAGTATAGTGTGAAGACAAACCCATGTAATTTTATAAAAAGTTCAAGCCTAACTAATAGAGATGAGCGAATTTCAAATTTTGAAATTCGATCACACTTAGTTTGGTGGTAAAAGGTAAATTGCATTATGGATTCGGTTACCACGGACCATAACGCAATTCTATGACGGAATGCATAACGGAATGCCTTTAGAGCCATTCCGTTATTCATTCAGTCATAATAGAAGTCTATGGGCTGCTAAACGGATCCATCCCGTTTCCGTTGTTAGGGCAAAACCCCCACCTCTATGATTGTCGGGATTCCAAATTGAAGTTTTATAAGGGCTCAGAGAGAGCTGACACAGACACACTTGCTGAATCAACTACTCTACTTTATTCCATAAAAATAAATAAAATTCTACTAATTAAAAAGATTCTGCAGAATCTTATCTCAAAGTTAGTATTCGTTAGCAGCACATTCCAAACTAACAGGGAATATAACTCTCTCTTGTATGTCAGACTCTGATAAAGAAGGGAGGGTGTTACTACATTGGCCTTGCAGCTAGGAGCATTTGATTTATATACACAGAGACTCCCTACGTCCTGCCAGCTGGTACCATTAATTTTTCCACATATGCACAAGATGGAGGACATGTTCATACAAAATGGATTCTCATCCCTCACACCGTTATGCAGGGGAGTCCTCTCTTGCATAATGGAAACGGGACAGATTTGTTTTGCAGCCCATAGACTTCTATTATGACAGAATGAATAAGGGAATGCTTCTAAAGGCATTCCGTTATGCATTCCGTCATAGAATTGCATTATGGTCCGTGGTAACGGAATCCATAACGCAATTCTGCTTTTACCACCAAACGTGTGAACAAATTTCATAAGTGGAAATTCGCTCATCTCTACTAACACAAAATCGGAAAATCAAGTATTACTGTAGTTTACTCATCTCCCTTTATTTTACGCTCACAGAGGTCCAAGGAGATGAAATCTGGTGAGATGTTTGGTGGGGTCCTCGCACCGTATTTCTGAAGTTTCTGTATCTAGCTGTGATGTGAAAACAACAGTGTTCTTGGCTGTCATAACCCCCTAAATGTGGCCATACACATTATGTAGAAGTTGGTTGATCATTGAACAGCAGTTGAATAACCAATCATGTGGTCCAAACTGGCCAAATATGTTCAGTGGTCGAAAGATCTTTCTGGGAATATTCCTTCAAATAAAGATCTTTCGTCTGACTATTGGAAAATAAAATTCACACACAGCCAACTTCTTTTCAGATGATAATGGTCTATCATCGGTTGGCTAAAACGATCATTTGTTGTTAAATTTCACCCAATGAATGATCCTGTTGGTTGAAATAGTCTGTTTTAATCAACTTTAGGTGAGTGGTGGTGACTGTAATTGTCTAATAGGGTTCACTGAGAACCAGTGGACCAAACAAGACTAGTCAAAAAGGTGGACCCCCAATGAAAAGCACCAAATCCCCAAATATTTCAGATTCAGATAAGCCAGCAGGATAATCTAGAGAGAGTTGGCTGGTGGTTTAGTGTTGCGAGATGACAAGCGTGAAAAAGGTAACCAAAATATGGGTATTGGTAAACCAGGCGATTGACCCCCTAATTGGATACACAACTGTGAGGTTCGCTGGTGTCCAATAATCACGTTAGATTGTTGTACTGTATATACACTGTGGTATAAGAACATGCTAGGCATATGATGAAAAATATTAATAATAAAATAAGATAACTCACTTCACAGGGGGGTGGCCCGCTGGATAAACTCAAGACACCAGCAAGGACCCTTGAACAGGGTCTTTTTGTAGGATCGGCCAGTATTTGGTCAGAATCTGTCTGATTGTTTTGTGTTTCGAGTTATATCTTGTAATAAGACTCAGTTTGTACTGCTGATCCCTTTCAGCGTAGCCACCCCTCTTAGCTGCCTCTCCCCTTTCTTGTATTTCACTTACTTGCTCCTTTCCCCCTCTTTTTTCCTACCATCCATCCACTGGCGCCTCCAGTTATATCCTATCTCTTGGAGTGTTCCACTAGATTGGATTAACCCTCGCTTTTTTTCCCTTTCTTTATACATTAATCAACTTTAGGCCAATGTGTGTGACCACCTTTAAGGTAGCCATATATATATGAGAAAGTTGTTGGCTGAGCACTCATTCGATTGACAGCTGTCTCTCCCAATCAGGTGAGCATGCATATGTAGCAAATGAGGAAAGGGAAGCAAGCCGCTACCAGACACCTTTGGCAGTGGCTTATCTCCTGACAGCAAAAAGATCAGGCAGTTGAAAACAATCATTCCAGATCCTTATCTCCCCCTAACATCAGCTGTGGGAGAGTCAGGAGGCCACCATTAAAATTAGATGGTCGGTCAAACCCACTAAAACTGGCGGGTTCAGACGATACAAATCTAATGTGTATAACCAGCTTTACACACAAAATAGTTGGTCAAAACAGTAGGAAAGGCCAACATAAAGAAACTCTCCAATCTGAAATCAAAAGGTCAACATCATCTAGGGAATACATACAGTACTGTAGTAAAGTTACCTGGTGCTCTCCTTTTCATTCTGTGTGCCATTGATCTGCCTGTTCCTGAGCCGGTGTGTTTTCTCTGATTACCTGATGCAGTGCAGTGTAAATTGTCCCACACTGCAGATCTCCACCGTGGACTTCAGCCTTTGCAATGGAGTGGGTGAAATCCACTGACAAGCCAGAGTCAAATTGTGGATTTTGCCATAGGTCTGTGGCAAAATCTGCATTGGATTTTTGAGAAGGTTTAACGTCATATGTGGACGTACCCTACCTGAAATCAATTACTGAATAGAATGGTGAAAAATAAGTTCTATTCACAGTAGCTGACTAAATACATTAAGGTGATTCAGTTGCAATTCAGTAGTTGGACTGATATTTCCTTCTAGGGTAACATACAAATTACTTAGACCAGGGATGCCCAACCTGCGGCCCTCCAGCTGTTGTAAAACTACAACTCCCACCATGACCTGCTGTAGGCTGTCCAGGCATGCTGGGAGTTGTAGTTTTGCAACAGCTTGAGGGCTGCAGGTTGGGCATCCCTGATTTTAGAACCATGTAAATCCGAGACAACCACCCACAATTGAACTGAAAAATGTTCTTCTTGGGGTATGCCCTTCTCAAAACAAATGTCCAGTATGCATAATGTATAATCTGTCACAGAATCTCTGGTTTGGGTTTTCTCTGAGGTGGTCTTTTGTAGAGGGTTCACTGTAGCAATGTTTTCCTTTCTTAAGGAACCTTTACACAAGGAGATGATCGGTATGACTGAGCAACGAACGAGTCCTTTCTTGGTGTAGTGAACGTTTAAACAATGACCCTTTAGGCGCCCCAATCATCATTCACAAAATCCCACTTTCGATCTCATATTCCATCGTCTGTAACGCACACGGTTGCATTTTCACAAATGTAATTGTAATAGTGCGCGCAGTGAACGATTCCTGTTTACACGTATGAAATCGGTAACGCCCAACAATGATTTTTGTGCCCACACCGTCCAACCAACGAAAAATCTACCGATTGTCGGTTGTCGCTCTATTGTTTATTGCTTTTACACTGCTCGATAATCTTGCAGATTTGCTGATTTAACGATAATTTACACGACAATCGCCTGGTGTTGAGGTGCATTTAGATTAGTTTGCATTGTGCGGCCACAGCTGTTTACACAGATGGTTATCACTTGCATTAGGTCTGTTCCCATTAGAGCACACAACCTAATTTCTTATCTCCAACTCACAGATGCTAGGTTCGAGTTTATACAAAAAAAATTTAACAAATGAGTATGTACCCTGAAGATTTCCATAGACCCTCTTTAAAGTTAACATTGCTATTAGATAATATACTGAGATATAATTATTAGGGAAAACAGAAATACTTAAGTTTTTTTGTTTGGTGACTTTAAGCTGATTATGTGATGTAATAATAGGCACTGCTGTGAATAGATTCAATTAATTCAATGTGACACTGAAAGTGTATACATTTATCTAATTCAATAATCACTTAAGTGGTTTTTTCTCCAATTCTGGAGATAGTTCAAAGACAGTAAATGAGTCCAGGAGTGGTTTGGAGCGAGTCACTAATGAAAGACATTAAGAAGCTGGCTTGTTTCAAGTCTTTTTTTTAAAAGAGTACATGGCACCTTTTTTAATTTACTTTCTTTTCCCCATACATTTATTTTACTGAACTTCTGCAATTCTCTATTCATTTTATTTTTACCCTCTAATGATAATGAGTTGACTCTGCTGGTGTGTCCCAGCCTACACTGGAAAACTGAAAATGATCTGCAGATAACAAGATAAAGGAAATGTAATCCTGTTATGTGTGCTCTAGTGTGGATATTTTCATGATTTGTTTAATATTGCATTTGGATGTTAGGTTGATTTTTTTTTTTTAATCTGGTAAGTGGCACCTTCTAATGAAAAAGGCTTTAAGCTGTGCATAAAAGGATGGAGGTAAATGGTTGGAGGCGATATGGATTTTAATTTTTAGTATTTGAAAAGATTAAGATTATGTTACACAAGGTGCTCAATGGTCATGTTGATGACCTTGCAAATGTCAACATTTTGTGTTTCAGCAGTTTTTGTTCTGCACTGTGCCCTAATCAGACCAATATCAATTGAAATGAGTACATGTAAGTGGTGTCCTCATCTGCCAGAGAATTTATTTGTCGGGCTTATTTTTATTTATTTTTTTGCTGACCCAGTTATCTCCATACAAGATGAGTCATAAGGGTGTGCAACCTGGGCACACCTCTCCTGAAGAAAGCATAATAGTCCCTGACGACCTTAGCGGGCTGTGGCAAGAAGGCTAGCTGTGTCTGTCAGCACACTGTCCAGAGCATGGAGAAGATACCAGGAGACAACAGGCCAGTATGCCATGAGATCTGGAGGGGGCAGTAGGAGGGCAACAACCCAGCAGCAGGACCGCTACCTCCGCCTTTGTGCAAGGAGGAACAAGAGGAGCAGTGCCAGACCCCTGCAAAATGTCCTCCAGCAAGCCACTAATATCGATGTGTCTGCTCAAACTGTCAGAAGCAGACTCCATGAGGGTGGTATGAGGGCCCGAAGTCCACAAGTCGGTATTATGCTTACAGCCCAACACCGTGCAGGGCAATTGGCATTTGCCAGCAAACACCAAGATTGACAGATTTGACATTGGAGCCCTATGCTCTTCACACTGAGCACATGTGACAGACGTGACAGTCTGGAGACGCCGTGGAGAACGTTCTGCTGCCTGCAACATCCTCCAGCATGACCGGTTTGGCAGTGGGTCAGTAATGGTGTGGGGATTCATTTCTTTGGAGAGCTGCACAGCCCTCCATGTTCTAGCCAGAGGTACCCTGACTGCCATTAGGTACCGAGATGAGATCCTCAGACCCATTGTGAGACCATATGCAGGTGCAGTGGGCCCTGGGTTCCTTCTGATGCATGACAATGCTAGGCCTCATGTGGCTGATAGTGTTGATCGCAAATATTCTAATCGCAAATTTTTATTGCAAATATTCTAATCGTGAATTTTTATCGCGAATATTGGCACTTCAAGAATTTGCGAAGATCTAGAATATAGTGATATATCTTCGTAATCGCGAATTTTCTAGATTTTTTTTCATCAGTACCCTCACTGCTTCTTGCTTGTGGGCCAATGAGAAGGCTGCAATATCTTTGTCAGAGCTTAGCAACATCCCTAGCAACCAATAGGAAAGTTGCCTACCCCTTACTATATAGGAAACTCCCCAGCAGCCATTTTCTGCAGTTTTTTACAGTTCTGAGAGAGAGAGAGAGAGAGAGAGCAGTGACATTGCTGTGCTCTGTGCTTTGCCGAGTCATCTGGATCCTTATTCAATTATATTGGATAGTTAGTTAGCTCATATATACAATACAGATAGTTAGTGGAAGATAGTCAGTGTAGGTGATATAGTGTAGCTGATAGGTTCCAGTGTAGGGTGTTAGGTAGTGTGATAGGAATTACTGTGCTGTGATAGGGATTAGTGTCATCAGGAGTTCTTCCTCACAGTCATGAAAGTTGCTGCCAGCCATTTTCTCCAGTTTTTAGAAAACTTCTAGCAGCTTGAAGAATGTAGCAAAAGTGAGCCATGCCTGTATTGCATGTGCAATACGCGCATACTACATTGGCAATTTTTGCAATCAAGAAAATAATGACTGGAGATCACGAATTCTAGAATTTGCGAATGTATGGCGAATATTAGGCAAAAAACTCTCACTAAAAACGAATATTGCCTATGCTGCCCATCACTAGTGGCTGAACCTCATTTCTTCGTCTTGGTGCATTTCCACTGAAGTTGGATAAGCCTGAAATCTGATTTTCCACTTTGATGTTGAGCATCATTCCATATCCAAACCTCCACGGGATATTAAATTTGATGTACATTGATAATTTTTAGATTTTATTGTTCTTAATAAGAGTTGAGCGGACACCTGGATGTTCGGGTTCGGCCGAACTTTACAAAAAAGTTTGAGTTCGGGACCCGAACTTGACCCCGTACCCCATTGAAGTCAATGGGGACCCAAAATTTTGAGCACTAAAATGGCGGTAAAAATGTAATGGAAAGGGCTAGAGGGCTGCAAATTGCATCAAAATGTGGTTAAGAGCATGGCATGACTTTAACCACCTCAGCCCCCAGTGCTTAAACACCCTGAAAGACCAGGCCACTTTTTACACTTCTGACCTACACTACTTTCACCGTTTATTGCTCGGTCATGCAACTTACCACCCAAATGAATTTTACCTCCTTTTCTTCTCACTAATAGAGCTTTCATTTGGTGGTATTTCATTGCTGCTGACATTTTTACTATTTTTGTTATTAATCGAAATTTAACGATTTTTTTGCAAAAAAATGACATTTTTCACTTTCAGTTGTAAAATTTTGCAAAAAAAACGACATCCATATAGAAATTTTGCTCTAAATTTATAGTTCTACATGTCTTTGAAAAAAAAAAAATGTTTGGGTAAAAAAAAAATGGTTTGGGTAAAAGTTATAGCGTTTACAAACTATGGTACAAAAATGTGAATTTCCGCTTTTTGAAGCAGCTCTGACTTTCTGAGCACCTGTCATGTTTCCTGAGGTTCTACAATGCCCAGACAGTACAAACACCCCACAAATGACCCCATTTCTGAAAGTACACACCCTAAGGTATTCGCTGATGGGCATAGTGAGTTCATAGAACTTTTTATTTTTTGTCACAAGTTAGCGGAAAATTATGATTTATTTATTTATTTATTTTTTTCTTACAAAGTCTCATATTCCACTAACTTGTGACAAAAAATAAAAAGTTCTATGAACTCACTATGCCCATCAGCGAATACCTTGGGATCTCTTCTTTCCAAAATGGGGTCACTTGTGGGGTAGTTATACTGCCCTGGCATTCTAGGGGCCCAAATGTGTGGTAAGGAGTTTGAAATCAAATTCTGTAAAAAATGACCTGTGAAATCCGAAAGGTGCTCTTTGGAATATGGGCCCCTTTGCCCACCTAGGCTGCAAAAAAGTGTCACACATCTGGTATCTCCGTACTCAGGAGAAGGTGGGGAATGTGTTTTGGGGTGTCATTTTATATATACCCATGCTGGGTGAGAGAAATATCTTGGCAAAAGACAACTTTTCCCATTTTTTTATACAAAGTTGTCATTTGACCAAGATATTTATCTCACCCAGCATGGGTATATGTAAAAAGACACCCCAAAACACATTCCTCAACTTCTCCTGAGTACGGGGATACCAGATGTGTGACACTTTTTTGCAGCCTAGGTGGGCAAAGGGGCCCATATTCCAAAGAGCACCTTTCGGATTTCACTCCTCATTTTTTCCTGAATTTGATTTCAAACTCCTTACCACACATTTGGGCCCCTAGAATACCAGGGCAGTATAACTACCCCACAAGTGACCCCATTTTGGAAAGAAGACACCCCAAGGTATTCCGTGAGGGGCATGGCGAGTTCCTAGAATTTTTTATTTTTTGTCACAAGTTAGTGGAAAATGATGATTTTTTTTTTTTTTTTTCATACAAAGTCTCATATTCCACAAACTTGTGACAAAAAATAAAAACTTCCATGAACTCACTATGCCCATCAGCGAATACCTTGGGGTCTCTTCTTTCCAAAATGGGGTCACTTGTGGGGTAGTTATACTGCCCTGGCATTCTAGGGGCCCAAATGTGTGGTAAGTAGGTAAATGACCTGTGAAATCCGAAAGGTGCTCTTTGGAATGTGGGCCCCTTTGCCCACCTAGGCTGCAAAAAAGGGTCACACATCTGGTATCTCTGTATTCAGGAGAAGTTGAGGAATGTGTTTTGGGGTGTCCTTTTACATATACCCATGCTGGGTGAGATAAATATCTTGGTCAAATGCCAACTTTGTATAAAAAAATGGGAAAAGTTGTCTTTTGCCAAGATATTTCTCTCACCCAGCATGGGTATATGTAAAATGACACCCCAAAACACATTCCCCAACTTCTCCCGATTACGGAGATACCAGATGTGTGACACTTTTTTGCAGCCTAGGTGGGCAAAGGGGCCCATATTCAAAAGAGCACCTTTCGGATTTCACAGGTCATTTTTTACAGAATTTGATTTCAAACTCCTTACCACACATTTGGGCCCCTAGAATGCCAGGGCAGTATAACTACCCCACAAGTGACCCCATTTTGGAAAGAAGAGACCCCAAGGTATTCGCTGATGGGCATAGTGAGTTCATGGAACTTTTTATTTTTTGTCACAAGTTAGTGGAATATGAGACTTTGTATGAAAAAAAAAATAAAAAAAAAAATAAGCATTTTCCACTAACTTGTGACAAAAAATAAAAAATTCTAGGAACTCGCCATGCCCCTCACGGAATACCTTGGGGTGTCTTCTTTCCAAAATGGGGTCACTTGTGGGGTAGTTATACTGCCCTGGCATTTTCCAGGGGCCCTAATGTGTGGTAAGTAGGTAAATGACCTGTGAAATCCTAAAGGTGCTCTTTGGAATATGGGCCCCTTTGCCCACCTAGGCTGCAAAAAAGTGTCACACATGTGGTATCGCCGTATTCAGGAGAAGTTGGGGAATGTGTTTTGGGGTGTCATTTTACATATACCCATGCTGGGTGAGAGAAATATCTTGGCAAAAGACAACTTTTCCCATTTTTTTATACAAAGTTGGCATTTGACCAAGATATTTCTCTCACCCAGCATGGGTATATGTAAAATGACACCCCAAAACACATTCCCCAACTTCTCCTGAGTACGGCGATACCAGATGTGTGACACTTTTTTGCAGCCTAGATGCGCAAAGGTGCCCAAATTCCTTTTAGGAGGGCATTTTTAGACATTTGGATACCAGACTTCTTCTCACGCTTTGGGGCCCCTAGAATGCCAGGGCAGTATAAATACCCCACATGTGACCCCATTTTGGAAAGAAGACACCCCAAGGTATTCAATGAGGGGCATGGCGAGTTCATAGAAATTTTTTTTTTTGGCACAAGTTAGCGGAAATTGATATTTTTCATTTTTTTCTCACAAAGTCTCCCGTTCCGCTAACTTGGGACAAAAATTTCAATCTTTCATGGACTCAATATGGCCCTCACGGAATACCTGGGGGTGTCTTCTTTCCGAAATGGGGTCACATGTGGGGTATTTATACTGCCCTGGCATTCTAGGGGCCCTAAAGCGTGAGAAGAAGTCTGGAATATAAATGTCTAAAAAATTTTACGCATTTGGATTCCGTGAGGGGTATGGTGAGTTCATGTGAGATTTTATTTTTTGACACAAGTTAGTGGAATATGAGACTTTGTAAGAAAAAAATAAATAAATTCCGCTAACTTGGGCCAAAAAAATATCTGAATGGAGCCTTACAGAGGGGTGATCAATGACAGGGGGGTGATCAATGACAGGGGGGGGTGATCAATGACAGGGGGGTTGATCAATGACAGGGGGGTTGATCAATGACAGGGGGGTGATCAGGGAGTCTATATGGGGTGATCACCACAGTCATTGATCACGCCCCTGTAAGGCTTCATTCAGACGTCCGGATGCGTTTTGCGGATCCGATCCATCTATCAGTGGATCCGTAAAAATCATGCGGACGTCTGAATGGAGCTTTACAGGGGGGTAATCAATGACAGGGGGGTAATCAATGACAGGGGGGTGATCAGGGAGTCTATATGGGGTGATCACCACAGTCATTGATCACGCCCCTGTAAGGCTTCATTCAGACGTCCGGATGCGTTTTGCGGATCCGATCCATCTATCAGTGCATCCGTAAAAATCATGCGGACATCTGAATGGAGCTTTACAGGGGGGTAATCAATGACAGGGGGTGATCAGGGAGTCTATATGGGGTGATCACCACAGTCATTGATCATGCCCCTGTAAGGCTTCATTCAGACGTCCGGATGCGTTTTGCGGATCGGATCCATCTATCAGTGCATCCGTAAAAATCATGCGGACATCTGAATGGAGCTTTACAGGGGGGTGATCAGGGAGTCTATATGGGGTGATCACCACAGTCATTGATCATGCCCCTGTAAGGCTTCATTCAGACGTCCGGATGCGTTTTGCGGATCGGATCCATCTATCAGTGCATCCGTAAAAATCATGCGGACATCTGAATGGAGCTTTACAGGGGGGTGATCAGGGAGTCTATATGGGGTGATCACCACAGTCATTGATCATGCCCCTGTAAGGCTTCATTCAGACGTCCGGATGCGTTTTGCGGATCGGATCCATCTATCAGTGCATCCGTAAAAATCATGCGGACATCTGAATGGAGCTTTACAGGGGGGTGATCAGGGAGTCTATATGGGGTGATCACCACAGTCATTGATCATGCCCCTGTAAGGCTTCATTCAGACGTCCGGATGCGTTTTGCGGATCGGATCCATCTATCAGTGCATCCGTAAAAATCATGCGGACATCTGAATGGAGCTTTACAGGGGGGTGATCAGGGAGTCTATATGGGGTGATCACCACAGTCATTGATCACGCCCCTGTAAGGCTTCATTCAGACGTCCGGATGCGTTTTGCGGATCCGATCCATCTATCAGTGGATCCGTAAAAATCATGCGGACGTCTGAATGGAGCTTTACAGGGGGTTGATCAATGACAGGGGTGTAATCAATGACAGGGTGGGTGATCAGGGAGTCTATATGGGGTGATAACCACAGTCATTAATCACGCCCCTGTAAGGCTTCATTCAGACGTCCGGATGCGTTTTGCGGATCCGATCCATCTATCAGTGGATCCGTAAAAATCATGCGGACATCTGAATGGAGCTTTACAGGGGGGTAATCAATGACAGGGGGGTGATCAATGACAGGGGGGTGATCAGGGAGTCTATATGGGGTGATCAGGGGTGATCAGGGGCTAATAAGGGGTTAATAAGTGACGGGGGGGGGGGTGTAGTGTAGTGTAGTGGTGCTTGGTGGGACTTTACTGAGCAGCCTGTGTCCTCTGGTGGTCGATCCAAACAAATGGGACCACCAGAGGACCAGGTAGCAGGTATATTAGACGCTGTTATCAAAACAGCGTCTAATATACCTGTTAGGGGTTAAAAAAAACACATCTCCAGCCTGCCAGCGAACGATCGCCGCTGGCAGGCTGGAGATCAACTCTCTTACCTTCCGTTCCTGTGAGCGCGCGCGCCTGTGTGCGCGCGTTCACAGGAAATCTCGGCCATCGCGAGATGACGCATATATGCGTGACTGTGCGCAGCGCTGCCACCTCCGGAACGCGATCCTGCGTTAGGCGGTCCGAAGGTGGTTAAATAACACAAAATACGTAAAAATAAAAAATAATAATCTTGATCTAGGAGGACAAGGTCCATATGGAGTAGGAGGTTGAGGAGGCGGTGGATGTGGCGGTGTAGCTGGAAGCAGCGGTGGAGGAGGAGGTAGCCTACACTGCTTTTCGCTTTTTTTAAAATTAGGGTACACCCCAAAACATTGGGAAATATAACCTGTGACATGTTGATCACGGTTAGCGGCGAATCAGGGTTCCACGCCAGAGAGAGAGCGTGAGAAAGGGAGACCTCATCCAAGGGAGGTCAATGGCTGCAATGGGATAAAGCAGAAATGTGTGACAAATTATTAAAGCAGAAGGATCGAAGGAAAGGGCCAATTAAAGACGAATTTTAGAAATTTAAGTCCTTGTCATCTATGCAGAGCAGGGGTTTTTCATCACCAGAAATGGGTTAATGTCACCCACCAATGGAACAGATTATTTTTAAAAATTTCGATCCCTGTCACCTATGCAGAGCATGGGTTTATTCACGGCAAAAATTGTAAAATGTCAACCCAAGAATGTAACAGAAAAATGTGTGAAATTTATTAAGCTGTCAACTAGGTAGAGCAGGGGTATATCACAGCCAAAAATTGGTTAATTTCACCCGAAAATGTAACAGACAAATTAGTGATTTTTTTTTTTTAACCTGTCTACTAGGTATAGCAGTGGTATATCACACCCAAAAATTGGTGAATTTCACCCAAAAATGTAACAGACCAATTAGTGAAATGATATAAAATAAAATACATACAAATAAAATAAAAAAATAGATTTATGAGGTGGAGGTCCATATGGAGTAGGAGTTTGAGGAGGCGGTGGACGTAGCCGTGTAGGTGGAAGCAGCGGTGGAGGAGGACGAGGTAGCCAACACTGGTTTTTGGTTTTATTTATTTATTTTTATTTTTTATTAGGGTACACTCCAAAAAAGTGGGAAATATAAAAAATACAACAATGAGCAATTGCGCTGTAGTATAACAATGGCTGGGTAAGGCCGGTATACATGTCTATTCTGCACAAGGTACGGACAAGTCCTGTAGGATCCATGCCTGGTTCATTTTAATGGCTGTGGACAGGCGGCTGCGCTTGTCTGTGATAACGTCCCCTGCCGTGCTAAACACACGTTTAGACAATACACTGACTGCAGGGCAGGCCAGCACCTCCAAGGCATAAAGAGCAAGCTCAGGTCATGTGCCCAATTTGGAGACCCAGAAGTTGAAGGGGGCAGACCCATCATTCAGTACGTGTAGGCGTGTGCACACATACTGCTCCACAATGTTGGTGAAATGCTGCCTCCTGCTAAGATGTTCCATATCAGCTGGTGGTACTGGTTGTTGTGGCGTGCTGACAAAGCTTTTCCACATTTCGGTCATGCTAACCCTGCCTTCTGAGGTGCTGGCGGTGCCCCAGCTGCGTTGGCGACCTCTTCCTCGTCCTCTGCCTTTGCCTTGTGCTTCCACTGTACCCACGCTGTCAGGTGGGAATGTCACCAGCAGCGCGTCTACCAGCGCATCTTACGATCTCGCTCCAGTGAGGGAATTAAGTACGGTACGTTGTCCTTGTAATGGGGATCCAGCAGCGTGGCCAGCCAGTAATCAGCACAAGTTAGAATGTGGGCAACTCGGTGGTCGTTGCGGAGACACTGTAGCATGTAATCGCTTATGTGTGCCAGGCTGCCCAGAGGCAACGAAAAGCAGTCCTCTTTGGGAGGTGTATCGTCTGTGTCCTCTGTATCCCCCCAGCCACGCACCAGTGATGGCCATGAGCTGGTCTGGGTGCCACCCTGCTGTGAACATGGTTCCTCCTCCTCCACCTCATCATCCTCCAAAACTGTGCCCTGGCTGGACAATTGTGTACCTGGCGTTTGTGGGTGCAGGAACCCACCCTCGGAGCAACTTGTGAATGACTGGCCGGAAACCGTATGAAATGATCCCTCTTCCTCCTCCTCATCCTATGCCACATCCTCTTCCATCATCGCCAGCAGCATTTTTTCAAGGAGGCATAGAAGTGGGATAGTAACGCTGAGAACTGCGTTATCGGCACTGGCCATGTTGGTGGAGTACTCGAAACAGCGCAACAAGGAACACAGGTCTCGCATGGAGGCCCAGTCATTGGTGAAGTGGTGCTGTTCCGCAGAGAGACTCACCCGTGCGTGCTGCAGCTGAAACTCCACTATCTCCTGCTGCTGCTTGCACAGTCTGGTCAGCATGTGCAAGGTGGAGTTCCACCTTGTGGGCACGTCGCATATGAGGCGGTGAGCGGGAAGGCTGAAGTCACGCTGCAGCGCTGACAGGCGAGCAGCAGCAGACTGAGAACGCCGAAAGCGCGCACAGACGGCCCGCACTTTATGCAGCAGCTCTGACATATCGGAGTAATTATCTAAGGAATCTCTGCACCACCAAATTCAGCACATGCGCCAGGCAAGGGATGTGCGTCAATCCGGCTAGTACCAGAGCTTCTACGAGATTTCGCCCATTATCGCACACCACCAAGCCGGGCTTGAGGCTCACTGGCACCAACCATTCATCGTTCTGTTGTTCAAGGCCCGTCCACATCTCCTGCGCGGTGTGGAGTTTGTCCCCCAAACAGATACATTTTAAAACTGCCTGCTGTCGTTTACCCCTGGCTGTGCTGAAGTTAGTGGTGAAGGTGTTACGCTGACCAGATAAGGAGCAGGTAGAGGATGAGGAAGTGGAGTAGGAGGAGGAAGCAACAGGAGGCAAACTGAAGTGCCCTGCAATCCTCGGTGGTGGAAGGACATGCGGCAAACTGCTATCTGCCTCAGGCCCAGCCGCCACAGCATTTACCCAGTGTGCTGTTATGGAGATATAACTTCCCTGACCGTGCTTACTGGTCCACGTATCCGTAGTGAGGTGCACCTTGCCACAGATGGTGTTGCGCAGTGCACACCTGATTTTGTCCCCCATTTGGTTGTGCAGGAAAGGGATGGCACGCCTGGAAAAGTAGTGGCAGCTGGGCACGACGTACTGTGGGACAGCCACCGCCATAAGGCTTTTAAAACTCTCCGTCTCCACCAGACGGAATGACAGCATTTTAAAGGACAGGAGTTTTGAAATGCTGGCATTCAGGGCCAGGGATCGCGGGTGGGTAGGGGGTTACTTCCTCTTCCGCTCCAGTGTTTGGGAGCTGGAGAGCTGAACGCTTCCGTGGGACATTGTGGAGATGCTTGGTGACCCAGATGGTGGTGTTGCTGGCAGATCCTCTGTTTGCGGGGTGGCAGGTGGCACTGTCACTCCAGAGATGGATGAAGAGGCCGAGACTGCAGCAGAAGAGGAAGCAGGAGGAGCCAGAGAGCTTTCTTGGTTTTTGAGGTCTCTACTCCACTGCAGCTCGTGCTTTGCACTTAGATGCCTGGTCATGCAGGTTGTGCTCAGGTTAAGAACGTTTATGCCTCGGTTCAGGCTCTGATTGCACAGCATGCAAACCACTTGTGTCTTGTCGTCAGCACATTGTCTGAAGAACTCCTTGTTGCTGGCTTTGGTGTGCTCGGTCTCTTGTTGCGGTGGGAAGTAGCAGGCGTACTGTCTAGAGGACGGCCGCTCCGCGCTTTTGCACCCTGCTCCCTCTCCTGCTGTGCTGGTGGCTCTGTGCGACCATCGCCTCTTCCTCCGAACTACACAGGTCACTCGCATGACCTTGATTCCATGTGGGGTCGAGGACCTCATCGTCCTCCACATCATCTTCCACTCAGTCTTCACCCCTGCCCTCCTTGTCGGTCTGCACACAGCAGAAAGCCACAGCAGTTGACACCTGTGTTTCGTCATCATCCGAGACGTGCTGCGATGGTCCTCCCATGTACTCATCTTGAAACATAAGTGGTTGTGCATCGGTGTGGTCTCTTCCACTTCTGGGGCAGGGCTAGGTGGATGGCCCTGGGAAACCCTGCTAACAAAGTCATCAAAAACCAGAAGAGGCTGCTGCATGACTTGGGGCTCAAACTGCTTGGCCGATTTGCAAGGGGGTTAGGTGAAAGACTGATGGACATCGGCTGCAGGTGCCAACTCTGATATTTCAGCAGGAGACTGGGTGGGAGACAATGTGAAGGAACTGGAGACACTGTCAACAACTTAATCTACTATCGCCTGTACTTGTTCAGGCCTCACCATTTGTAGAGCCGCATTAGGCCCGACCAAATACTGCTACAGGTTCTGTCGCCTACTCGCACCTGAGGAAGGTATTTCACTTGTGCATGTAACTTGCACAGATCGACCACGTCCTCTCCCTGCAACAGGAGCTCCACCAGCAGCACCACGACCAGGGCCACATCCCTTATTTGACGCTCTCCTCATATTTCTCAAATTTAGGATCTTGCCCTAAATGGGTAGCAGAATAGAACCACAGTATCTAAATGGTGTATCTCACACGTACAGATGTAGACTAGGCCGCAATTTAAGATTTTTGCCCAAAATGGGTGTTTTTATAATAGCAGAATAGAACCACATTATCTAAAGCGTGTATCTCACAATGACATATGCAGTAGATAATGGCCAAGGAGAGAAAAAGGCGCTCATAGGGTAAATAAGTTAAGAGCCGAGCCTCCAGAACAACAGGAAGAGTGGTACTGCTCACCTGTTGTTGATGCACCTATTGTTTGGTGCAACTGGACTGGAGGTGGATACGACTGATTATGTCTCACTGGTGGATGCTGCCGATTCCGTCCGCGATTCCCTTTGGCGGGGGCCAAGCCGCCGTCTGGGTTGATGAGTAGGATATATTTCCACTGGACCGGAGGTCGAGTGGAGGGGTGGACCGTAGGCGCAAAGACGCAACCAGAGAATTTTTAGAAACCAATGGTTTTTTTTATTGTTAAAGTGACAACGCGTTTCGGGGTTCTGCGGACCCCTTTTTCAAGTCGGTGGGTGGATACCGCTGGTGGAGAGAGCGCTGCTTCTAGCTCCTGGCACGTGTGGCGTCTCGACCCACCGACTTGAAAAAGGGGTCCGCAGAACCCCGAAACGCGTTGTCACTTTAACAATAAAAAAACCATTGGTTTCTAAAAATTCTCTGGTTGCGTCTTTTGCGCCTACGGTCCACCCCTCCACTCGACCCCCGGTCCAGTGGAAATATATCCTACTCATCAACAATGACATATGCAGCAAAGGCTGCAAAATTAAAGGGGTTTTCCAAGTTATTTTTTTGTTCTTTCTATGTTCCTAACTGGGCAAATGTAACAGCTTTCCAATTAACTCACTTTATCTGCAGTGCCTGGTTTCTCAGATTTCACTGAGGGTCACATGACCTGTGATGTCAGCTTCTCTCCCTGCTCTGATAAAGTTAATTTACAAAACACTGTGCTGGCCTCACCCCCCCCTTCCTCACTGCCGTCTGCTCTCTCCTAGGATTCTTAACCCCTTCAACTGCACAGACTGGCTAGCTGCAGGCAGTGAGGAGACAATGCTGGGCACTGGAGCTGACAGACTAGAGAGAGCATTGCACAAGAAGGTAGGGGGAAAGATCCTGTGTGTATTAGCAGTGTCATTATACAGCTGGGACTTGTAGTTCTACACTTACAAGTTGCTGTTGATTCTCCCAGCACTCAGGGCAGCTCTTGTATCCACTCCCTCAGCAGTGTCATTGTTCAGCTGGGACTTGTAGTCCTACACATACAACATACTGCTGAGTCTCCCAGCAGGCAGACATGTCACTTAGGACAGCACTTGTATTCACTCCCTTAGCAGTGCAGGGGGAGGGGCAGAGATTGTTTTTATTGCATGTAAACAAAGCGCCAGAAAAGAACCAGGGAAATGAGGAAATATATATATATATATTTTTTTTTGCATAAAACGTGCTTAGCTTAGTTATATATTGCTGCCCATCAGATTTTCAGTGCTATATATTTTTTTTTCATAACTCGCACAACCCCTTTAAGTTTTTTTCCCAAAATGGGTGTTTTATTAATAGCAGAACAGAACTACAGTATCTAAAGGGTGTATCTCACAACGACATATGCAGCAAAGGCTGCAAAATTAAGTTTTTTGCCCAAAATGGGTGTTTTTATAATAGCAGAATAGAACCACAGTATCTAAAGTATGTATCTCACACGTACAGATGCAGACTAGGCCGCAATTAAAGATTTTTGCCCAAAATGGGTGTTTTTTTTAATAGCAGAATAGAACCACAGTATCTAAAGGGTGCATCTCACAATGACATATGCACAAAAGGCTGCAAAATTTGTTTTTTTGCCCAAAATTTTTATTTCTTTTTTACTAACAGAATAAGACAGCAGTATATAACGCTTGAATTTAACACGTGCTGATGCAGTAAGGGCTGTAAAATTGTGTATTTTGCCCAAAAAGGGTGTTTTTTAAAACCCAGAAAATTATAGCTGTATTTCTAGCTTAAATTGCACACTGACTAATGCGGCAGAGGCACCAGATGAAGGTTATTGCCAAAAATGGGTGTTTTTTCAAAGCCAGAAAATTATTGAAGTATTTCAAACTTGTTTTTAACAATCACAGATGCAGCAAGGGCTGCAATATTAAGTATTTTGCCCAAAAATTGTGTTTTTACTAACAGAATATGACAGCTGTATATAACGCTTGAATTTCACACTGACTGTTGCAGCAAGGGCTGTAAAATTGTGCATTTTGCCCAAAAAGGGTGTTTTTAAAACCCAGAAAATTATTGCTGTATTTCGAGCTTAAATTGCACACTGACTAATGCTGCAAAGGCACCAGATGTATGTTATTGCCAAAAAAGGGTGTTTTTTTAAAACCAGATTATTATTGTAGTATTTCAAGCTTAAATTTGAATGTCACAAAAGCACATATGCAGTGCTGGTGCACTGAGCTTGCATAAAATGGCCGCCCACCTAACAGACAGATAAAAGTTATTTTTCTCTGTCACTGGGCTCAGGGCAGGGTAAAAAGATTGTGCTCTACACCCACACAACTAAATCTATGTAGATCGCTGAGTTCAATTGGAGTTCTGATAACAGAATCTTTCCTATTCTCTCCCTCACAGCAGCAGCATCCTCTCCCTACACTAAGCACAGCAGAGTGACGTGCAGCGCTACGTGACTCCAGCTTATATAGAGGCTGGGTCACATGCTGCACTGGCTAATCACAGCCATGCCATTAGTAGGCATGGCTGTGATGGCTTCTAAGGGCACACAGTTAAACGCTTGTTGATTGGCTGCTCTGCAGCCTTTCAAAAAGCGCTAAGAAATCGCCAAACACCGAACCTGAACTTTTACATACGAGGGCGCGTCACTTTAGCAAGCATGAAATATTTATTAAATTTTATTTATTGCTGTAAAATTTGTATCATGTATTGTTATATATGTGATTTATTACATTTTATGCACTCTAGCACTTTATTCTTATGATAATTGAATTTATAGTTTTAGGGGAGGAGTTTATAGCTCAGCCCCTTTAGATAGGAATTATTCATGTTTATGCACAGATTTCAAATTTTTTAACATGGCATTCCCCCTCTCTATTTTAGAAAAAATCTTTTGCAGTGTGCGGTCTTTATAGATTTTAGAGATTAATGCCTTCCTTGTCCGTATATGAAGTTATAGGTGGTTCAAGGACCTGTGGATGCAATCACATGCCGGCTCATGTGATCGCACGTCATTATTTCGCTATATTAGGGCAGGAAGAGAAACGCTGGCACAGGCTGCTCTTGCGGCAATTAGGACTATACCTAGAAGGAGTTATAGGGTCATGTGTCTGTGCATGGGCAAGTGTTCCCCTATTGGTGTATGGTTTGGGGACGCACGCTCTGCAAATGTTTGCTAATGAACTGGGGTATAAATAGGTGGGGTGGAAGGCAGTTGGGTATGCCCCTTTGAAGAAGCGCATAGCGCGAAACGTATGTCGGGCTTCCGGTTTTCTTCCCCTCAGGAGGTCAGTACTCCACTCTATCATATGTTATTGCCTTTGGCAACTAGTATCTTTGTTCATGTATTTAGTGGGGTTGGTTTAGGGTGAACACTTATTTTTCAACTGCAACTTGCCGTAACTATTCCCTTTTGGGTTTCAGACGGCTATATCAATTGGATCTTCCACCTTGGCCCTTTGCATTGCGTTCCATAGGTTCCCAGCTGTGATATATAATTTGCTTTTATTCAGGGGGGTGCACAACTTTGCTGTTGCACCCAGTCTTTATAATTGTTTGGAATTGATTGATCTCTGCTGGGTGTCCTGGCAGTGGTCATGCAATGCTAGGACAGTGTGTGTTTTTTTTTCTTTTTCTTGTGGGGGAAGGGGGGGGGGGTATAAGCTATTGATGAGCTTTTTTTTTTTTTTTTTACAAATCTTTATGGCATACATGTAATGTTGTTGGTATTTTCAAGTTATAACACCCTAACCACTGTATCCTCTTGCTGTTGGGGACTTGTTCCACATCTCAACATCTCCTGCAAATTTTTATATTTACAATTATGTATTTATGACTTCAATAAAGATGTAATGTTGGTACTTACCGTAAATGTGTGGTAGTGTTAATAAATTTTTGGGTTTGCAGTTCTCCTCTGTGGTCTAGTGTGGGTAATTCACTAAGACACATCTACTTCTCAAGATGATATTCATATAGGATTACAAATATATGGATGTGTTCTTCCAGAAACACCACCACACTTAGGGCTCGTTCACACGAACGTGTGAAGCCCGTGCTGAGTATTGCAAACTGCGGTCCGCAAAGCACGGGCACCGTCCGTTGGGCAGGAGCATGGGGATCGCAGACCCATTCGTTCCGCAAAAAGATAGGAGCAAGTTCTAGCTTTTTGCAGTGCGGAAGCACGGAACGGAACCCCAGAAAGCAATCTGTAGTGCTTCATTCCGTTCTGCATCTCCAGATTTGTAGACCCATTGAAATGAACAGTGCCCGTGTATTGCGGGTCTGCAATACGGCAACGGGCATCACACGTTCGTGTGAACGAGCCCTTATCCACAGCAGTGTGTGCTATTGCACCCCCATTCACGTAAATAAAAACCAAGCTGCAGTAAACATACGCAGCCCATAGACAGGCGTGAGGCTGTTTCACAAAGTGTTAATGTAAGCCTGTAAAACCCTGTTAAAATTCTTTAAGACCTTTTAGAATCTTGCCATACTGTAATTTTTTAGACTCCACTACACGCATTTATTGACCATGCTAAACTGTAAACAGCACTAGGTATGAAGCTGAGCAGGGCAAACATACCTTTTGTGGAGCAGGAGTAGCGTGAATGTGAAGCTTTATTCTGTCAGACTCTTTTGAAAGTGCCCATAAGGCAGGACTCACACAGCCCCCCATGAGTGACAGCTGTAGTGGTCTTCTGGTTGGATGCTACAACTGTCACTCAGAGCAGAGGGGAGGAGCTATGAAAAAACTCAATGCATAAGGCAGTTCACAGTGAAGCCCCACCCATGACACTTGCAAGAGCAGAATTTAGCAAAATAAAACTTCATATTTACACTCGCTCTGATAATAAAAATTCCACAATAGGTATGTTTTCCTTGCATGGTCAAAAGTACAGACAGACACTCTCTAACCAATAACTCATATACTAAGAGACTCCTTCAACATACTAATCATCCAGAAATCATCATCTTCAGGCGGCCTCTTTGATTCTTTTCTTACATATGCTGTAGTGGTCAATGGAAGTTTTTGCTTCTGTACAGCAGTATCCAGGATGTGTCACTGACTACTTATAACTGAGGAGAAATCCCTTCCACTAGTTGCTGGAACCAAACAAAAGACAAGATGTTGCTGCTACATATCTAAAAAACTGCAGAAACATCCCATATAACACAATGTGGCTGGCATTTTATGGAGAGTGAGACAAAGGAGAATAGTTGAGAGACAAATGAAGGTTGGTTTTTACTTTCATAAAAAAAAAAAAAAACAACAGACAAAATTAGCAAAATATGAAATAAGCATTTTTATTGCAACTAACATCAATATAAAATAGCTTGCAAGAAGATTTCAACTCAAGCATTACAAAATTGTAAATTTACATTCAATGGATGCAGCACATAATATAAAAACAGGCCATTCTTAATTTGAGATCTTCATAAGCCTTATAAAAAATATTAGCAGTCATCTTTCCGTTTCAAGGGATGTTCACACAGTAACAACCATGCAGTTTACTTCATGTAAAAATGATATGAAATTTAAAGGGGTATTCCCATCACATACAATGGGGGCATATCGCTAGGATATGCCCTCATTGTCTGATAGGTGCGGGTCCCACCTCTGGGACCGGCATCTACAAGGAGAACGGAGCGGGGAGAGCTGTGGCTGGAGGACCCAGGGTTTCCCGGGGTCTGTCCACCACTGAGCGCTGCTCCCATACAAGTGAATGGGAGCACACCGCACTCGGCTATTTTGGGCAGCCCCATAGAAATGAATGGTTCTTGTTGTAGGTGCGGGTCACAGAGGTGGGACCCGCACCTATCGGACAATGGGGGCATATCTTAGCTATATGCCCCCATTGTATGTGATGGCAAACCCCCTTTAAGGTTACATGTGGAGGAGGGCAGTGCTTTTCCCACATTCTTCCTGAATGCATCTGTGCTGGCTGCACAATGGCACTCCTACAAAGGAGATGTAGTGCTAAAGTGGAGCTGTGGCCTCATCAATCCCAGGATTGGTGGCGGTCCTGACAGTAGGACCCTCATCGATCAGAAACAATGTTTTTGGGACATTCACTATGCAGGGTCATCTTTAGAAGCAATACTGACCCTTTTCTTGCTCACTCATTGATGAAGATTTAAGAAATACAGATGTAGCAAACCCTGACTTGACAATTAACATAGTTGCAGAACTTTAAACTTACCTTTTCCAATGGCTTTTGTTAAGTGTCAATTTACACTATGCTTCAACTGTGTATTTGACACTTAAAGTGTCAAATTAACATTTGCCATATCTGTATGTCCCAACACCTTGTATGTGGCCGCTATGTTTATCTAGTGTCCCTCGTATTTTTACCATCTACAGATCATTAGTGTCTTCATATAAATATTGGTTCATACGACAGGATCATTGCTTCCATAAGGGTGCTTCAGTGATCCCACCTTTGCTATTTGATGGGAACGGAGCCGATTATATCTTTTTTTCACAGTTGCATCAAGAATCACCAAAAACAAAGACTTGTCAATTTCCTTGGCAAAACTATAAAGGTGGATTTACACGGCACAAATATCAGGCAGATTATTGGGAACGAACGATCTGCCTTTGTAAATGTGTCGCCAATCACCCGATGAACGAGCTAAATGCTTGCTCATCGGGTGATCCTGTCGTTTGTGCAGGCTCCTCAATCATTGCTTCTGGGCAGCAGATTGTGTGGTCTAAACAGCGATCTTCTTACCCAGAAACAGTGCAGCTGTAGGAGGACGGGAGATCGAAATAGCGATCCCTCGTGCTCTTACTGTGAAGGAGATCACTCATATAAATGAACGAGCAGCTGACTGTCAGAAAGGAAAGCTTTCTTCTCGACAATCAGCTGTACATTGCATCATGTAAACCCGCCTTAAGCCACCTATGTTGTCAAAGTAATACTTCTTAACAGCATATTCTACTCTGTAGCCAATGACTTAAGGTGGGTTTAAACATGCCGACCAGAAAGCCAATTGACCGGAAGGAAGCATTCCTTCTCAACAGTTGGCTGCTTGTTCAGTGGGGGTGAAGTGCTGAATTTACATGCACTGATCTCCTTTACAGGATGAGGGATGGCTATTGCGATCACTTGTCCTCATACATAATCATTATTTCTGGGCAGCAGATGCTGTTTAGACCGCACGATCTGCTGCCCAGAAATGATGATTGATGTGCCTGCACGAAAGACAGGGTGACCAGATGAACGAGCGTTTTGCTCGTTATCGAGTGATCGTCAGCACATTTAGACGGGCAGGAATTGTCGGAAACGAGTGTTCACAGGAGGGTTCGTTCCCAATAATCTGCCCGACAATTGGGCAGTTTAAATTCACCTTAAAGTGCAGCTAATAGATTACAGTCAGGGAGGTCACACGATTGATCAGGACAGGAGCCAAATGTGGCTTGCTGGCCTTTCTTATATGGCTCAAGACTACCCAACCACATAACAAACATGATTCCTCAATTCAGTCCTGAATTCCTGGCTCCATTCTAGAAGGATGTAACACTGCTATCCTTTCCAACCCAGCTTCTCTGATAATATCTCGCTGCAGAGATTGACACAAGAAGAGCTTGGTGCATTCAGGTAGGTATAGATTTGCTGTTTGCGTGTGCCCAAACTGTAACCCAAAACCCACTTATTTAATCGCAAAGTGCCAACATGGCAATTTAACCTGAATACTACAGTGCAATATAATATATCTTACATCTAAATAAATAATTACAAGCGAGGATACCCGCGCTGCCGTCTAATTAGGGGATCAACCCACACAGTTCAAATGTATGTGTGGGTTCCGTCGCTGCAGGGTTTCAATAAGGGTTAATTGCCAAAAACCCCAATGTGTAGGAAAAACCTTATATAAATGTATAAAGGGACCCGCGCTGACTGGTTAGATAACTTATGAAGTGTTGCGGTAATACAAAATTATACAATAAATCAAATTTATATAAGTGCTAAATACTTTCTAAATACATATATTATCTAGTATGGTCATATATTGCAGTATCAAAAAGGTTAGGTATATCGATATCCCTTGGCAGTAGTGAATCCCATACAATCAGATATATTGTGCATATGAAAATATCCAGCAGCCACTTACTAGTATGCGCACTGAGAGGCGCGTCTGAGGCTGTAGCTGGACTCGTTCGCTACCTGTTGTGATTATCCTATTGATGTCTCTCACAATAATGTCTTCTGCTAACCTCGTGGCGCGCGCGGGGAAGCAATGTTTACTTGTTGTCCTGGAAACCTTCTGTGTGACGTCACACCGGAAGCTACGGATGCCTCTAGGGTTCACAATACCTCAGATGCGTTTCGGAATAAACGTATTCCTTCCTCAGGACAACAAGTAAACATCGCTTCCCCGCGCGCGAGCTAACCTTTTTGATACTGCAATATATGACCATACTAGATAATATATGTATTTAGAAAGTATTCAGCACTTATATAAATTTGATTTATTGTATAATTTTGTATTACCGGACCACTTCATAAGTTATCTAACCAGTCAGCGCGGGTCCCTTTATACATTTATATCTTACATCTCCTTTATCATTTCGCTATAATAGCCTGCCTACATTCAGAGCACTGCCTGTGCCGTTCATAGTGCGCCCTGCTCTGATAAATGGCAGGAAAACTCTAAGGCATATTGGTACAACTTTTTTCCAGGGAGTGGGTGCCCACACAGAGGGCTCTGAGTGCTCCCTCTGGCACCCGTGCCATAGGTTCGCCACCACTGACAGAGTATAGAGAAGTGTAGGACCATGGAACTTGATGTGAGACTGGCACATTTGTACAGGCCAGTATTCTGCGGGTTCTACTAAGAGATTGGAAATATTTTAGATAATGCTAAGTGACTAACCTTTATCATAGGCACATCAATAGGGAATAACTGCAAGGGACAATACTATGAAAGTATTATGGGCCCTGGTGTAGGGAACACTGCTATAGAAAAGAATTCATCTGACTACCTGAAAACATAAGGTCATTATAAATTAGGGTTGGTTTGGGAGGTGCAGGTACTTCGTGATGGGTCATCACTGCAGCATATGCATCTACGCTTCCTTATCCGATGACCTGAATGGCAGCTAGCCAACTACTCCTATATATAGCAACATAAATGCCAAGTTATAAAATCATTTGCTGTAATAAATAAAACACCCAGTGACACTATGTGTTAATCAATTTGACATACTATTGATTTTTTCATTTTTATTTTTTTTGGTATAAAGGATTGACCTTCCAGATCTGGTATAGAACACACTTAGCCGCATGTAAACCAAATCTTACATCTACAACAATAATCCAGTGTTATTTTGGTCAAAATCAGAAAACGAAAACAGAAAATGTACATACATTTCAATAGAAAATGCTTAGTTTAGACATCTAATCTGGCTATCAAATCTAACCATAATAAAAAAAATATATACCCATGCAAAATGATCGGGTTAGAGAACAATTTAAATTAGTGAAACGTCAGCATGCCTTTGTATATAACGCTGCTGTGGAATCAAACTTTGGATTAAATGCTTGGCTTTAATAAGAGTCATTCACGGCGGAGAACATTTGCAAATACTTAGACAGCAGACAACGACATGCATAGACAAACGGTCGCCATCATCTCTCCAAATATCCGAAATTATTTACAACTTCAGATGAAATCTCTCTTGCGATTATCTGCGGATGATGGCAGACAGAGGCAGCAGTGACAAAACACAACAAAAAGAACATGTAAATGTCCCCATTTGGGCTCCTTAAGTTGCCAGCAGTTTTGACCTTTTGATGAAATTTCCATCATTAACCTATTTACTTTTCACCTGACTGCCATATGTAGGGCATTACTGAAAAAATGTACAGCAATAGAAAAGTACGACGTAGAAATCAATACCATATTACACAGTAGTTTTTACCAAGACAATGAGGTCATCCTTAACGTGTAACGGATATATCCTTAGACTTTTGACATTTCATAAGTTTTGATAAGCGGGGGTCCAGGTGCCGAGACCTTCACCAATCGATGAAACAAAGGGGCAGAAGTGCTCTGCATGCCTCTTTTACTGTAATCAGCTTTGTTCTCTTTAGAGAGCCGAACATTTAGTGGACGGATCCATAGAAAGCTTTTTGGACATAGTCCACTCGGCTCTTCGAAGGAGAAAAAGCTAATCACAGTCCAAGGGCCACCAATTTCAGCTAAGCTTTTCTGCCTCTTCATTTCAGCAATCGGACCACCACGGATCAAAACTTCTGACATGTCACTGAGACAAAGTTTAGTGAAATTACAGGAACCCTTCCCAAGGTTATGACCAGAGATTTCTACTGAACTGATGCCTCCCAGAATCAAAGTTGTTAGGGATACTTTTGATAGAAACCCGTCAACAGAACAAGTTCCTTTCAGGAAATCAGCTGATACTGTAGGCACCATGCTCTTGTTCAAGTTTTGCTTGTTCAAGTGAAGGAAGTGCATCATGTAACACAATTTCACAAACCGTGAAGTTGATGAGTGGACACAAATTGATGAGTGGACACAATTCACTTTTTGAGGGATCTACAGGGTGTCCTAATGTAAGCTTGCTGACAGGAGTTGAGTACAAAGTACAATTCTAGAAGAACCGCATAGCTCCAAGATTGATAAAGGCTCTGAGGGTAGAAAATATGCCTTTAAATGTGCAATGGTATAAATACATTTCTGGTCAACCTCCATCTAAGCATGTCTTTGCTAAAAGAAATGCCAAAAACATTACCATCTTCTATGACATTTTTGTGCCATCAGTTTTCTTTGTACATCATTTCTGAGTTTGTGCCTAGAAAATAAGTTTCAGTAAGGCGGTGTCCAACATCTGCACTGCATCTAAATTTTGTTTTTCAGTTTTGTCAAGAACAGGAAAATGTAATCAATGCAATAAGAGAACTGTCACACGATGGGCACCAATGGCCCCCAGTTTGTCGCGTTCCGACATGGTGTCTGATGGTTTACCGAAAGAAACTGTGCTGCGTGCAGTGCTACTTCTTCCATTTATTGTGATGGAGCCTCCAATGCAGATGTGAACACAGCCTAAGTGGACCACAATCAGCCAACCTGTCATCATAAAGCTTTCAATTACAAGCTTACTGGGTGGATCTAAATAACTGTAAATGTCCTGGCCTCTGAATACCTTAGACTGTGCATCTGAGCATCCAAGCTAATTAAATATGGCTTTTCATTTACTGGATGGATCCTTTTGATTTATTCATGTATTACAAAAAACAGATCACAAAGGTGTTTCTCAGAAATGCTAGAATAAATTACCATTGCAGAGTCCTGGTATTAAGAGCTGATATACCATTCAGGTAAAATTAGCATTGAGGTTCCAAACGAAGTCGATTTATGCACAAGTGGCTGGACCAAAGCTTTGGATAAGTGGCAAATTTAAAATGGGGTGTGTAGGTGGGGCATTTCTGCAGAATCGTTAAAGGTAACCTGTCACCTGGATTTTGGGTATAGAGCTGAGGACATGGGTTGCTAGATGGCCACTAGCACATCTGCAATACCCAGTCCCCATAGCTCTGTGTGCTTTTATTGTGTAAAAAAACCGATTTGATACATATGCAAATTAACCTGAGAAGAGTCAGAGCTCGAAAATATGACTCTTCTCGGGTCACACAAGTAAGATATGACTCTTTTATGTTAATTTGCATAAAAGGCAGGAAGTACAAAAATGCATAATACTTATTGAATTCGTCTTAAAATGAAATTAAAAGTGTAATTTATATGTTTAGGGTAACACAATGAACATTTAGAAACGCTCAGTGAGGGTAGCATAGTAGAGGTGACAGGTTCCCTTTAACTCTCTTCCAGGGACTGAGAGGAGGCCATTCATAGACCATTATAGTGGTCACCAAAAAGGCTTAGGGTATCGGTACAATGGGTTGCCTATTTTAAACTAGTGGACTCGGGTAAACCCATGCTTTAAACCACTTTAAACTGGAACAGTCCCCTAGGCAATCATTAGGGTTATTCCCATCACACAAAGTGATGGCATATTGCTAGGCATTTCCATCACTGGCAGTTGGGACAACCATGACTCTGACAATGAAGGGGTCTCAGCACTAGCTTAGTGCTACATCCCCATCAACGTTTTCCTGCCATTGAGGTTCATCCGGTTATCTATTATGTATTGATCTGCAGCATGACCCCAGTCAACTGAATGGAATGGCGTTCCCAGGAATCCAAATCAATTTGTGCGATGGGAGTAGCCCTTTAGGGCGGCTGCATATGGTGCAGATTTGTGTGCAGAAAATCTGTATGAAATAGGCATCAAACCTGCACAAAACACACACATTAATCTGCACTATTTATTGCAGTTTTAGTGCGGATTTTCTGTTCTGATCTCCTTCACTTTACTGGGACTGTTGCTGCAGTTTTTCCCGCACAGAAAAAAAAAAAACGTGCATAATCCGCACCATGTGCAGCCACCATTAAAGTAAAAAAATCTGTGGTGATACACAAGCTGTACGCCTGTCCAGGCGTGATAGGAAGTTGTGCCCGTTTCCCAATCTTAATGAGGCTATCCGCCTAATGAGGGGTTCCTTCTAAGATTAGATCCGCCCTTTAAGGGGATGGCCAGAATTACAATAAGGGCTTTTCATTGTCAGACACAATGACATCATCAGCACTATCTACAGCATCACACTCTGAATATTTCTACTCATGAGCTGAAGGGATCAGGCTTTGCCCGAACCTTTAAGGGCCTGAAATCATCTGGAAAACCACCACCCATGAAGCTGAGGATGAAGTCTTCTATTGGGAGCCCGACTCTTAGTAGTTATGTCGCTCCATCATTGAAGGCCCCTGCACATGCCTATATCACTGGTTTTTGTTTTCCTTTCTAATCTAGACATAAAATATATCACAAAAAACATAATGGAGGACTAATACTGCATTGTACAAGATATTTGCAATCACTTTTACATCAGTTCATACACGTATCCACCAAAAAAAAAAAAGAAAAAGGTCTCTTTCAAATACATTTACTTTACGGCCCATTTACACCAAGCATCTGAACAGGACGCATCGCCCCAGACCTGGGAAATTGTGACGTATAAAAAAGGGAAACCTAAAAATGAGTCCAAATGTAAAATCCATATTGAATAAAAAAAAATATAACATATTCCTGCATGTATATTACACATAGTATTAAAATCTGGAATGGTTTGGATGGGTAAAACATTACACTAAAATAAGTGTAAAGATACAGACCCCATGTAAACACAAGTATTGTGCGACTGGTAGTGAAAACACGTGGTGGAATAGGAGACTATATTTCATTCCGATACGCAGCCAATTGAGTCAAATAAATACTACTGTTTAGTACTGCTCTATTGTGACACTCTATATAAAAATATACCCTTTTTTTAAATAAATAGTCTATATTTTTCTTCAAAACGGTCAGTAACAAACCGTGTCTCTTAACTCCTGTATAAACTGCAGCAAACCTCAGTGCATTGCAAAGAAACTGATTAGACCGCTGCTTTTGGTTACTGCAAAATTGTAAAAAGATGGAAATCTGGAACAAAAAACTAGTTATGGAAGAAATACGATCTAAGACTTAAAGCAATATAGATAGGTGTTAATATAAAACATAAAAAAATTATTAGAAAAAAACTATTGTAGAAAGCACATTCTGCTTGAGTTCCTTTCCAGCTACAACCATCATACCTCACTGTCGCTGCCCGTTTGTGTAGCCTTTAATATCATTAAAGGGGTTGACAGGTAATGCAGTTGTTGGGTATGTGCCTGTGAGTCTCAATGACCATCATGCATCCTATGTAGGGATGTCTGTATCTACACAGGGACCAGACTGTCAGTCCTGCATGGTACGGCCTCAGAGAAACCTGATCATTCATTGTAGGTAAAGCCACATTACCAAACAACCCCCTTAACAAGTTAAAGGGGAAGTTTACTTTTGTCCGCATGGCTGAATGTAAACTAACTGCATGCCCACGGATAAGTCCCCTACAGGTACCATTCATTCCTGCAGATGGAAGCAATAGGTTTGCACAATGTTACATTCCCCGATGCAAGTACAGATGGATGCACTGGTATCGGACGTATCCTGGATAGTGATTACTCGTGTAGCCGGAAGCCACCAGTAATGCTATACCTGCTAGGATTAAGCCCGAAACAGCAATCTGAAATATAACAACCTTCCGTAACTAAGCCTGCCAGTGTGTGGAGGAAAATGACGAAACCAAACAAGGAGACAACTCAAACTGCTAAGTATTCCTGTGCAATAATATGCGGTTAGTCGGCTGTTATAAATGCATGTTCTCATGAATATAAAAATGCAGAACACATCTCCTCAAGGGATGTGCAAGGTTTTGCATAAAGGCGACGTTATTGTGTACAGCACATGCACCAAGAGGGTTAGGCAGGTAGTTCATCCAGACGCTTTGTCTGAACATCCACAAGTCTTCAAGGCCAAAGTAGAAGAATCGGAAAATGGAGTCCTCTCGCATCTTCTGGTGGTCTTGTGTTCTTGGCTGAAGCTAAGTCCCGTTTTGATCTCGTGTGTAACATATAAAGATCACAAAGGAGAAGCACTCCTCGTCCTTAGTGGTATTGCTGGCCTTGCACAGTGTATTCATGTATATCACTGATATACGTCAAAAGACGACAGTAAAGGGTTCAGTTTGTACTCTTCAAATCTTATTCGAGAGAGGCACCCGTTCTCCACATTTTTGTAGGATATCAGCATAGGCACCTGGACCTGTAAATGCTGAAAAACACAAGTAGTAATAATTAGTATTTATGTCATGGTGTGTGATTTATACTTATTTATATGGAAAGGAACGGTAACGAGCTTGCAGAATGCTCTTCTGTTCTAACAACCCATTAATAATGTTACCTTTCAGCAAAAGTGCTTGATTTGTGAATCCTTACTTTCCCAGAAAAGGGGTTTTCTGGCCATTTATGATTGGAGGTCCCCCCACCAGGATCGCTGTCTCTGATGAGTAGAATAAAGGGGCAGCAATACTCTACAAAGCTTCATTACTTATGCAGGAACAGTGACATCTATATAGTCGACTGGGCCTGGTAATGTGGCCTGCTCCCATTAACTTTTGACTGAGTTTTCCCATCTCATAAATTAATGGCATATCAACCGTGAGCGCCGCCGTCTCTTCCTAGGCCAGTGAGGTCACATTCATTGGTCCCATAGCTTAGGCGCAGCTCGGTCCCTTTAATGTGAATGGGGCTGAGCTGCAATGCCAAGCACAGCCTCTATACGATGGACCACGCTCTGCTTGGTAGGACGCAAGGAGGCCACACTGACTGGTGGGGAACCAAACTGATGACCTACCCTGAGGATATCCTGATGACAACACTTTATGTGACGGGAAAACCCTTTTAAAGTATGGCACAGTACTTAGGGCATTGTGCAATAAATTGTAATATACGCACTCATCACGTCTGCGTCTTTTCCAGAATAGATTTCAATAGAGAACTACAGCTATAATTATAACAGGGACACTGACGCTGTGATGTCACAGCTCACCTAGATACTTTCTTAGATCATTAGCAAAGCATCAAATCACGCACTGCTAGTGACACGCTGTACCGGCTACTATAACAGGGCAAGTCACAATGTTTGCATAATGGGAAGGAAATCTGACAATCTGTTTAGGAAGTAGGGTTGCATCAGGTTTCGACATATCAATACTTTTTCAATACTTTGATGCCCGGTAGGGTTCTAAACTGAGATGGTCAATTTTCGATACTAAGCGGTGCTATCGCTCAACTTAGTGGTAGTTCCGATTAGAGAACATAGAACGTCCACAGCGAGGTGCATGCCATGTTCTCTTCAACGGGCACATGGATGGAGAGCGCCTCTCCTTTCCCACCATGATGCAGCCAACCACCGCCATCGCTGATGAAAATGTGGGGGGAGGGTCAGGGAGGGGGAAGAATAATTGCCACGTGGGAGCAGAAAATTCTGCTCCTTGCTGAATCTAATGAGGTGTCTCCTGAGAGGCAATGCTGCAGGTTATCAGGCCGAAGCAAGATCAGCATTGAGCCCTGTGTCTTCTGCTCACACCCAGCCTGTTTTAAGAGCGAGTTGCTGAGACATAATATACAGTGGCTATAAAAAGTCTACACACCCCTGTTAAAATGTCAGGTTTCTGTGATGTAAAAAAAATGAGACAAAGATAAATCATTTTAGAACATTTTCCACCTTTAATGTGACCTATAAACTGTACAACTCAATTGAAAAACAAACTGAAATCTTTTAGGTAGAGGGAAGAAAAAAATATAAAAATAAAATTATATGTTGCATAAGTGTGCACACCCTTAGGCCTCATGCACACGGCCGTGCCGTTTTCTGCGGTCCACAAAAAACGGAAGCCGCCCGTGTTGCCTTCCGCAATTTGTGGAACGGAACCGGTGTCGGCAATGTAAATGCCTATTCTTGTCCGCAATGCGCGGACAAGAATAGGACAGGTTATATTTTTTTTAACGGGGCCGCGGAACGGAGCCACGGATGCGGACAGCACACGGAGTGCTGTCTGTATCTTTTGCGGCCCCATTGAAGTGAATGGGTCCGCATCCGAGCCGCCAAAACAGCGGCTCGGATGCGGACCCAAACAACGGCCGTGTGCATGAGGCCGTAAACTAATACTTTGAAGCACCTTTTGATTTTATTACAACACTCTTTTTGGGTATGAGTCTATCAGCATGGCACATTTTGACTTGGCAAGATTTGCCCACTCTTCTTTGCAAAAACACTCCAAATCTGTCAGATTGCGAGGGCATCTCCTGTGCACAGCCCTCCTCAGATCACCCCACAGATTTTCAATCGGATTCAGGTCTGGGCTCTGGCTGGGCCATTCCAAAACTTTAATCTTTTTCTGGTGAAGCCATTCCTTCGTTGATTTGGATGTATGCTTTGGGTCGTTGTCATGCTGAAAGATGAAGTTCCTCTTCATGTTCAGCTTTCTAGCAGAAGCCTGAAGGTTTTGTGCCAATATTGACTGGTATTTGGAATTGTTAATAATTAGTATCATTGTAACATAGTACATAAGGCCGAAAAAAGACAATTGTCCATCCAGTTCGGCCTGTCATCCTGCAAGTTGATCCAGAGGAAGGCAAAAAAAAAAAAAGAACTGTGAGGTAGAAGCCAATTTTCCCCACTTTAGGGGAATAATAAATTCCTTCACGACTCCAATCAGACAAACATATCTTTTGGAATTATGGCCAAAAAGTTCAACCTTGGTTTAATCAGACCATAACACCTTTTCCCACATGCTTTTGGGAGACTTCAGATGTGTTTTTGCAAAATGTAGCCTGGCTTGGATGTTTTTCTTCGTAAGAAAAGACTTTCGTCTACCCCATAGCCCAGACATATGAAGAATACGGGAGATTGTTGTCACATGTACACCACAGCCAGTACTTGCCAGATATTCCTGTAGGCCTCTTGGGAGCCTACCAGACCAGTTTTCTTCTCGTCTTTTCATCAATTTTGGAGGGACGTCCAGTTCTTGGTAATGTCACTGTTGTGCCATATTTTCTCCACTTGATGATGACTGTCTTCACTGTGTTCCATGGTATATCTAATGGCCTTGGAAATTATTTTGCTCCCTTCTCCTGACCGAGATGATCCCCAAAGCCTACTAAGCCCGGCTACAGCTTCACTACTTCTGAGTCCCAATACTTGTTACCCAATATACAAGGGATGTGGGGGAGTGATGTATCCCATAGTGCCGGAAGCATGAGACTGGTATCAGCCGCTCCTCTTATAACGCTCCAGTACAGATATAACCCTCCAGAGACATTACATCATATGTGACTGATATCAGCCGCTCCTCTTATAACGCTCCAGTACAGATATAACCCTCCAGAGACATTACATCATATGTGACTGATATCAGCCGCTCCTCTTATAACGCTCCAGTACAGATATAACCCTCCAGAGAAATTACATCATATGTGAAAGGATATCAGCCGTTCCTCTTATAATGCTCTAGTGCTGATATGACCTCCAGACAGTCGGTTGCAAACTTGTCATTATGTGAGATAAATGATCGGGTCACTTATTATTAGGCCTCATGCACACAACCGCATGTATTTTGCTGTCCGCAAAAAATACGGATGACGTACATGTGCATTCCGTATTTTGCGTAACGGAACAGCTGGCCCCTAATAGAACAGTCCTAGCCTTGTCCGCAATGCGGACAATAATAGGACATGTTCTATTTTTTTGCGGAACAAAAATACGGACATACTGAAACGCAATGCACACTGAGCACCTTCCATTTTTTTTGCAGACCCATTGAAATTAACGGTTCCGTATACGGTCTGCAAAAAAAACTGGAACGAACTTAGAAAGAAAATATGTTTGTGTGCATGAGCCCATTAATGTGAGGCACATGGTGTTATTACTGTAGTACCTCCATGAATAGTAAGTGAATAGTAAGTGACCCCTATCACATTTTACATTTAAACAATGAAAGGACTTTAGACTTTTTTTTGGCAATGTGTCGATTTGGTATTAAGTATCGTGATACTTTCATTGGTATCGAAGTTCAATTTCTGGTACTGTGACAACCCTGTTAGGAAGCCATAGCTGGTCTGTGGTTTAAAGATGATTTCCAGATAAATCATATATATCTTAAGGCCTTATATTACACCTGAAGATGATTGTGCAAATCATTGCCAACACGTGTTTGTATGAACACTCGTTAGCGATGATCTGGCAATACTGCCGCTGATTACCCGATGAACGATCAAACGTTCGTTCATCGGGTAATTGGAGTCTTTTATTAGGCTTAAAAATCCTTGTTTGTCGGAGGCAGATCTTGCTGTGTAATCTCGATCTGCTAACGGCAAACAATGCTTCAGTATGGGGACTAGCGATGGCATTACCGATTGCTTGTCCCCATACTGAGGAGGAGACTGCGGCATGTAATAGCAGCGGTCTCCTCCGCTAGCGAGCAGGCGATTCCTTCCTGACAATCGCCTGCTTCATCTGCAGGTGTACTAGGGCCCTTAGACTTCACTATACCGTGTGAACTGAAGTTTTAAGAAAAAAAATTCCAATTTAATCACAATTGTGCTGGGCGTACACAGTTTGGAGGACAGTCCATCTGCAGCTTCGGAGCCAGCCTTGCTTGCCATAAAAATGAATACAGTCTGGTCCTGTAGCCATGTGTTACGGCCATCCATCTGTCCTGCTTCTTGCTGACCTACCATGTGCTATCTTTGTGGGCTGCAGTTTTATGTGATGGAGTTTAGTTTGCCTATACATTTTATGGTGTTTTTTATGAAAAAATTGTTTTAATCTAACTGACCCTTCAAAAACAAAAATCCACCATGCATAGCATAGGTCATTAGTATCTGATCAGCAGGGATGGGGGATGAGGGGGGCAACACCCGATGCCTTCTCAAACAGCTAATTGGCAGGGGTCCTGGGTGTTTGACCCCCACTGATCAGATACTGATGACCTATCCAGAGTTCATTTTATGTGGCACCCAAAGTAAAAACAGTGATTTTACTGCACCGTCTGAATATACCCTAATGCCCCTTTCACACGGGCGAGATTTCCGAGCGGGTGCAATATGTGAGGTGAACGCATTGCACCCGCACTGAATCCGGACCCATTCATTTGTATGGGGCTGTGCACATGAGCGGTGATTTTCACGCATCACTTTTGTGTTACATGAAAATCGCAGCATGCTCTATATTGTGCATTTTTCACGCAACGCAGGACCCGATCTTTATTATTTTCCCTTATAACATGGTTATATGGGAAAATAATAGCATTCTTAATACAGAATGCATAGTACAATAGAGCTGGAGGGGTTAAAAAAAAAAATGAAAACATTTTTAACTCACCTTAATCCACTTGTTCGCACAGCCGGCATCTCTTCTGTCTTCTCCTTTGAGGAATAGGACCTTTGATGACGTCACTGCACTCATCACATGGTCCGTCACATGATCCATCACCATGGTAAAAGATCATGAGATGGACTTTTAAACAATTAGAGGGGCAAAGGTTTAAAAGTAATATCAGGAAGTATTACTTTACTGAGAGAGTAGTGGATGCATGGAATAGCCTTTCTGCAGAAGTGGTAGCTGCAAATACAGTGGAGGAGTTTAAGCATGCATGGGATAGGCATAAGGCCATCCTTCATATAAGATAGGGCCAGAGACTATCAATAGGATTCAGATATATTGGGCAGACTAGATTGGCCAAATGGTTCTTATCTGCCGACACATTCTATGTTTCTATGTGATGAGCGCAGTGACGTCATCAAAGGTCCTATTCCTCAAAGAAGAAGACAGAAGAGATGCCGACTGCGCGAACAAGTGGATTAAGGAGAGTTAAAAAATTTTTTAACCCCTCCAGCCCTATTGTACTATGCATTCTGTATTTCGAATGCTATTATTTTCCCTTATAACCATGTTATAAGGGGAAATAATACAATCTACACAACACCTAACCCAAACTTCTGTGAAGAAGTTCGGGTCTGGGTACCACATTCAGTTTTTTATCACGCGCGTGCAAAACACATTGCACCCGTGCGATAAAAACTGAACAACGGAACGCAATCGCAGTCAAAACTGACTGCAATTGGGTACCTACTCGCGCGGGTTTGCCGCAATGCACCCGCAACACTTCCGGACCTTATCTGGACACGCACGTCTGCAAGGGGCCTAACAGATGTTTGTGCTGTTTAGTGAGACTCCGAGTTCCTCCGTCCTATCACTGATGTCACTTTGCCTCAGTGCCACCTTCAGTCCTCCACTCTGATTTGCCCCCCCCCAGAGTGCTATTCACTGCTAACACTGCTGCCTGCCACCATGACCAGAACACCCTGTTCAACTGGTAGGCTGGGCTCACATGTAACTAGGGATAAGCGAATCGACTTCGGATGAAACAGTAATAACTTCGACTCATCGGAGCCAATACATTCTAATACTGTACACAAAGTTTTATGTAAATAGACTTCGGATGTTTCATCCAAAGTCCATTCGCTCATCCCTACACGTAGCTAATTAGCTGCAGATTTTTGCGCAGTAACTCTGCAGCGTTGTACAATACCAGCGAATTCTCATTCACACGTAGCAGAAAATGTCAGCAGCAACTAACCTGTGGTACGGATTTTAAATCTGCAGCAGCGCAGCTTATAATGTGGATTTCACCCTTTCCAATGCAAAGAATGACATCTACGTCTAATCAGCAGCAATTCAGCAACAAGATCAGCGATAAAAATATGGTTCGTTTTTTTTTCTGCTGCAGCAAATCAGTCACATGTGAACCCTGCCTCACTGAGTTGAGTTTTGCTGTAGAGCAGGAGAAGTTGAGCGGATTGATATATATTTTTTGGAGAAAGGATTCAGTAAGACCTTTAATTTCTACATTTGCTTTGTCCACTTCCTGTGAACAGCTATTGGTACAGGAGGGAGGGGTCACCGGTGAGTGCATACAGAGTGAGCTGTCAGTCACTGGTAATCCCTCCCTCCTGTACCAATAGCTGTTCACAGGAAGTGGAAAAAGCAAAGATATAAATGCATAAATGACCGGTCTTACTGAAGCTCCCCCCCCCCCCCCAAAAAAAAATAAAAATAATAATAATTATATATATCAAACCACTCAGCTTCTTCTGCTCTATAACATAGTGCTGCATGGAAGTCAATTATAGGGGAGACTAGTAAGGGTTTCCCTGCATAAATCAAACCTTTGCTGGAAAAAATGTAGTGAGACCTCTGCCTACGGGGTATTCTAATCCTGCCATGGATCCTGTATATAGCCCGTCTATTCCTGTATTTTGATAAAAGACAAAGGCCATAGATCCCAACAGCAAACTTCCAAGCCTTCCTGCTCCTCCCATTGCAGGAGGTCATAACAGGTACCATTATTCTGATGAGGACCCTAGGGGGGTAATTAGGAGATATTTAAAATTGCATGACAGCCTTTCACTAGCACCATACTCACATACCACACATAAGAGCGATTCAGGTAAAAAATGAAAATGCTTGTAATGCAACTCCCTAAAATAATCGGTAAAAATCGATATACCTCATGGTTATCCGAGCACCGGGACATGAAGAGCAATAAACAGTGGAAATTAGAACAGGAGAAAACGCCAACGTTATTGATGTCTGCCACTGTCCGAAAGCGGTACTACATCTCTGCTTAGTATTACAATCACAGCTAAGCCATATGTCACGCTTGGAATTATTGCTTTCTTTACGACTGAATAAGTCGGCTTTAGGTTTACTTGCATAATTGGAAGTTTCCAAACAACAAAATAGTTTTTTCTTTTTTATCCAGGATGTTTCTAGCTATTGAAGGGAACACTTATATATATATATAAAAAATTTTTTTAACATGGCCAAGACTTTGTTTTCACAGCATAAGCTGGAATCATAAATGGAGTTATTTATTTTTTTTTGCCAAAAAGTGGAAATATGAAGGAAGGAAACCCAAGCTTTTAAACTTTGAATGCGGCAGATTTGGCTGTTGCTTTAGCCTAAATTAATGGGGCCAATCTGCATAGGAACCCCTGCAGTGGTTTCTGGCTGCGTCTGTTTGGAAACCGTGCCAAGAAAGGACATATCTTTTGCTGGTGTGGCCTGGAAAAATGATGTGGAGTACATGGAAGCATGGTCTCCAATTGAAAACAATGGGAGGCAGTTTCCACATGGTTGTTGGGTGCATGTGATTCCAGCTTAAGGGTATGGCCACACGAGGCACAGGAGCTGCAGATTTTCCAAGGTGGAATTACCTATGGCAGGGATGGCCAACCTGCTGTTGTAAAACTACAACCCCCACCATGCCCTACTGTAGGCTAATAGCTGTAGGCTGTGTGGGCATGCTGGGAGTTGTAGTTTTGCAACAGCTGGAGAGCCTCAGGTTGGCCATCCCTGGCCTATGGCAAATCCTCAGTGAATGAAAGTAGCAGTTAGACCTCCTGCACACGAACGTGTGCGCCCCTTGGCCGTGCTGCGGCCCGCATTTTCATGAACACCGTCTGTGGGGAAGCCGCAGCGGATCGCGGACCCAATCACTTTAATGGGTCCGCGATCCGGCCGCTCTGCAAAGAGATACTACATTTTCTATCTTTTTGCGGAACAGAAGTACGGGACGAAACCCCGCGGAAGCATTCCGTAGTGCTTCCGTAGGGTTCCATTTCGCATCTCCAGATTTGCAGGCCCATAGAAGTGAATGGGTCCGCATCCGTGATGCGGAAGGCACACGGAACGGTGCCTGTGTATTGCGGATCCGCAAATGTGGTCCGCATTACGGCAACGGGACACCTACGGTCGTGTGCAGGAGGCCTTAGGTGGATAAGAGCTAAAAAAAAAAAAAGCTCATCCACAAGCAGCATAAAATGTAATCAATTTAACAAAATCTTCTCCATTTGGTGCGGATTTTGCTGCTGCAGAGTTCTGGTAGATACACTGCAAAGATGCAGACCCGCCAGGTATAGTCATACTATAAGGGTATGAACATGTGGGGCGTAATTGCCGCAGATTTTACCCTATGGGCAAAGAGTGAAATCTGCAGCACAAACTGAAATGCTATTGAACTGTAAACCATGGGTCAATTTGTGCTGTGGATTTTTCCGCAGTTTGTGGATAATAGTTCTTAAAATGTCATCCATATTACTAGTACAGTAGTGGTGACGATCTGCAGCGTTCACTCCCCGTGTGGACATACTATAAAAGTGGAACACGACCTCCAATTATGCCGACAAACAAAACCTGACACTTATTCATCAGCGCAGTGATTCGGGTGCTGTACCACAATCCCAAAATTAAGCGTCAATCTGAAGCGGATTAGAGTTGATTGGTTTCATTATATCATTTGGATTATGATGCTGTACCTCTTATAATACATTAGACTCATCTGAGAACGTTCTCATAAGTAGAGGTCTTACAGTCGATCGGGCAGACTCTGAACCAATTGTTTTGGTGCACACCTTCCTCTAAAACAGTGATACAAACAACACATAAATGAAGAGTGAACATGCATAAAGACTATAAATTATGACGTGTGAATGGCTTTGTGGATTTCATTAGACAGATGCACTATAAATTAGAGCTGCTCAAAGAAAGGAGAAAGCCAGACAAATGTATCTTCTGATATGCCGTAGATACATGCGAGAAGATAATACTGGTCTGAGGACCACCAGCGATTTCCCAAATGAAAGGGTTTAAAGGGCATCTGTCAGCAGTTTTGTCCCTATGACACTGGCTGACCTGTTACATGTGCGCTTGGCCGCTGAAGACATCTGTGTTGGTCCCATGGTCATATGTGCCCGCATTGCTGAGAAAAATTATGTTTTAATATATGCAAATGAGCCTCTAGAAGCAACGGGGGCGTTACCATTACACCTAGACAGGACAGGACCAGGCAGTGAAAACGTCATCACACCTGGTCCTGTCAATCAAGTGGAGAAGGTGCAATAGTTGAAGAGCCTCTATATGTAACGGCAAAGCCCCCGTTGGTCCTAGAAGCTCATTTGCATATATGAAAAACGTCTTATTTCTCAGCAATGCGGGCACATATGAACATAGGACCAACAAGGACACATGTAAAAGGTCAGCCAGTGTCATAGCTACAAATCTGCTGACAGAGGCCCTTTAACAATGGTCATACAGAGAACAAATTGACCAATTGGGTAAAAATGAATCTTTAGATTCTACCCATAAAAAAAAAAAAACGTCAGTTCAGATTTTATCTAAAGCTGGACACTGCTGCTGGTTGGAGAGGTCATGTGCAGAAGAAGTTGCGTCAGCAGTATTCGATCAGGGTTTGGGTGTTATTCTAGAATGAATGGAGGTTCTAGATCACAGACGATCTTCTCGCCTGTATCACAGGCTTAAGTTAAAACTAGCTGGCATAGATTTCAGCTTCGGGCGTCCGGACCTCCCCAAAATGCACATTGCCAGCACCATTTTCAACCTGTCTCATAAAGATAAGAGTCTGTGTATACAAATCGTGTCTCATATCAGCTGAAAACAGATCACTCTACTGAACGCATGAGAAGGAGCCAATGCAGATTAAAATGGACAAGCAAGCACTGAATTCATTGAGGGCACCGTCACTGGTTACCACAGAAGAGAGAGAACTGATGCATAGCCGATGGATTCACTAAATAGATATGCCCTCCAAAAACGTTTATAGCATTTCAGCTTGGTTCCCCTCCAATACAGAGACCATGGGGGCATGCTCAACTATCAGTAAGAAAACCCCATAAAGGGGTATTTCCGGTTAGAAAAAGTTATCCCCCTACTGTTAGATTGGTGGGGTCCAACTTCTGTGACCCCCACGAATCAAGTGAACAGGGGACTCCTGTTGAGCATATGGACCATTGCTCCAGTGAAAGTCTACTGGACTGCCTGCACTCGTCTACCATCTCTGGTACTTCTATAGAGATGAATGGAGCAGTTGTGGGCATGCTCAACCAGCTCTCTATCCATGGGTCGCCCGTTCTTGTAATCCGCGGGGGTCCAAGCCGTCAGACCCATACCGATCTAACAGCTATCCCCTAGTTAGTGAATAGGGGATAACTTGGTCTAAGCTTAGTAATACGCATAGTAATCTAAAACGTGGTGACTTTAAATGCAATATACATATTGAAATATTGAAATGTTGTACGTAAATGTGGTAAATAAGTAGGAAAAAGCAGAGTGCAAAGCAAATTCACCTTAATCACTCCAAGGGAAACTGTGAGTACTGGAGGTTTGAGAAAGCATGAAGATAGTGGAGGTCCCTGAGGAAGGCAAGCGTTTTGTTACCTGGTCCAAGGCAGAGACAGGACAGGGAAAGAAGCGGGATCAGCAAAAGGAAGACAAGATTGTGAGAGGTAAGAAAGTCAATAAAATAACACACACAGAAGGGAAAAGCAAGGAACACACATGAAGAGACTATATATACTAAACAGATTGTGGCTTAAAGGGACAGAACCACAGTGTTAGTCAAGCTGGCTGAAAGCACGTAGCAACAATCACAAGTCAAGGAGCCTGGTCTACTAAAATAAGCCCAGCTGCTTCTTTAGTCCATGACCTAGGTAGGGGCAGCAGTAAGTACCACCTCTAAGGCTACTTTCACACTCGCGTTTGGTGCGGATCTGTCATGTATCTGCACAAACGCATCCGTGCAGATAATACAACCGTCTGCATCAGTTCAGAACGGATCCGTTTGTATTATCTTTAACATAGCCAAGACGGATCCATCTTGAACACAAATGAAAGTCAATGGGGGACGGATCATTTTTCTATTGTGCCAGATTGTGTCATGGCTCAGTTTCATCAGACGGACACCAAAACGCTGCAAGCAACGTTTTGGTGTCCGCCTCCAAAGCAGAATGGAGGCGAAACGGAGCCAAACTGAGCGGGTCCTTATCCATTCAGAATGCATTAAGGGCAAAACTGATCCGTTTTGGACCGCTTGTGAGAGCCCTGAACGGATCTCACAAACTGAAACTAAAAAGCCAGTGTGAAAGTAGCCTCATGTGCAGGGTATAGCTACAGTCACACAGCAGAATAGTCCGTTTTTAAAATCCGTTTTTTGCTCTGATGCCTTTCTAAGAAACGGTAGTTAAAAACAGTCCCCTTCAATTGTATGGGGACCGTCAGTCATTGAAGATGGGTAAATTAGGACATGTCCTATTTTTTTTTATGCCAGTTATTCACAGGTTGTCAAAAAAGCTGCCATGAGAATAACCCCATTGACTACCATTGTTCTTAAAGCGGTCATGTCATCAGTCACTGCCAGTGTCGGGTGAACGTAGCCTTTCTGAGGGGGCTGTATACTCACCAATGCAGCCCCCAAATCAGCTTTCATCTTCCAGCCACCCAATAGCAAATGTATCTGTTAAAGCGAATCAACTTTTAACACGGACATAAAAAATAGTGTTGAAGGGTGGAAATTTACTTTAAAGAGGACCTTTCATGGAATTTTTTTGTTTAAGTACCTTTACTTGTGGGGTACTCTCCGCTGATGCAGCCATCCTTGTTCTTTTTTTCAAATACCCCTCGCATGACCCTTGCAGTTTTTGCACCCAGTATGTTAATACTGAGCATCGGTGCAGGGAGGAGGAGACGTCAGGGTTTCTCAGTGGACGTCTCCTTCTCCAGGGCTGTGCCGCGGTCCAACCGCAGCGGAGCACGTCACAGCCAGGGAGAAGGTGAGCCATTATTTTTCTCCCTGACTGACGCGCTCTGCTGCCATTTGATGACGGGAGAAGGGGACGTCCACTGAGAAAAACTGCATGGGGGCATAGCGGGGAATGCGAGGGGCATTTGAAAAAAAGAACAAGGGTGGCAGCATCAGCGGAGAGTACCCCGCAAGTAAAAGGTACTTGATAAAAAAATATATATATCCATGAAAGGTCCTTTTTAAGTAGAATATTAAGTATATCCCTGCCCCGATGTAGCAATATATTGGATCACCTGCAAATTTCCAAACATTTAGCTGCAGCAGAAACCATGCTGTAAATGAGCAAGGTGAATGGAACAGCTTTTCTTTAAATTAAATTTACCATAAAGGGAACGTTGTAACAGATCCCGCTCTACCACTTGGGCATTTGCAACATTTCTCAACACTATTTTCCTTAATAAACTTGGATTGAATGGTTTAAACTTCTTACAAACCACACAGCCAGGAATACTTGGTACCCTATGAGACTACATTTGGGGCCGTCCGTAATAGTATAGGTCTTTATTTGACTTTAAAATAATCTGTTCATAGATATAGGTTTTCAATTAAAAAGAAAAACAAACTACTAGCTACACCGTCACATTCTGCTCGTCTTACCTTTTGACCTGCATTCTTAAGATTTCTTACAACGATCAACAATATTTCTGGATAAAGACTGATAAAAATCAGCAGAATTATGGCAAGCCAAACTGAGACGGATGTCAACATGTGAGAAAACACAAAGTACATTCTCTGCTGTCTGAGGAACGGCCTAGGAGAGATGCAAACAAGGGGATAATGTAAGAGCAGACCCAGATAAGTTGCGTTGTTCTAATTCATGTGAGACAAAATAAAAGACAATACTTCCCACACACATAAGAATAAGGCTACATGCACACGACCGTACCGTTTTTGCGGTCCGCAAACCGTGGATCCGCAAAAAACGTAAGCTGCCCGGTGTGCCTTCTGCAATTTGCGGAATGGGCGGCCCATTGTAGACATGCCTATTCTTGTCAGCAAAACGGACAAGAATAGGACATGTTCTATTTTTTTTTTTTGCGGGGCCACGGAAAACATCTTTTGCAGCCCTATTGAAGTGAATGGGTCCGCACACCGAGCCGCAAAAACTGCGGCTCGGATGTGGACCCAAAAAACGGTCGTGTGCATGAGGCCTACAGTGATTTCCGCAGATCAGCTGACAATCTCATGTGTATGGGGGTCTTCTGACCTTCTGGCATGGCTAGTATAAGCCTACATGGATGCAAGCGGTGAAGGGGTACATTTTATATTTTGACCAATAATTGTACTATAACTTCCATGTGTTATATTTAGTTTAATACTTACCAAATGATTCCTCCCCAAAATATGGAGAAGATGACGTAAAAGGCCAATGAGCCCCATATGACCAAATGATTCATCCACGTCCAGTATCGAGTATCTAATGCAAGCTGTAAAAGAGAGGTATTCACAGATCAGGAGAGGTTTGTTTCACATATTTCCTGTGTTAGGCCAGCCATTGAGATGGTGTGCAATTTATACATTTAAATCTCTGCCAGTTCTGAGTCCTTTTGTACACAGGGACCACCTGATCAGTGACAGACAACCATGTATACACAGGGAGTGCTATCAATCACTGATAAGATGGCCCGTGTACAAATAAGCCCAGAAAGAGCAGAGATTTTAGGCTACCCGCACACGGGAGCAGATGGACTGCCATAAGATCCACATGAATTTCCGTGAGGATTTAAGTGCGTTTCTGCAGCATAGCCGTATTAGCCGGGCTAAAATCCGCAATGCCTAATTGCGTGTGGATTTGATGCGGTTTTGCTGCAGATCTCACCTTTCCATTGAAAAGGGTGAAAACCGCAGTTAAAACCGCAAATATAATTGACATGTTCCGGATTTGGAAACCGCCATGCAGATCAATTTCCGCACAGAAATAATCCGCAAAGTGTACACGAGATTTGTGTAATCTCATACACTTTGCTGGTACTGTAAAATGCTGTGTTTTTCCCAGGCGTATTCCACAACGTTTGTAGGTGGCCTAAAGGGGTTTTGTGAGAGTTTTATACTGATGACCTAGCCTCTGGATAGTTCATCAGTATCTGATCGGTGGGGGTCAAACACGTGGACCCCTGGCAATCAGCTGTTTGAGAAGGCACTGGTGCTCACAGCGGCCTTCTCACAGCTTTCCCTAGGACAGTGACGTCACGCACATCGGTCCCATGGCCTAGGCGCAGTTCAGTCCCGTTGAAGTGAATAAGCCTGAGCTGCGATACCAAACACAGCCCCTATCAAATGGACGGTGTGGTGCTTGGTGAGCTGAGAGAAGGCTGTGGTGCTACTGCAAGCGCCCGTGCCTTCTCAGCTGATCGGTGGGGGTCCAGGTCCCAAGGATAGTTCATCAGTATTAAGATCTCGGAAAACCCTTTTAAATGTATAAATTAGATGTTTTGCTGAATCTTTTTTTTGCAAAATGATACATAAATCTGCTCAGCTTCTCCTGCTTTATAACCTGCGGCCTGCAGACTAAACGGCGTTTGGTGGTGCAGAACCTCTTTAACCACTTCATTACTAAGCAATTTTTCTGAGCCATAACTTTTATTTTTCAGTTCACATAGCTGTATGAAAGCTTGCTTTTTGTGGGACAAATTGCACTTTGAAATGGCACCATTTAATATTACATTTACATAATATACGTAATGGTAAGCTGGGAAAAATGCGAAATAAGTTTGAAATGAAAACGACAGCAATTCCGCTTCAGTTTTATGGGTTTCGTTTTATGCTGTATTACTTCTTCATATTTACATCTGTGAGGGCGATCTGAAGTTTTTACTGATACCGCTTGGCTGGTGTATGACTTTTTGATAACTTTTTATGAAAATTTTTTGGGAGGTGAAGCCCCGAAAAACCACCTAAATTCACTGTGCGCGATAAATACATTTACATTTTAATGGTACAGGCATTTTGGAATGTGGCAATACCAATGGTCTTTTTGAATTTTTTTTATTGTTTTTTATTATTATTATGATGAGGAAAAGGGGGCGATTTGAATTTTTATATATTAGAGATGTTTTTGACATTTTTTTCCCACTTTTTAAAAATCCCCCTAAGGGAATAGAGCATGAAGATCGCTTCTCCCATAGATTGCAATAATTTAACATTGCAGTCTATAGGAGATTTTCCCTTGAGGGCACCACAGAGAACGAGGGGAGCAGTTTGGGCCCAGATGCCGTAGTCCCAATTGACTATGGCATCTGAGAGGTTAAACGTTGATAATGCAGATCGCAGACACTGCCTCCAGGTGGCTGTTGTGTAAAACAGCAGAAACCTGGTGGCCGTAGGGAAGAGGTTAACTATACCTAAATAGACTTAAGGCCCCATATACACAGTCAAATGAGTATGGGGAACTCCAAACTCTCCCCCAACAGATGATGTAGGGGGAGGAGAAAGATCGGATGAAGTGAATATTTTTGCACAATCTTTTTGTTTTCTTAGAAGATAACCACCAGATGTGTCCAGCAGCAGCTTTCTTCTCTCTCCCAATTGACAACATATACACACACACTTGGCTGAACCGAAGAAATATTTGTATAAGGGAATCGGGAGGGATAGCTATCAAATGTGTATGGCCAGCTATACTCTAAAGATGAGAAATTCACACAAGGACATAAGCAGTCAGCACCGGCCCTATAATCTTTAGCACAATGTTAACTGGTCTTTGAGGGAAAAGCCACCATAAGTCAACATATACAGAAAACGATGACCTTACCTTTAATGTGACTGTAAACACTAATGTAGTGAAGACGATTGTTCCAAAAGACCAGTTCCCAAATACCTGAAAACCACAAAAATCTGAAATCATTATTTTCAAAAACTGCATGCTTTACAAACATAACAAACCATCACTTACAGGGTCCACAAGGACGTACTGAACCCAGATCAATGATAAATCTGTACAAGAGTCTAAACATTTAGTGAGAGGATGTGTTTAATTGTGTCCTACAGCCGTGATGGATCCGCCTTGACCACCATTGAAAGTGGGGACGGATCCGTTTTCTATTGTGCCAGATTGTGTCAGAGAAAAAGGATCCGTCCCCATTGACCTACATTGTGTGTCGGGACGGATCCGTTTGGCTCAGTTTCGTCAGGCCTCCAGAGCGGAATGGAGACTGATCGGAGCCAAACTGATGCATTCTGAGCGGATCCTTTTCCATTCAGAATGCATTAGGGCAAAACTGATCTCACAAACGGAAAACTAAAACGCCAGTGTGAAAGTAGCCTAACACATACGTATATCCGGACAGTTGGTAAAACTACATTACATTATAGTAAAGCAGTAATTCTTTAGAAATAAATTCGGATCATCTTTGTGTAATCGTTTTAAGAGAGAAAGGACACCAGAATAGGAGAATCCCACGTTTTATATCCCACATATATTTAAAGAGGACCTTTCACTGATTATTACACTATGAACTAACTATACAGACATGTAGAGAGGTGCTCGGGGATCTCACTGCACTTACTATTATCCCTGGGCCCCGCGCCGTTCTCCTGCTATGCCCTCCAGTATCTCCGTTCACTAAGTTATGGTAGGCGGAGTCTGCCCTTGTTCTTCTGTAGCGCTGGCCAATCGCATTGCAGAGCTCACAGCCTGGGAGAAAATAACCTCCCAGGCTGTGAGCTCTGCGCTGCGATTGGCCGGCGCTAGAGCAGAACAAGGGCAGACTCCGCCTACCATTACTTAGTGACTGGAATCTCCGCCTACTATAACTTAGTGAGCGGAGATACCGGAGGGCATAGCGGCAGAACGGAGCGGCGCCCGGGGATAATAGTAAGTGCAGTGAGATCCCCGGGCGCCGCTCTACAGGTCTGTATAGTTAGTTCATAGTGTAATAATCGGTGAAAGGTCCTCTTTAATATAATCTAAATACTGTAAAACTATACGTATGGAAATATATGGAAAAATGTCTGCAAAGTAAGAATGTTTTCAAAAATAGAAGTAGTTTTAAGGTGTTTTCAGAGACTGATGGTCCTTTGTATAGGTAATCAGTATGTGACTGGTGGGGGTCCGACACCTGGGACCCCCGCCAATCAGCAGTTTGAGAAGGCAGTAGCACTGCAGTCTTCTCACAGCTAGCTTCTCAATTATTTTCTGTCATGCCCCCCCTAGGAAGAAGAGAACATTTCGCGCGACTGTAAATAGTATAATTTGTCTATAAAATTGTTATAAGTACACCTCTGCATAACACTGTATCCTTATTAACGTATAAGAGAATAAAAAAAGAAAGAAATGTGGATCGGACACACACTTATGGGGGGATCTGTGGATGACGGACACTTATGGGGGGATCTGTGGATGATGGACACTTATGGGGGGGATCTGTGGCTGGCACTGTTACAGGGGGATCTGTGGCTGGCACTGTTATATATGTGCCATCCACAGTGCCGCCCCCCAGCCCATAACAGTGCCATCCACAGACCCCCCACCCCTTAACTGTGCCATCCACAGATTCCGTGTGCCCGCCGCCGCCGTTTAAAGTTATTAAACATGCCTCCCTCACTCCTAATAGTACCGTATATCCGAATTTCTTCTGTATAACGCCGGCAGGCGGGCCGGCGCGTCCCTCAGTGACGTCACTTGTCTGCGCCGCCTGCTTCATTCATAAAGCAGGCGGCCCCCGGCCCCCGCTCCGTACATCGCGTCCAGCGCCTGCGCTGGCCTCTGATCAGACGGGAGATGAAGCGCTCATCTCCCTGCCGCATATTACACTGCGAGCTGTCGGCCGCCCGGCGCCCCTGTTGCTATCGCGCCCTGTGCGGCCGCACAGCCCGCACACCCCAAAGGCCGGCCCTGAACGAGCCCCCCTTTACGGAGCGCCCCACTATTTGAGAAGCACTGCCCTAGGCCAAGTCTCAACACATTCATCCGTCACGTGGCCTAGGAGCAGCTCAGCCCCATAGAAATGAATGGAGCTGAGATGCAATTCCAAGCACAGCCGCTATACAATATACGGCGCGGTGCTTGGTGAGCAAGGAGAAAGCCACGGTCTTCTCAAACAGCTAAACGCGGGGGTCCCAGGTGTCGGACTCCCACCGAACAGATACTGATGTCCTTTCCTAAGGATAGGTCATTAGTATTTAAATCTCAGAAAATCCTTTGAAATGTACATTTATTCTGCAGCAGGACAATGACCCCGAACATACAGCCAAATGTTTTTTAAAGGGTTTCTGTCAACAGATTTTACCCTATTAAACTAGCGGACATTAGCGATGTGCTAATGTCAGCTAAACCTAACTAGCCTATTCCTACTTTTATTTATGCCCCCGTTATTATTTTATTTTTAAGGGACTACCAGAATAAGCAAAACCGGACCCAGTGACTTATTTCCCGTTAGAACGAGCGACTGAGCATGCTGAAATCTAAACGTTAAATGTTTCTTTCCACGACATTTGAGACTGCAAACAATCTTGCCAAAACGGGCAGATCTGGATGACTTCTCAAGTGTGACCAGTTAGTCTTTGCAACTAAAAAGAATGAAGTGTTGCTTGTAGAATTGTCATTTTCTTTCAGTTCCCGATACATTGTGGTATTTGCAGTAGGTTTACCTTATGGTATGTACTTTTTAGTTTCATTAACTTTCTAAAAATAAATAATCCAAATATATTGCTCAATAACTAAAGAGCTGAAAATATTTGGATAATGGTTTTGCAAATAATGGAGAAATACACAGCATCAACGTAACAATCTAGAGTACTTCACTGCGTGCAAAGCAAAGAGCCATAAAATGTTACAAATATCCCTCATTGTCACTAATCGCTTGCTTTCTGTTTAAACAGAAGCAACAACTGCTATACCCGACTGGTTTGCAGATGTCCATTGACCAGTCTTGATGGACCACACAGACTTATAATGGTGGTTGCAGACAGCGCTATTCCTGCTGTCAAAATGGCAGAAACTCAGAAAAACTGGCAAGTGTGCACAGAGCCTTCTAAATATATATGTAGCAGTACTGCACAGTGATTTGTATTGAAAATTCCTTATTAACACTGTACTTATAAAGGAAAATGTTTCACCCACTGAAGTCAAATGAAAACCATTATTGAGGTATTTTCAACCTTTGCAATCCATTTATAGGTTGTTCTAATGCATCAGAAATAAATAAGAAATGACACAACTTTGCAGATAGTCGTGACTGAAAATTCTCAACCGTTTTGTGCCTACAGCTTCTATGTAAACCTATGTGTCTCCCTGGTAACAGACTACCAACAAGCCCTGTGTAGTCTGATCTTGCAGTGTAATTATCTGGAATGAACGGCCAGTGTAGAGCACTGTCTATCACCAGATTCATGAGCAAACACTCCATCGGTTGAAGGCATCATTGATTCCGTGTGGCAGACAGTCCAGTAAAAACTGCCATTTTCTGTCCAGAAGCAATGAATCTGTATGTGGACAAGAGATCACTGCAGCGATCACTCATCCCCACACAGCAAGGGTGACTGCCGCATGGAAATGCAGCTCTAACCTCCTCTGATGAGCAGGCGACTATCAGGAACCAAGGGTTCGATGCCAATAATTGCCTGCTCAGTCAGACTGTGTAAATATACATATAGGGGCACATTTATTAAGACCGGCCTTTAAACGCCAGTCTTAATAAAGCCCTGCACAGGCAGTGGATCCGTCGCAGTTATGCAGAGGCCTCTATATAACTTCGGCGGAATGTAAGACAGCTTCCTAGCAGTCTTACATTTAGACCATTTTCTAAGCCTAAAACAGGCGTAGAAAATGGTAAATGAGACAGGAATACTGTCCCTTCCTCTTCCCGCCCACTTTTTTAGACCTGGCGTGAAAGGGGGAAAAGTCGCAGATTTACGTCACAATCTGCGTCAGAAATACGCCTAATATAACATAAAAGCTGTAGGCACTTGTGCCCGAGTACAGCATTAGTGCACGCCTACGTGAGCTATGTCCTATGACCGGACGCTGAGCGAAGTCCGGTCACAGTGCAGAGCGGCGCTGGCAGAAGATCCGGGAGCAGCGAGTGCAGGAAAAGCATGCTGAATCTGCACAGTTGTGGCGTCGTCTGGAGCATGAGGGGCAAGTTGTTTTATTTATTTTACTGTCTTATCTGAGTTTTGATGAAGATTAGGGGTTTGATTGTCGGTCTGATCTGAGGTCTGATAAAGATTGGGGTCTGATGCAAACTGGGGTCTGATTTAAGGTCTGATGAAGACTGGGGCTATGATCTGAGGTCTGAAAGATTGGGGGTCTGAACTGAGGTCTGATAAAATGTGGGGGTCTGATCTGAAGTCTGAAAGACTTCAAAATTATGGCCAATGTTTCTGTCCAGTACTGGGCACTTGTGCTGCACATGATGGGACCGCCCACTGGGCACTTGTGCTGCACATGATGGGACCGCCCACTGGGCACTTGTGCTGCACATGACAGGACCGCCCACTGGGCACTTGTGCTCAAGGCTCCAGGGGATAAGAGGAAGATTTCTCAGTCACGTCAATTAATGTTCACACCGTTCACCCCCTCCTCTTATACAGTGCTCTCAGCAGTTTTCAGGGGTCCTAAAGGAGACCGAAGAATTCCCATTAAAAATAATTGATTGTAGTGGACTTAAAGGGAACCTGTCACCAGTTTTATGGTGTCCTAACTAAGGGCAACATAAATAAGTGACTGATTCTCTTAGCACAATGCTGGGTCACTTTCTTTAATTGACCCGGTCAATCTGCCAACATCTTGTATTGAAAAGCTCCAGCTGATAATGATGAGTCCTGAATATTCATGAGCTCCTGACTCTCCCCGCCCACCTGCTGCTGAGTGACAGTTTGTTTCCATATAAACCAGCAGCAGGTGGGCAGGGGAGTGGCTATAGCTCTGAATTAAATAGACGCTGGACTCAATGACATCACGCCGGACTCCAATCAGCTCATTAGCATGCGGCATCTTTGTGTGTATATTATGAGGTAACCATCTGTCACACCAGTAAGTGAATACATCTAAGGCACTTTTTAGTAGTTAATTATTGTATATAATTCATTAGATTATAATCAAATATCCACATGACAGGTTCCCTTTAAGTCCCCCCTATATATACTCTATTGGTTTCCTGCCAAGATTAAAATAAGCTGTGTATATAGCTGTAAAAAGCACAGGAGAAAAGTGTATAAATGACATAAATATACTGTACCTGACCATTGCCTTCCAGTGAAGGATTTTGGAACAGGAAATAAACTCCGAAGAATAATACTAGTCCTTCAAAAGCTCCCAGTGCAGTCCAGTACAGAAAAGGCAACCACTGCAGCATTGAGTTATCAGATATTCTCCTGCAAGGGTTACAAAGTCAGTATCACCCATTAAAAGAGATGAAAGTATGAAAACTGCACACAGAGACCTGCAAATCCCACAGAAGCCAAGTATATTATTCTCTAGAGAGAACGCTTTATTTCACTTTATGGGTTACAGGCAAAAAGGGGGCTGAAGTCTTCATCACTGTGTATCTGGCCTAAAATGATTCAACATCTTTAATAATTACAGAAATGACACCAAACAGTAAACATGTGCATTTTGGGAAGGACTGTGGAGTTATTAGATCACTACGTCTCTCATATATCCTGTCATTAAAATATGCCATTCAATTTAAGGTAAACATATTCTAAGGAGTTGGCTCTTCTGAGCTAACATTTTAATGGCTATGTACACCTTTGGGGCAATTTTTATTTATTGCTTTGTACTCATTTTGAGCAATTTTTATATTTTTTTCAATTGGCCTTTATTAAAAATATGCAGCTTTTTTGTATACATAGCTGAGATGCTGTACTAACTGCCTGTGGATTTTCTGTCTTTTCCGTCATTTGAAGAGCTGACAGGCTCCTTATCTCTGATCTCTGACATTATAAACACTCATTATAGCTCAGGTCTCATCTTACTGATAAGAATGTGGCTTAAATAGGTGTTTATGACCTTCTGGTAGTTTAGAGTAGGGATCGACCGATATTGATTTTTTTAGGGCCGATACTGATACTTTGTGAACTTTCAGGCCGATAGCCAATAATTTAAACCGATATTCTTTTTGAAAAAAAATAAAAATATTTACTACATAAATCTGCTGAAAATGAATATGTTTTTATTGTTAACGTGTATTTTTTTTTTTGTAAATCTTTCTTTTTCATTTATACTTAATATTTTTTATTTATTTTTTTCTAACTTTTAGCCCCCTTAGGGCCTAGAACCCTTGTCCTATTCACCCTGATAGATCTCTATCAGGGTGAATAGGAGCTCACACTGTCCCTGCTGCTCTGTGCACACAGCAGCATGGAGCTGAACATGGCAGCCAGGGCTTCAGTAGCGTCCTGGCTGCCATGGTAACCGATCGGAGCCCCAGCTGGGGCTCCGATCGGAGGAGCAGGGTAGAGGGGATCCTGTGGCCACTGCCACCAATGATTAATACTGGGGGGGCGCACTGCGCCACCAACGTTTTTAATGCTGGGGTGGGGGGGGCGCACTGCACCACCAATGATTAATACTGGGGGGCTTGGGGGGGCGCACTGCGCCACCAATGAAGAGAAATCTCTAATTAATTCAAATACAGGAGGCGGGAGCTGGCTGCAAAATCACATAGTCGGCTCCCGACCTCTATGAGCGGTAGCTGTGATCCGCGGCACCTAAGGGGTTAACTACCGCAGATCGCAGCTAACGCTCATAGAGGTCGGGAGCCGGCTATGTGATTTTGCAGCCAGCTCCCACCTCCTGTATATGAATTAATGAAAGACTTATCTTCATTGGTGGAGCGGTGCCCACAGCCCCTCCGCTTCTTTTGTCCTCCTTCCTCTAATTGGCGGCAGCGGCAGCAGCAGCACAGGGTGAGGGAGACACGGCTTCCTTCACCCCTGTGCTGCTGAGGGAACACAGAGAGCGCTGACAACAGCGCGTTCTGTGTTCCCAATAAGTTATCGATATATCGGCAAAATAGATGCCGATAACTGTCAAAATCCTGAATATCGGCTGATAATATCGGTAAAACCGATAATCGGTCGATCCCTAGTTTAGAGATAAGGGTTATTAGATGACCGGGCACAAAGTGAAAGTAGTATGCACACAGCTAGAAAAACAATTAACCCTTTGTGACAGAATAGCTCATTATTATTAATAAAGGCCAATTGAAAATATAATTTTTAGGCAAATATCAGTAAAATGCAATCATAAACAAAAATTGCCGCCAAAGGTGTACATCGCCTTTAACCACCTCAGCCCCCCTAGCTTAAACACCCTTAATGACCAGACCACTTTTTACACTTCTGACCTACACTACTTTCACCGTTTATTGCTCGGTCATACAACTTACCACCCAAATGAATTTTACCTCCTTTTCTTCTCACTAATAGAGCTTTCATTTGGTGGTATTTCATTGCTGCTGACATTTTTACATTATTTGTTACTAATCGAAATTTACAGATTTTTTTGCAAAAAAATTTCATTTTTCACTTTCAGTTGTAAAATGTTTAAAAAAAAACGACATCCATATATAAATTTTTCTCTAAATTTATTGTTCTACAGGTCTTTGATTAAAAAAAAAATGTTTGGGTAAAAAAAAAAATGGTTTGGGTAAAAGTTATAGCGTTTGCAAACTATGGTACAAAAATGTGAATTTCCGCTTTTTGAAGCAGCTCTGACTTTCTGAGCACCGGTCATGTTTCCTGAGGTTCTACAATGCCCAGACAGTACAAACACCCCACAAGTGACCCCATTTCGGAAAGTAGACACCATAAGGTATTCGCTGATGGGCATAGTGAGTTCATAGAACTTTTAATTTTTTGTCACAAGTTAGCGGAAAATGATGATTTTTTTTATTTTATTTTTTTCCTTACAAAGTCTCATATTCCACTAACTTGTGACAAAAAATAAAAACTTCCATGAACTCACTATGCCCATCACGAAATACCTTGGGGTGTCTTCTTTTCAAAATGGGGTCACTTGTGGGGTAGTTATACTGCCCTGGCATTCTAGGGGCCCTAATGTGTGGTAAGTAGTTTGAAATCAAAATGTGTAAAAAATGACCTGTGAAATCCTAAAGGTGCTCTTTGGAATGTGGGCCCCTTTGCCCACCTAGGCTGCAAAAAAGTGTCACACATCTGGTATCGCCGTACTCAGGAGAAGTTGGGCAATGTGGTTTGGGGTGTCATTTTACATATACCCATGCTGGGTGAGATAAATATCTCGGCAAAAGACAACTTTTCCCATTTTTTTTATACAAAGTTGGCATTTGACCAAGATATTTCTCTCACCCAGCATGGGTATATGTAAAATGACACCCCAAAACACATTGCCCAACTTCTCCTGAGTACGGCGATACCACATGTGTGACACTTTTTTGCAGCCTAGGTGGGCAAAGGGGCCCACATTCCAAAGAGCACCTTTAGGATTTCACCGGCCATTTTTTACACATTTTGATTTCAAATTACTTACCACACATTAGGGCCCCTAGAATGTCAGGGCAGTATAACTACCCCACAAGGGACCCCATTTTGGAAAGAAGACAACCCAAGGTATTTCGTGATGGGCATAGTGAGTTCATGGAAGTTTTTATTTTTTGTCACAAGTTAGTGGAATATGAGACTTTGTAAGAAAAAATAAAAAATAAAAATCATCAATTTTCCGCTAACTTGTGACAAAAAATTAAAAATTCTAGGAACTCGCCATGACCCTCACGGAATACCTTGGGGTGTCTTCTTTCCAAAATGGGGTCACTTGTGGGGTAGTTATACTGCCCTGGCAATTTAGGGGCCCTAATGTGTGGGAAGTATTTTGAAATCAAAATGTGTAAAAAATGACCTGTGAAATCCTAAAGGTGCTCTTTGGAATGTGGGCCCCTTTGCCCGCCTAGGCTGCAAAAAAGTGTCACACATCTGGTATCGGCGTACTCAGGAGAAGTTGGGCAATGTGTTTTGGGGTGTCATTTTACATATACCCATGCTGGGTGAGAGAAATATCTCGGCAAAAGACAACTTTTCCCATTTTTTTTATACAAAGTTGGCAAGATATTTATCTCACCCAGCATGGGTATATGTAAAATGACACCCCAAAACACATTGCCCAACTTCTCCTGAGTACGGCGATACAACATGTGTGACACTTTTTTGCAGTCTAGATGCGCAAAGGGGCCCAAATTCCTTTTAGGAGGGCATTTTTAGACATTTGGATCCCAGACTTCTTCTCACGCTTTAGGGCCCCTAAAATGCCAGGGCAGTATAAATACCCCACATGTGACCCCATTTTGGAAAGAAGACACCCCAAGGTATTCAATGAGGGGCATGGCGAGTTCATAGAAATATTTTTTTTTGGCACAAGTTAGCGAAAAAAAAAAAAAAAATTTTTTCTCACAAAGTCTCCATTTCCGCTAACTTGGGACAAAAATTTCAATCTTTCATGGACTTAATATGCCCCTCACGGAATACCTTGGGGTGTCTTCTTTCCGAAATGGGGTCACATGTGGGGTATTTATACTGCCCTGGCATTTTAGGGGCCCTAAAGCGTGAGAAGAAGTCTGGAATATAAATGTCTAAAAAATTTTACGCATTTGGATTCCGTGAGGGGTATGGTGAGTTCATGTGAGATTTTATTTTTTGACACAAGTTAGTGGAATATGAGACTTTGTAAGAAGAAAAAAAACAAAAAAAAAATTTCCGCTAACTTGGGCCAAAAAAAATGTCTGAATGGAGCTTTACAGGGGGGTGATCAATAACAGGGGGGTGATCAATAACAGGGGGGTGATCAGGGAGTCTATATGGGGTGATCACCCCCCTATCATTGATCACCCCCCTGTAAGGCTCCATTCAGATGTCCGTATTTGTTTTGCGGATCCGATCCATGTATCCGTAAAAAACATACGGACGTCTGAATGGAGCCTTACAGGGGGGTGATCAATGACAGGGGGGTGATCAGGGAGTCTATATGGGGTGATCACCCCCCTGTAAGGCTCCATTCAGACGTCCGTATGTGTTTTGCGGATCCGATCCATGTATCCGTGGATCCGTAAAAAACATACGGACGTCTGAATGGAGCCTTACAGGGGGGTGATCACCCCCCTGTAAGGCTCCATTCAGACGTCCGTATGTGTGTTTTGCGGATCCGATCCATGTATCCGTAAAAAACATACGGACGTCTGAATGGAGCCTTACAGGGGGGTGATCAATGACAGGGGGGTGATCAGGGAGTCTATATGGGGTGATCACCCTCCTGTAAGGCTCCATTCAGACATCCGTATGTGTTTTGCGGATCCAATCCATGTATCCGTGGATCCGTAAAAAACATACGGACGTCTGAATGGAGCCTTACAAAGGGGGTGATCAATGACAGGGGGGTGTTCAGGGATTCTATATGGGGTGATCAGGGGTTAATAAGTGACAGGGGGGGTGTAGTGTAGTGGTGTTTGGTGCTACTTATTACAGAGCTGCCTGTGTCCTCTGGTGGTCGATCCAAGCAAAAGGGACCACCAGAGGACCAGGTAGCAGGTATATTAGACGCTGTTATCAAAACAGCGTCTAATATACCTGTTAGGGGTTAAAAAAAATCGCATCTCCAGCCTGCCAGCGAACGATCGCCGCTGGCAGGCTGGAGATCCACTCGCTTACCTTCCGATCCTGTGTGCGCGCGTTCACAGGAAATCTCGCGTCTCGCGAGATGACGCGTATATGCGTGACTGTGCCTGGAGCTGCCGCCTCCGGAACGCGATCCTGCGTTAGGCGGTCCGGAGGCGGTTAAAGGGAACCTGTCAACAACTTTATGCTGCCCATTCTAAAGCCAGAATAAAGTAGAGACAGGCGAGTTGATTTCAGCGGCCTGTCATTTATAAGTTAAAAGTAAGTGGTTGCCGAGAACCAACATCACAATCTTTGCAGACTGGGCCTGGAAAAGAGTCCTGGTTATTCATGACTTCCTGCCCACCTTCTGATGACTGACAGGCTTCTACCTAGTTTTCTCCCTTTCTCTCTCTGAGAGAACTGCCAGTCATCAGCAGATGGGCAGGGAGAGCAGGAGATTAGGAATAAACAGGACTCTTCTCAGGTAGATGTGACTCTTTGCAATGATCATCATGCTGGTTCTCGGCAACCACTTACTTTTAGCCGATGAGGGACACACCGCTGAAATCAGCATTTCTGTCACTATTTTATGCTGCTCTCAGTAAGGTCAGCATTAAGTTGATGACAGGTTCCCTTTAAGATGTTTCTGTGCCGTTTAGTGTAATAGTTTATTAGACCTGTCATTATAATGAGTAGTCTCCAAACAGGAAAGCAGATTTTAATGACAGATCATTATATCTTACTAAACATGATTCGTTACTCTGGTCTTGACCCTTTTTCGGGAGTAAAAAATAAATGATTCTTGGAAGATATAACCCTAAGGGCTTATGCACACAAGCAATGTTAAAGGGGATGTGCAGTGTCATGATACTGATGACCTGTCCTCCGGATAGGTCATCAACAGCAGATTGGTGGGGGGTCTGACTCCTGGAAAGGCTGCAGCCCTCATGACAGTATCAGTTCCTCTGGTGGGCCCAAGGAACTGCAGTCCGGTGCAGGACCAAATGGGCAAGTTCTGTGCCAAAACACAATGCATGCCCTGCATTTGGTTATGTTTTACACTTTCACTTGTATGGGGTACTAGTTGCAGAACCTTCCATGATCAAGCCCTACCACAGAAATATGGCATTAGAATATTTTATATAGGTTTAGACTTACATATATAACTTAGGATTTTCCATTAGCGTTTCGATGCTCATGTGTTGTTCCAATAAACTATAAGCCAGGATGGGTAGAGAGGTAAAGCAGATGTTGTACATGGTCAAATATGCAGCATCATACAGCGGCTACAACAAAGAGGAAATACAAAGAGTATTAGATCATTTTATATGTAAAACAAACTACAAAGTGCCAAATGATTTCCAAGGCTTCTGGATTCATTAGCAGCCATCTTGTTCATTAGTGGTCATTCATCAGGACAGAAAACATTCCACCTCTGTATTACAAGGACAGCTCTGGCAGCGATAGTGGAGCTAGTACGTCAGTGTCATGGCAGAATGCATTTCCAAACACAAGTGGAGGGGTTTATGAAACCCTGGTGTTAAAAAAAAAAAAAAAAAATCAACTTTTTATAATTTTACACCGCGCTCGCCACTGTAGAAAAGAGGGTGAAAATGTGGCCAGGGTTTCGCTGGGCATGTAGGTATACACCAGAGGTATCAAATGTGACTTTTTTTTTTTCTCAAAAGAGTCACCAAAAAATGGAGCAATATCACCCTAGTAGAGGGAAGGTAAAATCACAGATTTTTAAAGAAGTGCCAAATTTATCAAACAATCAGTGAGATTTGATAAATTTGGCTACAGCAGTCACAGCAACACAGGCTGAAGCAAAAAGATCCCCTCCTGATAAATCTCCCTCAAGGAATTTATTCTCCGATGACAGACTGTCTTTGGAGAGCTGGAACGTCAGCTTAATATTTATTCCTCCTGGCCTCACACCTGGAAACATCTAAGGTGACGTCTTGCGAGCTTTAGATTAGAACATGAATGCTGCAGAAAATGCTCACATCAAAGCAGATCCCAACCTAATCCACACCAATACAAACCACGCGGCGCACACCCTGTTTGACTTCCGCCATAACCACACCCTGCGTGTACAGAGTAAATTCCTGAACATGAAACGGATTGACAGCAAGAAGAGACTCCTCTATATAAAGTATTAGCAGTACTGAAACGTACCTGTTGTGAAAACCCACAAAAGAATTGGTATAAAAACTGTGGCAGGATGAAGCACAGGTTCTGCAAAGAAAAGACGTAAAAAGGAGAAATTAAACTACAGGATTGTTTTTGGGCTATGACAGCAACTGCTGAGCTTGGTGAGACTATTGATCTGATCAGTGCCAATAAGGTCCTATGTAAAACACACAGGAATCCACCCATTCCTGCTTACGTGGGCGCATGCACATGACTGTGATCGGCCCGGAAAAACGCGGTCCACGTGTCTCCCAGGCTGACCGTAGCCCCCCTAAAGCGACTGTATGGTAGTAATGTATCATACAGTCAGTTCAGGGGAGCCGTCGTCTGCCCGGGAGATCCGGAAGACATACGGACCATGTTTCCGAGGCCGATCACGGTCGTGTGCATGAGCCCTTATAAGCACGCACACTTCCCTTGTCTTTACTAGAACAGGTAGGGTGGCTACATACAGGGCGGAATATGCTCGGCTAATGCGGGTAAAAACACAGCGTAAAGCCTCATTCACACGTCCTTGCTTACATCTGTGAAAAGGTGGTCAGTGATGTCTCTGCGAAGACGTCAGTGATGGATCCATGTGTAGGTTTTTTGTTGTCCGTGTGTCATCCGTGTTTCACTGACCATGCACAGCTGAAAAATAATTTTCAAAGCATCTCTTCCTACTGATCCGTCAAACAGGGATGGCTCCGCGTTGCATCCGTGGTTTTCATGGACCCATAGACTAAAATGGGCGTGGTGAATCCGTGAAAACGGACAAAATTGATGATGCATCTGTGCTAAAAACACGGACCATGGTAAAAAAATAATAGATGTGTGAACACAGACATTACAATGAACGGGTACGTGTGCCGTCCGTGGAGAACACGCACAGCTCTTGTACGTGGAACACTGACGTGTGAATGAGGCTTAATACAGCACCAGCAAAGTGGAGGAGATTACACAGACCTCATGTATATTTTGGCTTTTTTTCTAGGGTGTGGAAATTGACCTGCTGAGCAGATTTTTTTTTTCTTCTTTTCAATGGAAGGGTGAGATCTGCGGAAAATCCACATCACATGTGGAACAAAAAAAGAACCAAAAACACAATAAATAGAGCGCATTTATGTGCGGTTTTTGTTTGGGATTACAGATTTTCTGCACATAAATCTGCTCTGTGTGCAGGCACCCTGAAGATGCAGGGTGATCGGTGACGTCTACAGATACCACACCATCAAATGCACATTCTGGAAAAGTTACTTTCCTCATTATCAAAACCAGCCTGACGAAAGCTCACTTGATTAAAAAAATTTATTTTGCTGGAAGCCATCCTGTACTGCGGATCATCTGTGCATTACCGGAATTGATCATGTCTGGTTTGGGTATTAGCGTTGTGAAGCTCTTACCTTATAAAAGAAATACTGTACAAGGTGCGCTATCCTGACGTAGTACAAGTGGCCGTGAGCTAAAAGAAGTTTTTTTAAGTGCTTGAATTTTGGCACGGCATAGTCGCTGTTTCTCGCTGCTTGGCGGCCTTCTTTTCCTTTTATACCTGGAAGTAAATGGACAGATTTGAGAAACTTGCCTAGAATTTAGGAGAGCACAAACCTGACAACTTAGGGTACTTTCACACTTGCGGCAGGATGGATCCGTCCTTCCGCTATTTCGCCATGCCACCGGACCGCCGCTCCGTCCCCATTGACTATAATGGGGACGGGGCGGAGCTCCGGCGCAGTACGGCAGTTCGCAGTGAAAGGCTGCCGGACTAAAAAGTCAGACATGTAGTACTTTTAGTCCGGCGGCCTTTCGCCGTGCACTGCCGTGCTGCCCCATTATAGTCAATGGGGACGGAGCAGCGGTCCGGCGGCACGGCGAAATAGCGGAAGGACAGATCCGACAGGCTGTCCTGCCGCAAGTGTGAAAGTAGCCTAATACAGCCACTAGAAAGGTTTCCCGTAGTGTGGTCACTCATTCCTGAAAGGAAAATCTCTCCAATTAAAAAGCAGTTTTGTGACATAAAATGAATGGCAGGGCCAGACAGGATTACATTTCCATTGCTTGGCCACATGAATTAAAGTGCAGAGGACGCGGCAGTCGCAGAGAGAGCAGAACCCCTAGGTGTAACGGCAACGCCCCCGTTGCTCTTAAAGGCTGATTTGTATATATTAAAACATCATAATGCGGGCACATATGAACATGGGACCAACACAGCTGCCATCAGCTGCCAAGCGCACATGTAACAGATCAGCCAGTGTCATAGGTACAGATCTGCTGACAGATGTCCTTTAAAGAGGACCTGTCACCTTTACGGATATGTCTGTTTTAATACATAATTGTATTCCAAATGACGTGACAATTCTGGGGCATTTTTTCTAATGACTATGTTGTGTCATTCCTCTATTGCTCCTGTTAGAAGGTCATGGATAAATTGACAACTGGGAGTTACTAGTTCAGGGTGTGCTCGGCATGGTCCGACACTTTCCAATCACTGCTGAAAGTGTGCAGGGACAAGGGGAATAGTAACACCCAATCTGCAATTCATCCATAAGCCACTAATAGGAATAACAGAGGAACAGCACAACATACACAGGAAAAAAGTACGCTAACAGTCATGTCGAGAGTGGCGACAGGTCCTCTAATTATACAATTAGCTCACATTATGAACATATATAATGTGTGTGTGTATACACTGCGTGCAGAATTATTAGGCAAATGAGTATTTTGACCACATCATCCTCTTTATGCATGTTGTCTTACTCCAAGCTGTATAGGCTCGAAAGCCTACTACCAATTAAGCATATTAGGTGATGTGCATCTCTGTAATGAGAAGGGGTGTGGTCTAATGACATCAACACCCTATATTAGGTGTGCATAATTATTAGGCAACTTCCTTTCCTTTGGCAAAATGGGTCAATAGAAGGACTTGACAGGCTCAGAAAAGTCAAAAATAGTGAGATATCTTGCAGAGGGATGCAGCACTCTTAAAATTGCAAAGCTTCTGAAGCGTGATCATCGAACAATCAAGCGTTTCATTCAAAATAGTCAACAGGGTCGCAAGAAGCGTGTGGAAAAACCAAGGCGCAAAATAACTGCCCATGAACTGAGAAAAGTCAAGCGTGCAGCTGCCAAGATGCCACTTGCCACCAGTTTGGCCATATTTCACAGCTGCAACATCACTGGAGTGCCCAAAAGCACAAGGTGTGCAATACTCAGAGACATGGCCAAGGTAAGAAAGGCTGAAAGACGACCACCACTGAACAAGACACACAAGCTGAAACGTCAAGACTGGGCCAAGAAATATCTCAAGACTGATTTTTCTAAGGTTTTATGGACTGATGAAATGAGAGTGAGTCTTGATGGGCCAGATGGATGGGCCCGTTGCTGGATTGGTAAAGGGCAGAGAGCTCCAGTCCGACTCAGACGCCAGCAAGGTGGAGGTGGAGTACTGGTTTGGGCTGGTATCATCAAAGATGAGCTTGTGGGGCCTTTTCGGGTTGAGGATGGAGTCAAGCTCAACTCCCAGTCCTACTGCCAGTTTCTGGAAGACACCTTCTTCAAGCAGTGGTACAGGAAGAAGTCTGCATCCTTCAAGAAAAACATGATTTTCATGCAGGACAATGCTCCATTACACGCGTCCAAGTACTCCACAGCGTGGCTGGCAAGAAAGGGTATAAAAGAAGAAAATCTAATGACATGGCCTCCTTGTTCACCTGATCTGAACCCCATTGAGAACCTGTGGTCCATCATCAAATGTGAGATTTACAAGGAGGGAAAACAGTACACCTCTCTGAACAGTGTCTGGGAGGCTCTGGTTGCTGCTGCACGCAATGTTGATAGTGAACAGATCAAAACACTGACAGAATCCATGGATGGCAGGCTTTTGAGTGTCCTTGCAAAGAAAGGTGGCTATATTGGTCACTGATTTGTTTTTGAATGTCAGAAATGTATATTTGTGAATGTTGAGATGTTATATTGGTTTCACTGGTAAAAATAAATAATTGAAATGTGTATATATTTGTTTTTTGTTAAGTTGCCTAATAATTATGCACAGTAATAGTCACCTGCACACACAGATATCCCCCTAAAATAGCTAAAACTAAAAACAAACTAAAAACTACTTCCAAAAATATTCAGCTTTGATATTAATGAGTTTTTTGGGTTTATTGAGAACATGGTTGTTGTTCAATAATAAAATTAATCCTCAAAAATACAACTTGCCTAATAATTCTGCACTCCCTGTATGTGTGTATATACATGTATATATATATATATATATATATATATATATATATATATATATATATATATATAATATTTTTATTTTATTCATATCATTTTATTTTAAAGTGCCAACGTGTAGTTGCAGAAATCAGTCACTACATACCTATGCCAACGTGTGCTTCCAATATCATGCTAACATCATTAGCTCCATCTCCCACAGATAATGTGATTGGATTTCCTTTACTGTTTTTCACCATTTTAACAATCTGCAAAGAAAGATGCTGAGGTCATTTATGAGACGACTGATGACGCATTTATACAGTCACTGGTCTGTGTGCAGTATACACAATATCGCAGCGTTCTGCCGCATTACGCACCGCGCTGACAGCTAGAAGCTATTTTACGTACAAAGTGCAGGCAGGTTATGGTGCGAGATATATATACACACCTGTGCTTTCTGCAGGGGTGCCATACGACAACATAAGATCGCTGTACACTTCTGGCAGATCTGGAGAAATATGTTTTTATAAGGACTGGAGCTGCAGTTGGTATTTAAGATGAGTGACAGCGTGGAACCGTCAATTATCAGTCCGTAATCCTGGCTTCCTGTCCAGCTCCTGAAACGGAGAGAAGTAGATTTACTCACGTGACCCATATGTGTGTGAATATTCCCCGCATACCTACTGTACATGACATTTCTCTGCAGCCCACCTCCCCTCAGTATATCCAGAAGATATAGCTTAAAGTGAATATCCACCCATCACCACCATTTTGTCCTATTTCATCTAGATGACTTCAGCATTCTGTGATAACTAGTTCCTAATACATCTTTATAAGGATGGAAGCTCTCTTTTTTTTATACAGAGCTCCAAGCCCAGTCACAGATAGAGTTAAACGATAAAATTCCAGCCTTGCACGACCTCCACTAGAGGGAGCTTAGTGCAGCCTAGTGCAGAGATAGTTAACTGATAAAATTCCAGCCTTGCACGACCTCCACTAGGGGGAGCTTAGTACGTACTGTTTATTATTGAAGTTCATGTAGAAACATTATGCAGTAAACGCCCTCTAGTGGTGGCTGAAAGCAGTTAACACCATCACTTACCTATGGGGTTTTGAAGTGGAGATGGAGTAATGTATTTGATTATAAGTTTATATTAAGAAATTACTCACCATAGAATGTTGTGCCTAAAATAGTTTGGTGTGGAACATGCCGAATTCTCTTTCTAACATAAGCTGTCACCAAAAGTGGCTTATTCCCATCTCCCCACTGGAAGTTTGGCTGAGCTGGGCGTGCACGTGCATGGGGAGGAAAAGCTGCCGGATGAATGTGCAACCGGCTGACTGCTATCTAAGGTGTATGACCACCTTTAGTTTAAATGGGTTGCCCTAGATTTGGATATTGATGGCCTATCTTTAGGATAGGTCATAAATATCAGTTTGGCAGGGGTCCCACTCCCAATACCCCCTCCCCCAATCAACTGTTTAAAGAGGCTGTGGCACTCTGGTGCACAACGCAGCTTCTTTCTAGGCCAGCCATGTTCATCGGTCACATAGCCTAGGCGCAGCCCGGTCACATTCAAGTGAAGGGAGCCAAGCTTCAACACCAAGCACTGCCGCTATCCAATGGCTGGCGCTGTGCTTGGTAAGCCGCGAGGAGGCCATAGCGCTCGCTGGAGTGCCGCAGCCTCCTCCAACAGCTGATCAGCGATTTGACAATGATGACCTAGGTCATCAATATCTGAATTTCGGAAAACCCCTTTATGATATTATTATGAAACTTTTGGGTCAAGTATTGTATTGAGCCACGTGTCTCCATTTACTAGCTATTTCAGCAGCTATAAACGCTGACGTCAAGCTTCCATAATGGCACATATTCTAGTTATGTAGGAAAACCTCGCCTTTACTGCTGCATAACAATGCACATGTGCCAAAAGCAACCCCTGCAATAGCTGTGATGGTGGTCATAATGGTCACAAGTGAAGAACTTCTATCGGCCTTTTTCAGAAATCATCTACGTAATTAACAAGAAGATTACCTTTTGACGCTCCCTTTTATTTTGGGTGCTTCTTGCACCAGCTTCCGGTGATACTCCAGGAGAAGCTCTTGTAAGCGATCCTCCTTCCTTTCACATTCCTCCATGTTTTTGGTGGTCAGTTCCAGCAGTTCAGTGGTATTCTGAAACAATCGGCAGGCATAACATGTGGACTTTGCCGTCTCCATTTTGTCTCCAGTTAGCACCCAGACCTTCATGCCGGCCGCATGGAGAGCCTCAATGGTTTCTGCAGCTTGCTCCTGTAGTCTAGAAGACCAATCAAGGAAGAGAAGAAAGAAAATGGAATTCATGGAATGGAATTAAAGTAAAAGTATCTCTTTCTCCACGATCAATCAACGGAAAAAAGATTATTTTTATATCCAGATGCTGAAAGCCATCGTCTCACAGCTGAGGGTTTGCTGCAGGTGTTTGTGGGACTGGATACATTATAGCAAACCATCTGCTTTGACAAACATCAGCTCCATTCACTGCCAGCAAGCAGAGATCTTAAAAACAGAAAAACCGAAACTTACAGTATATGACAAAGTTACATTATACTGTGATTAAAGGGGATGCACATGTTTGGGGGACCCCTGCCTCCTGGCCAGACCTGTGAAGGGAAGCTTACTTACCTGCTTTCTGATGCTGGCTCCGGGATGCTTCCCTCAAACTTCCGGTTTGACTCCGCTGCAGCCAATCGCTAGCCGCAGCAGTGACCAGTTGCCCTTGCATCAAGTGACCATTTGACATGATGCAAAAGGAGCAGCAGCGTGAAACCGGAAGTTGACATCCAGGGACCAAGCAGAGCAGCATAGGGGGTCAGGAGACGGTTGCCACCCCCCAAAAAGTGCACAACTCCTTTATTTACAGGGGGCTGGACTACTTTTCCCTAATAAATGTGTTAGATGATTAGTGATAAAACTGTTTTGACAGTATGCTCCCAATATGGCCTCTTGCACATGACCGTATGGCTTTTTTCAGTATTTTGCGGTCTGCAAAAACCAATAGGAATGAATTCCGCGTGCATTGCGTCTTTTGCGGAACGGAACAGCTGGCCCCTGATAGAACAGTACTATCCTTGTCGGTTATGCGGACAATGATAGGACGCAATGGAAAGGCATACGGAGTAAACGGAAAGGCATACGGAGTACCTTCCGTCTTTTTTGCGGATCCATTGAAATAAATGCTTCCGTATCTGGACTGTATACGGAACACAAAAAACGGAACGTAAACGGGAAAAAAAACGTTTGTGTGCATGAGGTCTATATCTGCAATAAATAAAAATCACTGCCCGCTGACTACAGACTGTCAGCTGCAGATTACAGCAGTCTGAAATGCTGTGGCCGGTGTAAGATCAGCAGCTACGGACATTGGGAATCCCTCTGAGAGACGGTTTCCTGATAATTATGGAACATGACGAGTTCTTATTTGCATTACATTGCGCAATAAACAGGAGAGTATCCAAGGGCAGCGGAAATATTCAGCGATCCGCCTGGAATTTACAGCTGTCCTCATTCACTGGAAGCAGCAAGATGTGTATGGCAATAAAGCGGAGTAGGAAACTGCCTGTATAACATCACAGAGCAGGCAGAGACCACCACGCCATCACCATGTACTGAGCTCCCACACAGCTGACCCCCACCGCAGGTGTGTAGCCTTTCCCAGTCACATTAGACTATATTCACAAGGAGTCTTTTTTTTTTTTTTTCTTGTTTTGCAGGAAAAAAATATAAAAACTGATGAGGAATCTACTTCAGGATTTTTTATTTCAACAGAGTTTTTGACAAATTTTGGATGTGATTTTTATATCCAGCCCATTTCAAAGTGAAATTTGGTTGTGGGTTTGTCACAGAATCCGCACCACAAATGAGCATTTCACTTCTTTTTTCTGTAGCGCAGATTTTAAAACTGATGTCTGTAAGTGTTGGGCGGTCCACAAATTGCAGATCTGCAAAACACAGATCCCGGCATTTTCCGGAACTGCACATGGCCGGCCCTATGATAGAAATGCCTATTCTTATCTGCGATTGCAGACACAAATGGGACATGCTCGATCTTTTTTTGCAGGGCCGCGATGCAGAACTACGGATGTGGACAGCACAGGGTGTGCTGCCCGCATCTTTTTCAGCCTCATTGAAATGAACGGGTCCGCACCTATTCCGCAAAATTGCGGAACTGATGCGAAGCCAGAAATATGAACGTGTCAATGGACCCTTAGACCATGTTCAATGTGGCTTTGCAGTGCACGTAGAAGCTGTATCAACCGCCCCATACTTTTGGGGGAGTGTTTCTAACACACAAGCCAATATGTTCATTTCGTACGCGATATACGGTATGTTGGGAAATGTATACAGCGCATACACCGAATGTAAACGCAGTGTGAACAGAGCTTTACTCAGATGCCGCTCTGTACTTATCGTCTACGTTACGTTGCCTTCAGCTTGGGAGACAATTTGGTTGGCCAAAATGTATTATATATAAAAACTGATGAACACATTGGTCGGTTCGCCGTGCCTCTGTGCGCCATGACTGCGGCGCTATACCTCCTCTCCTTCCTTCTTGGTCCTGGGCACAAGTTCACCTGCCTACGGAAACAGAGACCCCTGTGCCATCATCTTTGGCTGAAGGTTTTACGCCATGAGCGCTTTCCCTGCCAAGGACACATCCAAAAAGCCAACATCTGGAGGAAGTACGACAAGACCATAGATAGAACTGCACACGATACAGATGGTGTATAATGTGCGGAGGGAGAGAGGACACGGTATATGAAGAATAGGTTCTGGTTACACAGTAGTTACGTAGACGGGAAGAAGATGCTCAAGATGCCGACAATCTTACAGTATCGATAAAGCAGATATAGAATACATTACAGAATGCATTGGATGCGGTAGATTATCAGCAGCCACTCAATACGTTGTGCTCTAAATGACTCGAATCCCGGAAAGCGCGGGCTCAGCACTATTGCTAGAGCTCATTTGCAATGCTGCATCTCCTGCCGCACAGAGTCTATTCTTACAGCCAATGTCCGAGTTCAGGGAGCAGATTAAGAACTGCACAAAGCAGGTCAACTACTCAGTTCTCAGTAATGCATTATGTACCTATAGAAAAAATCTACCTCGACGATGTGCCTTAGTCACCCTTAAAAGAGCCAAAAAGCAGATCTGTAATGGAGTGACATCATGGGGTGTAACCCTGCGCTGGTCCAGATGTCATTACATTCATGAGTTCATCAGCCGAGTGGTATGCTGCACGGGAAAATGTACAGTATTAGAAGTTTGATATGCTGAGCGGATGTAAAGATGTGCGTTGTGAGCCATTAACCCTGAGCTGACGGCGGTCAATGCCAATGAGGAGACACCAAGAAACGGAACACACGTGCCGTCTACCACTTTTCAACAGCGGGGAGCTTCATGGAAAGCGAGTGACACTGTAGTTCGGCTACTTTCACATATGCGTTTTTGCTGGATCTGTCATGGATCAGCAAACAGGCTTCCATTAGGATAATACAATCGGCTGCATTCGTTCTGAACGGATCCGGTGGTATTACCGAGAAAAAACGCAATTAGACTTACCGGTAATTCCGTTTCCTTGAATCCACCATGACGGCCCACCTTGAGATTGACCCTTGACCTCTGTAGGGGCAGGAACACATAGAGAGTTTAAGAACCCCCCACCCCTCCACCTCCTCAGTGCTTTACAATTACCCGAAAAGGTGGAACAAAAGTAAAAGGATATTAATCCATACCCTTAAACTCCTATCTATCCTAAAGTACGTAAGTATGAAAAGATATATTCGTAAGCATATATCTCCCCCTTTTTTTTTTTTTTTTTTTTTTTTGGGAAGGGGAATAGTATGGGCCGTCATGGTGGATTCAAGGAAACGGAATTACCGGTAAGTCTAATTGCGGTTTTTCCATTTCATCCACCATGACGGCCCACCTTGAGACATAACAGATAACTAAAAGGGTGGGGATAACGCCTGTAAAACCCTCCGGCCGAAAAGAGTTTCATTCGAATCCGGAAGATTAAGACGGTAATGTTTTACAAAGGTATTGGTGCTTGACCAGGTTGCAGCCTTGCAAATCTGGTCAAGCGAGACTCCTCCTTTCTCAGCCCAAGAGGAGGCAGTGGCCCTAGTAGAGTGGGCCTTAACATTATCAGGACTGGGTATATTCTGGAACCTGTAACAATATTCAATGGTGGATCTGATCCATCTGGCTATGGAAGACCTAGCTAGTTTCTTTCCCTTATTTTTCCCCGAAAACTGAACAAGGAGATTGCCATCAACCCTAAAATCCCTGGTATAATCCAGGTACTGGATCACTGTATCCCTGACATCTAAGAGATGTAAATTAACACTAGACCCTGAAGATTCAGATCTGGGGATGGAAGGTAGAAAGATCTCCTGTTCCCGATGGAAGGGAGAGACTACTTTTGGGAGAAAACCTGGATCGAGAGTTAAACGGATGTGATCTTGGGTGATCTGGAGGTAGGGTTCCCTACAAGAAAGGGCCTGGATCTCTCCAATACGTCTTGCTGAGGTGATAGCAATTAAAAAGGCAGTTTTTAGGGAAAGGTGTTTTAAAGAGATTTCTGATAACGGTACGAAGGGAGGTTTTGTTAGGCCTTCTAGGACTATGTTAAGGTCCCAAGTAGGAGCCCTTGATTTCAGAGAGGGTCTCAATCTTGAAACCGCTCTAAAGAACCTCCTGATCCATCTGTGGCTAGCTAGGCTGCAGTCATAAAAGGAGCTGAGAGCAGAAACCTGGACTTTCAGGGTACTAGGTCTTAGGCCCAATTCCAAGCCGCACTGTAGAAAATCCAAGATCCTATTGATGGGAGGGGAGGAGGTGTCTGGGCGCTCCACTCCTAACCAGGAACAGTATCTCTTCCAGATCTTTAGGTAGATGGCAGACGTCACATTTTTCCTACTGGCCCTTAGGGTAGATATCACTTTTTCTGAAAGACCCCTGTTTCTTAATGTCTCGCTCTCAGGATCCAGACTGACAGTTTGAATATCCCGGGGTCTGGATGAAGTAGAGGGCCCTGGACTAGAACATCTTTCTGGAAAGGGATTTCCCATGGATCCTCCAGCGATAGCTGTTTTAGAGTGGAGAACCAACTCCTCTTTGGCCACAAAGGGGCTATTAAGATCAGAGTAGTTGGTTCCCCTAGGAGTTTCTGAATGACCCTGGGAAGAAGAGGTATTGGGGGGAAGGCGTAGGCCAGGTTCCAATTCCAGTGTATCGATAGGGCATCGATTGCCCAGGGTCTGTCTTCCCGGTTTAGGGAGCAGAAGCATTCCACCTGCGCATTCTTTCTGGAGGCGAACAAGTCTACCTCCGGACGGCCCCATCTTTCCGAGATCTACCGGAAGATGTCCCTGTTCAGAGACCATTCTCCTGGATCTATCGTCCTCCTGCTCAGGAAATCTGCTATCGTATTTTCGCAGCCCTTTAGGTGGATGGCGGAGAGAGATAAGACGTTCTCTTCTGCCCAGGAGAAGATTCTTCTTGCTAACGCACCCAAAGGCCGTGACCTTGTCCCTCCTTGATGTCGCAGATAGGCCACCGTTGTGGTGTTGTCGGACATTACTCTTAGGTGTTGCCCTTTTAAAAAACTCTCTCCCCTTACTAAAGCCTCCAGGACTGCATACAGCTCTCTGTAGTTTGAGGATTTGACTCGTATCTCGGCTGGCCAGGAGCCCTGTAGAAGATGATCTCCAATCTTTGCACCCCAGCCTCCGAGGCTTGCGTCCGTGATAACCTGAACTGCCGGATGGTTCTGCCACTGTAGGCCTCCAAGCAGTCTTCCTCTTTCTTTCCACCAGTCTAGGTCTGTTTTTACGGCCTGCGGGATCCGGAAAGTCTTGTCCAGACTTACCTGCTTCCCGTCCCAGATGCCTAGGATCCAACTCTGGATCACCCTTGTGTGGCCTTGGCACCAGGCAACCGAAGGGATGCAGGCTGTTAGGCTTCCCAGGAGACTCATGGCCTTCCGGATGGAGCAACTGCGAGACCTCTGAAATGCTCGGATCTTTTCCACTAGAGTCGTGGCCTTGTCCTGAGGGAGGAAGGTTCTTAACAGGGATGAGTCCAGCTCCACACCCAGGAACCTTATTCTCCTGGATGGGATTAGGGTGGATTTCTTTAGATTTATGATCCAGCCTAGATTGTTTAGGAATTCCGAGAATCTTTGCGTTGCTCGGAGGTTCTCGGACTCTGTTTTGCCCAGAATCAGGAAGTCGTCGAGATATGGGATGATTGTAATTCCCTCTTGACGAAGATAGGCCACCATCTCTACTACTACTTTTGTGAAGACCCTGGGGGCCGAGGAGATACCGAAGGGAAGGGCCACATATTGAAAGTGATGGATTGATCCGTCTTGACCCTTTATAGCAAATCTTAGATACCTCTGAGAGAGATGATGAATGGGGACGTGGTAGTAGGCGTCCTTTAAATCGATCGATGTCATGAACGCCCCCTTCAGGATCAGGGGAATTATGGATGGGATTGTTTCCATCCTGAACCTCCTGTATAGAATGGACTTGTTTAGGGGTTTTAAGTTTATAATGGTGCGAAAGGATTGGTCTGGCTTTTTTATTAAAAAAAGGCTGGAATAAAACCCTCTCCTTTCCTCTGGGATAGGGACCCTTTGAATCACCCCTAGGTCCAAGAGGTCTTGGACGCCCTGCCAAATTTTTGGAAGTTCTGATCTGCGCTGGTGTGAGATGCAGAATCTTCCTGGGGAAACTGATGCGAATTCTATCTTGTAGCCCTGAGAGATTACATTTAGAACCCAGGGATTTGAAGTTACCTGTTTCCAGGAAGATAGAAAACCCATCAGTCGCCCCCCTACTCTGGCGTCACTGCTGTTTGTTTGGTCTATTTTGGGGGTTGAGCATGAAGCCTCTTCCTCTCCCTCCTTTGGGATAGCTCCATCGGCCAGTTTTCCCTTTCCCCCTGTAGGATCTCTGCTGAGGCTGGAATTGACGAAAGGGCTTCTTTTTAGAATCTTTCTCCTCTGGGAACCCCTTTTTCTTGTCTGCTGCCCCCTCTAGGATTTTATCCAAAGTGGGACCGAAGACAAATTCCCCTGAGAAGGGGATGGAGCAGAGTTTAGCCTTGGAAGCCTTGTCCCCGGACCAGGCCTTCATCCATAACGCCCGCCGGGCTGCATTAGAAAGAGCCGCATCCTTGGCTGAGAAGCATCGGCCAGAAATGCAGTGGCGGAGCGTAGAAGAGGGAGCGAGTCTCTGATCTCTTCTCTTGGGGTTTTATTTTTCAGGTGTACGTCCAACTCCCCTAGCCATATATACATTGCTCTAGCAACAGAAGTAGCAGCGATATTAGTCTTGACCCCAAACATGGCTGATTCCCAGGATTTTTTTAGGAGCCCGTCCGCCTTTCTATCCATAGGATCGTTCAACTGTGAGGAGTCTTCAAAGGGTAGAGCGGTCTTCTTTACTACCTTAGCCACTTGTAGATCCACTTTAGGGGTCTGATTGTAAAGTTTGCATTCAGTCGGATCAAAGCAGAGCCTGTTTCTGAACTCCTTAGGAACGCCTAACCTCTTCTCCGGGTCTGACCATTCTTCCATTATCATCTCCTTTATATTTTCATTAATGGGAAAAACTATAGAGGATTTAGATCTAAGGCCCCCAAACATTTCGTCTTGTACCGTACGAGGTTTAGGGGTATCCTCGATACCCATTGTGGATCTAACTGCTCTCAGCAGCTCCTCCATTTCATCAGCGGAGAAGAAATATTTTTTATCCTCGTCCGGAATTTCCCCGTCAGACAAGGGTTCCTCATTAGGAAATTGTCTGGATGAGGTGGAAGCCACTTCCACCTCCTCGCCCTCAGAGGAGGAGATAGCGGACAACTTGCGTTTCTTGGAGGGGATAGGAGTACTAGCGGGGGTTGTCAGGGTGGCTAAAGAGGACTTAATTTCGTCTGCAATAAAAGATTTCATTTCAGACAGAATATCTGGTTGTTCTTCTTTCCAAATTTCCGATGTGCAAGATTTGCACAACCTTTTTTTGTAGTTCTCAGGGAGACGCTTAGAACAAGCGCAGCATTTTAGGAGTTTGGACTTTGGCTTTGACTCCTTGCTGCCCTGGAGAGGAAACAACCAGATATGCCAATTAGAATTTCAATGTCAAAAGGCTGAAATATATACCCCCCAGAAGGGGACTCACGGTACTGGCAGTAGTGGGATCAGGGCCTTCCTGGCGGGGAGCAGGTGTCTCAGACATCGCGGTGCTGCAGGCAAGAGCTGGAGGGAACCGCGGTCTACTTTCCTTTTCAAATTTCCCGGCGTCTGACGTCATCAAGCTGCGCCTCTAGTGACGGCAAGAGCCGGTGCCACACGAGCCTATGAGAGGATGCGTGCGGCGTCCGGCCTGCCTCCTCGCCATACCTGCTCCCCCAGCCGGTCACAAGCGCACAGCATGCAGAGGAAGAACGTCGCATACCGCACACCGCGCGCCCGCGAATCCGGCACCCCCGACTGCTTCCCTAAGGAGGGAAGGAAGTACGAGAGGTATGGGGGAGGACCACAGGCCTCAGCATAGGCCGAGACGAGGGTCCTCGATGTTCCAAGCTGGCCAGCCTTAGCCCATGCCGCGGGAGGCCAGCTGGAGAACCTGCAAAGTAAAAACTAACTATGTAATCCTCCCTAAGGAGGATCCTCTCCACGTGTTGGCCCCTGTAGGGGCAGGAAAGCACTGAGGAGGTGGAGGGGTGGGGGGTTCTTAAACTCTCTATGTGTTCCTGCCCCTACAGAGGTCAAGGGTCAATCTCAAGGTGGGCCGTCATGGTGGATGAAATGGAAAATAATCATGCCGGGTCCCGCACAAAAACCATTGTAAGTCCATGGGTGCCGGATCCATTCTCTTGTGTGTCCAGGAAAACAGATCCTAAACTATTGATTTACATTGTGTTTCATGCTGGATCAGTCTTGCTTCGCATCCCATGACGCGCTCAAAAACACTGCTTGCATGGGAACGCTACAAAACAGAATGGAACGCATTCTGGGGCACTCTGTCCCGTTCAGGTTTGTCCCCACTGACAATGAATTAGAACAAAACTGAAGCGTTTTCCTCGGGTATTGAGATCCTATGACGGAGCAATAAGAAGAACAAGGAGACGGCGGGAGGTGCAGAGCGTGGTGCGCAAGATGGCGCCAGCACGCTCTCCACAGCAAAGAGAGCGGGAGGTGTGCCGGGAGCTGCGAGGGCTGCAGCGAACTCCAGGGCACCACTGAAGATGCCAGAGCTGCAGAGACCCTACGTGGAAGAGGATTTGGAGGTGGAGGAGACAACCCAGACTACTGCAGGAGGAGCCCATGAGGACACTATGGAGGTTGGTGTGGCAGGGGCAGCTATGATAAAGGAGGAGAGGGCCATGTCTCCCCAGAGTGCAGAGCCGACACTAAAAGATGTCTTCAGGGCAGTTACTACGTGTGGAGTGACCCTGACAGTATTACAGCAGCAAATGGGGTCCCTGAAGCAAGAGTTCTCCTTTATTCGCCATGATCTGCAGAAAGTTAATGAAAGAAAGGTGGAGGTGGAGGGTCGTGCCAGTGAGGTGGAAGATTTTCGTCCAAAAGAAGCGGAGCCAGTTCCTGGATGTCAAGCGGCGACTTAGTTCCCTGCAAGTGTCCTATTCTATGATGTACCTGGCGCATCTGCGGTGGCTGCTCTGGGATCTGTTCAATTCTTCAATGCACCGAAAGATGCGGCCATGTGGATCAACCAGCATGAACGTCGGCTGCGACAGGAGGAGAGATGATGGCCGTCTGTCCATTTCAAGTTTGTACCCTTGGTTGCTAATGAGCGACCTATTGGAAAGATATTCCTCTACTGTTCTACTACTGAACTGCCCACCGAGCGCAAGTATCCTTTTATGGCGGGGGACAATCCCGCTCAGCAGAAGTAGAGAGTTTGAAACGTTACTTAGATGTCCTGTTTCATGGAGGACTTGTGCCTCGGCCTGTTAGATGATGCAATGCAGGCGCGATTTTTTGTTTCTGGTTTTTGTTTCTGTTACTTTTCTTTTCTGGGGATCTTCTCTACCATGTCTGTATTGATGCTCTGTATCTGTGATACCAAGCCTGTCTGTTGGTAAGATACCGCCACTGTACTACCAGTACCTACAATGCTCATATTACGTTATGTTATTAGCTGGGTCATGTTTCTGATGTTAAAGTATGGTTAATGTATTTAATATTGTGAGTTGGAATGTGCACGGCCTGGGTGACCCGTCAAAGTAATTTGCCGTGATGGATTATCTGCGCCCGTATTTCCCCGCTATTATGTTTGCAAGAAACCCATTTTACAAAGGAGGGGGCACAGGCATTCCATAGGTCATGGATGAGCCATACATTCCACTCAGCGTTCTATAGCTATTGCCGTGGGGTTAGCGTCCTGGTCCATAAATCAATTCCCTTCCAGGTTCAGTCGTCCAGTATGGACCCCGATGGCCGCTTTATCTGCATACACTGTATTATCTTCACGCAGCAGTACCTGCTAATATCACTATATATACCTCCACCTTATAGCAGTGTGGCGTTGAGAGGCGGCCTGACTTTTATGAATAGTAAACCTGATATACCAGTCATTATGGTGGGAGGTTTTAATACTAGGAATACTGGGATAGATATGGGGAGGGCACAGGCGGATGCTGATGGCCCTGCATCAGCCTTTGGTAAATTGTTGGAGGAGCTGGCCTCCAACAATTGGATTTGTGGCACATTCGACATCCCAATGTGCATCAGTTATCTTGCTATACCAGATCACACAAGGCCTTATCACGCATTGATCTGGCACTGGGATCTGAGTTGGTGTGCAGACAGGTGGTAGAGTCGAAGTACTTGACTCGGGCTTTGTCTGACCATTCCCCTTTGTTTTTGAGTCTGTCCGCCGCACCCGTGGTTCCCGTCTCTCAGCGGCTGTGGACGTTTAACTCTTTTTGGTTACAGGTAATCGACTGTTCCTACATTAGTTCTACTATGCAGGAGTATTTTACCCTAAATATAGGCTCAGCCGCAAGCAGGGTGGTATGGGACGCCATGAAGACTTGCTTAAGGGGGGTGCTTATTCAGGGGATTAGTACAGCCATACTTACTTTTGAGGGACCGAGTTGGGGTGACAGAGGCAAACTTTGTGGAGAAGGGCGATCAGTTGTCTTTGTCTGGAAGGAGGCTCAAGATGCATATAACTCGCATGTTGTGGAACTTGCCTGCACAAAGCAATCCTTCCAGCGACAAAAGTATTATGATGAGGGGGAGAAGACGGGCCATCTACCAGCCCTTGTGGCTAAGGCACAGTCCACTTCGGCATATGTTACCGCTTTACAGGGGGTGGATGGGACGGAAATTGTGGATAGCCAGGCCATAGTGTCAGTATTTAGCTCTAGGTTGTAATGGGGAAGATATATCATCATATCTACATGGGGTATCCTTGCCTAGGCTGTCAGATTCAGATAGAGAACCTTAAAGGTCCGTTACAGTTACTGGAAATTGAGGAGGCGGTGTCTTCCATGGCAAATAATAAATCACCGGGTACTGATGGGCTGCCGGTACAAATTTATAAGAAGTTTGGAGATGTCTTACTGCCCCAGTTGTTGAGGGTTTACCAGGAGGCATCGGAAACTGGGACGCTTCCGGCATCCATGCAGGAGGCTATTATAGTTGTTCTCCCTAAGCCAGGTAAAAACCCGCTCCTCCCGGATTCATACCGACCCATATCATTGTTACCCACAGACATAAAGATACTAGCTAAGGTGCTGGCTATGTGCCTTTCGAAAGTTGTCTCTTCACTAGTACATATGGATCAGTCTGGATTCTTGCCGGATAGGTCCATGGCGATTAACATCAGACGCCTATATCTAAATATGCAGATTCCAGTGGACAACCCAGAAGATAGAGTCATCTGTTCCCTAGATGCCACTAAGGCATTCAATAGTATTGAGTGGGAGTATCTATGGGAGGTGCTGGAGAGGTTTGGTTTGGGGGATAGTTTAATAGCATGGGTGCGGCTGTTAAATGGTGGGCCTACAGCGAGGGTGAACGGATATCTATCAGAGGGATTTCTGCTCCATAGGAGAACCAGGAAGGGATGCGCTTTGTCTCCATTACTGTTTGCCCTCGCCATCGAGCCATTGGTGGCATGACGGGATTGTAGGGTTTAGCCGGGGCGGGTCACAGGAGAAAATTGACTTATATGCGGACGATGCCTTGCTGTTCTTGGCCGAGGCTAGGGAGTCCCTACAAGAGATTATGGATGTGATCAGTGTTTTTGGGCGCTACTCTGGCTTGGTTATCAATTGGAGCAAATCGTCCCTCCTTCCTATAGATAATGTGGATAACTCATCTATGCTCAGTCAGGACTGCAGATGGTGAGTGAATTTAGGTATTTGGGGGTGGTGGTGTCTAGGAAACTCACGGAATATGAGAAGCTGAATTTATCCCCCCTCATAGGCAGATTCAAACAGAAAATGCAAGTATGGTCTAAGCTGCCACTGTCAGTGGTAGGACGGATCAATCTTATTAAGATGATCTGGATGCCACAGCTACTTTATCTACTACATAATTCACCCATATGGTTGCCCCTCAGGTTTTTTCACTCAATTAATAAGCTGTTTAGGGAGCTTATATGGAAGGGGGGCTCGGCCTGGTTGCGGCTGGAGACAATGCAAAGAAGTGAAATGGAGGGGGGGGGTTGTCTCTTCCGAATCCATGGGTGTATTTTTTAGCCGCCCAACTTCAACATATGAGGGACTGGGAAAGGGAGGAGGGAGATACCCAAAGTAGGTTACTGAAAGGATTCTTGGCGGTACCAAATTTATACGAAGCGTTAGAGGCAGATAAGTTGAAAATGTCAGGTCAGGCGTTCCCTACGTTGCGTCTCTTGCATAAGACATGGTGCAAAGTGAGGGACCTACAGGGCATAAAGGGCATCACGCAGTATACTTCAATATGGGACACTCCATGGTTGCCACCTCTGGGCTCCCTACAGGGTATGGGGGGTTGGCGTCATAAGGGCATTATCAGAGTTCACCAACTCCTTGATCATAATGTTCTCAAAACTTATGAGCAACTTCAGGCAGAAACTGGTTTACTGTCCTCGGACTTTAATAGGTATTTACAGCTGTGCCATGCCTTCCGGGCTGATCATGCTGACGGTATGTTGAGCACGGTATACCAAAACAAAATGATTGCCCTGGTAGACCGGAGGAATTCCTCGTCATGGGGTTGTCTCTCTGCTCTGTCGGGCTATACTAGACCGATTTTTGCAAGACTACCCAGTGATTATTAGGACAAAATGGGAAGTAGAGGTGGGGCCGTTAGAGGAAAACCAGTGGCATGAGATATTGGAGAGGACTCCACAGCTCTCACTTAGTGAAGCTCATAGGTTGTCACAATTGTACCTGATTCATTGGGTTTACAGAACCCCTCAGTTTCTGTTTAACATAGGACTTTGTTTGGATTCCAAATGTCCACGATGTGGGGAGGTGGATGCCGGTATGTTACACATGCTGTGGTCATGCTCGGCCCTGGAGGGCTTTGGGCGCGCTGTGCTGCATCTCATAAACTCTCTATACAAAGTTACATTGGATGTGACCCCATTTGTTTGTGTATTGGGATATGTGGAGGATCTGCCAATCATTGAACCCAGAAAGGTAGCGGTGGCCAGAATGTTATATATGGCCCGCAAGCTGATTGCCCAGCATTGGCTAGCCGCTAGATGATTGCAGTCCTACACTATTTAATAGGGGGAAGTTGTGTCTGATGACAAAATGTACTTTTACCCACAGGATCAAGGTTCAGCGCAGTATTGTTGAAAGTGCTGTAGGGAAGGAGCATGTACTTATCACAAAGACATGATGGTGGGGTCGGGTGATGAGGAATGTGGAGGATGGAGAGCATCATCAATATGTTATGGAGGGATGAGGGTATGAGGGTTTGTGTTTGTAAAATTTTAAATATGTTAATAAAAAAAAATTCCTTAATAAAAAAATAAAATAAAAGTTTATTAGGCCTCTTTCACATGAGTGAGTTTACCGTCAAGATGCGATGCATGTAGCAAATGCATTGCATCCGGACTGAATCCTGAGCCATTCATTTCTATGGGTCTGTTCACATGAGAATTGTTTTTCATGCATCATCTCTGTGTTCAGAAAGAATTTGCAGCATGTTCTATAGTGTGCATTTTTCATACAGCCCTGGTTCCATAGAAGTCAATGGAGCTTGTGTGAGAAATGTAAGACATCTGGATGCTGATGGTGGCTTGGAGATGTAGTGTTTTTCTTTCACTTTTTTCTACACGCATCTGAAAAAAACGCACACTGAACGCAACCGTGGACAAAACTGATTGAATTGTGTGCCCCCTGAACAGACCCTGACACAATCTGAATCGCTTGTGTGAAAGAGGCCTTAAGGAATCTGCAACGGGGTGTTACCAGTGTAGTTGTGTGTGGTCCCTACAAATTCTCACCATGGAAGCACCGGCTGGACAGGGGCACACCCCTAACTGGTAACACCCAGTTACAGATTCATAAATAAATTCCTAGAAAACTAAGATAAGAAGAGCATAAAGTTATATGAAAAGAGGCTGAAGAATCATTATTGCACGGGGGGGAAAATTATTGAGTAAAACAGACATTTTAGGAGCAGTAACAGGTCCTCTTAAAGGGTTTCGGTCACCCTGCAAAACTCATTTTTTTTTTTTTGGATAGTTAGATTGCTCATAGTGCGATATAGCAGAATATAATGCTCTTACTTACTTTCATGCGGCCGATTCTTTATAAAACGAACTTTTATAATATGTAAATGAGGGCTCTACCAGCAAGTAGGGCGTCTACTTGCTGGTAGCTGCTGCAGAAATCCGCCCCCTCGCCGTGTTGATTGACAGGGCCAGCCGTGATCTCCTCCTCCGGCCGGCCCTGTCAGTAATTCAAAAATCGCGCGCCTCGCGTCATTCGGCGCAGGCGCTCTGAGATGAGGAGGCTCGTATCCTCAGCACTCCCTCAGTGCGCCTGCGCCGATGACATCACCGAAAGAGAAGACGTCATCGGCGCAGGCGCACTGAGGGAGTGCTGAGGATACGAGCCTCCTCATCTCAGAGCGCCTGCGCCGAATGACGCGAGGCGCGCGATTTTTTAATTACTGACAGGGCCGGCCGGAGGAGGAGATCACGGCTGGCCCTGTCAATCAACACGGCGAGGGGGCGGATTTCTGCAGCAGCTACCAGCAAGTAGACGCCCTACTTGCTGGTAGAGCCCTCATTTACATATTATAAAAGTTCGTTTTATAAAGAATCGGCCGCATGAAAGTAAGTAAGAGCATTATATTCTGCTATATCGCACTATGAGCAATCTAACTATCCAAAAAAAAAAAATAATGAGTTTTGCAGGGTGACAGAAACCCTTTAAAGTAAAAATGAACACACAAAAAATCTCATGGCTCTTCACATCAGTGCCAGGAATAGCAGTGCTTCAATGTGAAGACAGCCCCAGAGAGACTTAACTATATCCAGGAGAGGGACAGTATACAGTAGTCCAAAAAGTCTGCTTCTAGGAGCAATGGGGGTGTTGCTGTTACACCTAGCGGCATTGCTTCCTCTACAACCGCTGCACCGGCTCTACTTTGACAAGGCCGTGTAGTGAAAATCTGATGACACTTGGCCCGATCAATCAAAGTGGCGAGGGCGCGGCAGTTGCAGAAAGAGCAGAGCCTCTAGGTGTAACAGCAACGCCCCCGTTGCTCCTAGAGACTCATTTGCATATAATAAAACATAATGTTTCTCAGCAATGCGGGCACATAGGAACATGGGACCAACACAGATGCCTTCAGCTGCCAAGCGCACATGTAACAGGTCGGCCGGTGTCATAGGGACAAATCTGCTGATAGATGCCATTTAAAAGTGGCCTCTACAACAAAGGAAAATGTAGGGGACTGCAGGCTTTTTGGACTACTGTTTCCCTACTCTGGATAGAGAGAAGATCTCTCAGTTTGGGAAGTGGAATTGTTTTCACACTGAACTGCTCTACTCCTTCCAATGAAATGAAGAGTGGGGAGAGGTTTTGTGTATTCATTGGGACTTTGGAGTATTTTGGGGATTTTGCACTTCGTTCAGGTCTGGGCCTGCTCCGCTGGGTGCGGACACATCTCCTGTACACACACAATCCATTATATTTTACTACAACCTCTTTAAGTAAAGGACAGAACTATTTCGCTCATATATACAGTACGCTGTGCTAAATATGCATTAGCCCATTTGCACTAGGGTTGTTGCGGGTATCGAAATTTCGATACCCAATCGATACTTTTGTCCCGGTATCGATACGATACCGGGATTTCCGTTTTTTCGATACTGGGCTGCGCTTCTGCGCAGTCTAGTATCTCTGAACATGAGCGCGCTGCTATCGGCGCGCTCATGTTCTCTCTCAGCAGCACGGGGAGAAGGAAGCTGTCCTCCCTCCCCCTGTGCTGCTGCCGCTGCCACCAATGAGAAGAGAGGGGCGGAGGAGGGGCGGCAATGAGAAGAGAGGGGGTGGAGGAGGGGCGGCAATGAGAAGAGAGGGGGTGGAGGAGGGGCGGCAATGAGAAGAGAGGGGCGGAGGAGGGGCGGGCGCACTTCGCCACCAATGATAGGATTACTATCGGAGCGATGGGAGGAGACATCAGCTTCACTAGTGGGCGTTCCTTTTCCCTGCGCTGCGATTGGACAGCGCTACAGCCAGGGAGAAGGAACGCCCACTAGTGAAGCTGATGTCTCCTCCCATCGCTCCGATAGTAATCAGCAGCATGTGGAGCAGGAGAGGAGACAGTAATGGGGCACTGCGGGCGAACGGAGCGGCGCCCAGGACTAAATGGTGAGTGCTGAGACATCGCTGGGCGCCGCTCTGTGTGGCCTAATAGTGAAAGTCTGGACTCATATACAGTAGTCAGTCTTTAACACATACAGGAGGCGGGTGCCGGCAGCAGAATCGCATTGCCGGCACCCTGCCCCTGACAGGGAGCTGCGATCAGCGGCAGTTAACTGCCGCTGATCTGCTAGTACCCGCCTCCTGTATAAAGGGGTAAAATCATTGGTGGTGCAGTGTGCCCCCCCCCCTCAATCCCCCCATCCCATTAAAATCATTGGTGGCACAGTGCGCCGGCCCCTCTCAACCCTCCAGTATTAAAATCATTGGTGGCAGTGGCCACAGGGACCTCTCCACTCCCCCTCATTGGTGGTGCAGTGGCAGCTTCTGATCGGAGCCCCAGCTGTGTAAGCCTGGGGCTCCGATCGGTTACCATGGCAGCCAGGACGCTACAGAAGCCCTGGTTGCCATGGTAACATCCCTGATGCTGTGTGCACAAAGCACAGAGCAGCAGGGACAGTGTGGAGTCCTATTCACCCTGATAGAGATCTATCAGGGTGAATAGGAAAAGGGATGAAAGATCCCAGGTTCTAGCCCCTAAGGGGGGAAATAGTTATTAAATAAAAAGTGAAAAAAAAAAAAACACTAAAATATGAAGTATAAATCACCCCCCTTTTCCCAATTTCACATATAAAATATATAAATAAACATATTACATCGCCACGTCAGAAAAGTCCAAACTATTAAAATATAAAAAAAAAATCTAGGTGGTGAATGCCGGAACAGAAAAAATAAAATAAAAACTGCGCGATTCGCCATTTTTAAAAATGAGGAATGCACGTGGCTTTTTTTGTTTATTTTTTTCGCGTGGTATCGAATGGTATCGAGTATCGCAATACTTTTTCATGGTATCGAAACCGAATCAAAAATTTGGTATCGCAACAACTCTAATTTGCACAACCCATCGCTCCTGTGTGCTCCACATCATATACACAAGAACTGTATCTAGATGGAACATTGCATCCGTGCGTTTTATCCGAAATTCCTTTGATCCAGTATCTAACAAGTAGGTGTCCTGCGAGAAAGCGTGGAGTCTCACAAGACAAAACCAGGAGGCTGAGCAGACAACATATAGGATTAAAAGACAGGTGAGACGGAGGGGCAGGGTGCACAGAATGGCTGGACCCGCCCTCAGTGCACTGGCTGCGTACGCACGGCTCACTTGTATATGGATTAAAAGCAACGAATGAAGCAACAGATCACTAAGCAAACGTTCTCTTTACAGTCTGCAGAGCATTGTGCCTGGTTTAACTGTGAATTTCCTGCTGAAGGATTCCCCTTAGCTTATTATTTTTACCTGACAGCAAGTAGTGAGAAAATAACACAAGAAACAATGTCAGAATTGCTATTCAAGAAGTTAAATAAACCACAAAAATGGTGCCATGGATGTATACACCTCATCCAACAAAAAACAAGCCCTCATATAGTTACATCTCTGTTAATGCTGGGTTCACATCGCGTTTTCTCCATCTGTTTAACGTATACAAAAAACATTTATGTTAAACGGATACCTTAGACTGAGGTTGTAAAAAAAAAAAAAGTACATTTTTTTTTTATTTCTTTTTTTTACCAGATTCTGCAGGACACAAGAACGTGGTGTGCTGCACTTTTATATCTTTTTTTTTTCTCTAACATATCTGTCAAATGGAGGCGAAAAACGTTATACAAATGTGGACAGACACAGTGTGCTGCCTGCATCTTTTGCGGCCCTATTGAAGTGAATGGGTCCGTTCCGCAAAAAATGCGCAACAGATGCGGACCAAAACCACGGTCATGTGCATGAGCCCTTAGCAATCTGTTGCCTCATTCTGGAGAAAAGTACTTTTAATTCATATGCAAATATGCAGGTAAGTGCACCAAGGGTGGGCCCAAAACACTCTGTGCACCCTTGCCCCTCCTTCCAGTCCCTCCCTCTACTTGATGGACAGGACCAGTCGAGCCCCAGTGCTACAAGGCATTGTGTCTGGTTTAGGGTACTTTCACACTTGCGGCAGAGTGATCTGATCAGTCTTAAAAATGCATTGAAATGCCGGATCCGTCTTTCCGGTGTAATCCGGCAAAACGGATCCGGCATTTATTTTTTCAACTTTTTTTTGGTCTGCGCAGGAAGGACGGATCCGGCACTAATACATTCCTATGGAAAAAAAAATGCCGGATCCAGCATTCAGGCAAGTCTTCAGTTTTTTTGGCCGGAGATACCGTAGCATGCTGCGGTTTTATCTTTTGCCTGATCAGTCAAAACGACTGAACGGAAGACATCCTGATGCATCCTGAACGGATTAGGCTACTTTCACACTTGCGGCAGAGAGATCCGGCAAGCAGTTCCGTCGCCGGAACTGCCTGCCGGATCAGGCAAAATGTATGCTAAGGGCCCTTTCACACTTGCGTTATTGTCTTCCGGCATAGAGTTCCGTCGTCGGGGCTCTATGCCGGAAGAATCCTGATCAGGATTATCCTAATGCATTCTGAATGGAGAGAAATCCGTTCAGGATGCATCAGGATGTCTTCAGTTCCGGTACGGAACGTTTGTTGGCCGGAGAAAATACCGCAGCATGCTGCGCTTTTTGCTCCGGCCAAAAATCCGGAACACTTGCCGCAAGACCGGATCCGGAATTAATGCCCATTGGAAAGCATTGATCCGGATCCGGCCTTAAGCTAAACGTCGTTTCGGCGCATTGCCGGAGCCGACATTTAGCTTTTTCTGAATGGTTACCATGGCTGCCGGGACGCTAAAGTCCTGGCAGCCATGGTAAGTGTAGTGGGGAGCGGGGGAACAGTGTACTTACCGTCCGTGCGGCTCCCCGGGCGCTCCAGAGTGACGTCAGGGCGCCCCAAGCGCATGGATCCGCACGGACTGTAAGTATACCGCTCCCCTGCTCCCCGCTCCTACTATGGCAACCAGGACTTTAATAGCGTCCTGGGTGCCATAGTAACACTGAAAGCATTTGGAAGACGGCTCCGTCTTCAAATGCTTTCAGTACACTTGCGTTTTTCCGGATCCGGCAGGCACCTCCGGCAGCGGAAGTGCATGCCGGATCCCAACAACGCAAGTATGAAAGAGGCCTAACTGATGGCATTAGTAAGACTGATCAGGATCCTGATCAGTCTTAAAAATGCCTGATCAGTCGAAAAAATGCATTGAAATGCCGGATCCGTCTTTCCGGTGTCATCCGGCAAAAACGGATCCGTCATTTATTTTTTCACCTTTTTTTCAGTCTGCGCATGCGCATACCGGAAGAATGGATCCGGCACTAATACATTCCTATGGGAAAAAATGCCGGATCCGGCATTCAGGCAAGTCTTCAGTTTTTTTTAGCCGGAGATAAAACCATAGCATGCTACGGTTTTCTCTTTTGCCTGATCAGTCAAAACGACTGAACTGAAGACATCCTGATGCAAACTGAACAGATTACTCTCCATTCAGAATGCATGGGGACATACCTGATCAGTTCTTTTCCGGTATAGAGCCCCTGCGACGGAACTCTATGCCGGAAAAGAAAAACGCAAGTGTGAAAGTAGCCTTACTCTCCATTCAGAATGCATGGGGATAATCCTGATCAGTTCTTTTCCGGCATTGAGCCCTTTTGACGGAACTCAGTGCCGGAAAAGAAAACCGCTAGTGTGAAAGTACCCTTATTAGTGAATTTCCTGGTGACAGACTCTTTAAGGTATAAAAAAAAAAAAAAAACACAGAGGACACCGGCTATCTGCTGAACTTTCCAATAAAGTGTATGCAGTGTATTGCACTGTATGGTATGGAGCACAAGCCTCTGACCTGTCTTCTACAGCAGTAGCTCCAAGTAAGTGCATGCTGTCTTCTATATCATCAAATACTCGGGCCAGCTTCTCTTCCCGGTCTTGTAAAGCCATATTCGCCTCGTCCAGCTGTTTGTGCACTTTCTCATACTCCTCCATGCCCAGCTCCTTGTAGGCTACACAGAGAGTCCGGTATCCGTCCTGAAAGCATCACAAAACAAGTGTTGGTCAAGGGTAGAAGAACGGTCCTCGGCAAGAAGAATTTTGCATTAAATCTGCAGATTTGAAATTGCTTTGAAGAATATATTAGGAAATCACATGCAAACTAAATTAAAAAGAAACCAAATGATAGGAAATACTACTTTACAGCTGCCAAGATTTGGGTTCCCAGAAAGTGGTGTGATACACAACCCCCATCAATGAACAACTGGTATAAGGCGATAACCAGAATTGAACGCTTAGAAAAACTGAGATGGCAAAGGAAAGGGAACTTGGATCGTCATCTCTATTTGTTCAAAAAGGTTTTATGAACAATTACTTTTAACCTGTGATATCATAATAATAATAATGTCTCTGATGCCTAACTATTCTGCTTCCCCTTCCCTCCTTTTTCCCTTTGCTTCTTCCCTAACCATTAATGTCTGTAATATCTATAGACAATCTGTAAATTGTACCACTATACAGGACTATTATTGCTGTTTTTTTGTTAAACACAAAATTCTCCATCAAAATAAAATACTACTTTATGCAAAGTGCAGAACTTCCGGCAGGATACAGGCTGCTATGTACAGTTGTCTATATTCTGCCAATAGCAGAATATAACATTACTATCACTATTGCTGCAGGAAAGATTCTCTGCTGCTTTCCTGTGAATCAGACTGCCGCCTGCTGTTTATGGCTCCCTGTCTGTGTCTGACTACAGAAGGTCATGAAATATCCTGCAGTCAAAGGACGGGGAAGCAGCGCGTGTCTATACGTTTTCTCCAGGTAGATATAGGTCACGTGCTCTGTAATGAATGTGTGCTCGCCCCGTTACACCTATCATTTTTATGCGTCTTCCAGTGCGGACATGCAGAAGACAAAATGTCAAGCATACCAGAGCATTCTGCTCCACGTGAACCTTAATGCGCGCGACCTCTTCCCGCACCACTCTATTAAACACCGAAGAGTCAGCTCCTTTGCAGAAAAGGAAAATTTTGCCTGAAACAAAAGAAGAAGAAAAAAATCACCAATGTGACAGTAACCTGGAATGTGCCGCTGAGCCCTGGAGTAAGCAGAGCATTTAATGAGAGATCCCCATTGTAAACATAGCTAAATATGGAGCGGTGCGAGTGACCACCCCAAAGCTAATCATCATCACCCTCTCCTGTCCGTCTTCGTCTAGGACATGAGCAGGACACAGATTTAGCGTCCAAATGCTCGCTGGAAATCTTTTTATACATTCTTTCTTCATGAAACCAAGAATAATGCACAAACTGAACCCAACACATCTCCTATGAAGGCTTTTCCTAAGTAGTAAATGAATATTAAGGGCCTGGACGGAAAATTTTAAAGCCACAGACCACCAGGCGAATTCCTCTGATGCCCTAGAAAAATGTCTTCTACAACCAACCAACCAACCAGTTTTCCTCTTTCAGAATTAATTCGGAGAATGAAAGCAGCATCCTGATTGGTGGCCAAGGGGATTTTGGCCAGTTTTCCTTTATACTAGTTCTAATAAGTGTACCCTGTTATCCTTAGGGCTCATTCACACGACCGTATGAATGAGTTCACATCCGTTTTGCAATTTTGCGGAACGGGTGTGGACCCATTCATTTTAACGGGGCAAAAGATGCGGGAAGCACACGGCAGTTCCGTCCGCGGCCCCGCAAAAAAATATAGAGCATGTCCTATTTTTGTCCGCAATTGAGGACAAGAATAGGCATTTTCAATGATAGTGCCGGCCACGTGCGGTCCGCAAATTGCGGAACACACACACACGGGCTCGTATCGGTGTCTTGCGGATCCGCAAGGGATTGGCTCATCTTACACATTGATGGCACATCGCTGGGATATGCCATCCATGTCAGATAGCTACAAGGTCCCACCTCTGAGAACGGGGGCCCCCAAAGTAAAGGACAGCACACTGCACATGCGCGGTGTACTCCCTATACATCACTATGGGAGTATCAAAAATACCCGAGCAAGCGCACTCCACTATTTTCAGAAGTACCATAGTGGTGAATGGACACATGTGCAGCCTCCTCTCCAATCAACGCTATGGGACTGCAGGAAATAGCAGAACCAGCACTTAATGGAGAGTGGCCGCACTTCCCCTTCGCTTCAGAGGCCCCGTTCTGGAAATAGATAGGTGCGGGTCCCATCTGACATTGGTGGGCGTATCCTAGAGATATGCCATCAATGTCTGAGGTGAGACAACCCCTTTAATCCACTGGTCACTGCTTTCCATGGAAAAGTATGATATGGAGAACATATAGGTAACTGCAAGAAAACTCCAAACAAAGTAAAAAAATAAAAAAATTAAAAAAAACTTGGAAAAATATACCCTTAGGCCCCTTTCACACGAGAGAGCATCCGTCCTGACCTCCCAGCATTGACGGAGTTGCACAGCATTATATTGATTTGGGATGCTATGTAACCCTTACAGTTCTGGAATGTATTGAATAACACTGACAGCATTGGGTCAGTGTTATACAATACATTCCAGACCTCTAAGGGTTAAATAGCATCACAAATCAATATAACGCTATGTGACCCCGTCAGTGATGGGGGGGGGGGGGTCAGGACGGGTGCTCTCTCGTTGAATTCGCTCATGTGAAAAGGGCTTTAAGCACAGACTGATAGGGTTGGCCCGAACCTGTCAGCAAGCAGTTTAGTGCAATCTGCAGGCGGCATGTCATAGAGCAGACCGATATATAGTTTGGTGGGACTCTACTCTCACTGGACCAGAACCTGACTATTATGAGAGCCCTCTGTAATGATGGTCACGACTGTCATGAGATGTAAAGAAGACTGCTTCCGGTCATTGACCACAAGCAGTGATCTTAGTATATAATGAATAAGCTTTATTTACAGAAGACTGAATGACGCAGTTCACTAAATTGCACTTCTGTGTAAAGTATCACGTCGATTTCATTCCCCAGAACTACCTGTGTTCGTTCTGACAAGCACGCTCATTCGCCGTCTCACAGGATCAAAGTTCAGCACATGAAGAAGCTGGTAGCTGTGAAGAAAAACAGGGACATTTATATCAGAGGTGAACAAAACACCATAAAAATGTCAGTACAACAATTCATAGCTACACACACGTTCTCAGTTATGTGGATTTCTCACTTGCGATTTTCCCTTTTTATTTTTCACTTAACAGAGCCATAACTTTTTTATTTTTCCATTACAACAATACAACACTTGTATCGTTTTTATTGGATTTTAATACTGGCAAAAAAAATAAAAAACCTTGTTTTCTTTTCACTGCCATATTCTGACCCCTATAACTTTTTTGCAGTTCTGTGTACAGAGCTATATGAGGGTTCATTTGTTGTGGGTAATATGTACTTTTCAGTGTGTGTCACTTTGTGATCACTTTTTAGGACTTTTTGGGGGGGGAGGAGGTGAAGTGACAAAAAATGACAAATGGGCTATTTTTAAGTCATTCGCTGTATGGGATAAATATTGTTATATTTTAATAGTACGGGCGTTTTCCCACGCAGCGATGCCCGTGATGTGTATTCTTTTTATTAGTTATGCATTATTGTTTTGGGGAAAGGGGTGATTTGACCTTTTATATTTTTAAAAACTTTTTTTTTTTGTACTTTTTAAAACAAATCACCCTCTGTGACTATAACTGCCAATCATTAGATTGCCCATTATGTTCTGTTATGTCTATATAGCCACCATAGAACACTTAATTTACAATATACCAATACAGTGCTACCACCTGCTGGCCTGTATTGGCATATTCTAGTGCTGCCACCTGCTGCTTGAGGCTTCTGGCTATCACCGTAACATAACAGCTTCCCCGATCTCAGCCGGGAAACGCTGTTAAAGTTGCAAGAGAGCGCGGATCCCACTTCTAGACCACTCAGACGCCGTGGTCACATTTTACCATGGCATCTGAGGAGTTAAATGCATGCAATCAGCCGCAAACAGCACAAATCCGGTGGCTGTGGCGAAAGCGGTGATTTCTGCCGTACATGTACAGCAGAGGTCGCCAAGGAGTTGTGTCACGAAAATTATTCTACATTTTTCAAACTAACACCTGGATCTGAATAATTTTGTAACTGCATAGTCCCTGAGCTATTCAATAAAATGTATCTGTATAGCTCCACCTGCTGTTCGTTATTTTCCCTATTTCTTGTCCACCTTGATGAGGTGGTAGAACAAGCTCAGTTTAACATTTCAACTCTCACCAGCCGTATCTTCTGTTAGAAGCTGTGGCAATTACAGGGAAATAGCTGCAGCAGAAAGGACATGCCCCCTGAGTTGCCAGCCCGAAATAAATCTAGCAGAACAGTTGAAGCAATAAATGGGGAGGAGGGGTCTCTGGTTCCATGTGAGGTGCAGGGCTGGTTGAGAGTGTCATGTACTACATGATTTTCGATTTTGACATTGGTCATGGCATCAATGGCATATTGCTAGGATACACCGCCAACGGGGGTCTGACTAGGGTGATCCTGTTTATTTGTGAGAATGAAATGGAAACCAAGGGGAACTAAGAAAGCAATGCGTGCCTTCATCTAGTCAACTGCTAACCATGCAAACCAAGTAGAGTGGAGCTGAAGGCAGCAGCATTTATTTTCTACAAATACTGCAGTGACTTCTGCTTCAGTTCCTCTGTTAGTTCCTCTTGGTTTCCTCAATCATCCATCTAGTCATATCCATCCATGTACTTCCCTCTCTACCATCAGTCTCTCAGCAGCCACATGGATCTCTATACGTCTGCCTGCTTATGGGACAATAACCAAAAATGTACCAAAGCAAGTGGCCAATATACTTACACCTCCAGCTCATTGTTTTGGTTTTTCACCTTCATGAAATCATTTTCAGTCCCCATATAGGTGAATCCATACCTGAAAAGACAATAAATGCAATGTGATCCCAAGTAGAGACAGATCTTGGCCTTTAAATACTTAGAATGAAATCTCCCTTGAAGAGGACCTGTCACCGCTCCTGACTTGGCTATTTTAGCAACTACTTGCATTCCCAATGTAATAACAGTTCTGGAGCAGCTCTTTTTATGACTCTGTGTTCTGACATTCCTCTATTATTCCTGCTAGAAGTTACAAACGAATTGTCTTCAGTATTCAATGAAAATGGGTGAAGCTGATTGGAAGTGTGTCCCTGCACAGTCCCTATTGGATTATGTCAGACTGTGCAGGGACACTGCGCATGCAATTTATAAACTTCTAGTAGGAATAATGGAAGAATTGCACAACATAGAGCCATAAAAATAGATGTTTCAGACATTTCAGGAGAGGTGACGGCTCCTCTTTAAAAAGGAGTAGATGAGAAACTCTTCAAATAGTCACTGATGTAAAGTCATTTGTGGAAATGCTACATTTAGTAGTGCCCAATAATAACAACAGCGGGGACCTATACAGTACAGCCGAAGATGAAGAGGACCTTTATTGTACAGCCGAAGATGAAGAGGACCTTTATTGTACAGCCGAACATGAAGAGGACCTACACTGTACAGCCGAATATGAAGAGGACCTACACTGTACAGCCGAACATGAAGAGGACCTTTATTGTACAGCCGAACATGAAGAGGACCTTTATTGTACAGCCGAACATGAAGAGGACCTTTATTGTACAGCCGAACATGAAGAGGACCTTTATTGTACAGCCGAACATGAAGAGGACCTACACTGTACAGCCGAAGAGGACCTACACTGTACAGCCGAAGAGGACCTACACTGTACAGCCGAAGAGGACCTACACTGTACAGCCGAAGAGGACCTACACTGTACAGCCGAAGAGGACCTACACTGTACAGCCGAAGAGGACCTACACTGTACAGCCGAAGAGGACCTACACTGTACAGCCGAAGAGGACCTACACTGTACAGCCGAAGAGGACCTACACTGTACAGCCGAAGAGGACCTACACTGTACAGCCGAAGAGGACCTACACTGTACAGCCGAAGAGGACCTACACTGTACAGCCGAAGAGGACCTACACTGTACAGCCGAAGAGGACCTACACTGTACAGCCGAAGAGGACCTACACTGTACAGCCGAAGAGGACCTACACTGTACAGCCGAAGAGGACCTACACTGTACAGCCGAAGAGGACCTACACTGTACAGCCGAAGAGGACCTACACTGTACAGCCGAAGAGGACCTACACTGTACAGCTGAAGATGAAGAGGAGCTATAAATTCTACAGCCGAAAAAGACCTGCACTGTACAGCTGGAGATAAGGAGGAGCTATACTGTACAGCTTTGGTTATACCAAGACTATATACATTATATCTACAATTCCAGTATTTTCGGCATTATCAAATTAAGCTAGTGTGTGTGTAAAGCTGGCTATATGCAGCTGATAAACATAGACTAAGGCACCGTATGGTTTTATCAGTATTTGTGGTCCGCAAAAAAACGGATCCGCAAAAAATACAGATGACGTCCGTGTGCATTCCGTTTTTTGCGGAACAGAACAGCTGGCCCCTGATGGAACAGTACTATCTTTGTCCGTTATGTGGACAATAATAGGACATGTTCTATCTTTGAACGGAAAAACGGAAATACGTAAACAGAAAGCATACGGAATACCTTCCGTTTTTTTTTGCGGACCCATTGAAATAATTGGTTCCGTATACGGAATGCAAAAAATGGAACGGAAACAGGAAAAAAAACGTTTGTGTGCAAGAGGCCTAAACCTGATGATTTTGGTTGCCCCAACCAAACATCTGATGTGCAAGGAGGTAACCCAACTTCTCTTCTACTCACCTCTTGCAAGTGCTGAAGTCTGCCTCTACGCAAGTGCCCAGTGCCGCCCCCTCCTCTGTGACGCCAGAAGCTAGCCAAAACTCTGCCCGCCTGTTCATTCTGCGTCTCGCCGCAATCTGCCAGTCAACTGCGCAAGATTTTGTTGAGACGCAGGATGAGCAGACAGGTGGTGTTTTGGCTAGCTTCTGGCATCACAGAGGAGGGGGGGGGGGGGTCATGAAGGAAAAATAGGCAGAACTGGGCACTTGTGTAGAGGTGGACCTGGACTCTTCATGGAAACCAGCTTGGGCACTCGCAAGATGTGGGGTTCACCTCCAGCAAGCTTCAATTTTTTTCCTGACAACTACTAACCATAAAAAAGGTACAGTTATGATGATATTAAAGGAGTTTTGTACGTTATTTACAGAACCCCTTTAAACTGACCTAACATGCATTGCCATTTGTTAGATATGCCAGAAAGAGCTGGCAGATTCCATTTAAAGGGAACCTGTTGCATTGAATATTCGGTTCTCTCTGCAGGCAGCATGTTATACAGTAGGAAAAGCTATATATAGTTTTGTGGGAGAAATCCAGTAAAACATATACCGTAATTCACTGATGTATACTTAAAGCTCCTTTAGATCATAGGAGTCCATTGGGCGGTTTTTAGTATGTGATTATATCTGTATGCACACAAGGAAGGCTGTCATCACCGAGTAGCACTGACTGCAACTGGACTCCTTAGCCCAAAAATTCCAAGAAATATTTCCTTAAAAATATCCAACGTGTGCAGCTACTTCTGCTCTATAACATGATGCCTGGAGATCAGACTGAATTTTGAACGTGATGGGTCCCTTTAAAATGCTCCACCACCAAATCTTTAAGCAGAATACGGCTTATTACATCTTATAAACAAAGTATATAGCACCAAGTTTAAGCTGGACCCCAAAACTTGCATTTTAGGTTTACTGCCAGAAGATAATATACAATCTGTAATAGCTACTGGGATAGAGAGAATGTTATATCAGGCGAGGAAAACGTTAGCGGCAAAATGGATCCAGACAGTGCCCCCACTTATCTCAGAATATATAGCCAGATTAAATGTAGTGATTCGCCTTGAGAGGGGTGTCTATCAAAAAAGGAAATGTCTGTCTAAATTTGAGGCAATTTGGGGCAGTTGGATTGATAACTCTGGATGTTGTAGCCCTTGGTTAGCGCTTACAAGAAGCCTACTGAGTGCTCGTTGAGTACGTCAATGGAGGGGGTTGTATGTAAACCTGAGGTGTGATTCTGAGTATGAAAAAAGGTAAAAAGAGGTAACCCACAACTGGTAATGTATATGATGGATATATGTTGATAATTGCTGAAGACTGTTCTACATGTAAACAGGGTATGGTGCATGAGTTGCATAATAATACCGTATGGCTATATAGGTGACTGGGAATTGATGCGGATTGTTAATATAAGATTTATCAGTATGGTGCCGGCGCTCCAGGAATGTGGAGCTGAAGAGAAACCACCATGATTGTGTCCTGCTCTTGAGGGGTCTAGGTGGGGGGTGGGATTGTAGAGTTACTTGTTGATGGATGGGTACGGGTTAATGTTAAAATTGCATATTCCATTTGATTCTATGCATAGATATAGGTCATGTCTTTTATAGTCATATGGTGTGTATTGTATATACTATATATGATTGATATTGTACATGCCCATTATTTGTAAACAATGTCTTATTGATGCTTGAGAAAGACAAAAAACTGATAATAAAAATGTATCTGATTAAAAAGAATACGGCTTGCTTAAAAGTCCACCTTCTGCAGTCTGGACCAGGATATGAAACGTGTGATGTTCTCACAAATCAACAGAAGGGGGAGCTAAAAGACCCAAATGATGCCGACACCATGCGGCATCTCCTCACATGAACTGTAGTGACCAGAGGTGGAAGAGCAGCGTCTGAGCGCTGGATTGTGCAAGCGGACAGCTGTTCCTGATACAACACTTGTGAGGTCTGCTGACCGAGCAGGAAGCGCTGATCAACATCACAGCTGCCCTCGGCAACATACAAGACTGGCTGCACTGCGTGGAGGACAGGGTGGAGAAAAATCCATGATTTAAAAAAAAAAAAAAGGATTTTAATCCATTCACAATGTCATGCTCTTCCAGAGGTTTTTGTAAGATTATTGGGCAGTTTCTCTGCCTACAAGATATTATCGCAGATGCTTGGTTTACTTTTGCAGTTCTCAAAACTACTCAGATATTATTACAGATAACCAACTCCTTTTAAAGGGACGGTCTGAGATCTCTTTATTGATGACTTATCCTCCATACAGGACATCAGTATCCGATTGGGACCCCCGCCGATAAACTGTTTCAGAAGGCACCGGCACTCACACTAGCGCACTGGGGTCTTCTCCAGCTTTCCCTAGGCCATGTGACGTCATGTTTAGTGTTGAGCGAATCGGGTTTTGATCGCTGTATCCGAACCCGATTAATTTCAAATCTTCGATAACAATATAGCCTCGTCCTACCGTAAAATGTATGGGCTTTGCGGAGGTCTTTGCAAACTTGCGGCAAACATCACGAGACTTGCTTTGTCTCGGGTCTATGACGTGACACTTTGTTTATTCGCATAAATTACAGTGTCAAAATTATTGGAAGCTTAACTCGGCTTCGTTAATGAGGCAGGAAGCAGAGTTCAGCTTCGGATTTTAGCACTTTGTCGTGCAAGTTCGCAAAGACCTCCGCGGAGCCCATAAATTTGATGGTAGGACGGAGGCTATATTGTTAACGAAGTTTACAAACAAATCGGGTTCAGATACAGCGATCCAAACCAAATTCTCTCAACACTAGTAACGTTCATCCGTCACGTGGCGTAGGCGCAGTATATATCTGATCAAAAGGGGTCCGACTCCTGGCCTCCCTGGCGATTCGTTTGAAGGTGCCAGGTAGCCTGGACAAGCGGCCTCTTCATAGTATACCAAGCACAGCACTGTACATTGACTCGCAGTTATGTTTGGTACAGCAGCTCAATCCTATTTGCTTGAGAGGGACTGAGCTGCAGAAAAGCCATGAGACCAATGAATGTGACGTCGCAGGCTGAGGAAGAGGTTGCAGCGCCCTCCACTGCACCATGGCCCCCTCCAACGAAGTGTCGGGATTTAGACTTCCCATTGATCAGGTATTGATGACCTATGAAGAAGTAGAGTGTTCTGTGGTGTACTGTAGGGGGATCTGACACTGCTTGACCCAAAGAGGTGTTTGGTATAAAGGCATTAAGAGACAGCGAATGTAAAGCAATTTGTAGAAAATATATATTTGTGCTCACTTTTTGGCTCCAGTCAATAAAGCGATTTCATCGGGAGAAGAAGAGACGTAGGAGCATTTGCTCTCGGATGATGCAATGGGTCCGTCAGTCTGACACTCTTCTTTCATCTGGACGGTATGGCACAGACAGAGCGCCCGCAGGAACAGCTCCTCTCTATCCTAGAAGACATCAACAATATCAATAGAAGGCTGGTTTCTGTATCCAGATGAAAGATGGAAGTCTATGGGAATTAGAAAAACAGTACAAACATGTATATCCGTAGCAGTGGGTTTTTTCGGGTGTCAGTATCACAGCATGTTCTGGATGTGATTTTTTTTCGGTTCATTTGCTGGCATTTTTAATCCATAGACAGGAATTGTTTTTTTGCCCATGTTTGAAAAAACATGCAATCAATGTATGTTGCGTTTTAGGGTAGTTATTTATTTTTTGCTATGGCATTTTTAAGAGAGATCTACAGAGAAAATTTCATTAAGGGGGGGGGGGGGATAGATTCCGGTTTAAAAACACAAGGCTTGAAAAAAAAGCAACAAAAACGCATGCACTAAAATACACAGGCGTTCTCTCGAGTCTTTTTAGGACCAAAAATTTTTTACGTCTGCCTCAGCACCCTTGCAGATCAGCTGTTTCAATAGGCCTCACCGCTCACTCAAATGAACGGGATTGCACAGCCGCTACGGTTATGGCAGGTTTACACGGCCCGACTGTCGGGCAGATTATCGGGGACGAATGTTCCTAAGAATGCTTGTTCCCAATAATCTGCCAGTTTAAAGGTGCAGCTGATCACCTGATGAACGAGCAAAACGCTCATTCATCGGGTGAAATGATCGCTGGTGCAGGCAGCTAAATGATCATTTCTGGGCAGCAGATTGTGCGGTCTAAACAGCGATCTGCTGCCCAGAAACAATGCAGCGGTATGAGGATGATAGCAGTAGCAATCGCTTGATCTCCTACTGTGGAGGTGATCGTTGTATGTAAATGCAGCGCTTCACCCCCACTGAACAAGCAGCCGGTTGTGGGGAAGGAACACTTGGTTCCCGATAATTGGCTGCTCCTCGGAGCCTGTAGTATGAAGCTGTGCCTGGTAAACAATGAGGGGGACTCAAAATCTCTTTTTGCTCTCTGTGAACGGAACCATTCTTGACTACAACCAGTGGCTGGAAACTTGTCCTGACCAAGAGGGATCTCTGACGAGCTGCAATGAGCCGTGCCCCTGTGCTACTGGAAAAAATAAATCATTGACTTTAACCCTAAGGCCTCTTTCACACTTTATTTTCCCCACGCATCATTTCTGCGTTGCGTGAGAATCGCAGCATGTTCTATATTCTGTGTTTTTCACGCAGCTCTGGCCCCATAGAAGTGAATGGGGCTTCAGTGAAAAATGCATCACATCTGCAAGCAAGTCCGGATGCGATGCGTTTTTCACTGTTCGTTGCTAAGAGATATTGTTTGTAAACCTTCCGTTTTTTTATCACGCGCGTGAAAAATGCATCAAAACGCATTGCACCCGCGTGGAAAATACGAAACAACTGAACGCAATCGCAGTCAAAACTGACTAAACTTGCTTGCACAATGGCGCGATTTTCACTGAACGCATCCGGACCTAATCCGTCACGCTCATGTGAAAGAGGCCTAAGAAGCCAATATTTTGTTTCCAGGAGTCAGCGGCGTCCATCTTGCTCCTTTTCATGCACTGGAATCCAAACTACTAAATCAGCTTCCAGGACGGAGGTATGTGGAAGACCGGCATTGGGTAGACATCTGGTGTTGGTCTCAAGTAACAGTAGAAAATGGCCTTTGGCTTACAGAATATTGTGCTACATGCAGGATCTGGATCCTTTAGGTTTAATGTCATCATGAGATATCGCAGGGGCTGCTGGGAGTCAATAGTGGGGGACTGGACTCACAAACCAAACTGGTGAGATTGCACGAGAAGGGCACCATGCTAGATACTGGTGCGTACACGGAGCAGTGAGTGTGAAATGGGCCTTAAAGGTCAACTGTGGCAACAAAACCATACTAGATTGTAAAGCTGAAGACCTGTACCTTAGAAGCTTTTCCATAGAATCCAGCAGGCCCATCGGTTACAGACAGTCCATCTCCAGTCTCCTTGTATTTGTAGCCATCTATGCAGCATTCAATAAACTCCATTGAGTTTTCTGTCAGCGTGCCAGTCTTGTCAGTGAACACGTACTCCACCTACGCAAACAATTACAAAGTTGTGGGTTGTAGGGTTAATTATCGGCTGTATGGTCACTATAGGGAGTGTTGAAATATTTATTTCTCTATGGTAAATCTGTCAGTGAATATTTTATTATAAAATGCACTATATGTGTGCAAAGAGCTTCTTCTTTACCATCTTAATGTTGGCAGTAAGACAACTGGCTGCAAAAGGAGCCTCCCCTTCAGCTGTATCTACTGTAGGACACATTGGTAAACCCCTCCGCCTTACTAAGCCTCAACCAGAAAATAAGCAGGAAATTAACCCAATGTTCTCAGCAGGATTTCTTTTAGGACTCATGAACACAAACTTATTTTTTTCCGTGTCCATTTTGTTGGGGCCCCGTATGCGGAACCATTCTCCGTATGTCCGTTCTGCAAACAATAGAACATGTCCTATTATTGTCCGCATTACGGACAAGGATAGGACTGTTCTATTAGGGGCCAGCTGTTCCGTTCCGCAAATTACGGCATGCACACGGCCGGTATCTGTGTTTTACGGACCGCAAAACGGTCATGTGCATGAGCACTAAGATTGTTGCCAGAAGATAATTTAAGTAAAAACAGCAAGGACAGTTTTATCTCTTGTTCACAATTATCATTCAGGTCTATGTTTAATGATTCTTTGAAAGAAACTTTCCGCCCAAGGCTTTTAGGTTATGTTCTCTAGATATGCTACAAAACTCTCCTGGTGGAGGGAAGGTCAATGGGACCCTTACAGATCCTGGCAACAGGGTGTCTGCTCCTCGTTCTAGGTGGAGAAGTGGCTGCCTATGCATAGTTACTTTCCGCTGAGGTGAAAAATATACCCAAACAGCAGAACGTGCACACTCTAGTATTGCTTTTAACTTTAATAGGTAAGGACTGTGCAAGCTGAGCCACTTCTCCACCATGATCTAGACCAACCTTCCCTGGGGTCCCAGCAGTCAGACATTAACGGCATAAACAATCTATACACGTCAACAGTACAGGCTCACAGGTAATTGTACAGCCAGATTTTGGACTTTACTACAGTGCAATGGATCGCTGTAACATCTTTTTACAGCAATGTCACACAGGGAGACCCCTTTGGCTGGTCCCTGGGATACTTTCAGTGACCACAGCTGTCTAATGACAGCACAGTCACAGAGATCTGCAGCATCACGGGGCACCAGCAGATCGGAAGGCAACCCGACACCTTTATACACCGGGTTACAGATAAAAGCTTACCGCCACGACATACCTAAAATGGTTAAGAAATAAGCAGGAAAACAACATTTTTGGGGGGAGATTTGTGTTGTGCATGCCATTCTTAATATGTCCTCCACTGGTGTAAAATGTGTCACAATTACTAAAAGGCACACATCTATTAATAATTGTGGCGCACGTTGGGCCGCCGTACACCAGAACTGAAATCTACTTTAGCCAGGAGACGGAGTAGAATTCTAGTGCAATGCACGTCAGTTTAATAGCACACGTATGGTTAAATAAGTTGGGCAGCAGAGGTCCTTCCCGCGCCCTGCCTCCCCCTGCACACTTGGAAAAAAGGCGAGGGGTGTTGGATAACGTTAAAAACTAAATCTTTAACTTCTACATTTTTTACTTTTCTACACTAGAAGACTGATGTACAGCTATAACCAATGTCCCTCTTTATGTTTTATAGTTTATGTAATACCCAAAACTTTGGCCTACCTGCCCAAGCTCCTCATTAAGGTCAGAAGTGTTCACCAGTGCTCCCTCCTTTATTTCCTCATCATACATCTCCTTGTCCCATGAAATGAAGAAGGATCCTAAGAACTTTTGCATTTCCACAGTGACGTACATGGACACAGGGATGATGAAGTTGAAAAGAACCATAAAGGAAAGGAAATCTGTAAAGATCTTTAATATCTGTAACCAAGAGGGAAAGAAAAAACAGTAACCAGCACTGAATCACGTTATATGGAGATGCAAGACAAGACGTTCATAGAGTTTCAGGTCAGCTGCACATTGAGAACTTCTTTTTCTTCTTAGTTTGGCATTTCTAGTTACCCTTCTTCTTAACATTCGTTTAAAAGGGTAACCAGAAAAAGCCCAGAAAGATATATAGCTCTTGAATTTTCATGTGGGCTTTTTTCCTAGAAGTGCTTAACACTGGGTGACAATGTAAAAACCAACTCTACGGCAGAAAAATGGCTTCAGTCTCAGCTCTCCAAACCTGCCTAGTCACCACATCCTTTCTCTGCCCCTTATTTGTTATGTTGGTGGTCACAAAAACTGGTAAGACACACAGATATATACTGGAATAAATAGCAATTTAATTAGAGAGTCTAGGGTCCCTGCTGTTTCGGAGATATATGGAGGTCTTCAAGTGGGTGTTTATTTTGCTGTACGGGTTTCAAAGCAACTAGGCCACCACTGCCCGGGATCTGAACAGTCAGCGGTGGTGAAAGAGCTGCCATATAAAGAACCCAATGGATGTCAGAAATGGCGGAGATCAGTAGAGTATGACTTTTGAATGAGATGACAGCCTTATCTCTGGACAAACACAGTATTTTAGGCTTTAATAACTTTCTTCCAATATAAAGTCCATGTTAAAAAAGCATTACTTAAAAGGGGTTCTGCACTTTGTTTTAACTGATGATCTATCCTCTGGATAGATCATCAGCTTCTGATCGGCGGGGGTCCGACACCCGGGACCCCAGCCGATCAGCTGTTTGAGAAGGCAGCGGCGCTCCAGTAGCGCCGCGGCCTTCTCACCGTTTACCGCTGGCCCACTGACGTCACGACTAGTATCAACTAGCGTGGGCGGGGCTAAGCTCCATTCAAGTGAACAGAGCGTAGCCCCGCCCACACCACTTGATACTAGTCGTGACGTCAGTGGGCCGGCAGTAAACAGTGAGAAGGCCGCGGCGCTACAGGTGTTGGACCCCCGCCGATCAAATGCTGATGATCTATCCAGAGGATAGATCATCAGTTAAAACAAAGTGCAGAACCCCTTTAAGGAGGACTGTTTACATATAGGTACAAGAAGTCTGAAAATGGAGAAGAACTATCCAGCGGATCCTGAGGACTTGTATAACTCTTGACTGTTAGGAATAAGTACAGAGCTTACACAGTATCATCACAAAACTGTTTAAACAGTATTTCCAAGCAGGTACTTGAAAGCATATACAAATGCAGGGAAAGGACTCGGAACGGAGGGCCCCATCCTACCCTCGACTGAATACCATCCAGACTGATAGCACAGAGACCACATCAATGATACCTTGAATGACTCCTTCTCCTTGCGAGTCTTCTCATTGTACCAGGGCTCGTCGTTGGCAGGATTGCTCTGCCATACGTACTTCAATGTGGTACAGATGGAAGCTTTGGAGACCAGGATGAACAGATACACTACTAAAAAGGCATTAATTGATCTGAATTGAAAAAAACAAAAGAAAAAGCAATTATTAAAGTGTATAAAATATATTGCTTTAGGTGACTTTTTAGGATAAGCAGCCATGTGTGTATATGAAGAATAACACTATAACTTCTCACGATGTGACTCCTATCCTGCACTTTCACCAAATTTCTAATTGTCAGTTTTCTCTAAGCTAGTGGACAGAGACTAGATGAGGTGATACGATGTCTCCCATATACAGCACGCAAAGAGAAAAGGAAATCCTGCCCTATACCTCTGTAGCCCATCCTCAGAAGCAGCGTGGAAGACATTATACAGCAGTATCGGGCAGTGTATCAGCGAATCCAGCTCTGGGCTGAGATAGTAAAACGTAATAAAGCCTTCAGCGGTCTGCCTGTGTGTCTCTCATTCTGCAGCTGTTCCACCCTCCATTTTCTATAGACTTCTACAGGCAGCATGTAACCTGATCCCTCAGTATTCTGATAGCCCAACTTTTCTTTCAAGATGGATTTTTATTTTATTTTTGAATTGATGGTGAATGATCATGCCAGGAGTTGAGAAGCATTTACACTATATGCTACGCTACACTACGCTGATTAGCAGCGATAATTGCCTGCTCTTCAGTGGAGGTGAAGAACTGTATTTACACGCAGCGGTCACCTCCACTGTATGAGGACGAATGATCGCTACTGCAATCGCTCCTACTCAGAGTCACTGTTTCTGGCCAGTAGAGTGCTATTTAAACAGCAAGAACTGCTGCCCAGAAAGAACAATTTAATGTGCCACATAAATGGCTATTTCACCAGATGAATCAGCATTTTGCTAGTTCATCAACACATTTACATGGGTAGATTATCGTCGACAAGCGTTTGTAGTAATGTTCATTACCAATAATCTGCGTGACAATCGGACAAGTGTAAATCCAGCTTAGAGGGGAAGAATAGAAGTGTTTTACACATGGAGAAATAGCCATTTTCTTGAATAAGTTACATAAAGTTTCTTATAGTCACTTTTACTATTGATCATTGCAAAGTTTGTTAAATCAACCACTTAAAGGGCTTCTGTCAGCCCACTAAACCTTTTTTTTTTTTTTTTGCTTAATAATAACCCCTACACTGCGATTTATCCATACATAAGTAAAATAATAATTTTGGTTCAGTAGAATTTGCTAAAACCCTATTTTTATAATATGTAAATTACCTTGCTACCAGCAAGTAGGGCGGCTACTTGCTGGTAGCAGCCGCATCCTCCGATGGTAATGACGCCCCCTCTGCTTGTTGATTGACAGGGCCAGCGGACGGGATCTTTCTCCGCTGGCCCTGCCTGTTTTCATTCAATATCTGGCGCCTGCGCCGCGGCCGTACCCATCTTCAATCGGCGCAGGCGCACTGAGAGGCGGCCACTCCCTCGGCCGCTTCATCCTCAATGCGCCTGCGCCGATGACGTCACATCTACACCCGGCGCAGGCGCATTGAGGATGAAGCGGCCGCCTCTCAGTGCGCCTGCGCCGATTGAAGATAGGTACGGCCGCGGTGCAGGCGCCAGATATTGAATGAAAACAGGCAGGGCCAGCGGAGAAAGATCCCGTCCGCTGGCCCTGTCAATCAACAAGCAGAGGGGGCGTCATTACCATCGGAGGATGCGGCTGCTACCAGCAAGTAGCCGCCCTACTTGCTGGTAGCAAGGTAATTTACATATTATAAAAATAGGGTTTTAGCAAATTCTACTGAACCAAAATTATTATTTTACTTATGTATGGATAAATCGCAGTGTAGGGGTTATTATTAAGCAAAAAAAAAAACACGGTTTAGTGGGCTGACAGAAGCCCTTTAAGTGAAAGGAAGAAATAAACTCAACATCAAACATCAAATTCATGACTGAAGACCATCAATACAACTTTGTGGCTTTTTCAGGTATTAAAGGGTTTCTGTCACCAGAAATACCTAAATTAAACTGGCTGACATTAGCGATGTGCTAGTGTCAGCTGAACCTAACTTGCCTATTCCTAGTTTTATCTAGGCCCCCGTTACTCCATAAATGTAACTTTTATAATATGCAAATTAGCCTCTAGGCGCGTTGCTCCTGGTTCTAGAGGCTCCGTTCTCCCACCTCTGTCACCTACCTCCAAGTCTTGATTGACAGGGCCAGGCAGCGTTCGCATCCTCCTGCTGGCCCTGAGTGCATGTTAAATCTCGAGCCTGCGCCGTGCAGTATTCGGCGCAGGCATAGGGAAGGAAGGACGCTCACTGGCTGCAGACTTCCTGAACGGCACGGTGCAGTCGCGAGATTTACCATGCGCTCAGGGCCGGCAGGAGGATGCGAACGCAGCCTGGCCCTGTCAATCAAGACTTGGAGGGGGGTGACAGAGGTGAGAGAACAGAGCCTTTAGGACCAGGAGCAACGCGCCCCCGCCCTCGCTCCGAGAGGCTAATTTGCATATTATAAAAGTTACATTTATGGAGTAACGGGGGCCTAGATAAAACTAGGAATAGGCAAGTTAGGTTCAGCTGACACTAGCACATCGCTAATGTCAGCCAGTTTAATTTAGGTATTTCTGGTGACAGAAACCCTTTAATAAAGTATGCAGCAGGCACCTGATAACTCACTGGTATCACCGCTATGGTGTGTCAGGGTAAGGGTAGGTTTACATGTTTTTTTGAAAGAGGTTTTGAAGCAGCTTTTCGGCAGGTTTTTCAGCCAAAACCAGAAGTTCATTTGAAAGGAATCAGAAATCTAAAAAGGAAAAGACTTCTACTTCTCCTCCCTACTGGAACCATTTCTGGCTTTGGCTGAAAAACCCGAAAGGAAACCTGCCTCTAAACCTTCTCCAAAAACCCTGTATGAATCTACCCTAAGGGAAGAGTTTACTCTGGGAACTTCCAACCTGGTAAGTAAATAATAACTACTCTACCTTTTCTAATTAGAATTCATACAGTTGCAAATCACTCCCTTAGGGCTCATGCACACGACCGTATGTATTTTGCGGTCCACAAAATCTGGATCCGCAAAAAATGCGTATGATGTCCGTGTGCATTCCGTATTTTGCGGAATGGAACAGCTGGCCCCTAATAGAACAATCCTATCCTTGTCCGTAATGCGGACAATAATAGAACATGTTCTATTTTTTTGTGGAACGGAAATAGGGACATACGGAAATATGGAAACAAAATGCACACGGAGTAACTTCCGTTTTTTTTTTTTTTTTGCAGACCCAATGAAATGAATGGTTCCGCATATGGTCTGCGAAAAAACAGAACAGACACAGAAAGGAAATATGTTTGTGTGCATGAGCCCTTACAGTTGTCAAGATCTCATTTATTCGGAGCCTTTATTTAGGGATACATCTTCTCCTTGATAAAGTGCTTGGCCTATTTCAAGGGAGATCTTTATCAAGCGGAAGTAAAAAAGGAAAGTTCTAATTGAATTTCTTCAAGAAGATATATTGAAAATGGAGAGGACAAGTTTGGAACATCCCCTTAACCTTGCAAGTTCTGAAAATAGTTTGGGAAATCACCCATAAAACGCAGGGCTGTGGAAAATCTAATACTTTTTACTTCCGTCTTGCAAGTTTATGAGAAGACACAGGTTGCTCTTTTACCGCATGGTGACATCCTGACAGTCTACAGAGCACTTCAGTGTCCTAAATGGGCTTCATTCGTTATACGCTCTAATGGGACATCAGCTTGATATGCTATGAAATTGCAACTAATGGCAGTTGTGACTGCGGAGCCCCCCACAGATATGAAGAAGAGGGGTGCTGATGCCTTGTGTCCTCAATCTCCATTACTCTGTATGGGATAATGGGAACAGGGCTTATTCTCGGAGGTTGTCCTTGAGCTAATAAACAGGACAAAGGGAAGTCCTTTAATTAGAAGTCCCCGGGATGGTTTTATTGAAAGGTTTAGAAGGAGAAATAACCTTGTCCTTGCTGACAGGAAACATAGGAGACAGCTTATCTGAGCAGATAGAACTGGTACGTCAGCGGAGGACGTGGGAACACCTTCTATAAACTGTTTACACTGAGACACTCACTTCTCCACCGCAGAGCGCTTCTGAGATTTTCCTTGGTAGTTCAAAGCCATTTTGGTCTCCATGCCAGTATAGACTGCGACACCTGCCGGAGACAAAGGCACGTAGCTGAACAAAGGCCGAGAGGCTGCACAGAGCAGATAAGAGGGCATTCTAATGCCAGGTGCCACTCTCAATACTATACTAAAGAATAACGCCAGCAGACAGTACGTACTCAAATGAAACCTAAAATACTGAAATAAAAAATCACTAAAATAAAGTGGCCTAAATGGGAGGAAATGCTCAAAAACACCAAACACTGTGGCGTGTTTATAACCGGGGGAGCAATTCATCCGCATGTGATCCGTTACTAGCGGCCATCCCCAGCAGACCACATGCACCACAATGGCATCCTACACAAGATGGGATAACGTGTGGATGCAAATATACAAATACATGAATCACTGCGAAAGGTGCTCCACAATGATATGCAACGGACAACACTGGCCGATCCCTCAGTCTGATGTTAAGAACTGAGACTTTAGCCAATGTATTCCTGTCAGGAACACATCGGAGCCCTTTTGCATCACCGTCAAGGTATCTCAGCGTGGCATGGGTCCTACCACTAGACTACCCTACGGTGTGTGAACACGGTCTGAGAGGTGCCAAGATCCAACTCACAGCCAAGCTCCCACAGGTAGTGCAGTGATTCACCTAAAATACATAATGACTTTGGTGTGACTGCTTAAACACTTTAGTTTCTATAAAGGGGTTGTCCCACAAGAACGTTCTACATTTTTCAAACCAGCACCTCGATCTGAATACTTTTGTAATTACATGTACCGTATTTTTCGCCCTATAAGACGCACCTAGGTTTTTGAGGAGGAAAATAAGAAAAAAAATGTTTTTAACCAAAAGGTGTGCTTTGGGTGGGTTTGAACTAATGGCGGTCTGTGCATGACACTATTATGGGGGATCTGTGGATGATGCACTGTTATGGGGTGGGGGATTTGTGGATGGCATTGTTATGTGGGGGATCTGTGGATGGCACTGTTATGTGGGGGATCTGTGGATGGCACTGTTATGTGGGGGATCTGTGGATGGCACTGTTATGTGGGGGATCTGTGGATGGCACTGTTATGTGGGGGATCTGTGGATGGCACTGTTATGTGGGGGATCTGTGGATGGCACTGTTATGGGGGGAGCTGTGGATGGCATTATGATGGGGGGGGGTCTGTGGATGGCATTATGATGGGGGGGGGGGGATCTGTGGATGGCACTGTTATGGGGTGGTGGATCTGTGGATGACACTGCTATATGTGTCACCAACAGATCCCCCCATAACAGTCCCATCCACAGATCCCCCCCATCATTATCCCATCCACAGATCCCTGAGGAGGGACTGTAGTAGGCGGGGAGAGCGGCGGGCACTGTACTCTGGCCCCGCCGCTCAGTATGTACTGTATTATACGTAGTGTTAATCATCAGATCTAAACTGAATAATGATGCGCTCCCCCTGCTCCCCATGTTTACCGTACTTACCTGTACACATGTCATGCTCCTGTAGTAAGCACTAGCAGCTAGCAGGCAGGCCAGGCGGCCGTAACTCACGGAGGTCACGTGCCTGCTCCACCTACTTCATTTATAAAGTAGGCAGAGCAGGCACGTGACCTCCGTGAGTTACGGCCTCCCGGCCTGCCTGCTAGCTGCTAGTGCTTACTACAGGAGCATGACATGTGTACAGGTAAGTACGGTAAACATGGGGAGCAGGGGGAGCGCATCATTATTCAGTTTAGATCTGATGATTAACACTACGTATAATACAGTACATACTGAGCGGCGGGGCCAGAGTATAGTGCCTGCACTGCCCGCCGCTCTCCCCGCCTACTACAGTCCCTCCTCCCTCCTCACTAATACATCGCAGTCTGTGATGTAAATTGCCAGCATTCGTCCCATAAGACGCAGGGGCACTTCCCCCCCACTTTTGGGGGGGAAAAAGTGCGTCTTATGGGGCGAAAAATACGGTAATTAAAAACTTAGTATAGCCCCCTGACTTATTCAATAAAATCTATCTGTATAGCGCCACCTGCTGTTTGCTCTTTTACTAATCTCTCTGTCTTGCTCACCGAGATGGAAGCACGTGCTCAGTTCCATCCTTCAACCTCCACCAGGTGCAGTAGAAAGGACACATCCCCCGAGAAATCTAGCAGAGCAATAAATGGGGAGAGCTCTCGTCTGGGCCCTTAACACTGATTCTACAAACCCGGCTCCCCGCGTCGCTCCTGGCCCCCACTGATTCTCCCCGTGCGCGGATGAAAACATCCGGTGTCCCCGTCACCGCCTGCTATTGGGGCTAAGTGTTTGTCATGGGACAACCCCTTTTAAAAAGACAATGACCCTAAAGTCTTACTTCTTGGCTGCCCATCTAGACTCCATGGAGCTATGACTACGGGTATAACAAATAAATAAAATAATTTGTCTTCAAACAAGCAACGTATACAACATATGAAAATTCTCATATTTACCGTAAATCTTCTTTGTATTTTTTAAAGTCGCTCCTTTCAGCAGCAAATTTTCAGGGCCCAAAGACCTAAATAAGAGTAAATTAAAGGACAGCATTGTGTCACTTCACTATTTTATAAAAAAATAAAATACTAAATGGAAATGACAACAACCTCCAGGGTCATGTGTGCGCCCCTGTCAATGTAGAGTTGTCAGAAAGGACGCTGTGTGCCAGAACAAGACACCGGAACTGGTACTGGTTATGCCCCAGATTTACTCATGTGTCTATAGCTTCTCTGTTCTTTTTCTGATATGCTCGACAAAAGGGTGGGGCTTAGTAGAAAGGGGTGGGGCTTCACTGGAAAAGGTCAGGACCTAACATGTGCCATTTAGTGCTAAAAATTTGTTTCAAACTAAGCCAATCAATATTTGGTATAGAGTTCGAGAAAGGGGTCTGTCCCTGCACCACATTTATCATCCAGCCTGAGCCCCTGTAATAAATCTGGTGCAGGTCTAGACGGCCGGTCTAAGGTTTCACCCCCTTTTTACAATTAGTAAATTTGAGCTAGTGCTGTGGCCGAGTCTGCTTACTGCAGCGTGAGGTTGTGTTGCAGTAACCAAACTCGGCCACTACACTGTGTGTGGCGCTGTGTAGTTCCGGAGCACAGTGGCTCATCAAAAGCGGGTCAGAGGGGGGCCAGAAGTCCAAACCCCGGCAATCTGATTATTGCTAATCTATCCTAAGGAGAACCCCTTTAATATCCATAAATTAATCTCAGCACATTGGTGGCCCTTAGAACCCCAGACAATAAGGATATATGTGGATTCCACTGTCAAGGAAGTAGATTTGGTGGTTTGAACTACAAATTACCCAGCACCTCATTGTGGATGCTGAATTATCTGCATTTCACTTTAAAATACTTGTTATAATAAAAGGAAAACAAAACAAAATGGTCACTACTATTTTATTACAGCAGCCTAAACACAGACTGTCCAGGATTTTCATATGGATGGTCTGTCCTCCGCTCCTAGGTCATCAATATCTCATTGAATGGCTCCAATTCCTGCCCTGCCCCCCTAAAATCAGCTTTTTGGAGCACAGCTGTGCTTGGTATTGCAGTTCAGGTCCATTCACTTGTATGGGACTGAGCTGCGCATAGGTCATGTGACTGCCTAGGGAGGGGCCAAAGGGCTCAGCGGCCTCTTTAAACTGCCGATCAGCAGAGTTACTGGTTGTCTAACCCCCCCACCAATCTGGATAGGCCCATATCAAAATCCTGGAAAACCCCTTTAGGGTACTTTCACACTAGCGTTTTTGTTTTCCGGTATGGAGTTCCGTCACAGGAGCTCAATACCGGAAAAAAACTGATCAGTTTTGTCCTAATGCATTCTGAATGGAGAACAATCCGTTCAGGATGCATCAGTTCAGTCCCTCTTACGTTTTTTGAACAGAGAAAATACCACAGCCTGCTGCAGTTTTCTCTCCGGCCAAAAGTACTGATCACTTGCCGGAATGCCGGATCCGGCATTAATTTACATTGAAGTGTATTCGTGTTCCGGTAAAACGGATCCGGCTTTCCGGTCTGCGCATGCGCAGACCTTTAAAATTGAAAAAAATTAATACCAGATCCGTTTTTCTGGATGACACCGGAGAGACGGATCCGGTATTTCAATGCATTTGTCAGACAGACTCGCATCAGGATCCGTCTGACAAATGCCATCAGTTTGCGTCCGGATTGCCGGATTCGGCAGGCAGTTCCGGAATCCTCTGCCCCAAGTGTGAAAGTACCCTTAAAGAAGCACTCCCACAAAGCTGAGGATCAGAAGAGAGGTTATAACTCACAGAGTCACTGGTGGGAATGCCTCTTTACAAAAATAGTAGTAAAAATAACTGCACAATAAAATGTCTACATATAGCGTAATACCTTGCTTTAACTTCCTGATTGGTGTATATGTTCATTCGTCCAACAAACCTGAAAAAAGAAAAGATAACCAAGATTATATCCCAAAATCCAGCTTTAAAGGGCATCTATCAGCAGATTTGTCCCTATGAAACTGGCTGACCTGTTACATGTGCGCTTGACAGCTGAAGGCATCTGTGTTGGTCCCATGGTCATATGTGCCCGCATCGCTGAGAAAAATTATGTTTTAATATATGCAATCAGCCTCTAAGAGCAACGGGGGCGTTACCATTACACCTAGAGGCTCTGCTCTCTCTGCTACTGCGTGCCCTACGTATTATGATTGACAGAGCCAGGCGTAATGACATTTACACTGCCTTGCCCTGTAGGGGACGTGGCAGTTGCAGAGAGAGCAGAGCCTCTAGGTGTAATGACAACGCCCCTGTTGCTCCTAGAGGCTCATTTGCATATATTAAAACATCATTTTTCTCAGCGATGCGGGCACATATGAACATGGGACCAACACAGATGCCTTCAGCTGCCAAGCGCACATGTAACAGGTCAGCCAGTGTCATAGGGACAAAACTGCTGACAGATGCCCTTTAAATGCAGAATACAAATGGACTGAAATGCAAAAGTCTTTTTCCTGCTGACTTAGTAGCACTGACCACACACAGTGATCTTATGAGATACAACAAAACATCTGTCAATTTATCCCCTCAAGCCCATTGCTCTAGATGTTGACTGAAGGCGGATTCTTTACTGTAGACTTTCTTCTAGGCGTGTGACTTACCTGGTGACTTACCTCTTGTACTATGCCCTATCAAGCTGTTGTGTTTCTCTTACCATCTACAATGGTTTACTAGCTTATCATGCACTGTCTTATGGTGTGTACAATTCACTGCGCAAGCGCCTGGGCTGTTGTAAAAAAATACTACTCAGGCCAACAATATAACTCCATCAAGGCAGCCACCTGTTAAATCCAGAAGATCTGGGTTCAATTTTGCCTTTTTTCCCCCACAAGTTTTTCAAATTAATTTCTCTTTGTGCTTGCAAGACACAAACTTTGGGTTGAGATCACTTAAAAAGTAAAATATATTGGGGTTAATTACTAACAGTCTTATGTCTCTTTTTTTCGTAAAATTGTCACACGACCAGTTTTTTGCGACTTTTTAAATGTCCATGTGCCGGCAAACTTACTAATTTTACGCTACAAAAAAAAAAAAAAAGGCCCAAATGTTGCTGAAAAACTACTCCAGCCGGGGGCTCACGTAGATTGTCTGCCATGTGCACAGACTACGCCTAATTTATGACAAGGTCCACGCCCTTCCAGCAGCAACACCAGCCTAAAAGAAACTGAAAAAGACCGCCAAAAAATGTCTTAATAAATGACCCCCATTAGCCACCAGCAGGGAAGTCTTTCAAAAGAAACTTATTCAAATCTGTGCAATGAACAGTAACATCTCATGTGGGTGCAGCTGTCAATGGCCGTCACCTCAGGCCTTACCTTAAAGGGCCCAATACACAGTACAGCAAAGCTGGTCGATCCCTGGTGCAAATAAATATTATGCAGCATGTAGTGTATTGATCTGCACATCAATACGGTCACATGAGACATGACGAGCGCGGCCTAAGGACAGAGCTCCTGACCGTCACAACCCAAAAACAAGAACTGCGGCTTCGTGAACAAGGGCCGGTAAAAGTGGGTTTGTGACCCTGGAGAAACAATTCATCACAATCCGGAAGCTTGGATTTCTCCAGAAGCAAAGTCCTGAAACCCTGCACTTGAAACTGTCAGAAAATCACAAGGTTGTGTAATTAAAACCCCTCGAAACACTTTAATTGAATGCTCTAGTTATTTTAATTAAGACAGGATTCCTAATTAAACGCTTTAGGCCACAGTCTAGCAAATTCTAAAAAAAAACAACAACAAAAAAAAAAATCTTCATGACTAATGATTCAGTAGTGAAACAAAAACCAAAGCAATAGAAATGTGTGTAAATCTTCATTAAAACTGTAGGAAAGGAGCATCCAGGATAGAAGACTCAACAATGGTGGGACATCTCTACTAGGAACGCTGCACTAAGCCGCCCCTCTCTAATTCCTCCTGTCAGTTGTGTCTAGGTGACTATTTAGAGACAGGCTTCAGGGAAATAACATTGTAGGAACAAAAGTCCAGTTTTAAGAAAAGATGCTCCAGAATTATTTCATGAGCAATTTGAGTTTTTACGAAATAAATAAAGACCTGTCAGCTGCCCCAAAAAATATGGTCTCACTTCAGTAAGTGGCATTTAACATGTAGAGAAAGTTATTACAGATCACTTACTAATGTATTGCGATTATCCATATTGCCTCCTTTACTGACGTGATTCATTTTTTCACCACATTATACACTGCTTCTTTTCAGGGGTTATGACCACCCTGCAATCCAGCAGTGGTGGTCGTGCTTACACAGGATACTATAGGAAAAGGCCCACAGGAGAGTGCTTAAGCCACTGTTTGTTTCCTATAGTTTGCAAGTACGGCCACCGCTGATGGACTGCAGGGTGGTCATAACTAGGGATGAGCGAATAGACTTCGGATAAAACATCCGAAGTTGATTCGCATAAAGCTTTGTTCTAATACTGTACGGAGAAGGAGCTCCGTACAGTATTAGAATGTATTGGCTCCGATGAGCCGAAGTTATTGCTTCGTGAAGTCTCGGAGACTTCGCGCAATAACTTCATAAAATAATTTGTACCTTGGAGCTGATCCCGAGTTCGGGAAATTGTTTTTTAGAGTACAAATTTTTATGAAGTAATTAAGTAATTCAGGTGAACAGAGCTTAGCCCCGGGCATTGATACTAGTCATGACGTCACTGGGCCTGCGGTAAAAAGCGAGAAGGCTGCGTTGCTACTGCCAGTGCCGCTGCCTTCTCAACCAGCTGATCGACAGGGGTCTTGGGTGTCGGACCCCCGCCAATCAGACGCTGATGATCTATCCAGAGAATAAATCATCAGTTTAAAAAAAACTGCAGAACCCCTTTAAAATTTCCTTTTTGCTCTGACAAAAGCATAGCCCTATCAAGGGAATGATATTGAAATAATACTAGTCAGTGAAATAACTGTTTGAGCTGTCAGCACCTCATCCTATTTCATACCCTGGCACTGACCGGCACTACCCATTTTTCAGCCAATGCGGTTAGAAATCCTTTGGTGCGGTAGATACTCTTGATTCAGCCGTGAAATAAGTCGGATTATGAAGCCGTTCCTGCAGGAAAGTGCTCCGTGCAGCTGTATTAATAAGAGATGGGAGCAGCTTACTTGTAAAGGTCGGGCTGGGGCTGTTCACATTCAATAGTGGCTCTGAGATTGCCCACCGCTTCTTCACTGCAGAAACCAGACGTTTCCCGTACAGCGATATAAGTCTGCAATAAAAAAAATATATAAAAAAAGAGCATGTACACAACAATCATGTACGTCTGATACTATACTTGGGATGTACCAGCAGTCCAGTCATTGATGGAAACACTGCTAGAATCAAACACGTCCCTGCTATTTATAACGCTGTCTGCACATCCACATTTTTATGGATGCCAAGATTTTTTTTTTTCCGATGTGCCATCATTATTCAGGTTACTGCCAGGGAGCGCTGCAATGTGCCGATGTGCAGAGAGATGAGCGAGCTGCAGATATCAGGAACTGGACACAACTCGGCCGTGCTGACCTTTTACTGGAGCATTTAAGAAAGTTAAGGAAATATTAACTGCTTGTTTGCTCCCAAACTATGAAATGTACTCAGTGTCATCTCAGAGATACTTATCTGCATGTCCCGGGATAGTAATCTGCTTTTATATCGCCACCAAAAACACAACGGCTCACTGAGTTTTCACATAAACTACTACACATCTGGCTTCACTAGAAATAGGTTCAAGGAACTTGTGGACTTAGCACACCCTGGAGAGCACTACATATAACCTGTCACAGCCTATTCAGAAGCGACCAGATACTATGGCCGTGTCTGACGTCAGTAGTTGGGTTTACACCCCGATAGTAGGTATTCATATAAAGGACAACCTGCAACGTGGGGTTTTTAAAACAGATCAGAAACATTTGGTTTACAGATCCTACTAAAATATGCAAGAAAGTGCAATGTAGTATCAGTACCTTGGCGTTAGACTCCCCGTCAAGACTCGCTGTAGTAACTGTGCAGTTACCATCTCCACAGCTGGAGGACAGAAGGATGAGGTCACATGGGAAGGTCTCATCATCTCTTACTTCTACTATGTCACCAACCTACAGAAATAAAATAAAAAATTGAAAATGATAGCACTTACTCACCTGAAGAATTGAACTCCACAGTAAAATATGTGCCCATGTTCGACTGCTTCTACGCAGATCTCCAGCAGAAACTTGGGCGATTACCTTGATGTAAGAACCAAATGACTTTTCACCCAGCTTGCAAGGAAATAGCGCATTCCAACTTTTAAAAGCTTAAACTGGGTTGTCTTATGAAGACAACACCTATGAATATGACCTATTAGTACATATCACAGAGGTGGGTCGCCTGCTCGGTACCCCCTTGATGATCCAAAGCTGCTCGGGAACCCCTCAATGATCCAGAGCTGCTCGGGAACCCCTCAATGATCCAGAGCTGCTTGGGAACCCCTCAATGATCCAGAGCTGCTCGGGAACCCCTCAATGATCCAGAGCTGCTCGGGAACCCCTCAATGATCCAGAGCTGCTCGGGAACCCCTCAATGATCCAGAGCTGCTCGGGAACCCCTCAATGATCCAGAGCTGCTCGGGAACCCCTCAATGATCCAGAGCTGCTCCAAACAGGTTGCTCCTGTTCTTGTAGACTAAAGTTGACTCAATATTACAAGGTCAGCCATTTATGTGGAATACATGGCTGGCCAGCAAACTCAGCTAATGGTCCAGGGTGCTGGAAGCAGGTCCCAGGTGATCAGCTGATCCCCTGAGGAGCCACATTGTGTAACGGTTGTCTCTGATGAGACAATGCCTTTAAGAGAAGCCCTAGGACATACTTACTAGTGAATACTGGAATATATTAGATAGGACAGAATTTATCTAGTCTACTTTTTAGCCTATGTATTATCTACACAAACTAGCTTCAATGCGGCTAAGTCTACTTTCACACCTGCGTTTAGGTGCGGATCCGTCTGGTATCTGCACAGACGGATTCGCACCTATAATGCAAACGCTTGTATCTGTTCAGAACGGATCCGTTTGCACTACCATGATAATGCAAACAGATCCGTTTGGACTTGCATTGAAAGTCAATGGGAGGCGGATCCGTTTTCAATTGCACCATATTGTGTCAGTAAAAACAGATCCGTCCCCATTGACTTACATTGTAAGTCAGGACAGATCCGTTTGGCTCAGTTTCGTCAGACGGACATCAAAACGCTGCAAGCAACGCTCCAGAGCGGAATGGAGGCTGAACGGAGCCAAACTGATGCATTCTGAACGGATCCTTATCCATTCAGAATGCATTGGGGCTGAACTGATCCGTTTTGGGCCGCTTGTGAGAGCCCTGAAACGGATCTCACAGGCGGACCCAGAAACGGCAGTGTGAAAGTAGCCTAAGCCTGCTATATTCAGTCTAGTCCCTGTTTAATATGTGATAAGGGGGAAGGATTTGTATCTCCAAAGTAAAACTGACTTTAAGATTCTGACAGCAGATAATTGCCTTTTCGGAGTCTTTATAGCCAGTTATGCTCTGAGCAGAGGAATTCTGATTCAATGCTGAATAAAACATGAACAGGAAATGCATTATTAAAGAAAGGGCAAACTGAGAAAAAAAGAAATAAATGTTCTTTAAAAGAGATATTCCCATCTCTGACATTAAAGGGCATCTGTCAGCAGTTTTGTCCCTATGACACTGGCTGATCTGTTACATGTGCGCTTGGCAGCTGAAGGCATCTGTGTTTGTCCCATGTTCCTATGTGCCCGCATTGCTGAGAAAAATGATGTTTTATTATATGCAAATTAGCCTCTAGGAGCAGTTGCAGAGAACCTGAAGCCTGTAGGTGTATTGGCAACGCCCCCGTTGCTCCTAGAGGCTAATTTGCATATGTTAAAACGTCATTTTTCTCAGCGATGCCAGCGCATATAAACACGGGACCAACACAGGTGCCTTCAGCTGCCAAGTGCACATGTAACAAATCAGCCAGTGTCATAGGGACAAATCTGCTGACAGATGCCCTTTAAGGCATATCCACAGGTGGGCCCCACATGTATTGGACTTTTATGGCATAGCCTAAAGAAATACCCCATTAACTTTGTAGTTATTTAGTTCTGTTTTTTTGTCATGAAACAGACACAAAATAATCCGCAGCATTTATAACATGCCTGTAGAGGGTTAAGCGAGCGAGTGCTTACAGCTTCCACCACTCAGCTTCCACATACAAAGCTTACAGGCTGCATACAGTGCCTAGCATTCAGCTAAAGAGGACATTTCAGAGAAGCATTGAGTAAAAAATCCCTGACCCTAAATAACCAAACAGCACTGCAGTAACACTGATTACAGCGATGGGCCGAGAGGAGCTGACTGACGGACAGCGGCCACCAATGCTACTCCCAAGTTTCCTTTTCAGCTGCATGCCAGCCAATGTATAGTTTGTTGATAGGTTCCCAGGTTAGATGGAGAGAAGTTTTTTGCTGCTCTTTACTAATAATAACTTGACATAAAGTAAAAATAGGGAACTGGAATAGTACAATTCTAATTAAAGCCGGTCTCTAGTAAAAAATAGAAAAAAAAACAACTGCAACTAGAGCTTCAACCTCCCAAATCCCACCAGGAAGCTGGCCCTGCTGTTTGCTCTCTGTTGGCCTGGCTGTTTCACCTTTGCCTTTATCATTTTATTTGTAATACTTGTGTATGTGCCCATTTTCATTGTCTAATAATCCAGAATGTATGAAAATGTGCACTTGTCTGGTTCCCTTTATGCAGGATTAAAGGCATTTTCCGGGGCTTTAAATACTGATGACCTATCCTCAGGACAAGTCATCAGTATCTGATCGGTGGGGGTCCGACACCTGGGACTCCTGCCGATCAGCCGTTTGAGAAGGCACCAGTGCTACTGTGATTGCCTCAGCCTTCTCCGTTCTCACCAAGCACAGCGCCGTACATCGTAGTGGCCATGTTTGGTATTGCAGCTCAGCCCGAACTGAACTGCGCATAGGCTATTTGAACAATGAACGGGTCATCACTCGACCTGGGAAGAAGCTGAAGAAGGACACGGAGCTCCTGCGAGAGCCGGTGCCTTCTCCAACAGCTGATCAGAGGGGGTCCCGGGTGTCAGACCCCTAACGATCAGATACTGATGACCAATCCAGAAGATTGGTCATCAGTATTAAAGCCTCAGAAAATCCCTTTAAAACAACTGCACTGAATCACTGACTACAGAGACAAGCAGATCCATATCCCGGTATCACGATGCTGATGGCACGCCACTGGTTGCCTACTTTGTATCATGCATCTTAATGCGGCAGTGTAAAAGTACAGCGATGGGATGAGAATAAATACCTTAATCTTCTCACTCTCTTTCTTGACTCGTTTACAGTTTTCTATAATATACACTGTGCTCTTATTGACCTCCTTGTCTGCTCGATGTCGGAGCCAGTCTTCAAAGCCCTAGTGCAAACAATGCAACATATTGTCACAAGCAGATCACATGGAAGGTCTCAGACAGAGGAAAACCTGGACAAGACAATTACGGTAAGAGAAATGTATCTCCAATACCAATTGCCACCAGGTACTGACACACATTTTTCTAACAAGTTTTTATTTTCCGATTTGTTATTCAATTTTCTGTACAGGATTATGGGGGCTGCCATCTTGACTGAGCTGCTGGTAAAGATGATCAGTATCTGATCAGTGGGTGTGTGACTTGCTGGGAATCCCACGGATGACAAGAATGAAGTGCCGGAGTGGTGGTCACGCATGTGCGCCGCCGCTCCAAAGCCAAGTACAGCGCTCAGCTGTCTCTGCCAGTCCCGTAGAGTTGACTGGAGCAACAGCGCACATGAGTGACAACCATCACCTCATTCTTGCAATCAGTGGGTATCCAAAAAGTCAGACCTATTATTACGCTTATGGACCAGGGTGGACACTGTAAAATTTTAAGATTTAGGTTTAACAAAAAAACCTGATTTAACTATAGGTAATTTTTTTAAGACACAGAAATTTACTAAGTTAGTAAATGAAATTTCCTTCGGAAATTCAGACTTTCCAGAAATCTGGAATTTGAATCTAGCAAATAATTTTGCAGGAGAAGTTTGCATACAAGCTTTATGTGGATTGACAGAGATCATTCAGTCTCCTCAGCATATTGGCAGGTCCTGGTTTGGTTGGTAGCGGCTCACTACTGAATGTTCGGAGTGTTTTTGAGCTGATACCAAAGCCAACACTAACCAGTGAGTATTGCCTACAGCCTCACCTGTTTGATAGCGGTAACTGTGATGACGAAGAAAAGAGGAAGGCCACTGGTTACTGGGCTTGTTGGTGTATCAACAATTGCCTACGGAGAAGAGTACAACAGTGTCATTGTTCCAGAGGATTATACAAGCACGGAAACACATAGCACATTCACTGACCTCGCACACTATTATAAAGAGATGTGAAATGTAGTGACAAGTCTTTAGGGTATGTCCACATGGGACATATTTTGCTGTGAAAAAAAATCAGCCCGTTAGTGGAGGAGACCGCTGCTATAACATGCAGTGATCTCCTCCACAGTATAGGGAGGAGCGATCGCTGATGCCATGGCTCGTCCCCATATTGATCACTGTTTGCATGCAGCAGATTGTGATTACACAGCACGATCTGCCGCCGGCAAACAATGTTTTTTAAACCTGTTGAAAGATTCCAATTACCTAATGAATGACCGTTTGCCTTAACCCCTTAGTGACCACCCATACGTGTTTTTACTGACGTAAACAAAGGGGGTTTTAGCTAAACGGCTGGCTTTAATCAATCATTACATGTACTTAAAATGGTGTATTAAAAACTATAACTTGTCCTGCAAAAAATAAGACCTCCTACAAGTACATTTATGAAAAAACAAAAAAGTTCTAGCTCTTGGAATGCAATTTCTTAAATATCTGCTTGGTCACTAAGGGGTTAAAGAGGCTGTGTCACTCATGTAGAGCAGTTAATACAAGGCACTTACTAACGTATTGTTATTATCCATATTGCTTCCTTTGCTGGCTGGTTTTATTTGTCCATTACATTATACACTGCTCGTTTCCATGGTTACAACCACCCTGCAATCCATCAGTGGTGGCCGTGCTTGCACACTATAGGAAAAAGTACTAGCCTATGTGCACTCCCATGGTCCCGGTCACCAGAGAGGCTGACGCTTTTACCTATAGTGTGCAAGCACGACCACCACTGATTGATTGCAGGGTGGTCGTAACCATGGAAAAAAGCAGTGTGTAATGAGATAGAAAAATGAATCCAGCAAAAAAAAGGAAGCAATATGGATAATAACAATACATTAGTAAGTGCCTTGTATTAACTATCTCTATATGATAAAGGCAACTTACTGAAGTGAGACAACCCCTTTTAAAAGGGACTGTGTCACTCATGTAGAGAAGTTAATACAAGTTAATACTTCCTAATGTATTATGATTATCCATATTGCCTTTACTGATTTTATTCATTTTTCCATCACATTACACACTGCTCATTTCCAGGGGTTACAGCCACTCTGTAATCCAACAGTGGTGGTCGTGCTTGCACACTATAGGAAAAGATGCTGGCCTCTCTGGGGGCTGGGATGGTGGGAGCTCACATAGGTTTCTACTTTTTTCTATAGTGTGCAAGTACGACCACCGCTGTTGGATTACAGAGTGGTTATAACCCCTGGAAATTAATCAGCGAATAATGTAATGGAAAAACAAATCAAACCAACAAAGGAGGCAACATGGACAGCTACAATACATTAGTAAGTGCCTTGTATTAAGTTTGGCTACTTGATAAATTCCATCTGCTGAAGTGAGACAACCCCATTAAAGACTCAGGCTAGAAGGCAACACAAAGTGGCCTATGGTAAAACTTTTTCAGAAGGTTTCTTGAAACTTTCTCTTTTATAGGAAAACATTGTAGTCACTCGAGAGTCAAGAAAATATTGCATTTTACCACATGTCAAGGGTGACTCGATGGGGTTGCAGAACCCTAGTCTAAGGCTACTTTCACGCTTCGATGGGGACAAAACGCAACTGAACAGAAAGGAATGCTCCAAAATGCATTCCCATACCAGAGAGCAAACCCTCATGGGATGCAGCGCAAAACGGATCCGGCATGACCCATAATGCAAGTCAATGGGAACAGAAAACGGATCCGTACCCCATTGACTTTCAATGGTGTTCATGATGGATCCATCTTGGCTATGCAGATGCAGATGGTTGTATTATCAGTAACGGAAGGGTTTTTGCTGATCCCTGCCAGAGTGTGACAGTAGCCTAAGAGATAGTAGGAGGTGCTGGCCTGCTCATATCTCTTGTGTGACCTATAGTAATCATACATCTCTCTGCCCTGGAGCACACACTATACCGTCCATTGTATACCATTCTATACCAGCATTTTATCCCAGTTCAAACAATGACCCATCTAGATGAGAGATCACTGCAGGCATAACGACATGGAAATAGAGTCAAACAGGAACTGGTGACCTTTACTAGAACTGGGAGCTAAATGGGGGGAGAGAAAGAACCCAAGGGTAGGAGCAATAGACCTGCAGAAGACTCTACAAACTGTAAAACCAAGTGCAAAACACTGAACAAGGGTGTTCATGGAAGGATACCGCCGCTGTCCAAAAAAAAAAAAAAAAAACCTTCTTAAGTTTGGCCAAGATCATCTGGATGGTCTTCATGCACCAGATGCTGCAGTGACAAATCCTGACACTATAGACGGTGGTGTGTTCAGTGATCTATTCCTCGGCAGCATAACAACATGGCGGTGGTTTAGTGGCCACAAATCTAGTGACGTGACAGCTTTCATTTAAAGGGGTTATGCAGGCAGTATATATTGATGACCTTTCCTCAATGTCAGACCCCTGCCGATCAGCTGTTTGAGGAGGAGTGCGAGCGCTGCTTCCTTACACTAAGCGTAGTCTCCCTTGCAGCCGTGTAATTACAAGTACTCACTCCATGCAAGTGAATGAAGAGAGTACTTGTAATTACACTGCACTCCCAAGACGACGGGCAGTGTAACGAAGAAAAGGTGGGACTCCCGCTGATCAGATATTGATGACCTATCCTGAGGATAGGTCATCAATATATACTGCCTGCACAACCCCTTTAAGTACGTGTACATATATCAGGGCACGTGAATGAACAATGCCCCCCAATCCTTGTACACATGTAGGATTACCACATGAATAATAGTGTTCCAATGCATTGGTGATTCAGAATAATGGATACTTAAAAGAGTAAATTAGGGGGGCGTAGCCTGAGAGCGCATGGAGTAGGTCGCACCGCTCATAGCTCCTGCCGATATCCTGAATATTTGTGTGGTAGCAACCCCTGAATCGCAGATCTTTCCTTACCTGGTGGGTGAGAAGTGACCGGAGGGTGCGGTGATAACTTTGTGAGCTCCGACATGCCGAGGAAGTCCAGCAAGGGGCCGCGATCCGACAGGCCAGAGGTGAGCCGGCATGGCGCCGAGGAAGAAGAGGGGCCGGCCTTACAGCCAAAGCTGAGCCAGAGTGCTGCCGCAAAGCTGAGCAAGTTTGCTTGCACAGATAGCGATGTAGGAGATTGGGCCGAGGGAAAGGAGACGGACGCACATACCTCCTCTGAACAGGAGGATGGATCCATCGATGGGGAGGCCCTGGATGCGGTGAATTGGCCGCCATTGACCCCTGCACGGCCGGCTAAAAGCGCGGTAGGCCCTAAAGCTGTGGCCAATGAAGAGCCCACTTTAAAAGATATCATGGCCGCTGTGGCCAGCTGTAACAGCACACTGAAGGTGCTTACAGTGCAAGTTGGCAGCCTGAGGTCGGATGTGTCTATAATTAGGCACGACCTACACAAAATTTCTGAGCGCACCTCTGAATTGGTTATGGTTATGTATCTCTATATGCTTCCAGTTCTAGTTCTGAGGAGGCTCTGAATGACTTCCTAGTGGAGGCACAGTTATCGGTGCTGTCGGAGGAGGATAGAGTAAGGCTGGAGGAGCCGATTTCACTTGAAGAACTGGAAGCTGCGCGTGGGGATATGGCGAACGATATGGCGAACGGTAAGGCGCCTGGAGCCGATGGACTCCCAGTAGAGGTGTATAAAAAGCTGCAGGGGATATTACTTCCTGAATTACTTAAGGTGCTTGAGCACTCATTGGAGGCAGGTTCGCTACCACATTCGATGCAGGAAGCTATAATTGTGGTTATACCTAAAACAGGGAAGGATCCTAAAATTCCGGATTCCTACAGACCAATTTCGCTTCTCACGGCTGATGTTAAGCTCCTGGCGAAGGTGTTGGCGAACAGGCTGTCCAAGGTGATCCTGACTATTGTGCACCCGGACCAGATGGGATTTATGCCTGGGAAATCGACGGCTATTAATCTCCGTAGGCTATATGCTAGTTTGAATATTCCGGCGGATAATTGTGGAGATAGGGCCTTGCTCGCTCTCGACGCCGCCAAGGCGTTTGATAGTGTGGAGTGGAGCTACTTGTGGGGGGTCTTGAGAAACATGGGCTTTGGAGCGCGGTTCATTCAGTGGGTAAAGGTCCTGTACTCTAATCCCAAGGCGAGAATCAGAGCTAATGGAGGGTTGTCAGACTGTTTCGTCCTGGCCAGGGGCACCAGACAGGGATGCCCATTGTCGCCCTTATTGTTTGCTCTCGCAATAGAGCCGCTCGCAGCCTACATTCGTTTATCAACAAATATAGAGGGGTTTAGATACGGTGGGCTGCACAACAAAGTGGCTATGTACGCTGATGACACTCTGCTTTTTATGGGGCGATACGAAAAATCCTCTTTGATGCCAATTGATGGGCAGGCCCTGTCAGGTAGACAAGTAGATAGTCTGGTTCCCTGGGTGGATAAATTTAAATACTTGGGACTGTATATAACACCTAGACTGTCTGAATTCGAGGACCTTAATCTGTCTCCGTTGCTTGTTACTTTCAGGCTAAAGGTGAGGTCATGGTGTAGGCTCTTTCTTTCTGTGGTAGGTAGAGTGAACCTTTTAAAAATGGTTATGATGCCCCAGTTGCTCTATGTATTGAACAATGCTCCCGTATGGATCCCCCTGGATAGATTTAAGAAAATTCACTCTATATTTAGGGATCTTATTTGGAAATATGGTCAGGCTAGGATTAAATTGGAAACATTGCAGTACTCCAAGTCTGAAGGTGGCCTGGCTGTTCCTAATGCATGGATTTACTTTTTGGCTTCCCAATGTCAGCATTTCAAGAGATGGATTAGCTTCCAAGTGCCGGATATGACAGGGCAGATACTGCAGCATTGGTTGGGCAGTCGGGACCTCATGGGCATTCTGGAAGGGAAAAACTCCCTCTTATCGAACTCATGAAAAAGATTTGGGCAAGGGTGAAGCAACTGAGAGGTGTAGGTGGAATCAGTGAGCTTTCCCCTATTAGAAATAATCACCTATTGCCTGAATTTTTTACCATGTCTGGACTTCGGAGTTGGGAAACTCACGGAGTGATGAGAATTGGCCAATTAATTGAGGGCAAGTTATGTAAGTCATTTCAGAACCTGCAGCAGGAATTTAATATCCCTAGGGAATGGTTCTACAAATATCTTCAGGTGAGGCATGCCCTTGAGGTCACGCTGCGGAAAGGATGAGTGATAGCCCAAATGGAGGTGGTTCATAAGCTTGTCCTTCCGACAAAGGGGGGGAAGAGGGCTGATATCACAGGTATATGCTCTTCTACTTGATAAATTCTTAGAGGGGTTTCCGCCCTCAAGAATGAAGAAATAGGAGGCTGACTTGGGGGATATGTCTAAGGATAAGTGGGATGATATACTGGAGGGAGTCCCCAGGGTGTCCTTGAGTGAACAGGGCAAACTGTCCCAACTATTTATCATACATAGAGTATACAAAACACCGGTGTTCCTAAAAAAGGTTGGAGTAAGATCTGATGACAAGTGTCCGAAGTGTATGGAAGATGGTGCGGATTTGTTACATATGCTGTGGTCTTGTCCAGTAATTGGGAATTATTGGGAAGATGTAAGGAATATGATTAATAGTAAAATGACGTTGAAAATTCAAAATGACCCCAAGGTGTGTGTATTGGGGTATGTGGCTGAGATTGGAGGGACTGAATCTGTCAAGGTTGCAGTGGGAAGGTTGCTGTATGTGGCCAGGAAGCTGGTGGCTATGAGGTGGATCCAGGGAAGTCCGCCCACACTGGGTGAGTTTGAACGGAGGGTGCATGACATGCTGATATTGGAAAAAGGGGTGTATGTGAAGAGAGGGTGTCCTCAAAAGTTTGATAAATTGTGGAGTGATTGGTTATCTCATACTCATGTGGTTATATAGGCTCGGGTTGGTTCATGACTAGTTAACAGGGTGGGGAGGGTGTAGGGATGGGTGGGGGGGGGGAGGGGTTCTGAGAGGGTTAAGACAGTTACAACTCTGTTTCAATATTTGTTTCTGCGTTTGTACACGCTACATACAGATACATGATATATATGTGTGTTGGTATTTCTACGATACTGCTGTACACTGATTCCACATGGTGGATAAAGTAAGAAAAGACAATGTATTGTTTCTGTAACCTCCTGTCTTTATTGGTTTAATAAAAACGATTTGATTTAAAAAAAAAAAAAGAGTAAATTAACCTTTGAATGAAACTTTTATATAATGTCCCTAATGCCCTTTTTTTCCAATATACTTTATTTATTAATTTTGTATTTTTCTTATACTTTTACTTCCCTAAAGCGCATCCCATTCACTGTGTGCTTAAAACTGTACAACGCTGACAGCTCACGGAGTGTGAAATTTATGAATGGGGCTGCAGCAGCACAGGGAGGATTACTAACTCCTGGCATAGCCCATGGTTACACTGTACCCATGTACTATGCCAGGATTAGCTGAGCGGAGCGGGCTAAGAGCTGACATGCAGAAGCAGGAGCCCGCTCCGCTCAGCTAATCCTGGCATAGTACATGGGTACAGTGTAACTATGGGCTATGCCAGGAGTTAGTAATTGTCCGGGGAGCACGGGCAGGAGCAGCAATATGCGCTCCTGCCCATTCCTAAATTTCAGAGCCCGTACTCCGTACACCGCTGAGCTGTCAGCAGTGTACGGAGAACTGAGTTTTAAGTGCACAGTAAATGGGAAGTAAAAGTATAAGAAAAATACAAAAATTAATAAATAAAGTAGATTACAAATAGATAAGGGACAACATATTAAAATTTCATTCAAAGGTTTAGTTACTCCTTAAATCTAAGCTGAGGAATACGACTTAATCAGTTCATGAATCGCAGAAGTATTTTAAAAAAAATCCAGTAAAAATATTGGCCACATTAGCAATGTTTCATGTACGCCATAAAGTAGAGAGTGAAGTCAGCGTCCGCCGGTGCCAGAAATGAGTTGTCAGTGTTCCTGTGTAAGCGCTAAGATTAATTAGCAGATGGCAATCAATTCAAAGCACATTCATCAGTGGTGTACGGAGAAGCGGCAATGACCTGCAGGGCTCTCCCCATCAACAGGACATAATGAGATCAGTGGAGGTTAGGCACTTAGGGGAGAGTCATCAAGCCGGGGGCTTTCTTCGCTGGTCTTGATATGCCCCGAGCTGCCGTCCGTGCGCCTCAACAGAAATCTGACGGCTCAGACCTGCTGTACCATTCACCAGAAAACTGGCGTAAATGAAGATAATGTTGCCGTGGTTGATAACCACGCCCCCTTCCAGCCCTTGCCACGCCCCCTTTCTGAAAAGTGGTGAGGGCAGAGTTAAAAAATAAAATAAAATAAAATAAAAATAATGAGTTGTGACAATTTTTTAAAAAGTCTCAAACACATAGGGGGTCATTAACAAACAGAGATACGCCGCTTTTCGGGGTATATCTTGTACAGATTGCAGCACAAGGGTTATTTGTGCCGAAATCCGCGACTTTTCTCCGCAGGCCTAAAAAAATGGTTGTGGGGTGGGCAAACGGGTTTTAGGCGTAGAAAATAGTCTAAATCTACGCCAGCAAGGGGGCTGGTGTAGATTTACACAGGCAGTGGATACACTAAAGCTATGTAGAGGCCGGCGCCTCCACATCAATTTGGCAGATGGGTATTAAGACCGGCGTCTGAAATGCTGGTCCTAATAATTGACCCCCATAGTTTGACTTTTTAACACCATTTTTCAAAAGCAAGGCAGATGATACATCTTCCCCTTGGGGTGCATTCACACGACCATATGTATTTTGCAGTCTGCAACACGCGGATCCGCCAAAAATATGGATGACGTCTGGGTGATCCATTGTAACGATGCCTACCTTTGTCCGCAAAATGGACAAGAACAGGACTTGTTCTATCCTTTTTGTGGGCCTGCGGAACGGACATACAGATGCGGACAGCATGCGGTGGGCTCTACACATTTTTTGCGGACACATTGAAATAAACGGGTCCGCATCCTATCCGTAGAAAATGTGGATCGGATGTGGACCCAAAATATGGTTGTGTGAATGCACCTTTAAGTCTACAGAGCAAGCAGATCAGGGTCCATGGATCCAGGTTCCACGTACGTCTATAAAGGGAGATGAAAGAGACACCATAAAACTATCCTCACTAGACCTCGCTGGGTTGTCACGCATTCATTCACTCGCTGCCTTCCTCAGGAATGCTGGGAAAAACAGATTTGTGTGTCGGATTTTGGGCACATGAGAATTACAGTAAATTAGGATTATAGTCAGTGAAATGTATGCGTCAGGGCTTACACCACCGCAGTGCCCCCGAGCTCAGATCCCTCACTGCACTAGACCTGCTCTACATTTATTCTGCTAGAGGAGGAGATTATGTCAGAAAGAAAACCTGCCGAAATGTCATTTCTACAGACAAGCTTTTTATTTTATTTTTTTAACTCTCGCATCTTCTAAAATAAAGCTCATAGGTAGCAATCATAATGCTAAGAGTAGAGATGAAGGGAAGTACGTCATGGCTGCCTAGTCTATAACCCTGGTCATATACACTAAGGCCTCTTTCACACGGGCGTCGCGTGTGATAGCCAGAGCAGATGCGGGTGCGTTGCGGGAAAATGCACGATTTTTCAGCGCAAGTGCAAAGCGTTTTAATGTGTTTTGCACACACATGAGAAAAATCGGCATGTTTGGTACCCAGACCCGAACTTCTTCACAGAAGATAATAGCATTCTTAATACAGAATGCTAAATAAATTAGGGATGGAGAGGTTAAAAAAAATAATTAAACTCACCTCATCCACTTGTTCGCGCAGCCCGGCTCGTCTTCTTTCTTCTTCTTTGAGGACCTGGGAGGAAAAGGACCTTTGGTGACGTCATTGCGCTCATCACATGGTCCATCATCATGGTGATGGACCATGTGATGAGCGCAGTGACGTCACCAAAGGTCCCTTTCCTCCCAGGTCCTCAAAGAAGAAGAAAGAAGACGAGCCGGGCTGCGCGAACAAGTGGATGAGGTGAGTTTAATTATTTTTTTTAACCTCTCCATCCCTAATTTACTTAGCATTCTGTATTAAGAATGCTATTATTTTCCCTTATAACCATGTTATAAGCGAAAATAATAAAGATCGGGTCCCCATCCCGATCGTCTCCAAGCAACCATGTGTGAAAATCGCACCGCATCCGCACTTGCTTGCTGATGCTTGTGATTTTCACGCAGTAAGATTCACTTCAATTCGTTGCGTGAAAAACGCACAATATAGAGCATGCTGCGATTTTCACACAACGCACAAGTGATGTGTGAAAATCACCGCTCATGTGCACAGCCCCATTGGAGTGAATGGGTCCGGATTCAGTGTGGGTGCAATGCGTTCACCTCACGTATTGCACCCGCACGGAATTCTCGCCCGTGTGAAAGGGGCCTAAGACTGGCCATTTATAAAGCTGCTGATTGAGGTTGTCCGCTGCCCAGTTTTAAGACTAACAGAAAACGAAGCAGATTTACTAAGCTGCTGCACCAACTGTTGGATAGACCTTGCAACCAATATTTCTATCGCTTTTGCCACTGGAGGATGTGCTTAAGGGCCCATGCACACGACCGATTTTATTTTGCGGTCCGCAAAACACGGATCCTCAAAAAATACGGATGACATCTTTTTTTTTGTAGATCTATTGTAACATTGCCTATCCTTGTCTGCAAAAAGGACAAGAATTGGACATGTTCGATCCATTAGATTCCAAAAAAAACCACATTTGTGTGCATGCCGAGGGGCACGCCCAGTCATAAATTTAGCACACCCTTTTGGCAGTCTGTGTGCCTAGAATGAATTGAATGATCCTCTGTGCATCTTCATACACACACTTCTGTAGATAAAAGACCACTTGGGGGATGAAATCAAGCTTGGTACTGGGAGCAAGAATTTGGGAAGGAGGGTGAAGAAGAACACTGCAAACACAATTTATAACTTACCTGAACCAAAAAGATGATGAGAAAATAAAAATTTGCAATTCTTCTAAACTGCTCAAACAGATTTTTTGGGATAAAGTTCCACACGGTGTACTGCAGAGGAAAAAGAGGAAATGTCATTATTTTAAAGGTTTCAAAATAATTGACGGTCAGATATGACATCACAATGTATAAATTATAAAAGAGGACTTTCTGATAACCACTGTCAGTTTCAGTAACTACTTGCATTCCCCATGTACTGTAATAACAATTCTGGAGCATCTATACTTATGACTCTATGGTGTGACATTCCTTTATTATTCCTAGGAATGCCTTGATAGCAGTTTGCAATGAAGGTCCAGATGGGTGTTACCAGTTGTGGTTATGTCCCTGAACGCTTCCTTCTTGACAATCGCCTGTGTGATCTGCCCCTTCTAGTATAAGCCTTACCCTCTGGAATGCACTATGTGAAATCTACATCAGGATCTGTGACACATCTGTATAGGGGTAACTTAAACCCCTTCAGGACCCTCCATTTTTCAACTTAAAGACCAGGATATTTTTTGCAAATCTGTGTCACTTTATGCGGTAATAACTTTAAAACGCTTTTACTTATCCAAGCCATTCTGAGATTGCTTTCTCGTCACATATTTTACTTTATGACGGTGGTAAATTTGAGTCAAAATATTTCATTTTTATTTATAAAAATAAAATAAAAAATTAACAAAAAATTGGGAAAAATTCGCAATTTTAAAAATTTCAATTTCTCTGCTTTCAAAACAGATAGTAATATCTCCTAAAATAGTTATTAGTTTACATTTCCCATATGTCTACTTCATGTTTGAATCATTTTGTAAATGAAACTTTTTTTGGGATGTTAGAAGGCTTAGAAGCAAATCTTAAAATTAAGAAAATTTCCAAAACCCACTTTTTAAGAACCAGTTCAGGTCTGAAGTCACTTGAGGCTTACATAATAGAAACTACCCATAAATGGCCCCATTTTAGAAACTACACCCCCCCCCCCCCTAAGGTATTCAAAACTGATTTCACAAAGTTTGTTAACCCTTTAGGTGTTCCACAAGAATTAAAGGAAAATAGATGAGATGACATTTTTAAATTTCACTTATTTCAGAGATTTTCCATTTTAATCCCTTTTTTCCAGTAACAAAGCAAGGGTTAACAGCCAAACAAAACTCAATATTTATAGCCCTGATTCTGTAGTTTACAGAAACACCCCATATGTGGTCGTAAACAGCTGTACGGGCACACGGCAGGGCGCAGAAGGAAAGGAATGCCATATGGTTTTTGGAAGGCAGATTTCACTGGGATAATTTTAAGTTGCCATGTCACATTTGAAGACCCCCTGATGCACCCTTAGAGTAAAAACTCCAAAAAAGTTACCCCATTTTGGAAACTACGGGATAAGGTGGCAGTTTTGTTGGTATTATTTTAGGGTACATATGATTTTTGGTTGCTCTATATTACACCTTTTGTGAGGCAAGAAAACAAAAAATAACTGTTTTTTTTTTGTTTTTTTTTACAATGTTCATCTGACAGGTTAGATCAGGCATCCACAAACTGCGGCCCTCCAGCTGTTGTAAAACTACAACTCCTACAATGCCCCGCTGTAGGCTGATACCTGTAGGCTGTTCGGGCATGCTGGGAGTTGCAGCTTTGCAACAGCTGGAGGGCCGCAGGTTGAAGATGCCTGGGTTAGACCCTGTGCTATTTTTATAGAGCAGGTTTTTACGGACGAGCCAATACCAATAGGACTACTTTTTTTGGTTGTTTGTTTCAGTTTTACATAATGTGGCAGATGTGGCAATACCTAATATGTATACTTTTTTTATGTAAGTTTTACACAATGCACTTTTTATACAAAAAAATAAAATCACGTTTTAGTGTCTCCATATTCTGAGAGCAATATTTTTTTTTTACTTTTTGCCCGATTGTTTTATGTAGGGACTCATTTTTTGCGGGATGAGGCGACGGTTTAAATGGTACTATTTTGGGGGGGTATACGCCTTTTTGAACGCCTGGTGTTGCACTTTTTGTGATGTAAGGTGACAAAAAAAATGATTGTTTTAGCACAGTTTTTATTTTATATTTTCCACGGCGTTCAGGTGAGGGGGCGAATCATGTGATAGTTTTGTAGAGCCGGTCGTTATGGGCGCGGCAATACCCAATGTGTCTGGTTTTCTTTTTTTTTTTCTTTTTTTTCTGTGTTTTATTTGTGGAATTTTTATTTATTTTTTTACTTGAAACATAATTTTTTTATTATGAAAATCCGGAAAAACGTCTAACAGATCCGGAAAAAAAAAAAAGCTTTCCGTTGGCGGAACTGCCTGCCGAATTCTAACAACGTTAGTGTGAGAGTACCCTTAAATAAGGGTTTACGATCTCTCAGTAATTTAGAGATAAGGTTTATTAGATGACAGACACAAAGTGAAAGTGAAGGTACCAGTCACACCGCTAGAAAAAGTGAACCCTTTTGACAGAACTGCTCGATATTTTTAATAAAGGCTAATTGAAAAAATTATTTTTGGCCAAAAATAAGTAAAATGCAATCATAATTTTATTTTGCCTCCGAAGGTGTACATAGCCTTTAAAAGTTTAGCCATTTGGTCTGCGAGGAGAATTCTGTCTCAATGGGAGAATTTAAAGAATAATCTCACTACAAGGATATAAAAAGCAAAGTAAAAGCGTACAATATACAGTGCAAATTGTGAAGATTCGACGAAAAGCTGATCACGACGACCAATAATTAGAGCGTTTTAGGAGTAAAAATGACTGCCTTGACCAATGAATCAAAATCCATCAGCGACTATGGCTTCCTACCATAAGCTGCGGTTCTGGATTCTCTGTCGCCGGCCTCATTTAGCACACAATGCAGTAAAAGCAGCGGAGACGAGCGTCTACCAGTCGCCTATTGTGCCTTCCTAATCATCTCCTCTAGTAACAGGAGGAAGAGTAAATGATGAATCATGTTTGGCAGACACATGGTGAATTATGTATAAATCCTATTACACCGTCTGATCTTCTCCACACCATCAATGGTCTACACTAGGTAGTCTTGTAATGAAACATATATTCCTAACTAGTGAGATACCTCAGCCTCATACTTATAACGGAGGATGTGCAAGAACCAAACATTTCCTGCATCTGCCTAACAAATGGACATTCTGTTTTACTAATTAAAGGGGTATTTCCATCTCAGACATTAAAAGGGGTTGTCAGAGACCTATAATGCCCCCCAAAATGCCAGGGCCCCTCTTACAGGTTATACTTCTCCCGCTTCCCTTCTGATGCCCGCATGGCCGCCGCTGCATCTCCCTGCATCAAACCATCCGGCGAGGGGGAGGGGGGGGGGGGATGAGGCTGTGCGGGCATCAGAAGCGACGCGGGGAGCGGGATAAGTATAACCTGCAAGAGGGGCCCAGGCATTTTGGGGGGCATTGTAGGTCTCGGGTAATCCCTTTAATTGGCATTTTGCTAGGATATGCCATCAATGCCAAATAGTTGTGGGTCCTATATCTGGGACTACAAGAAAATTTAGACAAGCACATTCACAGTCGCAGGTGCACATCCATAAAGAGAACATGCAGGAAGCAAACAAAAAAAGGTATGGCAGCACAACATCTCACATACAATAAACCTGGGAAATAGGGATTATTGTAAATTAAAGTGGTATTATACCTACTATAAATGAAAAAAATAGAAGCTCTTTGTGCACATTTTTGATCAAACGTGTGTTGGGTCCATCTACCAGGCGTCAAGGTGGCTTCTGCAGAGGGGTCCCTAACACTAACAGAACTATATCTGGGACTGTCTCCAGAACAGGCCCCTGAAGTGGACGGAGCGTGGCCACCCTCCATGTATCCTGTACATCGACGAGGACGCAGCACTCACACGAGCACCACGACCCCTTCAGACAGTGGGGTCCACAGTTGGTCTCCCACTGATCGGCCATCAACACTGCAAAGCTGGAAGACCCCTTTAAGAACTGGAGATGGTAGCTGCTGAAGGATACCGAAAAGGGAAAATGTACCAAAAAGTTTGAAGAGATTTTTATATCACCTGCTATATATCGACTTGGGATGAATATTATAACTGAACATGAATTATCATGGATTTTGTATACATGAAAGTAAAAATGAAAAAAATAAAATAAAAATATAATACAATTACAGACCTTGCTACAGTTCCTATAACAATGACCCATAGGACCCAATATTGACCCAATTTCGTCTCAGAGACGTAAGAATACACATTGGCTGAGTTTCATCTTAGCATACGTCATCTCTCTGTGTGCAGTAAATACAGTATCAATTATTTAGTCTACATACAGTCTGAAAGAGAACGTTCCGGTAAAATGTGTCGTTCAATACAAAGTCAGTTACTGCGCTGAGTCAATCAATAAGCGGCCATATAATGCGCTCCCGCTACAGCAACCAGTTGTCATGAATATTGAAGGAGCAGACCCACATGGCTTCTCCAGGAATAGAAATGGTCCGACTGTCCAATATACTCTCTGAAGAGCTCGGGGGATCGGGGCCTTGAAGATATAGTCCATGGCAGAGCCCCGTCATATCTCCTCACAGGCCTGTTGTATACACAATATTAGAGCGTTTAAAGGGATGGATAAAGTGACAACCGGGTGTTACCATTCTCCTTGTCAACAGGTTGTGTCACTGATTACAGTTTTAAAAAGGAAGGTCAGAGCTCACTCACATCCATCTGGTTGTGTGGACCGCAAATTGCAGATCTGTAAAACACAGATACCAGCCGCATGCCTACCGCATTTTGTGGAACGGAACATCATCCTACATAATAGAAATGGCTATTCTTGTCCGCAAAAATGGACACAGGCAAAAATAGGACATGTTCTATCTTTTTTGCTGGTCCACGGAACGGACATATGGATGCGGACAGCATATGGTGTGCTGTCTGCATCTTTTGCGGCCCCGTTGAAATGAATGGGTCCGCATTAAATCTGCAAAACTGTGGAGGGGATGTGGACAGAAATATAAGGTCATGTGAATGGGCCGTAATTAGTCAGATGTGGCATATATAACCACAAGTCGGCAGAGAATGGCATTACTATACTCGTGGTCGGGTTTTAAAAACGGCATCCACATGAAACTATCAATGGGGGGGGGGGGGGGAAAGAGTATGCTGTGGATCTTCAAATTCTGGAATGGAAATACCACCGATTTCACGGAGCATTTCACCTCTTCAATGTATAGTAGTGTCTTCAACTTACCCTTAGGTAAGAAGTCGCAACACTCTGCCTGATACATCACATGACGGACACCACACTGACTTATAAAAGGGCCCATCAAATTCCATCAAGGTGTCAGTCATTTTGACAGGAAAAATAGCTCTGCAGGCGACAGAACCTCGGACGCAGATTTACTAACAGAGAAAGGATTGATACTGAATGATTAAAAGTGTAACGGTCATGCTTTTTTTTTTTTGGAATGTGTAGGGGCAGCGATACTGACGATTTTTGTAATATACTGAAATCCCACATTTCTATGAGAAAAATGAGCTCTAAAGTGGCCCATTTTGTGCCTTAGCAGCGCTCCTTATCTTGTATTTACTTAACAGTGGAGACACGCTCCACACGGACTGCTGCTGGTATATATATATATGAGAGAGAGAGAGAGAGAGACAGTGAGGGCAGCAGCAGTCCGTGTGGAGCGTGTGAACGCTGCTAAGGCACAAAATGGGCCACTTTAGAGCTCATTTTTCTCATAGAAATGTGGGATTTCAGTAATTAAAGGGGTTATCCAACACCTACAATGTCCCCCCTGATGTCCGGGACCCTCATATAGGTTATATTTACTCTGCTCCACGGCAGCCGCGTCGCTCCTGATGTCCGCAAAATATCCGGCGTCGGGGCAGGGGGCTTTGGTCAGCCAATAGCAGGCCGAAATGGGGACAAGCCTCCTGAGCACTGTGGGTGACTCCGGCAGATGCAGCGGCGTCCGTGCGTGGATCAGGAGCGACGCGGGTGCCAGGGGGTGAGGTAAGTATTAGGGATCGACCGATATTGATTTTTTAGGGCCGATACCGATAATCTGTGAACTTTCAGGCCCATAGCCGATAATTTATACCGATATTCAGTAAATATTCATTTTTGAAAAAAAAAATTAAAAAAATTCCTACACAAATCTGCTGAAAATGAATATGTTTATTGTTAACGTGTAGTTTTTTTTTGTAAATCTTTCTTTTTCATTTATAATTAATATTTTGGTGTGTTTTTTTTTTTACTAACTTTACAACCTTTTTTTTTTTTTTTTTTACTAACTATTAGCCCCCTTAGGGACTAGAATCCTTGTCCTATTCACCCTAGATCTCTATCAGGGTGAATAGGACCTCACACTCTCCCTGCTGCCCTGTGCTTTGTGCACACCGCAGCAAGGGAGCCGACTATGGCAGCCAGGGCTTCAATAGCGTCCTGGCTGCCATGGTAACCGATCGGAGCCCCAGGATTACACTGCTGGGGCTCCGATCAGAACTGCCACTGAGGAGGAGGGGACCCTGTGGCCACTGCCACCTATGATTAATACTGAGGGGCTTGGGTGGAGGGTGCAGTGCGCCACCAATATTAATACTGGGTTGGGGGGGGGGGGGGCGCACTGCACCACCAATGATGATAACTCTCTCATTAATTCATATACAGGAGGTGGGAGCTGGCTGCAGAATGACATAGCCTGCTCCCGACCTCTATGAGCGTTCGCTGCGATCCGCGGCAGTTAACCCCTCAGGTGCGGCACCTGAGGGGTTAACTACCGCAGATCGCAGCTACTTGTCATAGAGGTCAGGAGCCGGCTATGCGATTCTGCAGCCAGCTCCCGCCTCCTGTATATGAATTAATGAGAGGGTTATCTTCATTGGTGGCGCAGTGGCCACAGCCCCTCCCCTCCTCTCATTGTTGGCAGCGGCACAGGGGGGAGGGAGACACTGCTTCCTTCTCCCCTGTGCTGCTGAGGGAACACGGAGAGCGCAGTCAGCAGCGCAATCCGTGTTCCCGATTCGTTATTGGAATATCGGCAAAATAGATGCCGATAACGTTCAAAATCCTGAATATCGGCGGATAATATCGGTAAAACCGATAATCAGTCGATCCCTAGTAAGCATAATCTAAATAAAGGGCCCTTGCCTGGGGGGGGGGGGGGGGGGGGGGGGTCATTATAGGGGTTGGATAACCCCTTTAAAATATATTGCAAAAATGTTCAGTATCGCTGCCCCTACACATTACAAAAAAAAAAGTTACACTTTTAATCCTCAATGCCACTGTGTTTAAGCAGCCTATGAAGATCACGGAAAGAGAAATCCTCCGTATTTATTGCTACCTAACTAAACTTAGGGTTCTCCCTAAACCAGTGGCATTTGCTGACATATCTAACGAGACTGCCTGACCTCACTGCTCATTTGATCTCTGCCGCATCAGACGTAATCACCAGAAGTAGCTGCCTCTCCCCCCTACAGAAGTTACACGCACATTCTGCACGTCTCTGGCACATTTTACACGTATAATGCTCCTACATATTTGGTCACTGCCTTCATATTGAGATCCACACCAGGTTGTTGTTTTCACGTTACTAAACCTTACGTTTCTTAACGATCTGACATTGTGTCGGAAATTAAAATGTTGCCGCTGCGTTCAGTCTTTTCAGTTCTACCCTAGCTGTGTACGAGTGCTGGAGTGGTCTGGCCAGTATTACTGGAGTGATCAGCAAGTGGCGACACACGGAAGCTGGCAGCAGTCAGCCCGTAAAAAAAAGTGCACTTGTTTTGCTGATCAGAAAACTAGATGTGTAGGTTTACATCGCCAGAAGAGATCTATACAGCACAGTGTTGAGAAATCTTTTCTTTTCCGTCACTTTTCTATTAAGCCCCTTTCACACGAGTGAGTTTTTCGTGCAGGTGCAATGCGTGACGTGAACGCACAGCACCCGCACTGAATCCTGACCCATTTGTTTTTTCATGCATCAGTTTTGCGTTGCGTGAAAAATGCAGCATGTTCTATATTCTGCGTTTTTCACGCAGCCCTGGTCTCCCATAGAAATGAATGGGGCTTCAGTGGAAAACGCATCGCATCCGCAAGCAAGTGCGGATGCAATGAGTTTTTCACGGATGATTGCTAAGAGACGTTGTTTGTAAACCTTCCGTTTTTTATCACGCGCGTGAAAAACACATCAAAACGCGTGGAAAAAAACTGAACTGAACGAAATCTCAGACAAAACTGACTGAACTTGCTTGCAAAATGGTGCGAGTTTCACTGAACGCACCCAGACCTAATCCGTCACGCTCGTGTGAAAGAGGCCTTAGGTAAAGAAAGGTTGAATGATTGGACCATGTGCTGGTAGAGACGGCACCACACAACAGAAGGGGTCCTGGGAACAGGCAGATGGCTTGCAGAACATTGGCATCTGCCTAGGTGGCCTTCTGGATCATACCATCAGGCAAGCAGACCAGCACCAATACTGAAGCATGGCGTTCAAAATCATTTACCATAAAATGTCAATTGTAAAAAATAACTATAAAAGCTAAAATTATATATATATAAAACACTAATGTAATGTAAGAAGTATTCCAACCTTTGATGAGACAATCCGGTTATCACAGAATTTAGGCGCAATATAAGCATCGGTTTCTGAAGCTGGCCGATGCCCGACATACACAGTGCGGGTCCCCACGCGATTTTCTTCTCCAGGACACTGTCAAAAGCGAGAAAAAAAAAATAAATTAGTGTAAGTTTATGGCTTCATCATCAAGCCAATGTAAACTTTCTTCCGAGAACCCTTTCGCAATATTACATTCATTTCCAAGTACTTGTTAGTTTCCTCCTACAGGACGGAGCCGAGGACTGTCACACATGACCCAAGGCAATGGTTTATCCTGGAGCACAGGAACTACTGGAGTGGATCCATTCAGGAAATTGCAAGGTTTTTACATGTTTAGCTCATCCTTCTGTCTCAGCAGTTCGTGTTTTATCGGACACGCAAAAACAAGGAGTTTTACTTTTTTTTTTTTTTTTATCTTTTAATGGACTGGTAGGAAATAGCAGGCAATGCTTGGCTCCATGCTAGGTTTATGCTGGGATACACCTAGTGTCCTTGCAGTGAGATGTACTAGAATAGCATCATGCACGTCAGATCCCAGCGTGGAGATCCCAGGGCAGTATCAAGATTTTTGCTCTACAAGTAATCCAATTTGGATAGCCTCCAAATTCATTTCATTTTTTCCCCCACTCCCATCAATAGAAATTGTGATTTCTTGCTACAAAAAGCAGAGAAGAATAGATAGTGAGATTCTCAGATCGAGCACACAAATACGTGAAAAACTGATGTGTGAACAGCCCCGCTGACAAGTATGGGTCAGTGAGTGTGTTAGGGCTCTTTCACACTTGCGTTCTTTTCTTCCGGCATAGAGTTCCGTCGTCGGGGCTCTATGCCGGAAGAATCCTGATCAGTTTTATCCTAATGCATTCTGAATGGAGTGAAATCAGTTCAGGATGCATCAGGATGTCTTCAGTTCCGGAACGGAACGTTTTTTGGCCGGAGAAAATACCGCAGCATGCTGCGCTTTTTGCTCCGGCCAAAAATCCTGAAGACTTGCCGCAAGGCCGGATCCGGAATTAATGCCCATTGAAAGGCATTGATCCGGATCCGGCCTTAAGCTAAACGTAGTTTCGGCGCATTGCCGGACCAGACATTTAGCTTTTTCTGAATGGTTACCATGGCTGCCAGGACGCTAAAGTCCTGGCAGCCATGGTAAAGTGTAGCGGGGAGCGGGGGAGCAGCATACTTACCGTCCGTGCGGCTCCCGGGGCGCTCCAGAGTGACGTCAGGGCGCCCCAAGCGCATGGATCACGTGATCGCATGGATCACGTCATCCATGCGCATGGGGCGCTCTGACGTCATTCTGGAGCGCCCCGGGAGCCGCACGGACTAAGTATACCGCTCCCCCGCTCCTACTATGGCAACCAGGACTTTAATAGCGTCCTGGCTGCCATAGTAACACTGAACGCAATTTGAAGACGGCTCCGTCTTCAAATGCTTTCAGTACACTTGCGTTTTTCCGGATCCGCCGTATAATTCCGGCAAGTGGAGTACACGCCGGATCCGGACAACGCAAGTGTGAAAGAGGCCTTAAAAACAGAGCATACTGAAAAAATGTGCTCAAGGCCTTAAAGAGGTTATCCGAGATTTTTATACTGAAGACCTGATCAGTGTGGGTCCGATATCCAGGAACCCGACTGATCAGCTGTTTGAGAAGGCACTGGCGCTCCTGAGGGCCACCGCCATCTCCCAGCTTTCCCTAGGCCAAGTGACGACACGTTCATCAATCACGTGGCCTAGGCGCAACTCAGCCCCATAGAAGTGAATAGGGCGGAGCATGATACCAAGTACAGCCGCTATACAATGTACGGCACTTTTCTTGAGAAGGCAGCGGTGCTCACAGGAGTGCTGGTGCCTTCTCAAAACAGCTGACTGGCAGGGGTCCCGGGTGTCATACCCCCACCAAATCAGATACTGATGACCTATCCAGAGGACAGGTCATCAGTATTAACATTTCGGAAAACCGTTGAATCAATGAGTGCTATGTGTATAAGGTCTGTGTAGTATTCCAGTTAAAGAAGTTACTCAAGAATTGATAATGGTGACCTATCCTAAGGATAGGTCATCAATAGGATAGGTCACAAGTCCCATTGGTACGGGTCCAAGTCCCGACACCCCCCGTCAATCAGTTGTTTCAGGAAGCTGCTGCGCTGTACACTGTATAGTGGTTGTGCTTGGTATTGCAACTCAGCCCCAATGACTGGAACAATGCTGACCTGCAATGCGATGTGAGCGATGTGAGCGATGTACGGTGATGTCCCATTACCTAGGAAGAGTCTGTGGCGCTCATGGAGCACCCGGCCTCTTCTAACAACTGATCGGTGATGGTCCTAGGAGTCTAACCCTCGCCGATCTGATATTAATGATCTATCCAGAGGATAGGCCACCCATATAAGTTCCTGGACAACCCCTTTATGAGGCCTTGTGCTCTTCAGTCTATAAACATGGTTACAAGTGCTGATATTCAATACAATGGCAGTAAGGGATGGGATTCACTAGTCTACACGTGCCTCTTCACATGTCAACGAACCATGGACGTGTTCAGTCCGAGTGCTTCACGGATAGCATACATATCCATTGTGTTAGTTCACACATCCCTGTCTTCCCGCTGACCGTGGGTCATTGGAAACACAACCGAGACACATAGGAGTCTATAGGTCCACGTAAACCACAGACCAATGCCACCCGCGTTCGGTACATATTTCACAGACTGTTGAATAGGTTGAAGACGCTTAGGAAATTCTCCTTTCCGCCTAGCAGTGCATGTGGAAAATGAATGACACACGTAGGGCAAAAAATAGACACACAAACCAAACATGGACCTCACAGACATCTCCATGGATGAACATGTGAATGAGCCCTTACGCTGCGCTTGGTATACCCCCACAAGGCGCAAAGTACATATTGCATCCCTGAAGAAGCCATATGGACAAATCCTATGCAAACAATCCTTTCTGACAACGTGAAGCCCACCATGGCACACTGTATAAAAGATGGATGAAAAATAAAACTCTGCAAAATAAAATATGAGCCAACGTTTCTTCTTAGGTCATTCATATAGTAACCTGGATATCAATCATCCAGACTGATCGGCAGTTTTCTGTAGCCTGTAGAGGACACGTGGCTATCACCATGCAATCATGCACCCTGCTCCTCTCAGAAGACATGTCCTTCCTCAGAACTGTAGCCAGAAACCAGCATGACGGAGAAATGAGAAGCAGACATTGGGGAACATTTAATAGATTTCCCAACTCTCCTATTAAAGGGGAACTAAAGCCACAATACAAACACACACAAAAAGAACCAACAACAAAATGTAACAATCTCCTTATGTGTCTGTTATTTCTTAGGCCATGAAAAGTACAATAGAAAATCAGCGCATTGTTCTCTGGCTGCAGCCATGTCTACTGGGGGCTGGGTGTAACCTGGATAAGGCTCGTTTCACATTTGTGTTATACGTCTCCGGTAGGGAACAGCCTACCGGATCTCTCTGCATTACGCCATTGCCGTCTGGCCCCATTCACTATAATGGAGTCTGGAGGCAATCCGGCTGCAACCCAGCAAAGCTTCCGGTCCCCATTATAGTGAATGGGGCCAGGTGACGATTCGTTTGCTTCCGGATCTCTTTAACGCAAATGTGAAACAGGCCTAACTTATGTCAGACACAGCGAGAGGGGTCATTATGTTGGAAGGAATCTCCTAGTTAGAAACAGTACAATAATGAAAAGATGAGTTACCACCGTGTGGAGCTTAATAGCAACTGCAGAATACTAAATCTACCAAGATAAACCCCCCAACCCACTCAAATATATATATATATCTATTTCATTTAATGTTTGTGTGCGTCGTTAAAAGATAGCGACAGTATCCCCCATAACAGTGACATCTACAGTACCACCCCCTTTTAACAGTGACCTCCACAGCAGCCTACCTCTTTATTAGTGACCTCCACAGTACCCCATTTCCTTAACAGTGATTTCTACAACACCCCATCCCCTTAACAGTCGCCTCTACAGCAATCTGCCCCTTAACACTGACCTCCATAGAGGACCATCCCCTTAACTATGACCGCCACAGCAGCCTGCCCCTAGGGTGGCCAGAGGTCCGGTTTTAGGCAGGACAGTCCGGCTTTCAGACTCCCCCGGCGCAGGTCCTGGACGGAGACAGGGATGTCCTTTTGAACAGCTCACTCTAAGACAGCAGCACTGTGCTGTCTGAGTGTGAGCTGCAGGGAGAAAGTCACCCTCCCTTTCACCCCTGCAGCTGACAGAAGTTGATTTTTACCTTCATTTTTTCAATCCCCGTTGGCTGATTATTAAGGGGCTTCTACTCAGTTTTCTCCCTTTCTCTCTAGGAGAGAACTGCCAATCATCAGCAGATGGGCGAGAGAGCAGGAGATTATGAATAACCAGGACTCTTCTCAGGTAGATTTGACTCTTTTCAAGGCCTGGGCTGCAATGGTTATGATGCTGGTTCTCAGCAACCACTTACTTTTAGCCGATGTGTGACACACCGCTGACATCAGCATTTCTGTCACTATTTTATGCTGCCCTCAGTGAGGTCGGCATAAAGTTGATGACGGGTTCCCTTTAAAACGGGTGACCAGTGACAGATGGAAATTGGTGGGGATTTGAAAGCTTCTTTCTATGGCGTCTGTAATGGAAAGTTCCATATCACAGACGCATGAAGGAAACTCGTCCACTAATCCATTCCTGACAAAAGCGGCGTTTGTCTTATGGCAGATGAAAGTTCTGCTGGATATGGGAAAGACACACAGTTGTGCCCATAACGTGGACGCTGCTTCTTTGCACAATAATTCTGGGCTCTGCCAAATATAGACCAGGAAAGCTGCAATTTAGTTTACTTTAATAGTGCCTGTCTGTAAATACAGCAAGGATAAATGGGGAAAATAAGGCGTGAATACTGTATCACACAAAGCGACAACAGGAAATACAGAAGAGACTGAAAATAACCAACAAATGCCAAGGTTATTGGGTAAAACATCTAACCGTTTCCTTATAGACAGAGAGAATATAGCACACGTTGATTGCTAAAGGAGGCTTCTGAGATTTTTTTAAACTGATGACTTCTCCCCAGGATAGGTCATCAGTATATGATCGGTGGGAGTTCGACACCGGGGACCAAGGGGCGGACTGGGACCTTAAACGCGAGTGTGAAAGTAGCCTAAGGGGTTAAACTGCCAGGATTGGTGCTAGCTTCCATTTCGCCAGCTGTAGTGGACGCCTGGTTGCGTCCTGCTGAATCCTGTTGCATGGGATTCTCAAGCTCACGCCAGGCGATTGTCGGGCAGTTCATAGTTGACAAGTATTCGTATGAACGCTCGTTAGCAATGATCTTTCTGTGTAGTACTGCCGCCGATTACCCGATGAACGAGCAAACGTTTGTTCATCAAGCAATCGCTTAAAAATGATTGTTTGCTGGCAGCAGATTGTGCCGTCTAATCACAATCTGCTGCCAGGCAAACAACCAGACAGTATGGGGACGAGCGATGGCATAGTGATCGCTCCTCCGCCTACAGTGGAGGAGATCGCTGCATGTTCTAGTAGTGGTCTCCTCCACCAAAGGCAGGCGATTGCCGGGAAGAAACGCTCCCTTCCTGACAATCGTCTGCCTGATCCCTTAGTCACGGCATATTGGAATAGATGAAAAACTGCACAGAATACAAAGCAGATGCCCCACGTAGACTGATAATGCATATGGTCCATACACATTGCTTTTTAATGAATAGCATGTGGAGAAACATTTAGAGGAGTGTTCTGGGATTACAGAATGGATGGCCATCACAATCAGAGCAGACCCCCACTGTTCAGCCGACTGAAGTGTGCGCAGTGCTCAACAGACCGTTATGTCCTCTTCTTGTTTACCCAGCACCTTTCTGTACTTTTGGTAGCGGCTGAGCATGACCATGCTGCTCAATCATATTTGCAGCCAAAATCATCTGGTATTGGCTTAGAAATAGTGATGCAAGAGATTGATCAGATCTTCAGAGTGTGAAGGAGGTCCAAGGGAAAGAGATCGATCCCTCTAAAGGTGCAGTCCTACAATAAGACACCTAACGATGAGTGGTTCTTGCATCACATGGTTGGCCATCCATAGTGGCATGCCTCTGCAGTGCCCTCTTGAAGGGTAAAGTAAGTACAACGCAACTTCTCCGGGTTGCTGTTTGCTGGGGTTCCTGAAGCTGAATCATACAGGCTTCAATTGAAAGAGGGGTTTCTTGATTGGGAGACTGACATTTCCTAATTTGCTGTCATCAGCAGTGCTTTTCAAAATGAGGAATTCAAAATCATAACTTGCTGGCCTACAGGATATACCAAACTCTGAATACAAGCTGCCAAAGAGGCTTGTACTCCGCTGGAAGCTTAGCATGATGCCAAGCCAGAGTTTCATCTTGCACTGTGCAAACTGTTAAAGAAGTCAAACAAAACCTACTACTTAGGCCTCATGCACACGACCGTTGTTGTGTTCCGTGTCCATTGTTCCGTTTTCCGTGATTTTCTGCGGACCCATTGACTTTCAATGGGTCCGTTGAAAACTCGGATAATGCACCGTTTGTCATCCGCGTCCGTGAGCCGTGTTTCCAGTCCGTCAAGAAAAAATGACCTGTCCTATTTTTTTCACGGACAACGGTTCGCGGACCCATTCAAGTCAATGGGTCCGTGAAAAAACACAGAGGCACACAAGATTGTCATCCGCGATCCTCCAAAAATCAAGGAAGACACACGGAAACAAAAAAGGAAACGGAACAACGGAACAGCTTTTTGCGGACCGCAAAAAAATACTGTTGTGTGCATGAGGCCTAAGCCCCTCTTCACACGTCAGTGATTTCCATCAGTCATTAGGAGCCTCCACAGACATTAGGTATGAGGGAAAGATCTGCACCTGTTCTGTGTTTAGAGCCGCATTTTGGTTGGAAATCACTGACCGGACATGGACTGTGTGAATGAGGCATAACTCCACGAATCACAGAAACCATTTTACGCGCCCTGACACACGAAGAAGAAATGCCACCTTACCCATGCTGCCCACAACGCAAAGCCAGATTCCTGGATACTTAAAGCATTCATTACAATCAGTACCGTTGTCCACGGCTCAAGTCCCCAGCAAAGTTGTAAAGTAATTCAAAAGCTTGTAAGCCTTCTAAAAAGCGGAGAGGACAAAGGTCGGCAGAAGAATTTGTACTGAGTTAACATTAGCAGAATGCCAACAAAAAGAAACCCTAATATAACACAGTAGGAAGCGCCCAATGCCGGCTAGAACTGTGCGCGCCAACGTGATGAAAGCAGTTGTCAGATCCTTATTAAATATTTTTTTTAAACGGACAAAAAATAAAACTATTAACCAGACTTAATATATACAAAGTTCACCTCTGAACATAGCACTGAACAAATATAGATGAGGAGATGAGTCCTGGAACATTTCCACTGTACGGTCAGAATATCACTTGTAAATATGAAAGTCTTTGAATCGTTGGAAAAAATTCCTTTCCGGCTTTTTTTTTTTTTTTAACAAAAGTTGCCATCATAGCTTCCAATAGTGGGCTGTCACCGACACCCAGTACTTCCAAAGCCTTGGTCACTAAAAGGAAGTAATAGCTATTCAATGTCTCAGGAACCAGGTAGCCAATACCGCAAATAACTTGCTCTTCTGACACGTAGTGGTTACTTTCCATGGTGGTGTAAGGCTACTTTCACACTTGCGTCAGAGTGATCAGGCAAGCAGTTCCGTCGCCGACACTGCCTGCCGGATCAGGCAAACGGACAGCATTTGTAGAAGGATCCGGATGCAGATCCGCCTCACAAATGCATTGCAAGAACGGATCCGTCTATCTGTTTGCCATACAGACAAACTGATCCGTGTCTTCTTTTTTCCCCCCACATTTTTAACGGTCTGCGCATGCGCATACCAGAAGGACGGTTTCGGCATTCCGGTATTTTTAATGCCAGATCCGGCACTAATACGTGCTGCGGTATTTTCTCCATCCAAAACGGATCCGGGATCCGTCCACACCACAAAAAAATAAATAAAAAAATAGAACATTCAAGTGAATGGGTCCACATCCGTGATGCGGAATGCACACGGCCGCTGCCTGCATATGGCGGACTGGCTGTTTGCGGTCCGCAATACGGCCGTGTGCATGAGCCCTTAGTCTGGAAGCTGGTATACACACACATGTACCTGATGGAAATCCGTCAAGCTTTATCGAACTGTTTGTCCCATAATGACAAGCCATGACGCATGAACTGTCAGTGTCGCTGCCTAGGCGGAAAGCTCAAAAATATGCAGTGGTCAGGCAACGCCGCCGGTACAAGACAATGGCTGCTGCACTTTCATTCTGTCTGTAGCGGTTAATTTCCACTTTGGGATGAAAGGAAAATGATGAGTGAAGCCGCATGCACGTAATAATGGATTCAAGCTGCAGCCTCTCAGCAGTAGTAAAAGGGAATACATGAGAAGACTTTAAAAACGCCCATTATACAGAGGCAGAAGAAAGAATAAAATGAGACTCGCAGCTTTGAATGGAAGAAAGGGCCTGGTGGATAATTGCCATGTTTCCTTTTTAGGTTTCCGAAAATAGCAATTAAAAAAAAAAAACAGGGTAGTAAAAATAGGCTTTAATTACAGGGGAGCACATTATAATATGCATGTAATATACAGCAGAACTGTTAACACCTTACCCACCAAAGTTCACAAGGCAAGATATACAGACTGAAGAACACAAAGGTCAGTGGACACGGGACGGGAGGACAATGAACCAGGGACACATTTACAGTTCTCATCTCTATAAAGCAGAGAAGAGGAAATATCGCAGAACGGACAGGTCAAGTTTACCTGCATTTGAGCTTGCGAGTTACGGAAAATTATTTCAACTGACAATAACTTGCATCCTGCAGTTTCATCTTTGCTGCTTCCTCCAAGTTATGTAGAAATTTATAGTAAACTTCAAACTTGGCAGAGACTGGCAATAAAGCTGTACCACTATCCATCACAAAAATAAAAGTGGCACAGAAACTAAGGCAATGTGGTAGCAAGGGTGACTCCTATGGCAGATTTAGGGCTCTTGTATTTTTTTTCCCGTGTCAGAACAGTATTTTCAGGTCCATATGAAGAATTATTCACTTCAATGGGGCCTAAAAAAAAAACTAAATAACTCCATGTGCATTCCGTGTCTATATGTCTACATGGCCGTTCTGCAAAACATCCAAAGGTCATGTGCATGAGCCCTTAAAGCAGGGATGACCAACCTGCGGCTCTCCAGCTGTTGCAAAACTACAACTCCCAGCATGCCCAGACTGCCTACAGCTATCAGCTGGAGAGCCGGAGGTTGGACAGGAGGCGGGTGCCGGCGGCAGAATCACATAGCCGGCACCCGACCTCTATGACAGAGAGCTGCAATCATCGGCAGTAAACCCCTCAGGTGCCGCACTGCACCATGTGAACAGGTGTTATGGTGACACTATAGCCTGGTGGTAAATTGCCAGCCTTGCATGTAGCATTATCCTGGGTTTAAGTCCCTGCAGAGACTTCCACATTTTTTTCTTCAGGTATTAGTTTTTCTCCTTCATTTAACCGCCTCCGGACCGCCTAACGCAGGATCGCGTTCCGGAGGCGGCAGCTGCAGGCAGAGTCACGCATATACGCGTCATCTCGCGAGACGCGAGATTTCCTGTGAACGCGCGCACACAGGCGCGCACGTTCACAGGATCGGAAGGTGAGCGAGTGGATCTACAGCCTGCCAGCGGCGATCGTTCGCTGGCAGGCTGGAGATGCGATTTTTTTTAACCCCTAACAAGTATATTAGACGCTGTTTTGATAACAGCGTCTAATATACCTGCTACCTGGTCCTCTGGTGGTCCCTTTTGCTTGGATCGACCACCAGAGGACACAGGCAGCTCAGTAATAAGTAGCACCAAACACCACTACACTACTCCCCCCCCCCTGTCACTTATTAACCCCTGATCACCCCATATAGACTCCCTGATCACCCCCGTCAGGCTCCATTCAGAAGTCCGTATGTTTTTTACGGATCCACGGATCGGATCCGCAAAACACATACGGACGTCTGAATGGAGCCTTACAGGGGGGGTGATCAATGACAGGGGGGTGATCACCCCATATAGACTCCCTGATCACCCCCCTGTCATTGATCACCCCCCTGTAAGGCTCCATTCAGACGTCCATATGTTTTTTACGTATCTATGGATACATGGATCGGATCCGCAAAACACATACGACGTCTGAATGGAGCCTTACAGTGGGTGATCAATGACAGGGGGGTGATCACCCCATATAGACTCCCTGATCACCCCCCGTCATTGATCACCCCCCTGTCATTGATCACCCCCCTGTAAGGCTCCATTCAGACGTCCGTATGTGTTTTGCGGATCCGTGGATCCGCAAAACACTGACACCGCGGATCCGCATAAAACATACGGACGTCTGAATGGAGCCTTACAAGGGGGTGATCACCCCATATACACTCCCTGATCACCCCCCTGTCATTGATCACCCCTCTGTAAGGCTCCATTCAGACATTTTTTTGGCCCAAGTTAGCGGAAATAGTTTTTTTTTTTTTGTTTTCTTACAAAGTCTCATATTCCACTAACTTGTGTCAAAAAATAAAATCTCACATGAACTCACCATACCCCTCACGGAATCCAAATGCGTAAAATTTTTTAGACATTTATATTCCAGACTTCTTCTCACGCTTTAGGGCCCCTAAAATGCCAGGGCAGTATAAATACCCCCAAATGTGACCCCATTTCGGAAAGAAGACACCCCAAGGTATTCCGTGAGGGGCATATTGAGTCCATGAAAGATTGAAATTTTTGTCCCAAGTTAGCGGAAAGGGAGACTTTGTGAGAAAAAAAAAAAAAAAAACAATTTCCGCTAACTTGTGCCAAAAAAAAAAAATTCTATGAACTCGCCATGCCCCTCATTGAATACCTTGGGGTGTCTTCTTTCCAAAATGGGGTCACGTGGGGTATTTATACTGCCTTGGCATTTTAGGGGCCCTAAAGCGTGAGAAGAAGTCTGGGATCCAAATGTCTAAAATTGCCCTCCTAAAAGGAATTTGGGCCCCTTTGCGCATCTAGGCTGCAAAAAAGTGTCACACATGTGGTATCTCCGTACTCAGGAGAAGTTGGGCAATGTGTTTTGGGGTGTCATTTTACATATACCCATGCTGGGTGAGATAAATATCTTGGTCAAATGCCAGCTTTGTATAAAAAAAATGGGAAAAGTTGTCTTTTGCCGAGATATTTCTCAAACCCAGCATGGGTATATGTAAAATGACACCCCAAAACACATTGCCCAACTTCTCCTGAGTACGGCGATACCAGATGTGTGACACTTTTTTGCAGCCTAGGTGGGCAAAGGGGCCCACATTCCAAAGAGCACCTTTAGGCCTCTTTCACACGGGCGTTGCGGGAAAATGTGCGGGTGCGTTACGGGAACACCCGCGATTATTCCGCGCGAGTGCAAAACATTGTAATGCGTTTTGCACTCGCGTGAGAAAAATCGCGCATGTTTGGTACCCAAACCTGAACTTCTTCACAGAAGTTCAGGTTTGGGTTCGGTGTTGTGTAGATGTTATTATTTTCCCTTATAACATGGTTATAAGGGAAAATAATAGCATTCTGAATACAGAATGCTTAGTAGGTGATCAATTGAGGGTTAAAAAAAAAATTAACTCACCTTCTCCTCTTGTTCGCGTAGTTCCCGGTCTCTTCTTTACTTCTTTAATGATGAGCTGTGGGCTAAAGGACCTTTGGTGACGTCAGATCACATGCTCCAATCACATGGTACATCACCGTGGTTATGGACCATGTGATTAGAGCATGTGATCTGACGTCACCACAGGTCCTAGCCGGTAGTTCATCTTTTAAGAAGTAAAGAAGAGACCGGGAACTACGCGAACAAGAGGAGAAGGCGAGTTCATTTTTTATTTTTTTTTTAACCCTCAATTGATCACCTACTAAGCATTCTGTATTCAGATTGCTATTATTTTCCCTTATAACCATGTTATAAGGGAAAATAATACAGTGAATAGACTGTCACCTAGCAACCATGCGTGAAAATCGCACCGGATCCGCACTTGCTTGCGGATGCTTGCGATTTTCACGCAACCCCATTCACTTCTATGGGGCCTGCGTTGCGTGAAAAACGCTGAATATAGAGCATGCTGCGATTTTCACGCAACGCACAAGTGATGCGTGAAAATCACCGCTCATGTGAACAGCCCCATAGAAATGAATGGGTCGTATTCAGTGCGGGTGCAATGCATTTAACTCACGCATCGCATCCGCGCGGAATACTCGCCCGTGTGAAAGGGGCCTTAGGATTTCACAGGTCATTTTTTACACATTTTGATTTCAAACTACTTCCCACACATTAGGGCCCCTAAATTGCCAGGGCAGTATAACTACCCCACAAGTGACCCCATTTTGGAAAGAAGACACCCCAAGGTATTTTGTGATGGGCATAGTGAGTTCATGGAAGTTTTTATTTTTTGTCACAAGTTAGTGGAATATGAGACTTTGTAAGAAAAAAAAAAAAAAAATCATCATTTTCCGCTAACTTGTGACAAAAAATAAAAAGTTCTATGAACTCACTATGCCCATCAGCGAATACCTTCGGGTGTCTACTTTCCGAAATGGGGTCATTTGTGGGGTGTTTGTACTGTCTGGGCATTGTAGAACCTCAGGAAACATGACAGGTGCTCAGAAAGTCAGAGCTGCTTCAAAAAGCAGAAATTCACATTTTTGTACCATAGTTTGTAAACGCTATAGCTTTTACCCAAACCATTTTTTTTTTTACCCAAACATTTTTTTTTTATCAAAAGACATGTAGAACAATACATTTAGAGAAAAAATTTTCTATGGATGTCGTTTTTTTAAAAAAAATTTACAACTGAAAGTGAAAAATGTCGTTTTTTTGCAAAAATAAATAAAAATCGGTAAATTTTGATTAATAACAAAAAAAGTAAAAATGTCAGCAGCAATGAAATACCACCAAATGAAAGCTCTATTAGTGAGAAGAAAAGGAGGTAAAATTCATTTGGGTGGTAAGTTGCATGACCGAGCAATAAACTGTGAAAGTAGTGTAGTGCAGAAGTGTAAAAAGTGGCCTGGTCATTAGGGGTGTTTAAGCTAGGGGAGCTGAGGTGGTTAACTCATAATAAAAAGCTATGGCCTTACTATATTAAGAATGGAGGCGTTTATGCTTCGAAAGCTAAAACATTTTATTCACAGCCACAATATATGATTATAAAGAAACCAAAAACATGCATTAGCTTTATAAGCATAAAGTCTCTCCCAAGATTCAAACTTGGGATCCTTACATGCAAGGCATACCATTTACCTACAGGCAACAGCCTTATTGTATTGACAATTAAGGTTTTTCTATACTTAGAAAGTTAATACATATTACTACTGTCTTTATAGTCATGTTGTGCCTGTAAACAAACCAGTAATAAGTATAGAAATCCATTCTTTGCTTTATGGTAAGGCTACAGTAAGTAGTGTATATGATATGTACATGCTCGGACACAGGTTTAAGACACATGCTAATGTATAGTCCTGTCAATCAAGAGGAGATCTCTGCAGCTGTTAAATATACAAAAAAAGAAAGGTATCCTTTTATTCAGCATGATCAACCCTACGAGGCAGTATGCTTGGTTTAATAACTTTGATCAAGTAATACAATAACATCTACATGTAGTAAATCAATTTCTAAGAGGAATGTGGTGGAAAATAATTAACATCAATGCTGTACTATTCTTCAGACTAAGCAAAGGCAGCTCTCGAACAACCAAGCTCTTCAGTACCTACTGAAGGTCATTTATACCTGACAAAGAGAATATGAAGCAGCAGAATTGTCTCTTCTATAAATTCCCATGACGGCTACGTTGGAAGAAACAGTGCTGCTCGTCTTGGAGACAGTAGACATCTCATGAGACAGAATCTGTTTTGGAGTTCACATTTGGAACGGCCAATGATTTTGTTAAGACAAAACAAGTCAAATGGGCAATTCTTAATCTTAAGCAGGGTCATCGATCTAAAGAAATTCCTGTATCAACTGCACAAGTCAAGAAGATGCATCCGATGGGATAACTCCAGCCGGAAAATTTCTGCCTGCAGACTTGTTTTTTTTTTACCAAGTTGGTTATTAATGGAGGAGAAAAGAAATGTGTACTAACAGCATGAAGAGACTCAAGAACATCAGGATGTGAGTGGTGAAGTAATGTGAGTTAATGCAGACCATAAGGACTTCAAAATCGATCTTAATCAAATTAAGTGCTTGTTCCAGACAGGATGCACAACCGCCATATATACAAGAAAGAATAAGAAGACAACCTGTGCCAACTAGAAAATGTACTATGGGAAAAAAAAACTAATATTTTAGTTCTTACTCCAATAGACACAAATAAAAATTAACAAAAATGACAAACAGCTGAAAGCGGGGATGAACTAAAACAAGTTGCGGGGTCATCGTGCTGACTAGAAAATTAACAGTGTAGACCAAGTTTTGCTCCTAACCCTTCATACACTTGGTGGCCAGGAGCATCCACCTGGTGCCAAATGCACAGAGCTAGATACCGTCACAGACCACTCCAGGGAATTGGGGGTGGCCTGCTACCCACTGTCAGGAGCGTAACGGCCATAGACCCTACAGGGAAATTTCAGGGGGCCATCCAAGCCCTCCTCATGACCACCGGCTGGGTACATAATGATCTGATGCTCTTAGCATTAATTAATGTTGGGAGCATCAGGGATTTATGCACCTGGCCCACGGCCGCAAGTGTCCTCCTGAACTTTCCATCCTGAGGATGGTGATATAGTTGAATATTGTGGCGAGTGTGCAGTATTTTGTGCCGCACTGTGGTTTTTGGTTCTGCACTATGGTATTGCGGACCTCCCCTACTTCTATTGGCCCTGCCTACTTGTGTTGCTTCTTATGTCAATTTGGACCCGACCAAGTTCCCAATCCACCCCTGTCACTAGTGGGCGGTCAGTGCTTTGAATAATGGTTCATTGTAAGTACCATTGATGGAGCTCAATTGGGGGACTAATTGGGGAGGAGGGGTGGGGGGGAATGTAAGACCAGACTTGAAGCTGGAGAACGTTAGCGTATCCACCTGTCCACTGAACAGCTGGGAACCGGGCCTGTACCTACATTTATTCCTGTGGAAATACCATGAAGATGAAAACATCTCTAATGTGCAACAGTAACCCCTCAAGTAAGTTGTGTGAACCCAGCTCTTTGCAGTCCCAAGTGTTTTTCACACTTTTTTCCTGACAGTTTTATGGGAAAATGGTAGCAAAATGCCATATCAAGAATATACCACATAAAAAAAAAAAAATTAGAACATTTATTCATGTTTCATACACCATTTTACAAAATAAAAATAAAAAAATTGTTTGGGTGATTTATGTCAAATTAAAAGACACATCATTAATAAATTTGGTACATTTTGTACTGGTCTAAATCCCCTTTCAAAGACAATTCTAAAGCCCTCATACACATTAGAGTATTGTCAGCCGAACCCAACAGTCTAAGGTGTGTGAGGAGGTCCAGATATCATCTGTCGGGAGAAGAGATGGATCAAACAAAGTGAACATTTTTACCCGAGCCTTTTGTTCTCCCTAAAGCGAAGCCACCAGAAGTATCTGGCAACGGCTTCCTGCCCTCCTCTCGTTGAATACACATAAGGCCGAGCCACGTGTATGTGGGAGCTGGGAGGGAGGAGAGATGGCCATCACCCGGACAATCGTTCAGTAGACAGCCATTGAACTTGTATGGCTGCCCTTAAACTGGCCATACACTTGAGACAATGACCGCCCAGTCATCCATGGGATCATTCATATGAACGATCCCACCAACTAAACTTCCCCACCAGGGATTCAATTTTTAATAAAAACAGACTTCCTGGTGCTGGAGTATATTGGCAAGTGATTGGCTGAATTCAGTTGATCATGCCATCAACTAGGGATCGACAGATTATCGGTTTTACCGATATTAATCGGCCGATATTCTGGATTTTGACAATTATCGGTATCGGCATCTATTTTGCCGATATTCCGATAACGTATGGGGAACACAGATCGCGCTGCTGTCAGCGCTCTCCGTGTTCCCTCAGCAGCACAGGGGAGAAGGAAGCAGTGTCTCCCTCCCCTTTGTGATGCTGCTGCCGCCAATGAAGAGACAGATGGGAAAAGGAGGGGAGGGGCTTTGGCCACTGCACCACCAATGAGGTTAACTTACTCACTCATTCAAATTAAACAGAAGGCGGGAGCTGGCTGCAGAATCACATAGGCGGCTCCCGACCTCTATGAGCGATAGCTGCGATCTGCGGTAGTTAACCCCTCAGGAGCCGCGGTTCGCAGCTACCGCTCATAGAGGTCGGGAGCCGGCTATGTGATTCTGCAGCCAGCTCCCGCCTCCTGTATATGAATAAATGAGAGATTTATGTTCATTGGTGGCGCCCCCCCAAGCCCCCCAGTATTACTCATTGGTGGCGCAGTGTGCCACCCACCCCCACATTAAAAACATTGGTGGCGCAGTGCGCCCCCCACCCCAGTATTAAAAACATTGGTGGCGCAGTGCGCCCCACCCCCCCCACCCAAGCCCCCTCAGTTTTAATCATTGGTGGCAGTGGCCACAGGGTCCCCTCTCCCCTCCTTCTCCGATAGGAGCCCCAGCAGTGTAAGCCTGGGGCTCCAATCAGTTACCATGGCAGCCAGAACGCTATTGAAGCCCTGGCTGCCATGGTAAGCTCCATGCTGCTGTGTGCACAGAGCACAGAGCAGCAAGGACAGTGTGAGATCCTATTCACCCTGATAGAGATCTATCAGGGTGAATGGGACAAGGGTTCTAGTCCCTAAGGGGGCTAAAAGTTAGTAAAAAAAAAATAATAATAATAATAATAATAATATTAAGTATAAATAAAAAAGAAAGATTTACAAAAAAAAAAAAAAACAACTACACATTAACAATAAAAATATTCATTTTCAGCAGATTTCTGTAGGGATTTTAATTTTTTTTTCAAAAATGAAATTTCACAGAATATCGGTATAAATTATCGGCTATCGGCCTGAAAGTTCACAAATTATCGGTATCGGTCCTAAAAAATCTATATCGGTCGATCCCTACCATCAACAAAACAAGCAGTTTCAGTTTTCCAACACGGCAGATTAAGTTTTCAGCAGACAAGAGTCTGCCGTCGGCGACTGAGAAACTAAAGTGAACGAGTGTTCACAAACACTGCCATTCCGACCAACTTTAATCTTATGTGTATGGCCACCTTTAGACTGTGGTGATCAAGAAAATAATCAGAAGACTCTCTCAAGATTGCTGGAGGCTTCAGGTAAGCTTCCCCAGCTCAGTTTTCACATTCCAATTTCTCTTTTATAAACACCTATTACTTAATATATTTCAGTTTATTACAGTTTTGCATGGTCCGATGCAGGACCATAATGAGTGCTGATCACCTATAAAACAAGTCAATCGACGCTTGATTAGAGCCTTTACAATGGCCAATGATTTACGATCACTACCAGACGTGTGATGCGTGGTGGCAGGTCCTCTATAGGAAACAATTCAGGAGTGATATGCTGTAACAACACAATGCACAGTAATTTCTCATCTATCCGGGTACTGGGGAGGAGATCCAGCCAAGAGGCAAGGGGAGATCCAGCCAAGAGGCAAGGGGAGGGCCCCGCCATACCAGCGTCAATAGTAGAAACCTACACAAAGACAACAGAGTCTCAAATAGCTTGAAAAATTACAATCTTTATTAAATACATATACAAAACAAAAAAATAAAGACGAAATACAAAGTCAAAGTGCGGTATTTAACCTCCTCAGGACCGCCGTACGCAGGATTGCGTCTTTGCGGCGGCCCTGCTCTTCTGGGTGGACGCGCCGGCGCGTCCTCTCGCGAGATTTCCTGTGAACGCGCGCACACAGGCGCGCGCGTTCACAGGATCGGAAGGTAAGAGAGTTGATCTCCAGCCTGCCAGCGGCGACCGTTCGCTGGCAGGCTGGAGATGTGATTTTTTTAACCCCTAACAGGTATATTAGACGCTGTTTTGATAACAGCGTCTAATATACCTGCTACCTGGTCCTCTGGTGGTCCCCTTTGTTTGGATCGACCACCAGAGGACACAGGCAGCTCAGTAATATGCTGCACCAAGCACCACTACACTACACCCCCCCCCCCCCTGTCACTTATTAACCCCTTATTCACCCTTGATCACCCCATATAGACTCCCTGATCACCCCCCTGTAAAGCTCCATTCAGATGTCCGCATGGATCGGATCCGCAAAACGCATACGGACATCTGAATAAAGCCTTACAGGGGCGTGATCAATGACTGTGGTGATCACCCCATATAGACTCCCTGATCACCCCCCTGTCATTGATTACCCCCCTGTAAGATCCATTCAGATGTCCGCATGATTTTTACGGATCCACTGATAGATGGATCGGATCCGCAAAACGCATACGGACGTCTGAATAAAGCCTTACAGGGGCGTGATCAATGACTGTGGTGATCACCCCATATAGACTCCCTGATCACCCCCCTGTCATTGATTACCCCCCTGTCATTGATCACACCCCTGTAAAGCTCCATTCAGATGTCCGCATGATTTTTACGGATCCACGGATACATGGATCGGATCCGCAAAACACATACGGACATCTGAATGGAGCCTTATAGGGGGGTGATCAATGACAGGGGGGTGATCACCCCATATAGACTCCCTGATCACCCCCCTGTCATTGATCACTCCCCCTGTCATTGATCACCCCCCTGTCATTGATCACCCCCCTGTAAGGCTCCATTCAGACATTTTTTTGGCCCAAGTTAGCGGAAATTATTTTTTTTTTCTTACAAAGTCTCATATTCCACTAACTTGTGTCAAAAAATAAAATCTCACATGAACTCACCATACCCCTCACGGAATCCAAATGCGTAAAAATTTTTAGACATTTATATTCCAGACTTCTTCTCACGCTTTAGGGCCCCTAGAATGCCAGGGCAGTATAAATACCCCACATGTGAACCCATTTCGGAAAGAAGACACCCCCAGGTATTCCGTGAGGGGCATATTGAGTCCATGAAAGATTGAAATTTTTGTCCCAAGTTAGCGGAAAGGGAGACTCTGTGAGAAAAAAAATAAATAAAATCAATTTCCGCTAACTTGTGCCAAAAAAAAATAATTTCTATGAACTCGCCATGCCCCTCATTGAATACCTTGGGGTGTCTTCTTTCCAAAATGGGGTCACATGTGGGGTATTTATACTGCCCTGGCATTCTAGGGGCCCTAAAGCGTGAGAAGAAGTCTGGGATCCAAATGTCTAAAAATGCCCTCATAAAAGGAATGTGGGCCCCTTTGCGCATCTAGGCTGCAAAAAAGTGTCACACATCTGGTATCTCCGTGCTCAGGAGAAGTTGGGGAATGTGTTTTGGGGTGTCATTTTACATATACCCATGCTGGGTGAGAGAAATATCTTGGCAAAAGACAACTTTTGCCATTTTTTTATACAAAGTTGGCATTTGACCAAGATATTTATCTCACCCAGCATGGGTATATGTAAAATGACACCCCAAAACACATTCCTCAACTTCTCCTGAGTACAGAGATACCACATGTGTGACACTTTTTTGAAGCCTAGGTGGGCAAAGGGGCCCATATTCCAAAGAGCACCTTTCGGATTTCACTGGTCATTTTTTACAGAATTTGATTTCAAACTCCTTACCACACATTTGGGCCCCTAGAATGCCAGGGCAGTATAACTACCCCACAAGTGACCCCATTTTGGAAAGAAGACACCCCAAGGTATTCGCTGATGGGCATAGTGAGTTCATGGAAGTTTTTATTTTTTGTCACAAGTTAGTGGAATATGAGACTTTGTAAGAAAAAAATAAAATAAAAAATAAATCATCATTTTCCGCTAACTTGTGACAAAAAATAAAAAGTTCTATGAACTCACTATGCCCATCACCGAATACCTTAGGGTGTGTACTTTCCGAAATGGGGTCATTTGTGGGGTTTTTCTACTGTCTGGGCATTGTAGAACCTCAGGAAACATGACAGGTGCTCAGAAAGTCAGAGCTGCTTCAAAAAGCGGAAATTCAAATTTTTGTACCATAGTTTGTAAACGCTATAACTTTTACCCAAACATTTTTTTTTTATCAAAGACATTTAGAACAATAAATTTAGAGCAAAATTTATATATGGATCTCGTTTTTTATGCAAAATTTTACAACTGAAAGTGAAAAATGTCATTTTTTTGCAAAAAAAATCGTTAAATTTCGATTAATAACAAAAAAAGTAAAAATGTCAGCAGCAATGAAATACCACCAAATGAAAGCTCTATTAGTGAGAAGAAAAGGAGGTAAAATTCATTTGGGTGATAAGTTGCATGACCGAGCAATAAACGGTAAAAGTAGTGTAGGTCAGAAGTGTAAAAAAAGTGGCCTGGTCTTTCAGGGTGTTTAAGCACTGGGGGCTGAGGTGGTTAAAGTAAACCTGATTGTGAAAGCAGGATAGGAGAGATGGAGAGAAGTGGAGTTCGGTGATCTATAGATTTCTATGATTTGGAGCAGAATTTGAGTGAATACACAGTAATCCTTGACAGGACTCCTGGGATAGACCGTGAGAGTCCCGATAACCCCACCCCCAGACACAGTGATTGACAGCGGGTGTGTAGACAGAAGGCTTACAATCCTCAGGACAATCATTCTGCTGACGTTTCCAATTCTAACAGCAGAGATATTTCCTATGGAGGGATTCCTTGCTGTTTCTTGCAATGTCTACCAGTAAGATGTAGAGCTCATAGTGCGACCCACCCCACACTTATCTGCTGGTTACCAGCATTGCACCTCAAAGATAAAAAAGTGCTGGAGGTGACACTACGCAACATTTGTATTCCGGGAGAACGCACTTCATGAACTATATTATAACTCCTGCCGTCAGTACCAACCTCTGCACAGCCTTCTACAGAGGGGCTGTGCTCCCACCATATGGGGGTCTTCACACTGGGCAGATTTTGTTGCAGAAAATTCTGCAACTTGAAAAACCAGTTCTATACAGCTGAATGGGGCTTTCAGAAATCCACATGCTTGCCACCAAAACTAACCCATTATCAGCTGCAGAACATTTCTGCAACAGAACAGGCTTTGTGTGAAAGCATCCTATAACTCCTACAATTGAATGGAGGCTAAATATGGTTTCTGGTAACTGAAGAGGAAATTCTGGTGGAGCATCTTTCACGACGGTGTCACGACCTATCGTTGACCTTGTGGTGCCTGGGGTCAGAAGGTCACAGCGGGTAGCTACTCGCTCGGTTTCAAGAGATCACTCGATGACCTAGTGGCGAGAATGGATTCCGGTCCAGGTTTTCCTGCTTAGGTTTGCAAACCTTTTTTTCCCATTTAGGAATCTGTAGCTTTACCTTTCAGCTGTTCTCTGTCAGCCACTTCCATCTACTATATATTCTCCATTTCTGCCAGATATAGACCTTCTTTCCAGATCTTCTATTCTGACCTCTAGTGGAGTTGCTGTTGGATCTCCGGTTCTCTCCTGTTTGTTGTCTGCCTTCTGGAATTGTTTGTGGCGTTTGTGTTGTCATCCTAGGTGTCAGTGGTGAGGACTAGTGCTCCCACCGCCCTACTCACTACCTAGGGCTTATTTCAGGGTAAGGCAGGTATGAGGCCACTGGCGTAGCTATAGGGGTCGCAGCGGTCGCAATTGCAACCGGGCCCCTAAGTCATGGGGGCCCATGGGGCCCCCTCAAGCCAGGAGAGCCACAGTAAAGCGGGCGGCGCGGCCTGCAGCTGATAATTAAAATCATAGGGGGCGGAGAGCGGAGGCTGAGAGGCGAGCCCTGCGTCACGTGCCCTGTGCAGGGCAGGCGAAGTGGCTTCAGTTCAGGTCTCAGGAAGAGGAAGCTGTGTGCTGACCGCCGGATTGTTAGCGAACTTTTGAGGGAGTGACTCCTGTCCTACGACTCTGCGACTGCGAGACACTGTTGATTGATATACTGAGGTGAGCCCGGCGCTGGCGGCGTGATAAACTGGACCGTCCGACTGTGGTCCTGGTCCGGTCCAGTGAGTGACTGTCCCTGAGTGAGTCCCCTGACCCGCCTGGTGGCTGACCCAGAGCGCCGGTGAGATCGTGATAAACTGCCAGACCAGTCAATACCCCTTAGGAAATCTCAGTCTCATCAGATGTGACTGCAGCAGGCCAGCAGCGATTGATCATCCAGGATTTATGTGCACAGTGGGAGGCCCCCCTTAGGCAAGTGACAAACTGCCCCACCGCCCCTCAGGCAAGTGACAAACTCAGCTCTGCTACATCTACAATGAGCAACTACAGCAAATGTAATGCCAAACTGCAGTTCCTCTATGCCTTGGATATCTTCCACTGGACCCACAGCCTGGAGGAGGCTGGAGTCTCTGGACACGTTGTGGGGCCCTAAAAGTCTCCCTCCTGCACTGCTGCTACAATGGTAGAAGAGCAGAGTACATGTGCTGCTACTTCTGGGTTGCAGTGAATGCACAGTCTCTGTTCCAGCAGAGCCTCTGAGTCTGAGCACATGCGCCACTACTCAGAGCAGCAGCGCAGGCGTGCAATTGTCCTGGTACGGCGAGATATCCGTCCCTGTCAATCAAGTGGCGGGGGAGATTCTTTAGCAGCGATGACCACCCCCCTGTAACACAGAAGTCACTATGCTGCCACAGACCGTGCCTACGGCGGGCCATGGTGACACAGTCGGAGGGTAGGGGGGGGGCCCAAATTGAACTCTTGCACCAGGGCCCATGAGCCTATAGCTACGCCCCTGGACGAGGCACGTCATCGGCGTAAGGGTTAGCAGCCTGACTAGAGACATCAGGGCAGCCAGGTGCCAGGGCTAGGTGAGTTAGGGGTCACCACTCCTCCCTCTCCCTAGTGGAAGGGTACTCCTCTTCCCTCTCCTCTGCGCCGCACATCTGTTACTTGCTATATCAAATGTTAAAGCCTCATGAGGAGAACCTTTGGGTCCACTGTTCTTAGACAAGCCTCATTGTGGAGAAGCTGGCCATACACATTAGGTGTAGGTCGGCGGAAGTCACTGATTTGGGCAGGATCATTCTACCGTCTAATGTGTATTGGAGCCTCAAAAAGGCACATGTCCTGGGAGATAAGGATCGGGTAGTTCGATTTCTACAGCCCAACCCTTTTGTTCTTGGAGATAAGCCGCCCATCTGAGAAATCTGGCTGCAGCAGCGTTCTCCCCACTCCTATTCACAACATATGCATACTCAACCAAACCAAGAATGCATATGTATGTGGGGACTGGGTGAACTAGCTGCCAGCCATATGACCATTAATGGTGGTTCTCTCACATTTATGACAAGCATTTGTGATATTGACTGCGGCTCACAGTGGTCTTCCGAAAATGACCTTTTAAGCTGGATGCTGGCCATAGTATATACAGTTCCCAATACTCTGGTGCTCATAATAACCCTTGAGAAAGATGACGGCGGGAGAAAAGAAAAGAGCGAGCAAGCGCACTACTGTTTTGTATCCTGCAGAGTCCGGTAAAAAAATGTATACGTTACCGTACACTTTTTTTCTTTTCTTTTTACAATGGAACTACATGGTGAACGGATGCCACTGTATGGCATCAGTCTGAGGCATCCGTTAACGTATACTTTTTGTATACATTAAACGGATGGCAGTAACATGATGTGAACCCAACCTTAGCACCACTGGACAGAGCTAAATTGCAAGCAGAGTCATGCAGCGTCCGTCCGGACACAGTGCCAAGAAGGGACGTGGCTCTTCTTGGTGCAGTCACGGCCGTCTGCACTCATTGGAAAAATAAAATAAAAAATAAATTATAGTAATATATATATATATATATATATATATATATATATATATGGCACACAACACACGGCCGCCACTAGAATTTTGGTGGGGTGTCCGAGTCAAGCAGCAAATTCCTTCATGTGAACAGGCCCTTATGTTTGTGTATTTTAAATGGCTACTTTCTCAGGGGGGATAATTAGTGTGTAATGCCAATCCAGGTTTTGTGTATAACCTTGTGTACCCCCTCCACCAGCTCGCTATGTGGTTTTTATTGTATTTTAGGCAATTTTAGATTGTGGCAGCCAGTTGATATGTTGTGAACCAGTAAAGTGATTTTTGGTTGAAAGGTATTGTGCTGTTTAACTAGTTTACCTCCAGTTTTCATAGAGGAGCTTTAATGACTGCAAGTCTGTACACACCGCCATCAGCTATGTACCGCTGTCATGTGTGATACTTATGAGGTCTATTATTTGGCAAATTGTAAATTAGCTGGTGTGTGACAACACTCAAATCGTTTACACATCCTGGTCTGACACCATAAGAAGTCAAACATTCACTCACAAGATCATTGCCTAAAGAGAATGTGTCGGAAAATGATGTATTAGTTAAATCATGTTTATTTAGGCAAAAAAAAAAATTTTTTTTATTTTTTGCTTTTAAATTTTTATTTCCATGTCACCATCTACTGTATTTTCACCCTATAAGATGCACCAGGCCATAAGACACACCTAGGTTTTAGACCATAAGAAAAAAAAAAAAATTCATCAGACCTCAGCTCACAGCCCAAATCAGAACCAAAATTAGGGCTGAAACGATTAATAGATTAAAATCAAGTAATTCGACACAAAAAAATCCTCGATGCAAATTTTTTGCATCGAAGATTCGTTTGTGTCATGTGACCATGGAGCTGGAGTGAAGAGCTTGCTATTACTCCCGCCCTGTGGTCTCCTGCTGCTCTTGGTGGAATACTCACCTTTCCAGCAGGGGGCCTCCGGACACTCCACAGCACGGACACTCCATGGTCCCGAACTGTACTGACCTCCTGACGTACGCACGACGTGACCTGACGCGCTGGGTGACGTCAAGCACAGAGCAGAGCGGAACGATGGTGTGTCGGCGGCTCCCCTGCTGGAAAGGTAAGTTGGTGAAACAGAGGGGGTGGGGGTGCGACTAAGGCCAGGCGGCGACGAAGTGCACAGTGTCATAGCAACCAATGACGCTGTGCAATCCGGGTGTCAGGAGGAGCAGGGCTGCAGAGACTATGGCACAAGGGGGAAGAGTAAAGCTGATGGCGCTCTGGGGAGGGGGATGGCACTGGGGGCTAGTGGAGCTGATGGCACTGGGGGCTAGTGGAGCTGATGGCACTGGGGGCTAGTGGAGCTGATGGCACTGGGGGCTAGTGGAGCTGATGGCACTGGGGGCTAGTGGAGCTGATGGCACTGGGGGCTAGTGGAGCTGATGGCACTGGGGGCTAGTGGAGCTGATGGCACTGGGGGCTAGTGGAGCTGATGGCACTGGGGGCTAGTGGAGCTGATGGCACTGGGGGCTAGTGGAGCTGATGGCACTGGGGGCTAGTGGAGCTGATGGCACTGGGGGCTAGTGGAGCTGATGGCACTGGGGGCTAGTGGAGCTGATGGCACTGGGGGCTAGTGGAGCTGATGGCACTGGGGGCTAGTGGAGCTGATGGCACTGGGGGCTAGTGGAGCTGATGGCACTGGGGGCTAGTGGAGCTGATGGCACTGGGGGCTAGTGGAGCTGATGGCACTGGGGGCTAGTGGAGCTGATGGCACTGGGGGCTAGTGGAGCTGATGGCACTGGGGGCTAGTGGAGCTGATGGCACTGGGGGCTAGTGGAGCTGATGGCACTGGGGGCTAGTGGAGCTGATGGCACTGGGGGATAGTGGAGCTGATGGCACTGGGGGATAGTGGAGCTGATGGCACTGGGGGATAGTGGAGCTGATGGCACTGGGGGATAGTGGAGCTGATGGCACTGGGGGATAGTGGAGCTGATGGCACTGGGGGATAGTGCCACTGCAGCACAGGGATTATACACAGTGACAGCACAGGGATTATACATACAGTGACATCACAGCGCAGGGATTATACATAAAGTGACATCACAGTACACTGATGATTAACACTGTAGAGATGCTGCACACAGTGACATCACAGTACACTGATGATTAACACTGAAGAGATGCGGCACACAGTGATGTCACAGTACACTGATGATTAACACTGAAGAGATGCGGCACACAGTGATGTCACAGTACACTGATGATAAACACTGAAGAGATGCGGCACACAGTGATGTCACAGTACACTGATGATAAACACTGAAGAGATGCTGCACACAGTGATGTCACAGTACACTGATAATAAACACTGAAGAGATGCGGCACACAGTGATGTCACAGTACACTGATAATAAACACTGAAGAGAAGCTGCACACAGTGATGTCACAGTACACTGATAATAAACACTGAAGAGATGCTGCACACAGTGATGTCACAGTACACTGATGATTAACACTGTAGAGATGCTGCACACAGTGACGTCACAGTACACTGATAATAAACACTGAAGAGAAGCTGCACACAGTGACGTCACAGTACACTGATAATAAACACTGAAGAGAAGCTGCACACAGTGACGTCACAGTACACTGGTAAACAATGCCCATGTTGTTTGGTTCTAGACTTCTTTATATGTTAATTTAGGAGGTGTTATTTTTGTCACTACAAATAAGGCTTTAAAGGTAAAAAAAAAAAAAAAAAAAAAAAAAACGGCTCCTAACTTTTTTTAGCTGGCTCCTAGATTCCATCTAGTTTCATCAGACGGACACCAAAACGCTGCAAGCAGAGCGGAATGGAGACTGATCGGAGACGAACTGATGCATTCTGAGAGGATCCTTATCCATTCAGAATGCATTGGGGCTGATCCGTTTTGGACCGCTTGTGAGAGCCCTGAACAGATCTCACAATTGGAAAGCCAAAACGCCAGTGTGAAAGTAGCCTCATTCATCTGCTGCCCAGAAACAAGGAATCTGTATGAGGACAGCTATAGCCACTGCTTGTCCCCATACAGTGGAGGAGACTGCTGCATTTCAATGGAGCTCTATCCTCCATTGATGAGTGTCTGCATAAACAATAACTTCACCTGAAGAACAAGCATTTTCATTCAGCAGCAGGCGGCACCCGCACCACCAGCAGCAGCAGGCGGCACCCGCACCACCAGCAGCAGCAGGCGGCACCCGCACCACCAGCAGCAGCAGGCGGCACCCGCACCACCAGCAGCAGCAGGCGGCACCCGCACCACCAGCAGCAGCAGGCGGCACCCGCACCACCAGCAGCAGCAGGCGGCACCCGCACCACCAGCAGCAGCAGGCGGCACCCGCACCACCAGCAGCAGCAGGCGGCACCCGCACCACCAGCAGCAGCAGGCGGCACCCGCACCACCAGCAGCAGCAGGCGGCACCCGCACCACCAGCAGCAGCAGGCGGCACCCGCACCACCCGCAGCAGCAGGCGGCACCCGCACCACCAGCAGCAGCAGGCGGCACCCGCACCACCAGCAGCAGCAGGCGGCACCCGCACCACCAGCAGCAGCAGGCGGCACCCGCACCACCAGCAGCAGCTGGCAGCACCCGCACCACCAGCAGCAGCTGGCAGCACCCGCACCACCAGCAGCAGCTGGCAGCACCCGCACCACCAGCAGCAGCTAAGATGAGACCCAACAACTGCCCCACATAAATCCACCTTTACTCTTGGAGAATCTTGTGCCAGATGCTAATATCAGCTTTGATATATCAGAGAAATTAATGTGCAATCAATAAGTGTGTATACTTTCCTCGTCCCACCCGCTGGCATCACAACACTCAGGCTACTTCGTAAAGGCAAAGGTAAAACGAATAGAGAACATTTGCCCTCAGCAATCACAATTCAGCAGAAGTCCGAGAGTCACGTCCGTTCACACGCCGCTTGCATCACATCTATGAGAAAACTTCCTGTAACTCAGAACATTCTCACATGTTCGAGGCGACCATAGTGTTAGCCACGTTGCAATGTTAACATTTTATCATCTCTACTAATGGGAATATTTATAGCAACTCTTTCCTGCACCTCAAAGGGGTTGTCCAGGATTAGAAAAACATGGCTGCTTCCTTTGAAGAGACACATCATTCCTGTCCACAAGTTGTGTATGGCATTTCAGCTCATTCCCACTCACTTCAGTGCAACTGAGGTGCAATACCAGACAGAGGTTGCAGCCACGTTTCCTAATCCAGGACAACCCCTTTAAAGGAGCAGAAAAAAATATTAGAAATTAATGATAAAAGGTAAAGTGGAGATGATCTTGCTCCTCCTGCAGTATTCTCTGCACGTTCCAGATACAGTCTTGTAGAAATTCTGCACAGAACACAGGGGTTCCTCTCCTGCTAATCTCTTCTGATGGGACAGGGCTTAGTCAAGGGAGCATAGCGTACCAATTTTTATGTCCTCGTGTAGACTGCATAGAGGATAGAGGCTAATGCGCCAGCCAGTTACAAATAGTGATTGAGCTCCAGGAACACGTAGAAAAGATATAAAGTACAGACCAAAAGTTTGGACACACCTTCTCATTCAAAGTTTTCTTTATTTTCATGACTATGAAGGCATCAAAACTATGAATTAACACATGTGGAATTATATACATAACAAACAAGTGTGAAACAACTGAAAATATGTCATATTCTAGGTTCTTCAAAGTAGCCACCTTTTGCTTGGATTACTGCTTTGCACACTCTTGGCATTCTCTTGATGAGCTTCAAGAGGTAGTATCCTGAAATGGTCTTCCAACAGTCTTGAAGGAGTTCCCAGAGATGCTTAGCACTTGTTGGCTCTTTTGCCTACACTCTGCGGTCCAGCTCACCCCAAACCATCTCGATTGGGTTCAGGTCCGGTGACTGTGGAGGCCAGGTCATCTGGCGCAGCACCCCATCACTCTCCTTCATGGTCAAATCGCCCTTACTTTCAAAGTTTTCCCAATTTTTCGGCTGACTGACTGACCTTCATTTCTTAAAGTAATGATGGCCACTCGTTTTTCTTTACTTAGCTGCTTTTTTCTTGCCATAATACAAATTCTAACAGTCTATTCAGTAGGACTATCAGCTGTGTATCCACCTGACTTCTCCTCAACGCAACTGATGGTCCCAACCCCATTTATAAGGCAAGAAATCCCACTTATTAAACCTGACAGGGCACACCTGTGAAGTGAAAACCATTTCAGGGGACTACCTCTTGAAGCTCATCAAGAGAATGCCAAGAGTGTGCAAAGCAGTAATCAAAGCAAAAGGTGGCTACTTTGAAGAACCTAGAATATGACATATTTTCAGTTGTTTCACACTTCTTTGTTATGTATATAATTCCACATGTGTTAATTTATAGTTTTGATGCCTTCAGTGTGAATCTACAATTTTCAGTCATGAAAATAAAGAAAACTCTTTGAATGAGAAGGTGTGTCCAAACTTTTCGTCTGTACTGTATATTTTTACTAGTTTTAATTGTAATATGAGAAACTATAGCCAAAGGAAAGGAGGAGATTAAGGAAGTGCAGGGATACTTTTTCATTTTAGTGTTCCTTTAGGCCTAGTTCACACTTCAGTGTTTGGTCAGTGATTTCCATCAGTGATTTTTGAACAAAAACCAGGAATGGAGCCTTCATTGATAAGGTAGAATGGAAAGATCTGCACTCGTTCTGTGTTTCTGACCTGCACCTTGTTTTGGCTAAAAATCACTGATGGAAATCACTGACCAAACACTGAAGTGTGAACTAGGCCTTAATGAGCGCCACACATGCTCTATATTTGATGTGCAATTAGATGCCTAGCATCTTCCTCCACTCAATGAAGGACACAGCCATATGCCTACTGCCTAGGGCCAAATAACTGTAGTGTAAACTCAGCCTTCGGGTCCAGTCACACGTCCGCATCCTTTCCGCAACAGGGGCGGACCCATTCATGGTCAATGGGCTGGAATGTGCCGTCCGGATGCGCACTTCCGTTCCGCAAAAAAATAGAACATGTCCTATTCTTGTCCGCAATTGCGGATCCGCAAAACACATACGGACGTGTGAACGGACCCTTAGGCCTCATGCACACGGCCACTGTGCGGCAGTTCCGTGCAATGGGGGACCACAATTTGCGGTCCCCAATGCACGGGCAACATCTGTGTGGCGGGCAGGGACGGATCGAGACCCATTCATTTGAATGGGTCCGTGATCCGTCCGCACCATTGCGGGGTGCACCAACCGGTGCCCGTGTCTTGCGGACCCGCTGTATGTGGGCCGCAATACGACCACGGCCGGGCAACGTCCGTGTGCAGGAGAGGAGGCCTTAGACCTAGATTTCAGAAGCATGGTATGTCATATGTTATCACCTTGGAGAACCTCAAAATGCAAAGCTGGTCTAGAATTACACTTACGGGCTAAAACCTACACATATTACGGAATGTCTTTGATATTTAATGAACTGGTTTTACTAGCTGTAAAGAAATTATGAGACCTTCACAGAGGGAAGTCTTTAAGAGCTTTGATGTTCTGCACCTCTATTAAGTCACTTAGATCCTTTGTGGCATCAGTATTAGTCAAAGGTCACAAAGTCACCACAGGAACATCTATGAAAAGGATATAACCCCAGCAATACAGTATTTCAATTACAGCATTGAGCCAGCTGGATATTAAGCCAGTGGCGAGCAGCAAGTATTTTTCATTATAGCAGATCCAAAAGTTGGGAGTTTGACTCCTGGATGAATTTTCATTGTAAAGGGATTTCTCCAACTACCCTTCAGCACCTGTCAAAGGAAGCATACTTACCTGCTCCCGAATGCTCAGTTCCCACTCCTTGGGTCCACCTCTTAGGTCCCTGCATACAAATTTCCAGCACGGGGGTTGTTCATCGGCAATCCAAATCTTTCAGCACGCTTAAAAATCATTTGACTGGGGCAGATCGTGCTGCAAACCACTAGACAGCATGAGGACAAGCGATGGCATAGTGATCGCTCCTCCCCATGCTGCACGTAATAGCAGCGGTCTCCTCCACTAGTGAGTAGGCGATTGCCGGGAAGGAACAATTTATCTCAATCGGCCTGTGCAATACATATAGCCTTTAGTAGAACTGGGATAACGAGTCTACTGTTCTCTTGATAGGCCTAGATAATGGTGACCACTTACCACTCTCTGGCTGCAGTGAATGGTCGGACTGAGAAAGTTAAAGGGGTTGTGCAGCCTGTTTACATTGATGACCTATCCTCAGGATAGCTCATCAATATCCGATTGGCGGGGGTCCGACACCCCGCACCCCTGCTGATCAGCAGTTTGAAGTTGAGGTGGTGCTACAGGTGAGCGCCGTTTCCTCTTTATTACACTACGCGCAGTCTCCCTTGCAGCAGCGGCGCAGTAGAAGTACATGCACCATTCAAGAGAATGGATCTAAAAATTGCAAACATAATTGACATGCTATTTATGCACTTATTTCATACACTTTGCTGTTACTGCATTACACTGCGGTTTTCATGCATGGAAATCCGCGTAGAAAAACCGCACGTATTCCACAATGTGTGCCTGCGCACCGTGCAGATTTCTGTGCAGAAAATCTGCAACAAACCACCAAAAAAAGCACAGGAATCTGCACTATTTATCATGGCTTTTTTTTGGGTGCGGATTTTAGTGCAGATTTTCTGTTTTTGTTAACAATCCCATTTATGTCTATGGGGAAAACCACTCTCCAGAAGGTGCGTCATCGCACAAACAAGTGACATGATGCAGATTTTAGAATCTCCACAACAGGTCAATTTCCGGAAAAGCAATGCAAGGAAAAAAGCTAAATGTCCAGGAGATTTGTCACATCTTATTCACTTTGCTGGTACTAACACTGCCAGTACGAGAATATCAAACCATGGCGTACAGAACTGACTTTGCAGCAAAATGTGAATAGACAAGCAAGACTGTCATAATGCTTCAGTGATGCCGGTTACAAATCCCAGGGTATATAATGCACCATAAGACCCATTAAAGGGAGCCTGCCCACAGGACATTGGATTCTGGCCTGTCCTTTAAGCCACACATCCAAACCCTCACCTCCACCTGCCGTTTTCAACTTAAGAACATCTCTCGTATTCGCACCTACCTCGCCCAAGAGTCAACTAAAATACTAGTGCATGCTCTCGTCATCTCCCGCCTGGACTACTGCAACATCCTCCTGTGTGGCCTCCAATCTATTCTGAACTCCACCTCACCCCTCATTTCTCCTCTGCCAATCCCTTCACTGGCTCCCATTGCCCAGCAAATTCAGTTTAAAATACTAACAAGTACATGTCAGGCCGTCCACAACCTGTCCCCTCCTTACATCTCTCACCTGCTTTCTCGATACATCCCCACACAATCTCAGATCCTCACAGGACCTCCTCGTCTGTTCTCCTCTCATCTGTTCTTCACAGAATAGACTACAAGACATCTCATGTGCCTCTCCTCTCCTCTGGAACTCACCACCCCAACACATCAGACTCTCCCCCATCATCCAACCCTTCAAGAGTAACCTGAAAACCCACCTCTTCAGGAAAGCCCACCATGAGCATGCTGTCAGCCACCTGAGCAGCCTATACCCTCACCCACTGTGTTCTCCCTTTCCCTTATACAGGAAGTGCAGAATTATTAGGCAAGTTGTATTTTTGAGGATTAATTTTATTATTGAACAACCATGTTCTCAATGAACCCAAAAAACTCATTAATATCAAAGCTGAATATTTTTGGAAGTAGTTTTTAGTTTGTTTTTCGTTTTAGCTATTTTAGGGGGATATCTGTGTGTGCAGGTGACTATTACTGTGCATAATTATTAGGCAACTTAACAAAAAACAAATATATACCCATTTCAATTATTTATTTTTACCAGTGAAACCAATATAACATCTCAACATTCACAAATATATATTTCTGACATTCAAAAACAAAACAAAAACAAATCAGTGACCAATATAGCCACCTTTCTTTGCAAGGACACTCAAAAGCCTGCCATCCATGGATTCTGTCAGTGTTTTGATCTGTTCACCATCAACATTGCGTGCAGCAGCAACCACAGCCTCCCAGACACTGTTCAGAGAGGTGTACTGTTTTCCCTCCTTGTAAATCTCACATTTGATGATGGACCACAGGTTCTCAATGGGGTTCAGATCAGGTGAACAAGGAGGCCATGTCATTAGATTTTCTTCTTTTATACCCTTTCTTGCCAGCCACGCTGTGGAGTACTTGGACGCGTGTGATGGAGCATTGTCCTGCATGAAAATCATGTTTTTCTTGAAGGATGCAGACTTCTTCCTGTACCACTGCTTGAAGAAGGTGTCTTCCAGAAACTGGCAGTAGGACTGGGAGTTGAGCTCGACTCCATCCTCAACCCGAAAAGGCCCCACAAGCTCATCTTTGATGATACCAGCCCAAACCAGTACTCCACCTCCACCTTGCTGGCGTCTGAGTCGGACTGGAGCTCTCTGCCCTTTACCAATCCAGCCACGGGCCCATCCATCTGGCCCATCAAGACTCACTCTCATTTCATCAGTCCATAAAACCTTAGAAAAATCAGTCTTGAGATATTTCTTGGCCCAGTCTTGACGTTTCAGCTTGTGTGTCTTGTTCAGTGGTGGTCGTCTTTCAGCCTTTCTTACCTTGGCCATGTCTCTGAGTATTGCACACCTTGTGCTTTTGGGCACTCCAGTGATGTTGCAGCTCTGAAATATGGCCAAACTGTTGGCAAGTGGCATCTTGGCAGCTGCACGCTTGACTTTTCTCAGTTCATGGGCAGTTATTTTGCGCCTTGGTTTTTCCACACGCTTCTTGCGACCCTGTTGACTATTTTGAATGAAACGCTTGATTGTTCGATGATCACGCTTCAGAAGCTTTGCAATTTTAAGAGTGCTGCATCCCTCTGCAAGATATCTCACTATTTTTGACTTTTCTGAGCCTGTCAAGTCCTTCTTTTGACCCATTTTGCCAAAGGAAAGGAAGTTGCCTAATAATTATGCACACCTGATATAGGGTGTTGATGTCATTAGACCACACCCCTTCTCATTACAGAGATGCACATCACCTAATATGCTTAATTGGTAGTAGGCCTTCGAGCCTATACAGCTTGGAGTAAGACAACATGCATAAAGAGGATGATGTGGTCAAAATACTCATTTGCCTAATAATTTTGCACGCAGTGTAGATTGTAAGCTCTTGCGGGCAGGGTCCTCTACCCCTCTGTACAAGTATGGAGTTGATGTGAGGTACATGGTGGGGTCACTTGCTATTAATATGAACCACATGGAGGTCCTAATGCTAAAACCACATGTCTCACATTAACTGCAAGTAACTCCATTATGTACCTCACGCATTAACCCCATGTTGCCCATTATGTGAGGAAGCACTTGGGTTGATAGGGTTACTATTAATGCGAGGCACATGGTTTTAGCAACCGGGTTTTTTTTTGTTGTTGTTTTTTCGCATGGTACTCATTTGGCATTAAATATCGTGTTCCTTTACTTGGTATCGAAAATTGTCAAAATTGTGGTATCGTGATATCCTTAGTAGAGACTGCACATCGCAACTCACATAACATAAAATGTGACTGTTATACAAGTCGTCTTTCCTAGGATATTATCTCATATTACACTTAGGAGAACTTCATAGGGAAGAGCCTAAGGAGCATCATCTGCTATTTCTGGATCATTACAGGCCACAATGTTGGCAAAGCTAAAAGTTGCCATCCATAATCAAATGTTACTATATAAAAGGTAATTGCTTGCTCAATATTTTCGTTTTTTTTACCCAGAAATAACCACCATGCATTTTTACCAGATCCCACCAACTGTGCCTGCAATCTTATTCGCCAGCCATCTTGGCCTTGTACACAATTAGATTCTATTGATCAGGTCATTGCCTGAATTGATCCAAAACGTGAAATTAAAAGAACAGTAATATCTAGTAACACAAACATGGAGGCTATGGACATATTTTTCAGTCTTCATTTAGATGTATGGCTACTTTCACACTAGCGTTCGGGTGTCCGCTCGTGCACACCGTTTGAAGGGGCTCACGAGCGGCCCCGAACGCATCCGTCTGGCCCCAATGCATTCTCAGTGGAGGCGGATCCGCTGAGAATGCATCCGCCTGCCAGCGTTCAGCCTCCGCTCAGTGAGCGGACACCTGAACGCTGCTTGCAGCGTTCGGGTGTCCGCCTGGCCGTGCGGAGGCGAGCGGATCCGTCCACACTTACAATGTAAGTCAATGGGGACGGATCCGCTTGAAGATGACACAATATGGCTCAATCTTCAAGCGGATCCGTTCCCCATTGACTTTCAATGTAAAGTCTGAACGGATCCGCTCAGACAACTTTCACACTTAGAAAATTTTCTAAGTTTTAATGCAGACGCATCCGTTCTGAACGGATGCGAACGCCTGCATTATCGGAGCGGATCCGTCTGATGAAACATCAGACGGATCCGCTCCGAACGCTAGTGTGAAAGTAGCCTATTTTAGGCTAAAGCTATTTTTTTGTAATTAGTTTTTATTGAAAATGTTGCTTTGTTTGGCCTCTGCCGCTTCTACGTACCACAGTACACAGCAAACTGCAGAATGCTTTTCACAGTGAAATCCAACACAGCTTGTAAGGCAGCTTATTCTCCGGAGCCTCCCGCTCCTCTGGTGAACAATCTTCTAAGGCTACTTTCACATTAGCGTATTCAATTCCGCTATTGAGATCCATCATAGGAACAAAACTGAACTGAATGAAACTGAATGCACCAAAATGGGTTGCATCCCCATCGCGAACAGAAAAACGCTGCAATAGAAAACGGATCCGTCCCCCAATAACTTTCAATGGTGTTCATGACGGATCCGTCATGGCTATAGAAAGACATAATACAACCGGATCCGTTCATGACGGATGCATGCGGTTGTATTATTGTAACGGATGCGTTTTTGCAGATCCATGATGGGGTTATTGTGAGTACTGTACAGTCAGACAGGAACACACAGCATCAGAAATCATTTATGATGCTGTGAGTTTGGTAAGAGGAGCAGTGGCCTGTCAGATACAGCACACACAGTTTTCCTAGAGTGAATACGCTCACGTGAAATTGGTCTCTTTCAGACGAGAAACGCAGATCTTGCTTTGCTTCAGAGCGACTGTGTTCAGTTATTCCAATTATCACCCAGATGCCAATCAGTTTTCATCTATTTCTCACACTCAACATCTCGTAACAAACATTAGTGAAAAGCGGACAGTCCTTCATTGTGCTGCAGGTTTTCACTGAATGGACCAGTAATGTGTGGAAAAACAGACAATATAGAACATACTGGTATTTTTCCTGAATGGAAAGATGGTCAGTGAAAAACAATGCTCAGGTGCACATACCTATTGAAATGAATGGGTTAGGATTCAGTCTGGATAATATCCTTTCTAAAAAACGGACTGCATTTAGACAAACTTTTACTTTTCTTTACTAGCTCTCGGCCAGACACTCATCATGTTGACAGCTCTCTCTCCCAGCTCCACCATACACAAATTCTTGGTTCAGCTGAGAACTTATGTATTTTGAATGGAAAGGGAGGATTTATCTCCTGGAAGACGAAAGGATTGGGCGAATATGTTCACTTCTACTGGTCCTTCTCTGTCCCGACATAATCTATCAGGGGTCAATATATAAAGTATATAGGGGCCCAACAGCAACACTCGGCTTCAGAAAGCCAAACGGAAAGCCAAACGGAAAGCCAAAACACAAGTGTGAAAGTAGCCTCATCCACGTCCCGAGCCAGCACCTTCAGCCCCATGCCATTGCCATTTGCCATCAGCGCCTTACCTGGTGACCTTTATTTCAGCTGCAGATCCATCAGTGCCTGGGCTCCTCTTCCACGCCACTTTTCAGACCATCAGGTGCACACTGTTCATTCGGTATCCCAAGACCCTTCCTGCTGCACTTGGGTTGGCCAGGTCATGTGAACAGTGCTGACCAATCCAAGAATCAGGCTGGACAAGTAGGAAGTGTCTTGGGCTACCGATGCACGGTGGATCATTTAGTCTGAGAAGTGGTGCGGCCGTCTTGGATGGCAGAAGAGGAGCCCATGAATTAGTGAATCTGCAACTGAAAAGGATGACGCCACGTAAATGTTCCGATCATTCCCAAGTTAATGTGGATATTTTTCTTGGGCCAGAGGGTCATTTCGTCTTTCTCCTTTTCCCGGGAGGCTGAACTTAAGCTATGGAGAACACCAGGGGAGTTGAAATTAAGACTGGCCTTTAATAATGGTACATCTGTCAGAAACTCTGTTAACACCTGTGTCGCCACTTTTCAAAAGTGGTAGGAGAGCTTAGAAACTTTAGCACAGGTACGTTCGTCAAAATCTGTGAGTTGTCCACGCCCAAATACTGCCTCAAGGCCAGCGATAACCATGCCGTCAACATCTTGGAAGCTTAAGACAAAATGTCTCAAGGCCAGTGATAATTTTGCCTGTTTGCTTTCACCTGCAAGCTACACGACGACCTTCTGAAGAAACTGTATTCTGACGTTTCGATGACTAGAATGAAAATGTAGCTTAGTCTGAGGCTGCCGCTCCCACACAAGATATCTGGGCGTGCGTCAAGTAAATATGTATTAGAAAAACTGCAAAGATAGAAGCAAGCCGAACAATCAGAAACGGCAGCTGCCCAAGTCATACATTCATTTTAATACAGATATATTCATAGGGGTGCGTCATATGCCTGGCCGATGACTATACAGAAATACGAAAATGATATTATGATTCTTATGAGGACCACTACTCTTATTAGTGGCTGCACCAGAAAAATACTTAGTGCTGCTCAGCCCCCAGATATACACACACAAGAGATCAGTCAGACTCCCTACATATACGTGGATGGTTTATGGCATAAGAAGAAAAGCCTTGGCCAGATACCTCTGCCACCACTTATACGACAAGAAGAAAAAAAAAAAAAAAAAAAAAGTTGAAAGCACACATGCCCAGACCTGGTTTTACCTAGTTGAGGGACTAAAAAGGGGCATTCTCATTTCAGGTATGCACAGGATATGCCAACACGGAGGTCCCACCCCATTTCTAAAATAGGGATCCCACGATCCTGTCCTACAAGCCACCACGTCCAGGCTACGAGAGGAGTCTGGGTTTATGGACGCGGTCGAGCTCACGTTGCTACGCTAGGACCACCTAATGTGTATGGAGGCCTCACAACTTTACCCCGATGGCATTTTTCGGTTGAAAAATCAAACATGTGGAATAAACCAGCGGCTGGCCCATGCATTTCTGCTGCAGATTTATAATATATCATGGATTAGGACCATGGGGCTAATCCGCATGCAGACACCGGCCAGCGAATGGCGGCTGTCAAAAATAAGATATTACCTATTTTTGGTTGTTTTTAGGGCCATATGGACCCCATGAATATCAATGGGCCAGTTTCTAAAGGCTATGTACACCCTTTTGGGGGCAATTTGTTTTATTATTATTTCATTGTACTCACTAGGAGGTAAAAATCATTTTTTACAATTGGTCTATTAAAAAATATCCTTTTGTCTGTACAGAGCTGAGATGCTCTACTAGCAGTATCTGAATTTTCTGTCTCTTCTGTCAGCCAGGGAGTTGGTGGACTCCTTATCTCTACTCTCTGACCTTATAAACACTCACCAAAGCTCCCTCACATTCAAGTAGATGAGGTGAGTATTTTTTATTATTATTTTCAGACCCAGCAAAATGGAGGGCACTACTGGGGGCAATATTTATACTGGAGGGCACTATTGGCTATAATATTTATACCGGAGGGCACTATTGGAGGCAATATTTATACTGGAGGGTAGGGCTGGGCGATATGGCCTAAAATCTATATTGTGATATAATTTGAAGCATGTGCGATATAACAATATATCGCAATATATTATTTTCTTCTGTATGTATACAAATTACATGGCCATCATCATCCATGTCCCCCAGCCAGCACCTTCAGCCCCATGCCATTGGCCATCATCCATGTCCCCCAGCAAGCGCCATCAGCCCCATGCCATTGGCCATCATCCATGTCCCCCAGCCAGCGCCTTCAGCCCCATGCTATTGCCACCATCATCATGTCCCACAGCCAGCACCATCAGCCCCATGCCATTGCCATATCATCCATGTCCCCCAGCCACTGCCAGCAGCCCCATGCTATTGCCACCATCATGTCCCCCAGCCAGCACCATCAGCCCCATGCCATCATCATCATGTCCCCCAGCCAGCGCCATCAGCCCCATGCCATTGCCACCATCATCATGTCCCCCAGCCATCGCCATCATCCCCATGCCATAGCTATCCAGATTCAGGCCCCTGCTAATATACTTACCTTTTCTGCAGGGTGCGCAGCTGGTTGATGGAGTCCGCAGGAGACGGACCGCGTCTTCTTCCCAGCATGCACTGGGAGGGACCCGACGTCACACACAGCGATTTGTGAACGAAAGGCCCTGCAGCGCGGTGCAGTCAGGAGGCCACAGAGCGGTGAGTGAGAAGCTTTTTCAATTCACTACCGCTACGTTGTCATCTAACGCGATATGGCGATATAACTATATATATATAAATCTATATTGTTGCCCGAATTTATGACGATAATATCATATCGTTTATATCGCCCACCCCTACTGGAGGGCACTATTGGCTGCAATATTTATACTGGAGGGCACTATTGTGGGCAATATTTATACTGGAGGGCACTTTTGGGGGGCATTTTATATACAGGGGCTACTGTGGGGGACCTTATATATACTGGAGGCAGTACAGCCGGGGTTTTTTTTCCGTTCATGTGAATGTAGCCTAAACCCTGTCATCAAGCCCTTAAATTTATTCTGGTAATTAGAAAGTTATAATTACTATTGAGCCTACAGCACCAAGCCAACAGCAGAGCAGGACAGGCTCTGATGGGTGGAACGACTAGAGAATTTGCCTGAAGACATCTGTAAAGGAGAGGAAGAACTTACCCTTCAACATTTCTCCCATTCTACCACTACCGAGCTGCAGCTACCTGTCTGTACAAGTGAACAATTACCAGTGTATACCTGAGACAAAATACCAGCACTCCGAACAAATCCCACACATCAGGAGTACATCAACATCAGTATGCAGTCCTACAATACATTTCATGTAGATGCTCTTCAGGTATAGAGACGCTGATTGTATATTGCTATCATATGCCATCAGTTTATAATCTATGGTGGTCAAACCTCTGGGAACCCAACTGATCCTAAAGGGCCCTTTACACTGGCCGAGAATCGCATAGGTTATTGCTAACGAGTGTTCATAGTAACCCTCGTTAACGATAATCGGGCGGTGTACATGTACCGCCGATTAATCGTTTGTGCACACGCAAAAGTGATCTTTTCTGATGACATTCCCTTTAAGGCCTCAAGCAGACGACCGTTGTTGTGGTCCGCATTCGAGCCGCATTTTTTGCGACTCGGGTGCGGACCTATTCACTTCAATGGGGCCGCAAAGTTGCGGACAGCACTCCATGTGCTGTCCGCATCCTTTGCTCCGTTCTGTGGCCCAGCAAAAAAAATATAGCATGTCCTATTCTTGTCCGTTTGGCGGACAAGAATAGTCATTTCTACAATGGGCCACCCATTCCGTTCCGCAAATTGCAGAAGGCACACGGGCGGCTACAGTTTTTTGGGGATCTGCGGTTTGTGGACCGCAAAAAACGGCACTGTCGTGTGCATGAGGCCTAAGGCTTTGAGGATGCATCCTCACAAGATGTATTTTGCTGCAGACAATTCAATGTGGATTCTGACAGATTCCAGTTAAAACCCAGCGGCTAATCAACATCAAAATCAGATTTTACTGCCTATTTCACCCTACGGATTGTAATTCTGTGGCAGAAAGTGTGCAGCGTATACGACCTATATGGACATATGCTAAAAGTCACACAGGGCGATATATAAAAGAAGCAGATATGTGCTCCAAACACTTAAACTCAGTACTGCCCTTGGGGCTTTTACCTTGTGCCGAAAACACGAGCTGGGGGGGGGGGGTAGGGGGGCAGTTAGAGAAAAGTGTGTGACTTAGGCCTCATGCACACGGCCGTTGTTGTGGTCCGCATCCGAGTTGCAGTTTTTGCGGCTTGGATTCAGACCTATTCACTTCAATGGGGCCGCAAAAGATGCGGACAGCACTCCGTGTGCTGTCCGCATCCGCTGCTCTGTTCCGTGGTCCGCAAAAAAATATATAACCTGTCCTATTCTTGTCCGTTTGGCGGACAAGAATAGGCAGTTATATCAATGGCTGTCCGTGTTTGCATAACGCACACGGATGCCATCCGTGTTTTGCGGACTGCAAAACACACAACGGTCGGGTGCATGAGGCCTTAGGCTACATGCACACGACCGAATGTGCTTTGTTGTCCGCAAAAAAAAAAAAAAAAAGACAATTTTTTTTGCGGGGCTATGAAATGGACATACTGATGCGGACAGCACACGGTGTGCTGTCAGCATTTTTTTGCGGACCCATTGAAATGAATGGGTCCGCATCCTATCCGCAAAAAAAAACGGAACGGACAGGGAAGCAAACAACGTCCGTGTGCATGAAGCCCAAGAGTGGGTTCACACTAGCGTTAGGGATTCAGTTATAACATGGTTATAACGGAAAATAACAGAATCCGTAAGACGGAAGGACGGATCCGTTCTTCTGCCCATAGACTTGTATTATGACGGAATGCAAAACGGAAGCCTTTAAAAGGCATTCAGTTTGCTTTCCGTCCTAATAGAAGTCTATGGGAAAGCATAAAGGATCCGTCTGGGTCCCGTTATGCAAGACGAAAAGCTGGAACATTTGGCGCATTGTCACATATTTAGGACTCCAACCAAGACTATCCCTCCATATTCTCAAGTTCTAGGAAGGGGGTGTCTATATTGGATAACCTCTTTAACAATGGGGGAAAGTTACCGAGGTAAGGCTACTTTCACACTAGCGTTTCTATTTAGCAGTATAGAGATCCGTCATATGATCTCAATACCGAAGAAAAACGCTTCAGTTTTGTCCACATTCAATGGGGACAAAACGTAACTGATCAAAACGGAGTGCTCCAAAATGCATTCCGTTCCGTTTGATTGCGTTCCCATACCGGAGAGCAAACCAAACCGCAGCAATTAGACACAATAGAAAACGGATCCATCCCTCATTGACTTTCAATGGAGTTCATGACGGATCCGTCTTGTCTATGTTAAAGATATTACAACCGGATCCGTTCATAACGGATGCAGACGGTTGTATTATCAGTAACGGAAGCGTTTTTTGCACCACATTTATAATGTGTTTTAGACACCTTGCCCGAGGAGGGAGAGCTTACAGGGAAAGGGGCATGGCTTAGGCTACTTTCATACTTGCGTTCAGAGCGGATCCTCTCCTATAATGCAGACGTTTGGATCCGTTCAGAACGGATCCGTCTGCATTATAGTTTAGAAAAAATTGTGAAAGTTGTTCAGACGGATCCGTCCAGACTTTACATTTAAAGTCAATGGGGGACGGATCAATTTGAAAATTGAGCCATATTGTGTCATCTTCAAACGGATCCGTCCCCATTGACTTACATTGTAAGTCTGGACGGATCCGTTTGCCTCCGCACGGCCAGGCGGACACCTGAACGCTGCAAGCAGGGTTCGGGTGTCCGCTTGCGGAACGGAGGCTGAACGCTGCCAGACTGATGCATTCTGAGCGGATCCGCGTCCACTCAGAATGCATTAGGGCAGTACGGATGCGTTCGGGGCCGCTTGTCAGCCCCTTCAAACGGAGCTCACAAGCAGAGCCCCGAACGCTAGTGTGAAAGTAGCCTTAAAGAGGTTTCCGGGAATACGATTTTGGGATTTCCAGCACCCCTATCGGTCAGCTGTTCCACAAAGCTTACCAAGCACAGAACTGGTGAAGAAAATAATCGTACATAGCTTTCCTAATAGCTAATATTCTAATTGATAGACTCTATGCCAGTGTGGGGTTGAACTTCGGACCAGATTCTGTAGCGTGGCCCTGAGACGGTCATGACATTACTGTATGAGGTCTAATGCAGATAGGGTGGCAGGATGAGAGGAGGCCTCGCTATAGCCAAAACAATTCTGGCTCAGTGACGCATTTTAACTCCTGATCCTTTATCCGAAGTCGATTCGTTCAAAACATGGGAATAACACTGTACAGAAATCTGTCTCTGTACAGTACTAGAATGTATGGGCTCCGATGAGGCGAAGTAAGTTATTCACGAAGTCGCTTCGGTAGCTGATTTTTAAAGTGGAAAACCACTTTAAAACTTGAAACCGAACTCGGCTTCAGTTCCGAGGTACTAATCACGCGTGACTTCGTGAATAACTAAATTCGGCTCATCAGAGGCCATACATTCTAATACTGTATGGAGACAAATTTCGGTACAGTATTATTCCGAAGTTCTGAACAAAGCGACTTCGGATGAAGCGTTCGAAGCTCGCTTCGTTCAACATCATTTGGCCACTTCAAGCAGCAGATCGGCAGGAGTACCAGGAGTCGAACCCCTAACAATCAGATATCGCTGATCTATCCCGAGGAAAGGCCGTCAATATCAAAACCCTGGACAACCCCTTTAAGGCGCATCAAAAATGTGTGGCAAAATATGCAAATTTTGTTGCAAAAGTTTGGAAATGTGTCAATTGTGTTGGAAAATTTTGGCACAACGCCAACAAATGGGACAGTTTTTCCAACTGTCTAAAGTTACACCGGGCAGCTTTTGTAAGAATGCCCTCATCTGGAAAAAAGTTATAGGAATATGAGGGATCTGATATTTCATCGTTTCCCTAATAACACGCTAAGGGCTCATCCACACGACCGCAGTGTTTTGCTGTCTGCAAATTGCAGATCCGCAAAACACGGATACCGGCCTGTGTGTTCCACATTTTGTGGACCACGCATGGCCAGCACTATGATAGAAAATGCCTATTCTTGTGGACAAGAACAGGACATGCCCTATCTTTTTTGCGGGGCCGCGGAACGGAACTACGGATGCAGACAGCACACGGTGCGCTGTCCGCATCTTTTGTGGCCCCATTGAAATGAATAGGTCCACACCCGTTCCGCAAAATTGCAGAACGGATGCGGACCCATTCATAAAGTCGTGTGAATGAGCCCTAACAGTCGCATGTGCACAGTGAACTAATCAACATTCAGCAAATCAATTCACTAGAATCCAGTAGAACTGCTACGGCAGTAGGACCGCTCGCGATCCCTCTCGGCACAGAAAGTGACATCATCAGACCTAAAGGAATGGACTCTGTATAGGGAGGTGACAAGTCCACTTCATAGTGCAAGTCTGCGCTGGCAGGACCGCCATCACTTCTTTATAAAATGTCCATATGACTTACGGAAAGGGTTAAATACATAGCCCATTACCACGAGAGTCACAGGCTGGCCCTGGTACAGTCCTGACAAAGAGAACAGACGGCGGTCCATCACATCACAGCATAAACGTCATTGTCAGCCGCAATGTTTTATCCTGCAATTAACCCCTCCAGCCTCATTAACATGCACATTCAGCCAACGGAGGAGGGAAGGCGAGCAGCTGCCAGACACCTCCGGTGTGCGTGCTGCCAGGTTCATTCCTCCGCCACCTGAGGGGGTCTGATATCCCACCCCTCATATACGGTACCTTCTTCTTGGAAGATCCGGGGGAAGGAAGAAAATCCATGCTCTGCCCCAAGGAAACATTCGCAGTAGTGGATAAATCAGCGCCTCCCAAAAACGCCAGAACGTTCAGCTAGTGCTGCTGTGACTGACTGGCCGGCGGCCACGGTCAATGGAGCCATCATAACACAGCTACACCCCGCAGTATAATACTCCTCAGCTTAAAGGCATACCACCCCCTCTACACTCTCAAGCTGGACATGCACATGACCGAACCTGCTGATGTTAGCTTGATTGGCAGACCATGTATACAGGGGCTTCCACACTCTCCCTGAGGGCAGATGTCACAGATATCCAACATGCCCGATCCTCTCCCCATTTACAACACGTGTATGTTTGGCCGAGCACAGTATGCACCTGTACAGGGGGCTTCAGGAAAGTTCATGGGTGGGGGTGCAGAACCTGGACCAACCCTTTAAAGAGGACCTGTCCCCCCTCCTGATATGTCTGTTCTAGTAACTACTTGCATCCCCATATTATAACAATTCTGGAGCATCTTTTCCTATCATTCTATGTCATGCCATTCCTTTATTATTCCTGTTAGAAGTTATGAATGAACTGCTAAAAGTTTGCAAAGAAGGTCCAGCTGGGTGTTACCAGTTGGGTGGTGTCCCTACACAGTCTGACATTGGCAGCACTGATTTGATAACATCAGACTGTGCAGGGACACCAGCCCCCCCCTCCTCCAACAGGTAATACCCATCTGGACCTGCTAGAAATTAATAACTTCTAGTAGGAATAATAAATGAAAGGTACATTATAGATTCATAAGAATAGATGCTCCAGAATTGTTATTACATGGGGAATACAACAGACCTGTCAGTAGAGGAGACAGGTCCTCTTTAAAGGGAGTCTGTCACCAGAAAATTTACTGGTAAGGCTACATGCACACGAACGTTAGGGCTCCGTGCCCGTGCTGCGGACCCATTCAATGGGGCACAGACCATGGGGCAGCTACACCGTAGTGCTTCCATGGGGTTCCGATCCGTGCCTCCGTTCCGCATCTCAGCGATTGCGGACCCATTCAAGTTAATAGATCCGTGATGCGGAATGCACACGGCCGGTGCCTGTGTATTGCGGACACGCTGTATGTGGGCCGCTATACGGCCACTGGGGGCACACGGTCGTGTGCATGTAGGGGGGATTTATCATGATGAAGTCAGTTTTGGAGTACTTTATGCCACATTTATCGAATGTCTCATGTTACTTGATAAATTTGTCTTAGGCTACATGCACACAACTGTATGTGTTTTGCAGTCTGCAAATTGCATATCCGCCCAAAAAACGGATGGCATCCGTATGTCATCCGTTTTTTTTTTTGCGCATCCATTGTAAACGCCTAAAAGGCCTCATGCACACGACCGTTGTGTGTTTTGCTGTCCGCAAATTGCGGATCCGCAAAACACGGATGGTGTACATGTGCGTTCCCCAATTTGCAGAACGGCACGGACAGCCATTAATATAACTGCCTATTCTTGTCCGCAAAACGGACAAGAATAGGACAGGTATTTTTTGGGGGCGGACCACGGAATGGAGCAAAGGATGTGGACAGCACACGGAGTGATGTCCGCATCTTTTGCGGCCCTATTGAAGTGAATGGGTCCGCATCCATGCCGCAAAAAAACAAAAAAAATGCGGCTCGGATGCGGACCAAAACAACGTTTGTGTGCATAAGGCCAAACGGACAAGAATAGGACATGTTCTATTTTTTTGGCGGGGCTACGGAACGGACATACTGATGCGGACAGGATAGGACTGTTCTATTAGGGGTCAGCTGTTCCGTTCTGCAAAATACAGAACGCGGATCCGTGTTTTGCGGACAGCAAAATACATACGGTCGTGTGCATGAGTCCTCAGAGGAAGCAGAAGGAGCAAGGGTGCACAGTGCAGCATGGAGCCGCCCTCTGCGCACGTAATGAATGACGCAATGGATTGAAAGGCATCTTTACATTTAACGGAGCTAGCCCTATAAAGTAGTGTGTCTGGGTTAACAGGGAATTTCTTGGAGACAGACTTGAATCCCTTTGTGTGATCTGTCGCATGCATACAGCAGAAGGTGGGATTTTAAACACGGCGCCTGCTCAGGAGCTGAGAGGGCGCTATAAATGGTCAGCGACTGCTGTGTTCTACAGCAGATACCTCCCAGCAGTCGGAGACATCTCTGATCTTGGACATTTAATCCCTCAAAAGCCATGGTCTACTGCGAGGGGTCATTTACCAGGAGCGTGCTATTCCCAGTGACCAAATGGCTCCCCTGTGATGAGAATGGATGCTATGGCAGCCGGGAGTCTTAAAAAAAGTTCTCAGACCTGACATAGTAAAGTTCCAATTGAGCTCTGCAATTTTACCATAGACTGCAAAGGTAAAGTATTGCAGTGTGTGGTATAAGCGATCTAATGAGAGAGATTATATATATATATTGGCACGGAGATCCGGCAAAAATGCTGAGAAGCGGCCGGACACAAACTGCAGCATGCAGCGCTTTGTGTCTGGCCTATTCTTGTAATTTTTGCCAAAAAGCGGGACCCCATGATACTTAATGGGGCCGGCGGGCATTCCGTTTGCTTCCCGCAGTGCCGGATCCAGAGAATTCCAGCAGGCTGTTCTCCATCGGAAACAGCCTGCAGATGTGCAACTAGCCTAAAAACTACAGATGGCCCCGCATCCCTAACACAGCTCCATAGACGGAAATATATATTTTTTAAATGTTATGGGGGTCAGAATATGGCAAAGCAAATACATTTATGTTTAAGGACTAAAACTAAACTATATAAAAAGGGGTATCGCTGTAATCGTACTGATCGGCTGAATAAAGTGTCATCTTTGCCACCCAATGAAGGCCGTAATCACAAAACCCGTAAAACTATGGCAGAATTTAGTTGTTCCCCCCCCCCCCCCTCCCCCCAATTCCATTTCATTTAGAACTTTTTTCCAGCTTCCCAATAATAAATGGTGCCATTGGAAAAGAAAACTTGTCCTGCAAATAATAAGCCCTCATATGGCTTAGGCATCCGTTTTTTTGAGGAGCCGCAATTTGCAGACTGCAAAACACATACGGTCGTGTGCATGTAGCCTAAGTGAAAGGAAAAGTAAAAAAGCTATGGCCCTTGGAAGGCGGGGAGGAAAAAGTGAATACAAAAAAAAAAAAAAAAAAAAGATAAATAGAAATTGGTTGGGTCTTCATAGGGTAAAGAGGCCCCGTCACAGAAATACACCTGGGTCCATACCTTGTCAGCCATATCTTCTGTGACTCCTGCACCCTCTCTCCTAGTCTCCTCTCCAGCCACCACCAGCGCCAGATACCAATGTAATGTCAGGAGAGCAGTGCCCAGCAGTCAACGTCAATGGGGTAGCTCTGGGGACTGCCCACCTGACAAATCACTGCTCTTGGACGCCAAAATAAATGGCACTGATATGAGCCGAACGGGGGAGTCACAGAAGATACGACTGCAGAGGGATGGGGCCAGTCACATTTCTCTGGGGTCCTCTTTTGGGCTTTCATTGCAAAGCAAGTGCATTTTTTTAATGTAAATTGTGTTAAGTCTGGAAAATGATGGTAATTTTTAGTTAAAAACGGTTTTCTCTTGAAGACACCTGCCCATAAGCCTAATTAGGGCACGTGTATGTCAAAGAGGGAGGGTCCCCTACTCAGGACCATTGACTACAACATAAGGCCACAGCCACAGGCCACCAAATATTTCTTGAATTGGCAGAAACCGCTCCTAGGGTCTAACGTCTTGAGTTTTCTATTGACATCCATGTACCGTACATTATTATGATTGTATAAAAGCCTAATTTTTTTTTAGATTTGTCTGGTTTTCTCCCAAAATCTACGAGAACAATCTGAGGTATACAAGGTACGGTCAAATGGTCTGTCCTTAAAGGGCATCTTTGTAGCTATGACACTGGCTGACCTGTTGCATGTGCCATTGGCAGCTGAAGGCATCTGTGTTGGTCCCATGTGCCCACATCGCTGAGAAAAATGAACTTTTAATATATGCAAATGAGCCTCTAGGAGTGATTGACAGTGCTGGCACATAGGAACATGGGACCAACACAGACTCCTTCAGCTGCCAAGCGCACATGTAACAGGTCGGCCAGTGTCATAGGTACAAAACTGCTGACAGATGCCCTTTAAAGCACATCGCTAATGTCAGCCAGTTTAAGGGTCCATTCACACATCCGTATGTGTTTCGCGGATCCACGGATCCGCAAAACATGGACACCGGCAATGTGCGTTCCGCATTTTGCGGACCGCACATCGCCTTTTCTATAATACAAAATGCCTATTTTTTTTTTTTCGGGAACGGAATTGCGGACCCGGAAGTGTGGGTCCGCATTTCCGGATCCGTGCAGCACATCGTGCGGCTCCAAAGAAAAGAACGGGTCCGCAATTCCGTTCCGCAAAATGCGGCGGACGTGCGAATGGAGCCTAATAGGGTTAATTCTGGTGACAGAAACCCTTTAATAATGTCTCTCCTTTTATGACCTACTCCTGATCCGCATCAGTGTCGCCGTACGCTAAGGGAACGGTGTGGGCTTCTTTTCTGAAGAGAAAACTTTGCCTAAGTGGAGCACATCAGCTGATGGGCATAAATGTCCCTGCACAAAGGTTTATGCATTTATCTCAATGGCGTAGAAGACGATGCCAAGGAGACTTATCCGTCTCTGGGGCCGACATTACTGTGCGCACTGCCAATGGTGCCCGTCGGTGTAGTCATCACCTACTGAGCTGCCAGTCTGTGCAGACTCCATATTGATAAACCTCTGTGGCTACATCCCTCGATGGGCAGGACAGAGGTGTCCCTACGGTGGAGGGCACTGCGGAGCCGGGTCATATCAAAGAATCATAAAACATGCAATGCTGCAAATACGATGCATAGGAATGTAAAGAGAAGTAAAGCGGCTACAAAGACTATGCTTGGACACTGCAGAAGCTATTATCAGAGACTCTCACAGGCAGGAGCCTTCCGGGGGGACATCGAATGCTCCGCAGGTTCCATGCAGGCGCTGTCAGCAGAAGACTGGAAGGAAACTTCTCGGTCAATCATCCTGCACTACTTCCCGACTACGGAGGTTCTGTAACGGCTGTCACTCTGGACGACAACCTCATCATGTATCATGACGTCTCACCATCTCCAGGCAGACAGATGTCCGCACTGTGCTGTCCCCTGGATTCCAGTACCCGATGCTCGTTCATCAGGTTATCGGTGGCAGTACTATTGTTGAGTATTTCTGATATTCTCTGGACAACCATTCATATACATTGTACACCCACCATACATATTGGTTACCTACGTGTATAATAAATCATTCAATACTATAGGAACCTTACGCATGAGTGTGTTGGATCAATCCTTCCTAATGAGGTGTGCACAACCACTATATATTTTATATCGGTGGCAGTATTACACTGCCAGATCATCGTTAACGAGCGTTACTATGAACGCTTGTTAGTGATGATCGTCACGACAATCGGCTGGTGTGATACAGGATTAAAGGGGGTCGTCTCACTTCAGCAAATTGCATATATCTGCAGTACACAGCCCTGCAGGGTATTGCGATGTGAGGTCACGGTTACTTAGGCAAACGAGGGTTGCTATGGGTTACTCACAGTTTCTAGGATGACCCTGGGCAGGCGTACAACAGTGATGGAGAGGCTGGCACAGGGGTCCTCTGGGGCACTCTCTGTATATAGGGACCAGGCCTGATGGTGAGTGAGGTGCCGTGGATGTTGCAGATGTTTAATGTGCCTAAGGCAAGGTCCCTTTAAGGTTCGTGACGCCAGTGCCTGTAACGGTGGCACACCGATGGATAGAGGTAATAAGTGAGGAACGCGCTGTTATGGTGAACCAAAACTTCCTTTACTGGAAAACTGTTAACTTTATACAGTCTTTTGTAAATTCAGTTCCATATCGCAGGATCACATCACAAGCAGGCTTTTACATAAATGGCAGGCAACAATGTTCTTTGCAAGATACTCAGAGGGCTAAACACACTCACAGATCAGGCTGTACCTTCTCCTCAGAAATACTGTACACTGTTCCTCAGAACTCCTGTCTGTCTTTATCCCAAGGCCCGGATGCCTTAATGCTGGCTTTATCCTTGGTAGAAAACTTCCTCAGGTATATATCCTTGCTTTAGGTAAAATACTTCTGCCCTTCAGCTCTCTGGTTCAGCTGGAAACACTTCTGCTCTGCTCTGTACTTGGTTATGGGAACCTGGTTTCTCAGGAAGCAACTCTTCCCCTGGTGACAATTCTTCTCAGCTAACTCTGGCTCAATATCCTCAGGCAGGCTGATCCACACTTGCTAGCCTCCTGGTGTCAACTAGAAGCCTGGGCTGTCTAGTTGCATGTCAGAGCCTGCACCTCAGCCCCACTCTGGCTAAAGTGTCTTCTGGCTTCTGACTCTACACTCCTCTACCTGCACAGGGCCTGACTATTTATATTAGGGGTTCCCTAGCTCCCTCTAATGTCTAGGAGGAAGTACTACACCCTGACAGGCCTGATACACATTTAAACAGGGAAAATGCACATAAATAACATGAATAAAAGTGACATTTTGCGTTAAAATTACATTTAGAACACAATGGTCCTGTTCCACAGGAGGTGGAGTACAACGTGGCCCAATTGACCCTTGTGTAGTGCCCACATTTACCTAGTGGGACACTACATATCATGGCACTTACTAATGTATTGTTATTGTCCATATTGCCTCCTTTGCTGGCTGGATTCATTTTTCCATCACATTATACACTTCTGGTTTCCATGGTTACGACCACCCTGAAATACAGCAGCGGTGGCCGTGCTTGCACACTATAGGAAAAAACATCAGCCTCTCTGGTGGCCGGGAACATGGGAGCGCACATAGGCTGGTGCTTTTTCCTATAAAGTGCAAGCATGGCCACCGCTGCTGCATTTCAGGGTGGTCGTAACCATGGAAACCAGAAGTGTATAATGTGATGGAAAAATGAATCCAGGCAATATGGACAATAACAATACATTAGTAAATGCCTTGTATTAACTTTCTCTACATGATATATGCAATTTGCTCAAGTGAGACAACCCCTTTAATCCTGTATCACACCAGCCGATTGTCGGGCCGATCATCACCAACAAGCGCTCACAGTAACGCTCGTTAACAATGATCTGGCAGTGTAATACTGCCACCGATAACCTGATGAATGAGCATTGGGTAATTGTAATCTTTCAGCTGGTTTAAAAGTCACTGCTTGCCGGCGGGAGGTCGTGCCATGTACACACCATCTCCTGTCGGCAACTGTCGAGTCAGTATGTGGACGAGTGATGGCATAGCGATCGCTACTCCCCATACCGCGAAGGAGATTGCTGCATGTAATGGCAGCGGTCTCCTCCGCTGACGAGCAGGAGATGGCAGGGAAGGTACGCTTCCCTCCCGAGAATTGTCTGCCTGATCACGTAACGCAATAGAGCCTTTAGTCTATCGACTGGCTAAAACATGGCAGACTGAATATACCGCGGACCTCTGCTTTTTGGCGACATCCATGAAAAAACTGCCTTTTAGGGGCGTCTAAAGTGTATACTGCAGCCCTGGCCCCATAGAAGTGAATGGGGCTGCGTGAAAAACGCATTGCATCCGGAAGCAGGTGCGGATGCGATGCGTTTTTCCCTGATGGTTGCTAAGAGAGGTTGTTTATAAACCTTCAGTTTTTTTTTATCACGCGCGTGAAAAACACATCAAAACGCATTGCACCAGCACGGAAAAAACTGAACAACTGAATGCAATCGCAGACCAAACTGATTGAGCTTGCTTGCAAAATGGTGCGAGTTTCACTGAACGAACCCTGAACGCATCCGGACCTAATCCGTCACACTCTTGTGAAAGAGGCCTAAGCCTGTTAGAAAGAGATTGTCGTGTACTACATGATATCCGATTTTCATTCTCTACGTTCATAGTAACCGTCATGTCAGATGTTCACCTACTGTAGAAACCTGAAAACCCACCTCTCCAGACAAGCCTCCAACCTACAGTAACCCTGCTGCCATTATACCGCCATATGAGCAGCTTTATCCTCGCCTACTGTGTCCTTCTCCCATTCCTTGTAGATGGTAAGCTCTTGCGGTCCTCTCCCCTTCTGTACCAGTGTGTAACACGTCTTGTTCGTGCTTATTGTACTTGCTTTTTATTATGTACGTCTACCCCTCTTCATAAGTACAACGCCATGGAATGAATGGCGCTATAAAATAATAACCCTCCTCGCGACGGCCATACAAACCCACCAGGGCTGATGCCGGTAGGAAGGAGGGTGATGTCAGATCATTTGTCACTGCAGGAAATAAGCCGCTGCCCGACGTTCGGCCGAACTCTGTCTCAAGTCTACGGTCGGCAGATAAGAGAACAGATTAATATCACATATTACAAAATGAAATATAACCACTTGCACCACTAGACTTCACGCCGCACAGATCTAGTCAGAGTAAGGGCTCATTCACACGACCGTATGGCCGCAAATCGCAGTGTGCAACACACGGGAAGCGGCCGTGTGAACTCTGTGCTGTGGATGTGGACCCATTGACTCAAATGGAAACGATCCGCAAGATACGGCAAAAAAATAGGACCTATATGTCCTATCTTTTGCAGTGTAAAAGCACAGATCGGAAGCCTACGAAAATACTCGGAAGCGCTTCTGTGGGCTTTCGGTTCCGTGTTTCTGCACCGCAAAAGATAGGACAGATCGCGGACCCATTCAAGTCAATGGGTCCGCACCACAATAAGGGATTCACACTGCCGATTTCCGTATATTGCAGTCCGCAACACAGGCACATAAGGTCGCGTGAACAAGCCCTTAAGGCTCCTTTACATGGGATGACTGTGCAGGCAATTATCAGGGGTACATTTACTAACCTACGATTGGCGTAAAAAATAAAAAAATAAGTTGAAAAACCCCTTTTTGCGACTTAACGTCCACAATACTTTGGCGAGTGGTGGGGAAATGTTGGGGCCAGGGCCATAAGCCCCAGCAAATTCACTAACATTCACTCCTGGAAGCAGGTGTAAAGGTTTGCGAAAAACGACTCCAGTCATGGACAGCTGGAGGATGGGCCTACTTTATGACGAGGGGTGCGTCTCACCATAAATTAGGTGCATCCTCCGGCAGAGCAGGGGATATCAAAGATCGGCATGAAAAGACGATCTTTGATAAATGACCCCCAATGACTTAGGTGTCCACATCAACTGTGCCTTCACCCGATGACCAACATTTGCTCGTTTATTGATGGAGCAGCGGCACTTTTATAAAGAGTAATTATCGGGAACTCTCCTTTCTGATAATTGCCCGGATTGTCAGCTAATAGAAGGTAAGGTTCTGCTATACCTCATGCTAAGGATTAAATCCGGACGCTCGCAGCCTGTATGTTTGGTTTGGTACAGCTTCAAAGCAGTGCTCAGTCAACTTTTATTTAACTGCAAGTGTTCAGCCATTTTTAATACCCGACTCTGGGAAAGCGAGCTGACAACTACTGTAAGGGGACCTGCACATGGTGGGGAGTTGTCAAACTAAATTTCTACATGGATTTTCGTGTGGATTTCTCTGCTTTTCCACACCAAGTCTGCTTGTGTTACTTGTGGATTTTCTTGCTGTTTTGCCCTGATCTCAAGCTTGGCGCTGCGAAGATTGAAATCCACACTAAAATTCGGCAATCGTCCTGCTGCGGATTTCAAAATGCACAAGGCAGGAAGACTGAAAAAAAACTGCAAATCTCCTGCACTTGGCTAGCACTGTATTTATACTGCGTTTTTGCTGTACGAATATCCATAAGGAAATGTGCGTTATCTGTAACATGGGCAGGAGGTAGCCTGATGGCTATTACATCCGCCTCATCTATACCACCAGTAAGCAGAGCTATTGTCATCAAAAATGCTGCCATCCCCCCATGTGGTCCATGAGCGTACGTTTAGTAGGAAATAGATATTTCACCTTTATTTGGTACGCATGCGATCCACATTTTTTGCGGATCGGATGAGGACCCATTCATTTCAACTGAGCAGCAAAAGAGGTCGACGGCACACCATGTGCTGTCCGCTCCGCAAAAATATACATGTCCTATTCTTGTCCATTTTGTGGAAAAGGATAGGACATTTCTACAGGAGTTTGATAAAAATAAATGGTGGCATGCACATGGCCGGATCTGTCATTTGCGGACCGCAAGACGAATATGGTTGTGTGCATGAGCCCTGAATATTCAAGGGGTTTTCCAGATCGGCAGGGGTCCAACACCCGACACCCCCGCCGATCAGCTGTATGAAGAGAAGGCACGCGCCACCTCCCGTCTCTCCTCCTGCTCGCTGTCGCTCTTCATACAGCTGATCGGTGGGGGTGCCCGATGTCGGTCCTCTGCCAATCTGATACTCACGACCAATCCTGAGGATAAGTTAATAATATTAAAAGTCTGGGGTTTTCTACAATTAGTATGCTCGTCAGGTGTCATGATGTACAAACAATGCTGCTCTGAAGAATCAAAATGACAAACTCAGCACTGCTGCGTCTCAGCCACTGAAAGGTGCAGAATATATTCATAGCCAGAGAGGAAACAGGCGTCTGCCACCACCTACTGTGTGAAGTGAATAGGGGGATGAGCTGCAAACATAATACAAGGCTAATGTGTGCAAATGGACACGACGCCCCAGAAGATGCGACTCCTGAGAACACAGGACAAGTCTAATGTGTGCAGACGGACACGACGCCCCATAAGATGCGACTTCTGAGAACATAAGACGGACACGACGCCCCAGAAGATGCGACTCCTGAGAACATAAGACGGACACGACGCCCCAGAAGATGTGACTCCTGAGAACATAAGACGGACACGACGCCCCAGAAGATGTGACTCCTGAGAACATAAGACGGACACGACGCCCCAGAAGATGTGACTCCTGAGAACATAAGACGGACACGACGCCCCAGAAGATGCGACTCCTGAGAACATAAGACGGACACGACGCCCCAGAAGATGCGACTCCTGAGAACATAAGACGGACACGACGCCCCAGAAGATGCGACTCCTGAGAACATAAGACGGACACGACGCCCCAGAAGATGCGACTCCTGAGAACATAAGACGGACACGACGCCCCAGAAGATGCGACTCCTGAGAACATAAGACGGACACGACGCCCCAGAAGATGCGACTCCTGAGAACATAAGACGGACACGACGCCCCAGAAGATGCGACTCCTGAGAACATAAGACGGACACGACGCCCCAGAAGATGCGACTCCTGAGAACATAAGACGGACACGACGCCCCAGAAGATGCGACTCCTGAGAACATAAGACGGACACAACGCCCCAGAAGATGTGACTCCTGAGAACATAAGACGGACACAACGCCCCATAAGATGCGACTACTGAGAACATAAGACGGACACGACGCCCCAGAAGATGCGACTCCTGAGAACATAAGACAAGTCTAATGTGTGCAGACGGACACGACACCCCAGAAGATGCGACTCCTGAGAACATAGGACAAGTCTAATGTGTGCAGACGGACATGACGCCCCATAAGATGCGACTCCTGAGAACATAGGACAAGTCTAATGTGTGCAGACGGACATGACGCCCCATAAGATGCGACTCCTGAGAACATAGGACAAGTCTATTGTGCAGACGGACACGACGCCCCAGAAGATGTGACTCCTGAGAACATAAGACGGACACGACGCCCCATAAGATGCGACTCCTGAGAACATAAAACGGACACGACGCCCCATAAGATGCGACTCCTGACCAAATAAGCAAACAATGAGAGGCTTGGAGAACCTCCGAATCCTGGAGCCCCCCAGAGCCTTGTACACAGCAGGGGGCTCCCAGGTAACTGCGGGCTCCTGATGAACGGACACAACCGCACGGTGGTCTCACCTGAACAGCTTCAATACAAAGCCAGGGGCTCAGCCGCTGGGGACAAGGTGGACGTCACCCTGGAATCAATCTGAATCAGCAATTCCAACCAATTTCCAGGGAATTTCTGCTGATCCCACCCGTGAGGTGGAAGCGGTGGGAATATTACTTGCTCCACACCGCTTTTACCGTCACCTAGGAAACAGCGGGCACCGCAATGCATGACAGATATTGGCAGGGGGTTGTTTTACTACTGGGAACCTACATAAAAAAAAAATGTAAAAACATAAATCCTCTGTCGCTGCAGACCTGGCACATGGCGGGGGCAGAGAAATTGGTGCAATTGTATGGGGGGACTATGACCATGTGCAGAGGGTTTGATCTGATCATCCTCTATAATGTAATGGGGAAGACAATTGTTTACACTGTAAATGGCACAAACCAGGGACCCGTCCTAGTCAGACCAAAATACAACCCAGTGACCAGCTGAGCCACAGGCAGCACACAGTCCAGGTACTCACCAGGCGACTGCAGACCTGTCGGAACATTGCGGAGTATCGGCTGTCACATGTCACCGCTGGGCATCAGCTGGCACCTAAGAATGGCACAGGGGTCTATACAGCCCGAGCCCAGAGCCCCGCATCCCGTGCCGGCTCTTCCTCCTCCCCCCCACTAGGAAATGAATGATGAGGTGAGTAGTAGGGACTGCAGCATGTACTCAGCTCCCGCCTCCATGTCTCCCGCCCCTGATGGAGGAGGCGCCCGGAGAGGGCAGGGGCTAGCTCGTGAGCGGAGAGGCGAGCCCCGCCGTGCTGCAGGCTGTGCTGAGGGGCCCCCGGGGGGTGCACGGAGCCTGGAGGTGCACGCCCTGCCTGTGCTGAGGGGCCCCGCGGTGTGTGGCGGTGCACGCCCTGCTGCCCGGGTCACGGCCCCGCCCCTTCCCCGGGGATCCTGGGACTTGTAGTAGGAGCGGCGCACACAATCAGGAAGTCTGGACGGCCCGGCCTGCAGCCGCAGCAGGTCTTCCCAGTCACAGACCCCTCGGCGCAGGCCTCAGCCCTCCACTTACCGGCCATGAGACGCTGTAAATGTATTACAAAAACATGGCTGCTTGCGTCCGAAAACAGCGCCACCCCGGTCCATAGGTTGCGTGTGGAATTGCAGAACATTCCTATTGACTGAGGCTGAACTGCAATACCAGACTATACTACGGGCAGGTGTACCGCCTGTTCTTAAAGAAGGCAGCCATGTTTTGTTTTTTTCTATTCCTTGAGAATACCCCTACCCCCCGCTACTTTCACATCTGCGCTTTTGCTGTCCGGTTTTGAGATCCGGCATGTGGATCCTAAAACCACAGCAAAACGCTTCCGTTATCATTAGGAATGATCGGACACGTGTTTTCAAGTTCGGCGTACAAGGTTCGGGTTATGGTCCGTGGTGGCAGAATCCATATTGGAATTCTTAGATAAACCTGTACGCCAAACTTTAAAAGTTCTCTCATCCCCAATTGTAATGATACAACCGACGGCGTCCGTTCTGAGCGCACTCATCCGGTTATACTATATTGAAGTAACCATGCCCAAAAACCTGGATCTGGCAGCACTGACTTACATGGTTTTTGGTGTCGGATCCGGCTTCTTTAGTTTTCCATACCGCACACAAAAACGCTGCTTGCAGTGGTTTTGTGTCCGGCGTGGGAACGCAACAAACCGGAACGGAAAGCATTGTGGTGCACTCCGCGTTCCATTCAGTTTTCTCCCCATTGACAATGAACGGGGGACAAAACTGAAACGTTTTTCAGAGCCTGTGCCGGATCTCAAAACCGGACAGCACAACGCGGATGTGACCGTAGCCTAATGTTTTGAGGGCAAATGCTGAGGTCTCCACGGTGGCGTTATCCAGACGTAACGTGGTATACAGAATCCCTACATCCCAAAATGTATTCAAATGCTTGCCCTCGGTGCCCCTCTAGGAGCCCGTTCACATGGTGGATATCGACGCTGGTATAACAGCGACGGCGGTTTCCGCACCAAGTGGAAGCCGCGGCAGCAGTCCACTCGTGGTTTATCTCCACAGGTCCACAGCATTCTGAGTGGAGAACCATGGCGGGGGCAAAATCCGCATGGCGAACGAGCCCTCGGGGCAGGTTCTCATTTTAATATTTGCGAAGTGGTTAAAAAAAACACATTTGAAAATTGCATGAAGACCTAGTCAGTTGCGGATACGCGAGGTGGCGACTGGCCGCTCAGTTTTTACCGGTGAAACGTGGAAAATAAATGTGTCGTTTCATCTGTAGAAATCCACAGTTAATGAACATATCGCTATACCGCGGCAGGATATTTCTGATACTTGAGGCCCACTAAGGTCCCGTGCACACGGCAGGTTTTATAGCGTAAATTTGTCGCGGACAGCCATGGCAAGATTTCGCCGAAACCCCACAGCCGCCGCGTCCTTTCTGCGTCCCTTTCATTTCAATGGGAGACGGCGCTGAGGATGGCAGAGCAGCGGCTTACTGCCTACCATTGACGTGTGTGGGAGACAGAAAGGACACAGCCGCAGGCAGGTTTTAGGCTGCTGTAAAACCTGCGAGCCCTAAGTATGAAGTGACCTGATCATTGGGGGTCCGACCATAGGGACCCCACTGATCACGAGCAGGGGGTCTTGCGTCTCCCAACAGTGGTCGAGCATGTGCACTGCTCAGAAGCCGAGTCCGACACTCAGTAATGAATGGCACAGCAGTGCCCGGGATGGACTGCCCCAAGCACCCCAGTATGGCCTCCGTAACATGTCAGTGAATCACGGACTTTAAAAGGGTTCTACTGGGCTTTTAATATTGATCTCCTATCCTCAGGATAGATCATCAATATATTAGATCGGCGGGGGTCCGGCACCCCCTCCGATCAGCTGGTTGAAGGGAAGGTGCACTTGCAGGAAGAGAGTGTCGGATCTCCGCCGATCTGATATTGATGACCTATCCATATAAAATGCCCGGAGAACCCCTTTAATGTGTGTATTTACACTTCAGTGGTGGTCCATGGACTTTGAGTCCGTGGTGACAGCAAGCGGGCCGGGTATGCCCTTTTTTTGTCCGTGATTACGGATCCCTCATGTACCTAGGGTCCATTCACATGTCCGTAAGTGTTTTGCGGATCCGCAAAACACGGACACTCTCAATGTGCATTCTGCAATTTGTGGACCGCACAACGCCGGCACTATAATAGAAAATGTCTAATCTTGTCCACAATTGCGGACAAGAATAGGACATGTTCTATTTTTTTGCGGAAACTGATGCGGAAGTGTGCGGATCCGTAAATGCGGATGCGGACAGCACATTACAGCCCCATTGAAAACGGAACGGATGTGGACCCATTTTGCGGACGTGTGAATGGACCCTTATAGTCAGTGGGTCCGATGACATCCGATGCTCTGGAAACCAATTTTCACCTGAACAGAGTTCATGGAATACAGATGACACACAGACAGCACAAAACGGACACACGGATTCTTCATGGACATCTTCACAGATGAACCACTGACTATCTTGTCACGGATGCCTAAGGCCCCTTTCACACGAGCGAGTATTCCGCGCGGGTGCAATGCGTGATGCGAACGCATTGCGCCTGCACTGACTCCGGACCCATTCATTTCAATGGATCTGTGTACATGAGCGTTGTTTTTCACACATCAATTGTGCGTTGCGTGAAAATCGCAGCATGGTCTATATTCTGCGTTTTTCACGCAACGCTGGCCCCATAGAAGTGAATGGTGCTGCATGCGTTTTTCACGGATGGTTGCTAAGAGATGTTGTTTGTATACCTTCCGTTTTTTATCACGCACGTGCAAAACGAATTAAATCGCATTGCACCCGCGCAGAAAAAGCTGAATGCAATCACATATAAAACTGAATGAACTTGCTTGCGAAATCGCTCATTTTTCACTGAACGCATCCAGACCTAATCCGCTCACACTGCAAGGGGCCTAAAAGCAGTCTACGGAAGTAAAATAACTTCTCTTTAGGCCTCATGCACACGAATGTATTTTGTATCCATGTCCAATGCTTTTTTTGTGGAGTGCACACAGACCCATTTATTTCGAGTCCACAAAAAAAAGTGGACAGCACACTGATTCCAGCATTCATATGTCTGTTCCGACAATTATTGAACATTTCCTATAATATGTCCTACTATAGACCATGTCCTATAATATGTCCTACTGTAGAACCTGTCCTATAATATGTCCTTCTATAGACCATGTCCTATAATATGTCCTACTATAGACCATGTCCTATAATATGTCCTACTATAGACCATGTCCTATAATATGTCCTACTATAGAACATGTCTTATAATATGTCCTACTATAGAACCTGTCCAATAATATGTCCTACTATAGAACATGTCTTATAATATGTCCTACTATAGAACCTGTCCTATATTATGTCCTACTGTAGAACCTGTCTAATAATATGTCCTACTATAGACCATGTCCTATAATATGTCCTACTATAGACCATGTCCTATAATATGTCCTACTGTAGAACCTGTCCTATAATATGTCCTACTATAGAACCTGTCCAATAATATGTCCTACTATAGACCATGTCCTATAATATGTCCTACTATAGACCATGTCCTATAATATGTCCTACTGTAGAACCTGTCCTATAATATGTCCTTCTATAGACCATGTCCTATAATATGTCCTTCTATAGACCATGTCCTATAATATGTTCTACTATAGAACATGTCTTATAATATGTCCTACTATAGACCATGTCCTATATTATGTCCTACTATAGAACATGTCCTATATTATGTCCTACTATAGACCATGTCCTATAATATGTCCTACTGTAGAACCTGTCCTATAATATGTCCTACTATAGAACCTGTCCAATAATATGTCCTACTATAGACCATGTCCTATAATATGTCCTACTATAGACCATGTCCTATAATATGTCCTACTGTAGAACCTGTCCTATAATATGTCCTTCTATAGACCATGTCCTATAATATGTCCTTCTATAGACCATGTCCTATAATATGTTCTACTATAGAACATGTCTTATAATATGTCCTACTATAGACCATGTCCTATATTATGTCCTACTATAGAACATGTCCTATATTATGTCCTACTATAGAACATGTCCTATAATATGTCCTACTATAGAACATGTCTTATAAGGCCCCCTGCACACGATCAGGATTGCGTGCGGATTTTCCGCGCGGATTTGCGTGCGGAAAATCCGCACAGTAGGTCATGTCCATTGTATTCTATGAGAATTTGAAATTCTCAATGCACACGATGCAGATTTTTTCTGCGCGGATTTTGACCTGCGGTGCGGATTTTAAAATCCGCGACATGTCAATTAAGATTTTTTTTCCTGACCGGATTTTCTTCATTCACTTAGTGAAATCCGCATGCGGAAAATCCGCACCAAATCCGCACGCAAATCCGTATGCAAATCCGCACCAATTAATGCGGATTGACCGCACAGATTTGCCTGCGAACACCTGCGGATTTCAGTGCGGATTCTCCGCACATGAATCCTGAACGTGTGCATGTACCCTAATATGTCCTACTGTAGAACCTGTCCTATAATATGTCCTTCTATAGACCATGTCCTATAATATGTTCTACTATAGAACATGTCCTATAATATGTCCTACTATAGAACCTGTCCAATAATATGTTCTACTATAGAACATGTCCTATAATATGTCCTACTATAGACCATGTCCTATAATATGTCCTACTATAGAACATGTCTTATAATATGTCCTACTGTAGAACCTGTCCTATAATATGTCCTTCTATAGACCATGTCCTATAATATGTTCTACTATAGAACATGTCCTATAATATGTCCTACTATAGAATATATCCTATAATATGTCCTACTGTAGAACCTGTCCTATAATATGTCCTACTATAGAACATGTCTTATAATATGTCCTACTATAGAACCTGTCCAATAATATGTCCTACTATAGAATATATCCTATAATATGTCCTACTATAGAACATGTCCTATAATATGTCCTACTATAGAACATGTCTTATAATATGTCCTACTATAGAACCTGTCCAATAATATGTCCTACTATAGAATATATCCTATAATATGTCCTACTATAGACCATGTCCTATAATATGTCCTACTATAGAATATATCCTATAATATGTCCTACTGTAGAACCTGTCCTATAATATGTCCTACTGTAGAACCTGTCCTATAATATGTCCTTCTATAGACCATGTCCTATAATATGTTCTACTATAGAACATGTCCTATAATATGTCCTACTATAGAATATATCCTATAATATGTCCTACTGTAGAACCTGTCCTATAATATGTCCTACTATAGAACATGTCTTATAATATGTCCTACTATAGAACCTGTCCAATAATATGTCCTACTATAGAATATATCCTATAATATGTCCTACTATAGAACATGTCCTATAATATGTCCTACTATAGAACATGTCTTATAATATGTCCTACTATAGAACCTGTCCAATAATATGTCCTACTATAGAATATATCCTATAATATGTCCTACTATAGAACATGTCCTATAATATGTCCTACTATAGAACATGTCTTATAATATGTCCTACTATAGAACCTGTCCAATAATATGTCCTACTATAGAATATATCCTATAATATGTCCTACTATAGACCATGTCCTATAATATGTCCTACTATAGAATATATCCTATAATATGTCCTACTGTAGAACCTGTCCTATAATATGTCCTACTGTAGAACCTGTCCTATAATATGTCCTTCTATAGACCATGTCCTATAATATGTTCTACTATAGAACATGTCCTATAATATGTCCTACTATAGAATATATCCTATAATATGTCCTACTGTAGAACCTGTCCTATAATATGTCCTACTATAGAACATGTCTTATAATATGTCCTACTATAGAACCTGTCCAATAATATGTCCTACTATAGAATATATCCTATAATATGTCCTACTATAGAACATGTCCTATAATATGTCCTACTATAGAACATGTCTTATAATATGTCCTACTATAGAACCTGTCCAATAATATGTCCTACTATAGAGTATATCCTATAATATGTCCTACTATAGAACATGTCCTATAATATGTCCTACTATAGAACATGTCTTATAATATGTCCTACTGTAGAACCTGTCCTATAATATGTCCTTCTATAGACCATGTCCTATAATATGTTCTACTATAGAACATGTCCTATAATATGTCCTACTATAGAACATGTCCTATAATATGTCCTACTATAGAACATGTCTTATAATATGTCCTACTATAGAACCTGTCCAATAATATGTCCTACTATAGAATATATCCTATAATATGTCCTACTATAGACCATGTCCTATAATATGTCCTACTATAGAACATGTCTTATAATATGTCCTACTATAGAACCTGTCCAATAATATGTCCTACTATAGAATATATCCTATAATATGTCCTACTATAGAACATGTCCTATAATATGTCCTACTATAGAACATGTCTTATAATATGTCCTACTATAGAACCTGTCCAATAATATGTCCTACTATAGAATATATCCTATAATATGTCCTACTATAGAGACCATGTCCTATAATATGTCCTACTATAGAATATATCCTATAATATGTCCTACTATAGAACATGTCTTATAATATGTCCTACTATAGAACCTGTCCAATAATATGTCCTACTATAGAACCTGTCCAATATTATGTCCTACTATAGAATATATCCTATAATATGTCCCACTATAGAACACGTCTGTATTGCGAACAAGAATAGCCATTTCTAGTAGCAGGGAAAATGAGAAAAATGCGGATTGCACATGGAGGGCGTCCGTATTTTGTGGATCCATTATTTGTGGACCCCAATATAAATAAGGTCGTGTGCACGAGGCCTTAGACTTCATGTATATGGCCATGTCCGTATTTCGGTCCATAAATTCGGATATATTCTGTGTGCCTCCATATTTTTTACACTGCCATCAATAGAAATGACTATTCTCAACCACAATACGGAGAAGAATAGGACATGTTCTGTAATTTGCGGAACAGCCATGCGGATTTGCAAAAAATACAGAGTTGTGCATGGCCCCATAGAATGGGTCAGCATGCGGTCCTCATGCCCTAAATGGCCGCTCGTCTTTGCCCATTGAGAGTTGCTGTTTGCCAGCAAAATTCTATGGCCATTAATAAGCTATTTTAAACCCCTGCCCACCGCTACACGGTGCTATGCCCTAATTGTCTGGTGTAAATGGGTTTGCAAGGCGCCATATACATTAGTGTATTGTCAGCCGGACCCACCGAGAACGGTCTAATGTGTGAGGAGCTCCCAACTCTCAGGCTACATTCACATCTCCATTAAAGGGGTTGCCTCATCTGAGACAATGGGGGCATGTCTCTCGGATATGTCCCCATTGTCTAATAGGTGCGGTCCCCACCCGCTGGGACCCGCCCCTGTCTTCTAAATGGAGCCCTGAGAGTGGTGCAGGGCACACTCCGCATGAGCAGCCATTCTTCATTCACTTCTATGGGGCCGCTGTAAGTAGCGGCTATTTCCATTGGACCCATAGAGGTGAATGGGAGCGGTGACCGGTCATACGTGGTGCACTCCCATTGACTTCTATGGGGAGAGCTCTCGGTGGTGGCTGGACCGGAGTCCACCAGACACCACTTTGGCCCGCTCCATTCTAGATTTAGGTGTGGGTCCCAGCTGCACCTATCAGACAATGGGGGCATATCCTAGCAATATGGACCACCTAACGCAGATGTGAACGAGGCCTCTCCTGGCAGATGATGTCGGGGGAGAAAAGGATCAGGAGAAATGAATAGTTTCATCCGATCCTTTTCTTCTCCCAGGAGATAAGCCTCCAGAGCTATCTAGTGGCAGCTTTCTCCTCTCTCCCCGTTGAATACACATACATATTTGCCTGACAGCTATTGAATGTATATGGCGGCCTTTAGTACTGTCTCCCACAACCAATGCACTGCTCTCTGGCAACACAATAAAACCTCACCTTCAACCAATAAAAACCAGGTAATTGAAATGTGGTACAAGATAAGTAAAGCAAACAAATGACAAACTTTTTTGTAGACTTTCACATGTGACAGAACTTTACATGACTAAGGTATTGCAGTGGGAGCATCTATCTAACTGTACAATGACCAGTCTTGACACCGTGTGACAATGAAAGAGGTTGGCCACAGCAGCATCTTTATTAAAGAACATGCTATAAACATCATGAAACATATTAAAGGGTTTCTACCACCAGAAATACCGTTATGTAGCTGACTGACATGAGCGATGCACTAATGTCATAACAGTATGTTTCTAACATTAGTCCCTGCAGCCGTTTTTGTTAAAAAAAAAAGCACTTTTATTATATGCTAATGAGCCTCTAGGTGCTATGTGGGCGTAGAATCACCACCTAGAGGCTCCGTCCACTCACCCATTATCCCGCCCAGGTGCAGTGTTGTGCCCGCCCAGCTCCTCTTGATTGATGCCACTGTTCCCTGCATCGTTGGCGAAATCCCGCGCCTGCGCCGTTCACTTCTGTCTTCGGCGCAGGCGCAGTGAGTGAAGGCCGCTCTTTTGATGCCGGCTTCCTCACTGTGACGTAGTCGGCGCAGGCGCAGTGAGGAATCCGGCACCAGGATCGCATCATTCACTCACTGCGCCGAAGACAGAAGTGAACGGCGCAGGCGCGGGATTTCGCCAACGATGCAGGGAACAGTGGCATCAATCAAGAGGAGGAGGGGGGCGGGCACAACACTGGACCTGGGCGGGATAATGGGTGAGTGGACGGAGCCTCTAGGTGCTGATTTTACGCCCACATAGCACCTAGAGGCTCATTAGCATATTATAAAAGTGCTTTTTTAACAAAAACGGCTGCAGGGACTAATGTTAGAAACATACTGTTATGTAGTGCTGACATTAGCGCATCGCTATATCAGTCAGCTACATAACGGTATTTCTGGTGGTAGAAACCCTTTAAAACCCAGATAGGTTATCAGGAGAAGAGGTCGTGGTTGCCCTGACATCCCCAGTCGCAACACACAGACTCAGGGATGATAACTTCCAGGTTCCGGAAACCGATCCCTTACACCACTCGTTGGGGGGCACCATCTCTCCAATGGTTCCCCAACTACTACCTCAACCAACTCAATGCATGACCTCCTCCTCGTCAGCTGCCGTGACAAAAGTGCTCCACAAATATAAACAAAAGACCCACACCATCAAGCCATGTAACAAGAGGGCGGGCGGTTCCCAGGTCCTGCTCCAGGTGACTAACTGATCCTTTGGCCGGATGTCACGTACCCCTCTACTAGTAATGTGACCCTGCTTGACCCAATCCCTTATCCCCACAGCCCTAACACCACTTCTTTCAAACTATGAACCCATTCCGTTCCTGCTGTTCCCTGCAAACCCGTCACGTCGGGCCTGCAGTAGCCTCGCCCCTTTTGGCCCTCAATGTATGACTCAGTCTTCATGAGTAAGTCAGTGTCTCTTTAAGTCACCAGACAAGCTTGTCTTGTTTCCTTGAAGAGGCATGGCGGTAGGAGACCTTTCTCCTACATTCTCTGGCATTGTTGTGAAAAAAAATGCTTCTGTGTTTTTTGCTCAGTCATGGAAAGCAAAGTCCTAGCAGATATTTTGACCCTGGGTTAATTATGTCTGAGAAATCTTTGGCTTTTGGGTTCCATTTGAATGTTTTGGACGGAGATTGACACCTACAAGATTTAAAGGGATTCTGTCACCAGGGTTTCACTTACTGAGCTGTTAACAAGACCACATCAGTCTTCATGATTTATATTACAATATACTAGTATTACTGCCCTGTGTCTTGTAATTTGTCTATAAAATCGCCCCTTGGGCTCCTTATTTAGGTAATTTGCATATTAATAAAAGCAATTTTATAGACAAATTACAAGACACAGGGCAGTAATACTAGTATATTGTGATATAAATCGTGAAGACTGATGTGGTCATGTTAACAGCTCAGTAAGTGAAATCCTGGTGACATAATCCCTTTAAAGGGGTTTTTCAGTATCACTGTGCTTTTTAACATATATACACCTCTAGTTGCTTGCCTCATGTACATCTTTCCTATGGTTTTTCTTTTTCAATTTGGACCCTCCAGATCCGTTTTTCCCATGTAAACCAATCACTTTGGTTTGTTACATGCAGTATATAGCACTTCATATTACTGTATCCAACCAAACCCATGATGCACTTCTCCTTTCTCTGCCACAGCTCCAGCACAACCCCCAACAATGCCCATCTAGTTTATAGCTCCTCCCACCCAGCTATTCATATAGACACTCCCCTATCACTGCACCTAACAATGCCCTGCTAGTTTATAGCTCCTCCCACCCAGATAATTACATAGACACTCCCCTATCATTGCCCCTAACACCACCCAGCTAGTTTATAGCTCCTCCCACCTAGTTACATAGACACCCCCCTATCATTGCCCCTAACACCACCCAGCTAGTTTATAGCTCCTCCCACCTAGTTACATAGACACTCCCCTATCATTGCCCCTAACACCACCCAGCTAGTTTATAGCTCCTCCCACCTAGTTACATAGACACCCCCTATCATTGCCCCTAACACCACCCAGCTAGTTTATAGCTCCTCCCACCTAGTTACATAGACACTCCCCTATCATTGCCCTTAACTACACACAGCTAGTTTATAGCTCCTCCCATCTAGTTACATAGACACTCCCCTATCACTGCCCCTAACACCACCCAGCTAGTTTATAGCTCCTCCCACCTAGTTACATAGACACTCCCCTATCACTGCCCCACCCAAGGACACAACATCACAGGAAATAAGAAAGAGCTGCATGGACATGGTCATGTGACCGCAGCCCAGAACGGCAGATAGGAGGAATAAGGGTAGAAAATATAAATCATAAAATGACAGCTCCCTTCATAAATTATTAATTTAAAGGATGTTGATGCAAACTGGCAAACCCTTTTAAAGGGCAGGTCTGCCAAATTATTTTTTCACTTATCTATAGGATACATGATAAATGTATAATTGTTGGGGGACAGATCACTAGAACCCCTGCAGATGACGAGAATGGGTTAAAAGGGGCTCTCCAAGTTTAATCATTTTTCGCTCCCCCCTCTTTGCTGGACCTGTGGAGGGAAGCATACTTACCTGCTTCCCTATGCTCAGTTCCGGCCCCTCCGGTCCACCTCTGCGTTCGCCTAATGTCCGCCCGTTAATGACTGTGTAGGGCCTCAAGCACACATCCATATTTTTTGCTGATCCGTGTGTCTTCTTGTCAAATTACAGAACATGTCCTATTCTTGTCCATATTTATGGGTGAGAATAGTCATTCCTATAGATGGCAGTGAGAAAAGTACAGAACATACGCAGAAGGTATCCGTATTTTACAAATCAGTTTTTTGCACACAGATAGGTCTCATGCACACGGACATAAGGGCTCCGTGCCTGTATAGCAGAGCAGAGTCATGGATCGGAAGTCCAGGGAAACACTCGGAAGAGCTTCCGTGGGCTTTTGGGTCCGTGCCTAGGCATAGCAAAAGATAAGACATCATGTTGTTTGCCATATCTTGCGGATCACGGACTGATTCAAGTCAATGGGTCTGCATCCTCAGCACAGAGTTCACACGGCCGGTGACCTTTCATTGCCGACCGCTGTTTGCAGACCGAAGATTCTGACGTCACGTGGCCTAGGGAAAGCTGGAGAAGGCCGTGGAGCTACTACGAGCGCCTGTGACTTCTCAAACAGCTGATTGACGGGGATCCAAGATGTCGGACCCCCACTGATGGGATACTGATGACCTATACAGAGGATAGGTCATCAGTAAAAACATCTCAGAAAACCCCTTTAAAGGAAGATCTGTATCCTAAAGGTAGGATGATTTCTAAAAACAGGAGCAATATATGGGGTCATTTATCAAACTGATGTAAAGTAGAACTGGCCTAGTTGCCCATAGTAACCAATCATATTCCACCTTTCATTTTCCAAAGGAGCTGTTAAAAATGAAAGGTGGAATCTAATTGGTTGCTATGGGCAACTTAGCCAGTTCTAATTTACACCAGTTTGATAAATCTCCCCCATAGTGTTTGAAGTAATATTATTCTTTTATTAAAGTGAGCCTCCGATTAAAGAAAAAAAATCCACGTTAACAGAAGAACAAGCAAAACACTTACATGGCGTCCTCCTTTTCATCTTTTTAGCTGCAGATCTGTCAAATCCCAGGCTCCTCTTCTGTCTGTCATCCAAGATGGCCGCACCACTTCTCTGACTATTTCATGCACGCTGTTCATCGGTAGCCCAAGACACTTCCTGGTTGCCCAGCCCTGCTCTTGGATTGGCCAGTACTGTTCACATGAGCAGTGCTGGCCAATCCAATGGCAGCAGGAAGTGTGCATCGGGCAGTGCGGCCATCTTGGATAGCAGAAGAGGAGCCTGGGATTTGACAGATCTGCAGCTAAAAAGATGAAAAGGAGGACGCCATGTAAGTGTTCTGTTCCTTCCCCAGTTTTTTTTTTTTTAGCCGGAGGGTGACATTAATGACGTTTCCGTTTGGGTAATAATAATTGCTGGATCTACATATGGATTTGTGAACTATGAAGCTTCTTTGCTGGTGAAATCTACCACATTACAACATGATTTGCTGATAATCCTTGTCTATGAGGATTCCCAGTGCCAACCAGTTTCCTGCCATCGAGATAATCAACAACCAGTTAGGTTGGATTAGAACCTGCTAATCCTGCGCTTCCAGCAGAGATCAGAAGGATGAGGAGTGTCTGGCCTCTTCCTCCACTGTCGGAGTAAAGCCGGCCGTACATGTTAGACGAATGTCAGCCAAACCTGCAGATTATAGGAGTGGTGTCTGACCTGAAGGACTGGGCTGCTGCATTTCAAGCCTCCATTGCAGATGGGAGCAGAGCCTAAGGCCATCCATACCCTTAGAGATCTGGAATGTATAGAATAACACTGACAGCATTATGTCAGTGTTATCCAATACATTCCAGAACTGTAAGGGTTACATAGCATCATAAATCATTATAATGCTATGCGACCCCGTCAGTGCTGGGAGGTCAGGACGGGAGCTGCTGCATACTCACGCTGGGAGTCCACAGTGTGGAATTCGCTCATGTGAAAGGGGCCTTAAAGGGGTATTCCCATCACAGACAATGGGGGCATATGGATACGATACCGGGATTTCCATTTTTTCGATACTGGGCTGCTGAGAGCGCGCTCATGTTCCCTCAGCAGCACAGGGGAGAAGAAAGTAGTGTCTCCTTCCCCCTGTGCCGCTGCCACCAATGAGGAGAGGGGGCGGGCGCACTGCGCCACCAATGATAGGAGAATATTTAATGGGCCTGGACTTTAAGTTACCAGGCTACATAGAGCGGCGCCCAGGAATGTCCCTGCACTTACTATTATTCCTGGGTGCCGCTTCGTTCGCTTTGCCCCCATTACTGTCTCCTGCTCCGTATGCTAATTACTACTATCTGAGCAATCAGGAGACATCAGCTTCTCTCCTGGGCTTTCCTTCTCCCTGCTGTAGCGCTGTCCAATTGCAGCGCAGAACGTCACAGCAAGGGAGAAGGAACCCCCAGGAGAGAAGCTGATGTCTCCTGTCCATTGCTCCGATAGTAGTAATTAGCATACGAAGCAGGAGACAGTAATAGGGGCACAGCGGGCGAACGGAGCGGTGCCCAGGAATAATAGTAAGTGCAGGGAGATTCCTGGGCGCCGCTCTATGTAGCCTGCTCATGAAAGGTCCTCTTTAACTTTTAATACAGGAGGCAGGTGCCGGCAGCAGAATCGCGTAGCGGGCACCCTGCCTCTGACAGGGAGCTGCGATCAGCGGCAGTTAACCCTCAGGTGCGGCACCTGAGGGGTTAACTGCCACTGATCTGCTGCCAGTACCTGCTTCCTGTGTTAAAGGTTAATTATCATTGGTGGTACAGTGCGCCCCCCTCAACCCCCCAGTATTAAAATCATTGGTGGCAGTGGCCACAGGGTCCCCTCCCCCTCATTGGTGGTGCAGTGGCAGCTTCTGATCGGAGCCCCAGCAGTGTAATCCTGAGGCTCCGATTGGTTACCATGGCAGCCAGGACGCTCCCTGGCTGCCATAGTCAGCTCCCTGCTGCTGTGTGTACTATGCACAGGGCAGCAGGGAGAGTGTGAAGTCCTATTAACCTAACAGATCTCTATTAGGGTGAATAGGACAAGGAATCAAAAGATGCCAGGTTCTAGCCCCTAGGGGGGGAAATAGTTATTAAATAAACTGTAAAAAAAAATAAAAAATACCAAGTATAAATCACCCCCTTTCCCAATTTTACATATAAAATATATAAACAATAAATAAATAAACATATCACATCGCCACATCCGAAAAGTCCAAACTATTAAAATATAAAAAAAAATCTATGCGGTGAACGCTGGAACAGAAAAATATAATAATAATAAACTGCGAGATTCGACATTTTTTAAAATGTGGAATGCACGTGGCTTTTCTGGTGTTTTATTTTTTTTGCGTGGTATCGAGTATCGCAATATTTTTTTATGGTATTGAAATCTAATAAAAAATTTGGTATCGCAACAACGCTAATTGTCTGATAGGTGCGGGTCCCACTACTGGGACCCGCACTTACGCCGAGAACGGAGCCTGGAGAGTGGTGGCTTGAGGATCAAGGGTTTCCCGGGGTATTGCCGCCGCCAAGCCTTCTCCCCATACAAGTGAATGGAAGCGCACAGCGCTTGCGTGGCCACCACTCCCATTCATTTCCATAGGGCCGACAGATATAGCCGAGGCAGAGCTTGGCTATTTTAACGTCCCCATAAAAATGAATGGAGGGTGGCTGCGCAGTGCGCCGTTCGCCACTTTACCCACTCCGTTCTCGGTGTAGGTGCGTGTCCCAGAAGTGGGGGCATATCCTAGTGATATGCCCCCATTGTCTGTGATGGGAATATCCCTTTAATATGTCAGAAAAACCCCTGTGCCACAGCTAATTAGACCATATATCTGTTTATGAAATTCTTTACTGTAGTCTTTAACCCCTTAGGGACCGGGCTCATTTTAACCTTAAGGACCAGGCAATTTTTTGCAAATCTGACCAGTGTCACTTTATGTGGTGATAACTTTAAAACTCTTTGACTTATCCAGGCTATTCTGAGATTGTTTATTCGTCACATATTGTATTTCATGACACTGGTAAAATGAAGTAAAAAAAAAATCATTTTTATTTATTTTTTTTATACCAAATTGTTTTTATACCAAATTTACCAAAATTTGGGAAAAATTTGCAAATTTCCAAGTTTCAATTTCTCTACTTCTATAATACATAGTAATACCTACAAAAATAGTTAGTACTTTACATTCCCCATATGTCTACTTCATGTTTGGATGCCATTTTAGTTTTTGGGGACGTTACAAAGCTTAGAAGTTTAGAAGCAAATCTTGAAATTTTTCAGAAATTTTCAAAAACCAAATTTTTAGGGACCAGTTCAGGTCTGAAGTCACTTTGTGAGTCTTACATAATAGAAACCACCCAAACATGACAACATTATAGAAACTACACCCCTCAAGGTATTCAAAACTGATTTTACAAATGTTGGTAACCCTTTAGGTGTTCCACAAGAGTTAATGGCAAATGGAGATAAAATTTCAGAATTGAGATTTTTGGGCAAATTTTCCATTTTAATAAATTTTTTACAGTTACAAAGCAAGGGTTAACAGCCAAACAAAATGCTATATTTATTGCTCCGATTCTGTAGTTTGCAGAAACACCCCATATTTGGCCGTAAACTACTGTACGGGCACACAGTAGGGCGTAGAGGGAAAGGTGCGCCGTGTGGTTTTTTGAAGGCAGATTTTGCTGGACTGGTTTATTTACACCATGTCCTATTTGAAGCCCCCTGATGCACCCCTAGAGTAGAAACTCCATAAAAGTGACCCCATTTTGGAAACTTCGGGATAAGGTGGCAGTTTTGTTGGGACTATTTTTAGGGTACATGTGATTTTTGGTTTATCTATATTACATTTTTGTAATATAGAGGCAAGGTTACCAAAAATAGAAATTCAGAAATTTCATCAAGTCTGAGAACCATAGTTTTTTTTATCCGATTGTCAGTGGCTAAATTGTGGAAGGGGAATATAAATGTTGTACTCCATGGAAGTGTGGTACTCCCTGAAGCAACCGTCAATGCAGAGGCCCGGATGATCGGGGCACATGTCACACTGAGTGGTGGTGTCCTTCCGTATCCCCCTCCTGTGACACACTGCACTTTTTTTGGGTCTGTCCCTTCTTTCCAGTATGGGGGACCACACCTGGAAAGTGTTGGCCAGGGACGATCCGGGCGCCTCCAGTTCCCCAGGTACTCCGGCCTGCTCTTTCCCAGTCAGAAAAGATCAGAGCCTTGAGGACTGCCTCATAGAACTGGAGGAATGTCCCTGTGTTGCCAGTGCTCCGCGACAGCACAAAAGAGTTGTACAAGGCAACCTGTACCAAGTAGACCGCAACTTTTTTGTACCATGCCCGGGTTTTGCGCATGGCATTATATGGCTTGAGGACTTGATCAGAGAGATCAACTCCTCCCATATACTGATTGTAGTCGACGATACAATCGGGCTTGGGGACCGTTTCCGCGGTACCTCGCACAGGGACAGGTTCCTGTGAATTGTGGACAGTACACGGACATCACTCTTGTCCTTATTTCTGACCAGCAACAGGTTTCCACTGGTAAGGGCATGGGTCGAACCCCTGGGGATAGATACCTGGAGGGGGTGGGTAGGGAGGATTTTTCCGCACGGTCCTACAAGCGGATGTGGATCTGGCGGCAAGGGACTGGAACAAGGGGATACTAGTATAAAAGTTATCCAAGTACAGGTGGTAACCCTTATCTAGCAGTGGGTGCATAAGGTCCCACACAAGTTTCCCGCTAACACCCAGAGTGGGGGGACATTCTGGGGGTTGAATACGGGAATCTCGCCCCTCATACACATGAAACTTGTAAGTGTACCCTGAGGTACTCTCACAAAGTTTGTACAGCTTCATGCCATACCTCGCCCGCTTAGAGGGAACATACTGGCGGAAAATGAGTCTCCCCTTGAAAGCAATGAGAGACTCATCAACCGCGAGCTCCCTTCCAGGTACATAGGCCTGCACAAATTTGGCCCCAAAGATGACCGGCCTGATTTTGTACAGGCGGTCATAGGCAGGATAACCTTGGGGGGGACATGCTGCATTATCTGCATAATGCAGGCATTTCCGGATGGCCTCAAACCGGGAGCGTGTCATGGCCGTACTGTAAAGTGGGGTCTGGTAGAGGACGTCCCCACTCGAGTAATGCCTGACGCTAGGTTTCTTGACTAGGCCCATGTGCAGCACGAGGCCTTAGGCAACCACTTATGGAACTAGTACCCGCTTAAACCCTTGCTCCTGAAGAAGTGCCTGCTACAGGGTCACAGAAACGCGTTGAGCAGGGCTTGTTCCTATTAGGTAGCCTTATACAAGCGGCAGCAGGGGCTCTCCTGTATCTGCCCTGGTGCTAGTAACACACACTTCCGGGCAGCTCTGGAAATTAACCCCTTCTGTAAAAGTGGGACAGCTGGACCAGAGCCGCTACTATAATAAAAAGAGACTTGGTCCTTTGCTGTCACGATTTGTGGACCTATCGCAGTTATATGATTTTCTACTGTGTTCATCCATAAACAGTGTCTATCAATTCTGCGACATGAGTCCGGGATTTAGTTAAATGCATACTGTTCCCCTGACTCTTGGTCCTATCTGCCTATCTCTGAAACATAAGAGAGGGATTAGCTGCATTTTATCTAGTACCTATAATAAAGTTTGTTATTTAATTTTAACCGCTCTATTAGGCAGTGAACTAACATCTTGATTTAAGAGACGGAAAACCACCCTATATAGTCATCCGTGAGAAGGTGGTGCTGCGGCACAGATGGGGGTGCTGCGGCACAGATGGGGGTGCTGGGGCACAGATGGGGGTGCCGGCAATGATGATCCCTGCTGCTGGCTCTGGAGATCGTGCAGAGCTCCTCTCTCATAGGCTCCCGGACACAAAAGGAGGAAGAGAGGAGTGCTGCAGTAATTTGAATGGCCCGCCCGCCCCAGCCGACCAATCAGAGACGATCCTGAGAGGATCTCAGGATCGCAGGATGGTGATTGGTGGTGTATTATCACACCACCGATTACCATCCTGTTCCGGGTTATCGGGTCCCCAGAGACACGAATAACCCGGAAACGCAGCAAACCGCAGGTCTGAATTGACCTGCGGTTTGCTGCGATCGCTGACACGGGGGGGTCACAGGACACAATGATTTGAGCAGGCACCCAGTTCCGATCACCGCCCGCCGCGTGGCGGTGATCGGAACTACACAGGACGTACAGGTACGCCCTGTGTCTTTAAGCACCAGGACATCAGGGCGTACCTGTACACCCTTTGTCCGTAACAGGTTGAAGAAGCCCTCGACATGGCTTTTAGCATACTTTATGATATCGGCAGGTCACCGTAATGTGCTGCCTGTAGAGAAATGCCGCTGTGTGCAGAGATTTCATCTTGTAATATCAGTAGGAGAAGCACAAGGAAACGTGCAAAACAATTTCATCCTTCAGTGGAATTTATAGGACAAGGTCTATACCACACATTGGTGCAGATCATTTTGTGTCATTGTTACCTACGCGGCAGTTTCTTAGAGTAAGGAACTACTTGTCACTTTCCCTCCCCCACATTTTAATAATAGGGGAAAGAGGCTTTTCCCAGGCAAGTAGATATTAGAGATGGGTGATATGTTTGGATTTTTAAAGAGGTTGTCCCAGTGTTAGAATCTGATGACCTATCCTCAGGATAAGTCATCAGTATCTGTTTGGTGGGGGTCTGACTGCCCACTGATCTGCTGTTTGAAGAGGCAGGGGCACTCCGGCGAGTGTGACATCACATTCATCGGTCATGTGGCCTAGGCGCAGCGCAGTCCATTCAAGTGCCATACAATGTATGGAGCTGTACTTGGTAAGCTGCAGCGCTCCCAAACAGCTGATTAGTGGGGGGGGGGGGGGGCGTGTGTGTGACCCCTGCCGATCTAATATTGATGACCTATCCTGAGGATACGTCATCGAGATCAGAATCTTGGAAAAACCCTTTCAATGGACTAGAATTAGGGCAATAAAAGCATTTCTATAACCAAAAATTTGAGTGGCCTCTTTCATAACCTCCCAATAGGAGGACATCATACTCGGCCAGTGGGGCACAATATTCAAACACTCAGAAAGGAAACCACAATGTATATAACGGCATCAGCCACATTAAACTAGAAATCTATAACAGAAATGATTGTTTTACTCACCAAACTTGGCGCTTACCAACAATATTTATAGGGGTTATCCAATGAATATACTTACCTGGCTCCTCGCTCCCTGCGCCGCTCCTGGTCCCCGCATCACCGCTGCTGCTTCTCCCTGTACAAGGATGAAAACATTGCAGGTGACACTAGGGAGGCTCGTCCCCGTCTGCCATTGGCTCCCCCCCCCCCCCTCACCGGATGTTTTCATCCGTGCACGGGGAGAAGCAGTAGCAGTGGTACAGGGAACGGGAGCGGGGACCCAGGTAAGTATATTCATTGTGAGGGCATATTGGGGAGCTTTTTATAGGAGTGGATAACCCCTTTAACTTAATTTCCTGCTGTCTCCAAGAGTTTTCTATTGGGCACGCCCCGACACACTGCTATGTCATCATCACTGTATCCCCTGTATGCCACCATTCCGTCCTACAACGAGTCACCACTCTGTGCGCAAAAGACCACAACTCTTCCCCCAGTATGTCACTAATCTCACTGCACCCATATCTCTCTAATGTGCCACCACTACAGTAAGATGTCATATCTTCCTGAGGCCGCATTCACACGGTCACGTCCATTTTGCGGACCCGCAAAACATGGGCACCGCCTGTGTACACCACGTATGGTCACCCTTCCGTGTGCTTCTGAGTCCTTGCCTCCATGCCACAATAGATAGGACATGTCCTACTTTTCACATATCTTGCAGATTGCAGACCCATTGAAGTCAGTGTGTCCGCACCACGTTGCGGGATGCACACAGCGGTCATGCAGTCGTGTGAATGCTGCCTCAGGCTGGATTTCCTAAGTGCTGTGGTCACAATGTAGGCAACACAGCAAATCTGCCAACAATGGCGTTTGGCATTTAAAAAATCACTAGTCAGACCACACATGGAGTACTGTGTACAGTTCTGGGCTCCTGTGAACAAGGCAGACGTAGCAGAGCTGAAGAGGGTCCAGAGGAGGGCAACTAAAGTAATAACTGGAATGGGGCAACTACAGTACCCTGAAAGATTACAACCTATTAAACCAAAAGAATGTTGGTAAGATGCATGACAACATATAGAACTAAAAAAAAAAAACTTAGGGACACACATACGAAAAATATTAAACTTTATTTGGTAATTAATATAGACAAAAATAATTACGACAACACATGATTCAAGACAAATATCTAAAAAAGTAAAGCAGCGATGCATGTAGTGTTGAAAGAAGTAGCTCACCTTCTGACTAACAGGGTGTAAGAAAGACATTAACAATCATTCAGATTAGTATCAGGATGTTTCTGTCACCAGAGTGTCAAAGGAAAAAAGCAACTGTAAGAGAAGGTGACTTTTAAAAATACCTTTATTATTCTATCAAAGAAGGGTATTGGTATAAATATACCACTATAGTTTAGAGAGACATGTGAGTACTTAAATTTCCTGTGGGAGAGTATTCCTCCCACAAGAAATCCACAGTAACAGGATAGCAAGAATTAAGGAAAAAACTGGGGAGGGGCAGAGTCTTATAGACCGGGCAGGGGCAGAGTTATCTCACCCTAGTTTGCCCTCTAGTCTGCTCAGCCCAGGGTAACCCCCTGATGGTGGAGGTTCCCTGTCCCCGAACCTATTACTATCCCGTCCCTGTTAGACCCTACTCAGGGGAACCCTAGTAGGGGAAAAGATAACAAGGTCGAGGGTATCGGTGGTTATTCCAAAGGAGGTGGGAACCGCCGAGACCCCTCTGATAAACAAATAAGAGTGTCAGTGGCTGTTCCCAGGATTGGGTGCCACTGAGATTATACAAAACAAACGAGATCCCAACGCGTTTCGCCTAGAACACACTAGGCTCATCAGGGGGTGATCTCAAAAGGAGTCAGAGATAGACAAAACACAAAAAAATATATAAATATGTAGGATACTTAGCTCCTAAGCTGGATACATGTGGTTAATTTTGATTACCCAGAAAGATGCTGTCCTGTTATGGATACAGAGGGACAGAAAGATGGAGTCCCAGCCAGGAACCACGGAGCTTGGGTGTAAGATCCCAAAATCAAATCTTGCTCAGCACGAAGACAAATGAGCAATAACAAAATTATGTACCAAAAATCCCCTGGGAACTATCACATAATCCCATATGCCTTGTATGTAAAAATCCACATGAGGTACCATTAGGAAACCATCTATGGATATAATAACTGCAGGCAGATGAAAGGGAAGAGAGGACAGAAAGTACCTGAGAAATGATACAATACAGGGATCCAACCTTCAGTCAGCCGTGAGCGCACCCCAACGCACGTTTCGCTCCGCTCCTTGAAGACGCCCCTTGAAGAAGCGGAGCGAAACGTGCGTTGGGGTGCGCTCACGGCTGACTGAAGGTTGGATCCCTGTATTGTATCATCTGCCTGCAGTTATTATATCCATAGATGGTTTCCTAATGGTACCTCATGTGGATTTTTACATACAAGGCATATGGGATTATGTGATAGTTCCCAGGGGATTTTTGGTACATAATTTTGTAATTGCTCATTTGTCTGAGCAAGATTCGATTTTGGGATCTTACACCCTGTTAGTCAGAAGGTGAGCTACTTCTTGCAACACTATCTGCATTGCTGCTTTACTTTTTTAGATATTTGTCTTGAATCATGTGTTGTCGTAATTATTTGTCTATATTAATTACCAAATAAAGTTTCATTTTTCTCGTATGTGTGTCCCTAAGTTTTTTTTTGGAGTACCCTGAAAGATTATCAAAATTAGGGTTATCCACTTTAGAAAAAAGACGACTGAGGGGAGATTTAATTACTATGTATAAATATATCAGGGATCAGTACAGAGATCTCTCCCATCATCTATTTATCCCCAAGACTGTGACGAGGGGACATCCTCTGCGTCTAGAGTAAAATGATGTTTCAATAAATGAGCCTCTAGGAGCACCGGGGGCGTTGCTGTCATACCAATAGACACTGCTCTCTCTGCAACTGCTGCATCCTCTCCACTTTGACAGGGCCAGTTGTGATGAAGTTTGCACTGCTTGGTCCTGTCAATCAAAGTGCACGGGGCGACGCAGTTGCAGAGAGAGCTGAGCCTCTAGGTGTAACGGCAACGCCCCCGTTCCTCCTAGAGGCTCATTTGCATATATTAACAGATCATTTTTCTCAGCAATGCGGGCACATATGAACATGGGACCAACACCAATTCCTTAAACTCCCAATCACACATGTAATAGGTCAGCCAATGTCATAGGTACAAATCTGTCTACAGATGCCCTTTAAAGGTAACCTGTCACCTCCCAAATGCATGTAAACCCGCCAGAGTGACAGCTCGCAGTTCGGCTTTGCTTTCCCAAGTCTCTTGCATGCACGGTGCCCTCTGTTCAATGCAATTACTGTGCAATCCCATGTCAGGCAGCTGCTGTTCGCAGTGTTTCAGCGGCATATGCGCAGGATGAAAAATATGATTAGTATCACACTGCGGGCTACTCTAAAGTACTGCTGGCGGTTTTACATGCGTTTGGGAGGTGTGGGGTTTCGCTCTGGTAGATAGGGTAAGCGGGTGCAGTACAGAGGCAAAATACAAGTTCTTAACTCAAAACGTCAGAGTTTATTCACACTTGAGGCAATTGCACAAAACAGCACGTAACTTTGCAGTCTTGGTGTTAATTCACACACAATGGAAAGTTCATATAACAGAAGTCACCTTGCTGGCCGCTCTGCCTCCACTAGTCTACAGAAGGCTTTAGGTGGCCTGTTTCCCCAGCGTGCGGCTCTCGGCCCTCCAGCACGGCACAAATTCTCAGATCCCAAAAACAGAGACCTCTCTGCTGAGCCCAGCTGCCTATTTAAGGACAGCCAGGTGCTGCCAAAACCCGGACCGGCACTTAAACTCCGATCCAGTATTTGACCTCACCTGGCTGGAAACCAGCCCAGCCGCACATGCTGGGAAGAAAATACCTGCCTTGCCAGTCACAACCCCACATTGTGTCACAAACCCACCCTTTGTTCAACCCTGAGGGGGTGGACACACTCCAGGGCATCCGTGTTTCCCTGCAACCGGGCCTGCTCTGTGTTTTGCCAAGAAATTAAAAGTTCTGCAGAGACAAAAACCATCTGGTGACCCGGGCATTCCTGTCTTTGGCCTGGCTTATCCACTTGAGTGGGGAGTGGTCGGTCACCAGGCGGAACTTTCTCCCCAACAAATAGTAGCCAGACACTCTCTCCACTTGATAGCCAGACACTCTCTTTCCACTATACTGTACCTGGTTTCGGCTGTGGTGAGCTTGTGGCTTAGGAAGGCAATGGGATGCTCCTCCCCGTTGACTTCCTTAGACAGTACAGCACCGAGGCCTACTACGGAGGCATCCATTTGTACCACAAACTCCCTCTTGAAGTCAGGCGTCACCAAAACCGGTGACCCACACAGGGCCGACTTCAAATCGGCAAAAGCCTCTTCCGCCCGATCATCCCAGCAAACCATCACTGATTTTCGTCCCTTCAAGAGCCCTGTCAAGGGCGCGGACAGAGTAGCAAAGTGGGGAACAAACCTCATGTAATAGCCCACCATTCCCAGGAATTACTTTATTTGCATAGTGGTGATAGGTCGGGGCCAATTCCGTAGTGCCTCTATTTTATTCACTTGGGGTTTGATGACTCAGCGCCCAATGACATACCCCAGGTACTTAGTCGCTTCTAATCCTATTGCACACTTTTTTGGGTTAGCGGTTAGGCCAGCTTTCCTCAGGGAGTCCACCACAGCCTGCACTTTGGGTAGGTGACTTTCCCAGTTGGTACTATGGATAACAATATCGTCCAGGTAAGCCGAAGCGCACTGACGATGTGGACGAAGCACAATGTCCATTAGTCCCAGAAAAAGTGGTGGGGGGCACCATGCAAACCAAAGGGTAAGACCTTATAGTGATACAGCCCCTCGGGCGTGATGAAGGCAGTTTTCTCTTTGGCAACCTCCGTTAAGGGCACCTGCCAGTACCCTTACGTGAGGTCCAAAACAGAAAAATACCGGGCCTGTCCTAACCTCTCAATGAGCTCATCCACCCGGGGCATGGGATACGCATCAAATTTGGAAACCTTGTTAAGTTTTCAAAAGTCGTTACAAAACCGCAACGTCCCGTCCGGCTTGGGTGTCAAAACTATAGGACTGGCCCACTCACTTTTTGACTCCTCAATGACATCTAGCTGCAACATTAGCTGCACCTCCTCCGATATGGCTTGTCGCCAAGCCTCGGGTACCCGGTATGGTTTTAATCGGACTATTGCCTGAGGCTCAGTGACAATGTCATGATGGATTATGGAAGTGCATCCAGGGAGGTCCAAGAACACATCCGTGTTCCGACTAACAAACTCAATTTTTACTGTGGCAGCCGCCTCTCTTGCATCAGACAGAGGGGCCGGTACCTCTTCTCCTAGAAAACCCGGCCGCGGGCTGTATTCTGTACAGGTTTCCCTATCTTTCCACGGTTTGAGTAAATTCACATGGTAAACCTGCTCCGGCTTTCGCCGCCCTGGCTGGTGTAATTTTGTAGTTTACATCTCTAATTTTCTCGAGTACCTCGTAGGGCCGCTGCTACCTAGCCAGTAACTTACTGTAAATTCACATGGTAAACCTGCTCCGGCTTCCGCCGCCCTGGCTGGTGTAATTTTGTAGTTTACATCTCTAATTTTCTCGAGTACCTCGTAGGGCCGCTGCTACCTAGCCAGTAACTTACTGTCCACCGTCGGCACCAGAACCAAAACCCGATCACCCGGGTTAAAGATCCGGACCCGAGCCTGCCGAATATATACTCGACTCTGGGCTTGCTGAGCTGCTTCCATATGCTCCCTAACAAAAGGCAACACTGTCTCTATCCGATCTTGCATCTGGGTAACGTACTCAATGACACTTTTATGTGGAGTAGGTTGTTCCCACGCCTCTTTGGCCACGTCCAAGAGACCGCGTGGGTGTCTGCCGTATAGCAGTTCGAAGGGCGAGAACCCAGTAGAGGCCTGGGGCACTTCTCGCACTGCGAACATGACATAGGGCAGAAGGAGGTCCCAGTCCTTCCCATCTTTAGACACAACCACTCACTGTGTCACAGAGGTTACAGGTTCCCTTTAAGTCTTGTTATGCATTGTGTGGTGGCACCATATTTATGAAATGGTGAACACTTTCACATCTGCGTTTTTTGCTGGATCCAGCAGGGATCAGCAGAAACACTTCCGTTATGATAATACAACCATCTGCATCTGAGAGCAAAGAGAAAAGTTGATTCCAGCTTCAGCATATAAAAAGTTTTCTTTATTCGGCTTGTGGTATAAAATCCAACAAAAATGTCACATGGAGAGACACAGAAAGATTGTGACGCGTTTCGGGCTGTGGTATTGAGCCCTTCTTCAAGACAATACAAAGTGTACTAAAAACAAATGCTTTATATACCACACAAATGGATTACTCCTCCTTCTTAATTAATTGGAGACTGTGACCCAGACCCAGGTGTTCCTGGATTAGGAGATCCTCCCAGGAACATGTGGGTGGGGACGCAGTGCTTCACAGACTTACACATTCAAAGAACACATATATATATTGGTGCACTACATGTACTGCAAGGTTAAATCATGTTTTCTATTCAAACCCTTCGGTATGCAAGTGTCTAAAATGAACATCCAATATGTTTCCCTACTCAAAAGCTTCTGTTTGCGATCGCAAAATAAAAACTGTTTAGAACAGTTTTTATTTAATTTTTTTGACGGTGTTCACCTGAGGGGTTAGGTCATGTGATATTATTATAAAGCCGGTTGATACGGACGTGGAGATACCTAATATGTCTATTTTTTTTTTCTCAAAATTTTTAACAATTTTTTTTTTACTTTATTTTGGGAAAAGGACGCTTTTTTTTAATTTTTTTTACTTGAAACTTTTAATTAAATTATTTTTTTAAAATTTCTTTTGTCCCACTCTGGGACTTCAACTTTTGGCGGTCTGATCCCCTTTACAATGCATTACAATACTTCTGTATTGTAATGCATTGGCTGTGAGTCTATTACACACTGTAATACACTTATAGCTTCCTGCCTGTGAGATCCAGGGGGCTGGATCTCACAGGCTGTCACGGAAGGCAACCATGATGCTTAAGGAAGGCATCGGGCTGCCTTCCCTGCCATCGGATCCCCGTCACAGCAGCGTGGGGACCCGATGGCCACCCCACACCCGGCAGGATCCCACACGTGCCTTGGTCAGCATGTGGTCACGTGCCGAGGGTTAATGCGCCGGCATTAGTGTTTTCACCAATGCCGGTGCATACAGCAGGGGTCGGGCTATTAGTGACTGCCGGACCCCTGCCGCTGATCGGGCGGGAGCAGCTCCTGCACCCGCCCGATCAGCCCACCATACATGTATGGCGCTGGTCCATAAGTCACGTCCACCAGCACCGTACATGTGGTTAAACCACAAGGAAATGAATAAAAATCTGGCATCACTGTAATCGAACTGACCTGCAGAATGAAGGTAACATGCCGGTTTTACAGGAAACACCGTAAAAATGAAACCCAATGAAAAACAATTACGAAACAGTGTGTGTGTGTGTGTGAAAGAAGGGGGGGGGGGGTGAGATGGTGAAACAGCTCTGCTGGACATTCTGCTGTTTGGCCACAAGATGCTGCTGTTTCCCAGGCACAGCTGACTGACTGCATAGATATTTTCCATATTTATAAGAGGCGTGGTTTGAGAACTTGCTAGAAGAAGCTGCAGCCATCTTAGGAAGTGTGTGTGAGCAGAGACGCTAATGGATCCAGGAGTGAGAGGACCTCCTCTGTGACCACAGCTGCAGCTGAGTGAAGCTGATCGTTGTACAAGACCCAGATCCTGTCCAGGGAAAGGAGAATTGTTCCCAGGAAGGCTGACAAGAGCTAAGGAACAAAAGCCGCATACCCTGTGGGACCTTATGTTTGCTGGAGAGACTGGTTGTTCGGTTCAGAGACATCAGTTGATAAAGAGCAGAACTGGGTCGGTAAGATTGTGCACGCATCTCACTGCAGTTTGGCATCTAGAGACTTAGACCAGGCCTGTATTTAGATAGTTAGGGTCTCTGCTTTGTGTCAAGCCTAAAGTGTTGCTACTGTACTACAAGGACTCCATTACTAAAAGGGACATTGCACATTTGAGAGCTGATAAACACCCCCACGAACTCTATCCAGTTTGCTCAGGAGAAATAATCAGGCACGTGCTACCGGACTAGTTATGGAAGGGGGAATAATATAGAGCACGGTAAGATTGTGAACTGCTGTGTTGCACCGCAGGCCAGCCTGTACTAAGCACCCAACCGATTGTTCGTGTTTGTTTAAGGGTAAAAATAGGTACGGTGAGGCAGTTTTAGTTGTGCCCGCCATTAGAAAAAATGCAACACAGGGGTGTAATGACCAGCGTCACACACAGGGAGGGAAAAGGGAAAGCCCTGCCCAAGGGAGAGGGAAAGGTGGTGACCCCTGACTCACCTTGCGGCTGGCACCTGACTGCCCTGACGTCCCTAGACGGGTTCCTCACCTGTGCGGCGATCACGTGCCTAAACCCTGGCTTTCCCTAGAATGAGCCCTAGATAGTGAACGGGCCGGTGGGATCACTAGTCCGCACCACTGACACTAAGAGGGAAACACCAGGGAGAGGACAGACAATACAGACAAACACATACACCCAGGTGGGCGACCACAGCAGACCACAAAGGTCCAACAGGGATCTGGAGGGTAACGTTCTGGACCAACTACCAGAGAACACAGCCCCAGAGGGTCAGAATAGAAGTCCAGGCAGGAAGCTCTATATCTGGCAACCAGAGAAGTGTGAGAGGGGAATATAAGGAGGTTTGGGAGTGCTGGACAAGGAACAGCTGAGGAGAAGGAGCTACGGATCCCTGAGTGAGCCAAAAAGGGTTGCAAAGCAAACTCAGAAAGCTACCATAAGGAAACAGCCCTATCTTACATAGAGCGCGCAGCCAACCGCTGCGACTTCCTGACCCCGGGTATAGCGGAGTCAGGCGTGGGTCTTGACACCCTCGTGACAAGGGGTCCCAGCCTTTGGGCTGGGTGTATGAAAACTTATTTTATGTTCTTAGCATTTGTGGTTGTGTTTATTAACACGTGTTAGTAAAATTTCATTTTTGCAAAATCTGGTGTCAGAGTTGCTTTCCTCGTTCGTGACTTCGCTGTATCCTGGGGACTGGGAGCCCACCTGTCACGACCGCTATCCCAGCAGCAGTCGTGTCGCACCAGACGGAGGGGAAGGGGGACCCTTATCTACGGATGGGAAATAGAATGGCCACCCCTGACTAACCCTAAGCTGGCACCTGTCTGCCCTGATACCCTAGACGGGGTGTGAACCCGTGCGGCGAGCAGGATGCCTAAACCCTCAGTCACCCTAACAAGACTAGACTGGGGAAAGGCCGATGGGAGCACTAGTCACCATCACTCACGTCTAGGAGAACAACAGCAGAGAAGGCGATCCCAAACACGACAGTCCACGCCGGACAAGAGCTCCACAGCAACACCGTCAAACGATCTCCTTCAAAGGTCAGAATAGCACTGGAAGTAAGGACTCACCTGAGAAGGATGCCTACAAACTCCCAGTCAGGACAAAAAGGTTCACAAGGCAAAACCCGGATGACATACCCTGAACCACGGAGCAAACTCACAAGCTATCGCGAGTAGCAAGTCGCTGCGACCTTCTCCTCCCAGACCTGTCTGGATCAGTCACAGTCGTGACAGTACCCCCCTTTCTACGAGGGGCCCCTGGACCCTCAAGACCAGGCCTCTCCGGATGGGAGCTATGAAAAGCCCGAATGAGTCTGTCCGCTTTTATCTCTGATGCTTAGGGGTGCACCGAAATGAAAATTCTGGTCCGAAACCGAAAATTCAGGATGCCCTTGACCGAAAACCGAAACCGAAACTGCCATGTAATGATATTATTAACTAAGCCACATATTATATAACATGGTGCTTCCTCATACACAAGTGATTGTACAAAACAACAGTGCAAGAAACAGTTGTAAAACCAACCTCAAACTGTAAACAGACGTAGCCTCAGGTCAAGAACAAATTTTTGCTGGGCTACACAATTTTTTTTAAATGTAAATAAAATAACTACACACAACTTGGACTGCTTTCTATTTAAGTAAAAGTGGCAGGTTTCTTTTCAAGAACAAAAGTTGCTCAGCTTTCTCCCACGAGAGACTGTTCCGCTTCTCATCAAGAACATGAGATGCTGCACTGAATAGTCTCTCGCTCTCTGTGCTGGTGCTTGGGGCAGATAAATATCTGCGTGCAATCCGTGCAAGCAATGGAAGGCGATCTTTGTTCATGCGCCAGTAGTCAAGGGGATTGTCGCTTCTGGCGATGGGTAGTTCAGCAAGGTAAATCTCCAGCTGTTTTGTATCAAAATGCTCTAGGTAGGAATCACTCTGGTGTCACCCTACATATAATTAATTATAATAATAATATAATACTTTATTAATTATATTTATTTACATTTGAGTCTGAGTGCTAGTCAGACTCATGGCACTATTTTTAGAAACAACAAAATGTCGGATGGGCGCGAAAATTGTTACAGTACAGTGACAGTCAGCTTTATCTTCCTGGAGGCTCCTGTACATCAGGGCAATCATCATTTTAATATATATCTAGGTGGATGGCTTCCCAGAGGATTGGGGATTCTTACTGAATCTATGTAATTAATTTTATTAACAAATATAATTACTTACTGCAGGCGATCTTACAGCAGTGTAGCAGTGCCCCACTTCTCTCACGGCACTTCCGGTTTGAAGGCTGCGCGGCGGCAGTGTGCGGTCTTCTCACAGCGCGGATGGTGAGCTACTTGGTGGGTGACAAATCCCACAAATCCCAAACCCCATATTTTCTGCCGATATGTACCAATATCGGCCGAAATGGATTAGGCCCATTTTCGGCCGATATTTTCGGCCGCCGGAATTTCGGTGCACCCTTGCTGGAACCCACATTCTCTCTTCGGAACCATAACCTCTCCAGTGCACCAGGTACTGAAGACTGCCATCAACAACCACCGGTGGAGGCGGTAGTGGCAATGGTTCAGGAGGTTCTACATATCTCTTAAGCAGAGACCTGTGGAAGACATTATGGATCCTTAGAGTCTGAGGTAGCTCCAGACGAAAAGCCACCGGGTTAATGATCTTAATTACCCTATAAAGACCAATAAATCTCGGACCTAATTTCCACGAGGGAACCTTCAACTTGATATTTCTGGTAGACAACCACACCAAGTCATTCACCCCAAGGTCCGGACCTTCAGAGCGCTTCCTATCAGCCACACGTTTGTATCTACCACCAATTCTCTTCAAACTTTCTTGCACACTCTGCCACACTGAAGAAAGTGAAGACGCAAATCGTTCCTCCTCGGGAATCCCAGACGGCCCCCCCTCACTAAACGTACAAAACTGAGGATGGAAACCATACGCACCAAAAAATGGTGACTTATCGGTAGATTCTTGACGACGATTATTAATGGCAAACTCGGCTAACGGTAAATAAGATGACCATTCCTCCTGATTTTCGGAAACAAAGCATCTCAAATATGTCTCCAGGTTTTGATTGGTACGTTCAGTCTGACCGTTGGACTATGGATGGAAAGATGAAGAAAACGACAGATGAACCCCTAAACGAGAACAAAAAGCTTTCCAAAATTTAGAAACAAATTGGGTACCACGATCCGAAACAATATCGGAAGGGACCCCGTGAAGCTTCACGATGTGGTCAATAAAAACCTGAGCCAGTGTGTTAGCATTAGGCAATGCGGCAAAAGAGCAATAAAGTGCACCATTTTACTGAATCTGTCAACAACTACAAGAATAACAGTCTTCCCCGCTGATACTGGTAGATCCGTAATGAAATCCAAGGCTTGTTGGGGATGGCCAGAGGTAAAAGACGCCCTGCCGGACAAGTATGATCTACCTTAGAACGAGCACAGGTAGCACATGCAGACACAAAATTCAACACCTCCTGGCGCCACTTAGGCCACCAGAACCGACGAGACACTAACTCAGAGGTTGCCCTACTACCTGGGTGTCCTGCCAGTGTGGAGTTATGGTGTTCTTTTAGTATCTCCAGGCGTAAATTTTCTGGCACAAACAGTTTACCCGAGGGGCAGGAGGCCGGGGCGTCCCCCTGAGCTTCCAACACCCTCCCCCCCAAACCTGAGTGTAATGCAGAGACCACCACCCCCTTTTGCAAAATGGGCTCTGGTACATCAACATCACCCCCTCCAGAAAAACTTCGGGACAATGCATCCGCCTTAGTATTTTTTGCCCCCGGGCGATAGGTTATTACAAAATTAAACCTAGTAAAAAATAACGACCACCGAGCCTGTCTAGGGGTGAGACGTTTAGCAGACTCCAGATATAATAAGTTTTTGTGATCAGTAATCACCGTGACGGGATGAACCGCCCCCTCCATAAAATGACGCCACTCCTCAAAGGCCAACTTACTAGCCAAAAGTTCCCTGTTGCCAATATCATAGTTCCTTTCTGCAGTAGACAATTTCTTCGAAAAGAAAGCACACGGACGCCATTCACCAGGGGACGGGCCCTGAGATAGTACCGCTCCCACCCCCACCTCTGATGCGTCAACCTCTACAATAAAAGGAAGCGAGACATCTGGCTGTACGAGAATAGGGGCCGAGGTGAATCTCTCCTTCAGAGATGTAAAGGCAGTTTTGACTGCATGTGACCATTTGGAAAAATCGGATCCCTTTTGGGTCATGTCCGTCAGTGGTTTGACCACCAAGGAATAGTTCTTTATAAACTTTCTATAAAAATTGGCAAACCCCAGGAAGCGTTGCAATGCCTTCAGGTTCTCAGGCAGATCCCAGTCCATAATCGCCCGGACTTTCTCTGGATCCATGCGGAAACCTGAATCTGACAACACATACCCCAGAAATGGCAGTTCTTTTACCAGCGAACACACATTTCTCTAATTTAGCAAACAATTTGTTGGCCCTTAATATCTGCAGCACTTTTCTCACATGGATCTTATGTGTATCCAGATCCGGGGAATAGACCAGGATGTCATCAAGATATATCACAACAAATCTCCCGATAAGGTGACAAAATGTTGGAACACCGCAGGCGCATTAGTAAGACCAAATGGCATGACCAGATTTTCATAATGCCCTTCCGGAGTATTAAAAGTCGTTTTCCACTCATCCCCCTCTTTGATGCGAACCAGGTTATAGGCTCCTCTGAGATCCATTTTGGAGAACCATTTAGCACCAGCAACCTGATTAAAGAGGTCGGGAATGAGAGGAAGAGGATAGGGATCTCAGATAGTTATCCGGTTTAATTCCCGGAAATCCAGGCAAGGACGCAGGCCTCCATCTTTCTTTTTAACGAAAAAGAACCCTGCAGCCACGGGTGAAGAAGAGGGTCTGATGTGTCCTTTAGCCAAACTCTCCGAAATATAATCTTGCATAGCCTTCCTCTCCGGGCCGGAAAGATTGTATAACCGGGTTTTAGGTAGTTTTGCCCCAGGTAATAGATTAATCGGGCAATCATATGGACGATGAGGTGGTAACCCCTGACAACCCTTCTCAGAGAACACATCCATAAAATCTGACAGAAAGGCAGGTAAAGATGTTACAGAGAGTGTAGAGCACCTACTACTCAAGCAGTTGTCCTTACAATGTTCACTCCACTCCACAATCTCCCCGGCCTGCCAATCCACCACTGGATTGTGAGTCACCAGCCAGGGAAGCCCCAATACCATAGGAACCGGAAGACCGTCCAGGACATAACAAGATATGCTCTTTATGGAGGTCCCCTACCTGCAGATGGATATTATGGATGATCTGAGTTAACTCTCTCTGAGTAAGAGGGGAGGAGTCGATGGCAAAAACAGGAATAGTTCTGCGTACCGGTTCCGGAGTAAAACCCAGAGCCTGAGCAAACCGTGAATCCACCAAGTTGACCCCCGCCCCACTGTCCAAAAAGACGGAACAGATCTCAGTCTTATTGCCCGCCTCAACGGTAACGGACAACAAAAACTGAGACATGCGTATGGAGGAAACGAATACGCCCAGACTGTTATCCTCCGCACAATCTGGGGACTCTAGTTTTCCGGCGGCTCCTTTGTTTGTTGTCTCTTGGGTTCTGAGGGACAAACCTTTACAAAATGACCCCTCCCCCCACAACGAAAACAAACCTCTGACCTACGGCGGAACTTAGGAGGATTCACCCGTCTAGTGGCGCCCCCTATTTGCATTGGTTCGACTGGATCATAACAAACCGATCCCTGCCCTATAGAGGCCTCCATAAAATTTAATAGTCTCTCCCTGAGTCGTCTGTCGATTCTTATGGACAGAGACATAGCAGCCTCAAGAGACCCAGGGACCTCGTATACCGCCAGCGTGTCTTTTAATTTTTCAGACAACCCCTGGCAGAACTGACTCCTAAGGGCCGAGTCGTTCCATAATGTATCAGTAGCCCACCTACGGAATTCGGAACAATATAGTTCAGCAGACCGGTTCTCTTGCCGAAGTCTACGTAGCTTAGACTCAGCCAGTGAGACCCTGTCTGGGTCATCATATACGAGACCCAGGGCTTCAAAAAACTCCTCCACTGATCGTAAGGCCGGAGAGTCTGATGGTAGGGAGAAAGCCCAAGCCTGCGGATCTCCTTGCAGGAGAGAAATTACAATGCCCACCCGTTGTTCCTCACCGCCGGAGGATCTAGGGCGTAACCTGAAGAACAATTTGCAAGCTTCTCTGAAGGTTACAAATTGGTCTCTCCCTCCTGAGAACCTATCAGGTAAAGCCACTTTTGGCTCAGGAGTACCTTGGTTTCCCGTAGCAACGGTGGAACCCAAGGATTGCTGCTGCTGCTGCAGCACTGTTGCTTTTAATCCTGCCACTTCAAGGGATACCCCCTGTAATTGTTTTGCCAAAACCGTAACCGGATCCATAGTGGAACAGAAAAAATACAAAGCAAAACAGCAAGCAAAAAAAAATAAAAAAAGAAATGTCACTTTTTTTTTTTTTTAAAGGCCAGATATACTGTCACGACCGCTATCCCAGCAGCAGTCGTGTCGCACCAGACGGAGGGGAAGGGTGACCCTTATCTACGGATGGGAAATAGAATGGCCACCCCTGACTAACCCTAAGCCAGTGGCGTAGGGATCGCCATAGCAACAGCTATGGGGCCCGTCCGACCGCATTCATATATTTTTTTATTTTTTATTAACACACACAGGCAGCCAGGAGGTGGCGTAACTACCGGGGAAGCAGCTGCTTCGGGGCCCGACAAGTTTATTTTCAAGTTAGTTAAATATCGATGTCTTACTGTTCAGGGCCCCTTCACAGCAGCGGTCTTAATGTTCAGGCCCCCTCGCTAATGTGCTCTAATCTTACTGTATTCTAAAGTCTCCTGATGTGTCTGGGATTCAAACCCACAACCTCCAATGTATCACTGTATCAGAGGCAAAGCATTAACCCTCACAGCCATAAAGGAGGCATTGCAACTGATTGAAAAAATTTGACACTTCTACTGTTATAGCTGGCTAAGTGTACATCTATACACATGACAGCTGCCCCAACACACCCAGCACTGCTATATTTCTATATGACAGCTATCCCAGCACACTCAGCTCTGCTATATCTCTATATATGAGCAGCTGTCATGTGTATAGATGTACACTTAGCCAGCTATAACAGTAGAAGTTTCATAATTTTTCAGTCAGCAGCAAGCCGGCTCTTATGGTCTTGTGGTTAGATGCTTTGCCTCTGATACAGAAGGTCGTGGGTTCGAGTCCCAGCAGAAACCTTTTCTGAAATACAAGCACTGACTCCATATATGGACATACAGGGAGGACACAGGAAGAGGCAGGCTGCATCGCATCGCTGACATGGAGGTAAGTAGAAGTGTTTTTTTTTTAATACCCGACTGTTACTGCCATGGGGGGAGCGGGGGAGCACTTGACACTGGCACATGGGGGAGGGGGGTTGGCACCTGACCTGATACTGGCACCTGGGGGGGGGGTTGGCACCTGATACTGGCACATGGGGGGGGGGGGGGGGGAGAGGCACCTGATACTGTGGATGGCACTGTTTAGGGGGGAGATCTGTGGATGGCACTATTTAGGGGAGGGGGGATCTGTGGATGGCACTATTTAGGGGAGAGGGATCTGTGTATGGCACTATTTAGGGGAGGGGGATCTGTGTATGGCACTATTTAGGGGAGGGGGATCTGTGGATGGCACTATTTAGGGGAGAGGGATCTGTGGATGGCACTATTTAGGGGAGAGGGATCTGTGTATGGCACTATTTAGGGGAGGGGGATCTGTGGATAGCACTATTTAGGGGAGAGGGATCTGTGTATGGCACTATTTAGGGGAGGGGGATCTGTGGATGGCACTATTTAGGGGAGGGGGATCTGTGGATGGCACTATTTAGGGGAGAGGGATCTGTGTATGGCACTATTTAGGGGAGAGGGATCTGTGGATGGCACTATTTAGGGGAAGGGGATCTGTGGATGGCACTATTTAGGGGAGAGGGATCTGTGGATGGCACTATTTAGGGGAGGGGGGATCTGTGGATGGCACTATTTAGGGGAGAGGGATCTGTGGATGGCACTATTTAGGGGAGGGGGATCTGTGGATGGCACTATTTAGGGGAGGGGGATCTGTGGATGGCACTATTTAGGGGAGGGGGGATCTGTGGATGGCACTATTTAGGGGAGAGGGATCTGTGGATGGCACTATTTAGGGGAGGGGGATCTGTGGATGGCACTATTTAGGGGAGAGGGATCTGTGGATGGTACTATTTAGGGGAGGGGGGATCTGTGGATGGCACTGTTTAGGGGAGGGGGGATCTGTTGACGGCACTATTTAGGGGAGGGGGATCTGTGGATGGCACAGAGGGGGGGGGCCCATAATTTTTTTTTGCTATGGGGCCCATGCATTTCTAGCTACGCCCCTGCCCTAAGCTGGCACCTGTCTGCCCTGATACCCTAGACGGGGTGTGAACCCGTGCGGCGAGCAGGATGCCTAAACCCTCAGTCACCCTAACAAGACTAGACTGGGGAAAGGCCGATGGGAGCACTAGTCACCATCACTCACGTCTAGAAGAACAACAGGGGAAGACAGCAACAAACAAACAATCAACAGCAGAGATAGACTTATCCAGTCACGAGCAGAGAAGGGGATCCCAAACACGACAGTCCACGCCGGACAAGAGCTCCACAGCAACACCATCAAACGATCTCCTTCAAAGGTCAGAATAGCACTGGAAGTAAGGACTCACCTGAGAAGGATGCCTACAAACTCCCAGTCAGGACAAAAAGGTTCACAAGGCAAAACCCAGATAACATACCCTGAACCACAGAGCAAACTCACAAGCTATCGCGAGTAGCAAGTCGCTGCTACCTTCTCCTCCCAGACCTGTCTGGATCAGTCACAGTCGTGACACCACCCCGGTAAATTCTAAATGAGGACCTTCAGTTTTGCCACATTTAGAATTTTTTTACGTGTGCAACTTTGGCAAAAAAAACAAGCTGTCATATGGCTGTGTGAACAAAAAAATAGAAAATGTATGGCCCCAGGAAGGCAGGCAGGAAAAAACAAAAATAAAAAAATGGAAAATTGCTGCATCAGAAAAGGAATAAGGGTACTTTCATACTAGAGTTTTTCTTTTCCGGCATAGTTCCGTCCTAGGGGCACTTTACTGGAAAAGAACTGATCAGTTTTATCCCCATGCATTCTAAGTGTACTTTGACAGTAGCGTTTTTCTTTTCCGGCGCTGAGTTCCGTCCTAGGGGCTCAAATCCGGAAAAGAACTGATCAGTTTTATCCTAATGCATTCTGAATGGAGAGCATTCCGTTCAGGATGTCTTCAGTTCAGTCTTTTTGACTGATCAGGCTTTTCAGAAAACCGTAGCATGTTGTATTTTTACCTCCGGCCAAAAATCCTGAACACTTTGACTGAACGCCGGATCCGGTCTTTTTCCCATTGACTTGCATTAACGCCAGATCCGGCGCCCTGTGTTCAGTCAAACCGGATCCGGCTTTTGCATGTTAAACCCGAAAAATGTGAAAAAAAATTTAAAGTCCATAAATGGCGGATCCGTTTTTCCAATGCATTTTTTCGTTGTGATCAAAATCCTGATCAAGATTCAAATGTAATCCGTTTTTACACGTCTTTCCGGATCCGGCGGGCAGTTCCGGTGTCGGAATTGAACGCCGGATTTAAACAACGCTAGTGTGAAAGTAGCCTAAATCGAGAGCATTCCGTTCAGGATGTCTTCAGTTCAGTCTTTTTGACTGATCAGGATGGAGATAATACCGCAGCATGCTACGGTTTTATCTCTGGCCAAAAAAACAGAATACTTGCCTGAATGCCGGATCCAACATTTTTTTCCATAGGAATGTATTAGTGCCGTATCCGGCATTCAAAATACTGGAATGCCGAATCAGTCCTTCCGGTTTGTGCATGCGCAGACCAAAAAAAATGTAAAAAAAAAATCAAAACGGATCTGTTTGTCAGTATGACAAACGGACAGACGGATCCGTTCTTGCAATGCATTTGTGAGATGGACCCGGATCCGTCTACAAATGCTGCCCGGTTGCATGCAGATTGCCTGATCCAGCAGGCAGTTCCGGCGACGGAACTGCTTGCCGGATCACTCTGCCGCAAGTGTGAAAGTACCCGAAGTCAGCCCAAGATCCCACAGTTCCACAGGGTTAACAATTGTCCCTGGAGAGAGATACATTTTGCTAGTGTTTTTGTCATAGTGTGTATGATTAGAGGTGATTCATTCTCTGTACAATGCTGCAGAATATGTCAGCATCATGTAAATGCTCTTAAGGGATGTGCTGCCTTTTCAGACCAATTGAATTATGGTTACTTACTAGCTGAAGAACCCGGCTTCGCTCGGGTATATTTAATCTATTTAATTTAGTATTTGTGTGTGTTGTTAAAAGATATCAACACTATCCACCATAACAGTGACACCTACAGCACCCCTCCCCCAAAACAGTGACCTCACTGTAATACAGCAGCAGTGTTCTGTCTGAGTGTGAGCTGCAGGGAGAAAGTCACCCTCCCTCCCACCCCTGCAGCTGACAGAAGTTGATTTTTACCTTCATTTTTTCAATCCCTATCGGTTTAGGAGTGGGATGGAAGTGGCCTAACCAGATCTGGGCGTGGCTTAGTGGGACCTAGAAGTTGACTTTTAACTTCATTTTTACAATGTCGGCTGAGGAGTGGGAGGGGGCGTGGCCTAACCAAATCAGTGGCGTGTCCTTTTGAACAGCTCACTCTAAGACAGCAGCACTGTGCTGTCTGAGTGTAAGCTGCAGGGAAAAAGTCACCCTCCCTCCCTCCACTGCAGCTGACAGAAGTTGATTTTTACCTTCATTTTTTCAATCTGCGTTGGCTCAGGAGTGGGAGGGGGCATTGCCTAACTGGATCAGGGGCGTGGCTTAGTGGGACCTGGGGCGGGGTTTTAAGTCTTTTGAGGGTGGACACATTTTGGCAGGGGCGTGTCTGGGCTCCTTCCTGCAAGAGTGACGCCCCTCTGGGCACCTCACTGGCTCATTTGCATACCAAATAAACTGGATTTTTAGAGGATAAAAACATCTGTTGCTGGAACAAAGGCACATCTTGAAATAAGTTACTAAATGCTATTAGGCCATGGCTTTACTTCAATAGCAATTATCCTTGTGACAGATTTCCTTTAAAGCTCTCCTACAGCAGTGAAGATAAATGGCTGGGTTGTTATGGAAACCTGGAGTAAAACTGTGTATGTGGAGGCTAACGGCCTGTGAGCTTCTATTGGCTGATAAGGGTCATGTGACCAAGCTTCTATTGGCTAATGCATTTTTTGGGAATATCTCAGGAACGGTACGTCCTAGAGAGCTGAGACCTGGTCTAAACCTTACCGGACACCTGATGTACCTGTGTGCCAAATTTCGTAATGGTAAATACAACAGTGCAGATTTCTTTAGCGGACATAAACACACACATACACTCAGCTTTATATATTAGATATACACTCACCTAAAGAATTATTAGGAACACCATACTAATACGGTGTTGGACACCCTTTTGCCTTCAGAACTGCCTTAATTCTATGTGGCATTGATTCAACAAGGTGCTGATAGCATTCTTTAGAAATGTTGGCCCATATTGATAGGATAGCATCTTGCAGCTGATGGAGATTTGAGGGATGCACATCCAGGGCACGAAGCTCCCGTTCCACCACATCCCAAAGATGCTCTATTGGGTTGAGATCTGGTGACTGTGGGGGCCATTTTAGTACAGTGAACTCATTGTCATGTTCAAGAAACCAATTTGAAATGATTCGAGCTTTGTGACATGGTGCATTATCCTGCTGGAAGTAGCCAGAGGATGGATACATGTTCTCATTCTGTTTACGCCAAATTCGGACTCTACCATTTGAATGTCTCAACAGAAATCGAGACTCATCAGACCAGGCAACATTTTTCCCGTCTTCAACAGTCCAATTTTGGTGAGCTCGTGCAAATTGTAGCCTCTTTTTCCTATTTGTAGTGGAGATGAGTGGTACCCGGTGGGGTCTTCTGCTGTTGTAGCCCATCCGCCTCAAGGTTGTGCGTGTTGTGGCTTCACAAATGCTTTGCTGCATACCTCAGGTGTAACGAGTGGTTATTTCAGTCAATGTTGCTCTTCTATCAGCTTGAATCAGTCGGCCCTTTTTCCTCTGACCTCTAGCATCCACAAGGCATTTTTGCCCACAGGACTGCCGCATACTGGATGTTTTTTCCTTTTCACACCATTCTTTGTAAACCCTAGAAATGGTTGTGCGTGAAAATCCCAGTAACTGAGCAGATTGTGAAATACTCAGACCGGCCCGTTTGGCACCAACAACCATGCCACGCTCAAAATTGCTTAAATCACCTTTCTTTCCCATTCTGACATTCAGTTTGGAGTTCAGGAGATTGTCTTGACCAGAACCACACCCCTAAATGCATTGAAGCAACTGCCATGTGATTGGTTGACTAGATAGTTGCATTAATGAGAAATAGAACAGGTGTTCCTAATAATTCTTTAGGTGAGTGTAGGTTATTTCGTTTATCACTGCCATCTAGTGGCAAAAATGTATAGCAGCTTTAACCATGTTAAGTAAATCTCTTAGGCAGGAAATGACCCTTGGTCTAGGTCTAGGAAGTGTCTTCAGCCATTTTAGATTGCTATTCTCTATGAATGCAGCCTGTCTGCTTTTCTCCCAAGGGTCTTGAGACATCATCACCTGTAAGTGCCTTTCTGTTGTATTAGCTGTTGTTATGCTAGACTAGTGATTCTATGTGTACTGATATGTTGTCATTGTATTGTATTGCAATTTCACTAAATAAAATAAAATAGAATAAAGTTGGATTCCTTTGGTAGACGACACAAGCAGTGGGCTTCTGTTTCCTGGAGTCTCGGACAAGTGTTTAGCTGTCTGTTTAGAACCACACATAGTCTATGTTTTGAAAGCGGAAAAGGGGAGGTAAGGAGATGTACATTTAACTATATTTGCCATAGTCACAACACTGGCTCTGATGTCTATCTCCAGGAACTGACTTTTTAAGTCCACCAAAGCCATCTAGTGTGTTTTTGGGGTACTACATTACCCAAATGTAAAAGTTGAACAGTGCTCAGCTGCAGTGCCAGCTAATATTTTTCACGTTCCTGTGGTGCCTTACCGATCTTGCTTGACAACTCTGTTACTCGTTTGACTTAACCACTTCAGCCCCCAGTGCTTAAACACCCTGAAAGACCAGGCCACTTTTTACACTTCTGACCTACACTACTTTCACCGTTTATTGCTCGGTCATGCAACTTACCACCCAAATGAATTTTACCTCCTTTTCTTCTCACTAATAGAGCTTTAATTTGGTGGTATTTCATTGCTGCTGACATTTTTACTTTTTTTGTTATTAATCGAAATTTAACGATTTTTTTGCAAAAAAATGACATTTTTCACTTTCAGTTGTAAAATTTTGCAAAAAAAACGACATCCATATAGAAATTTTGCTCTAAATTTATAGTTCTACATGTCTTTGATAAAAAAAAAATGTTTGGGTAAAAAAAAAATGGTTTGGGTAAAAGTTATAGCGTTTACAAACTATGGTACAAAAATGTGAATTTCCGCTTTTTGAAGCAGCTCTGACTTTCTGAGCACCTGTCATGTTTCCTGAGGTTCTACAATGCCCAGACAGTACACACACCCCACAAATGACCCCATTTCTGAAAGTAGACACCCTAAGGTATTCGCTGATGGGCATAGTGAGTTCATAGAACTTTTTATTTTTTGTCACAAGTTAGCGGAAAATTATGATTTATTTATTTATTTATTTTTTTCTTACAAAGTCTCATATTCCACTAACTTGTGACAAAAAATAAAAAGTTCTATGAACTCACTATGCCCATCAGCGAATACCTTGGGGTCTCTTCTTTCCAAAATGGGGTCACTTGTGGGGTAGTTATACTGCCCTGGCATTCTAGGGGACCAAATGTGTGGTAAGGAGTTTGAAATCAAATTCTGTAAAAAATTTCCTGTGAAATCCGAAAGGTGCTCTTTGGAATATGGGCCCCTTTGCCCACCTAGGCTGCAAAAAAGTGTCACACATCTGGTATCTCCGTACTCAGGAGAAGGTGGGGAATGTGTTTTGGGGTGTCATTTTATATATACCCATGCTGGGTGAGAGAAATATCTTGGCAAAAGACAACTTTTCCCATTTTTTTATACAAAGTTGTCATTTGACCACATATTTATCTCACCCAGCATGGGTATATGTAAAAAGACACCCCAAAACACATTCCTCAACTTCTCCTGAGTACGGGGATACCAGATGTGTGACACTTTTTTGCAGCCTAGGTGGGCAAAGGGGCCCACATTCCAAAGAGCACCTTTCGGATTTCACTCCTCATTTTTTCCTGAATTTGATTTCAAACTCCTTACCACACATTTGGGCCCCTAGAATACCAGGGCAGTATAACTACCCCACAAGTGACCCCATTTTGGAAAGAAGACACCCCAAGGTATTCCGTGAGGGGCATGGCGAGTTCCTAGAATTTTTTATTTTTTGTCACAAGTTAGTGGAAAATGATGATTTTTTTTTTTTTTTTTTTCATACAAAGTCTCATATTCCACAAACTTGTGACAAAAAATAAAAACTTCCATGAACTCACTATGCCCATCAGCGAATACCTTGGGGTCTCTTCTTTCCAAAATGGGGTCACTTGTGGGGTAGTTATACTGCCCTGGCATTCTAGGGGCCCAAATGTGTGGTAAGTAGGTAAATGACCTGTGAAATCCGAAAGGTGCTCTTTGGAATGTGGGCCCCTTTGCCCACCTAGGCTGCAAAAAAGTGTCACACATCTGGTATCTCTGTATTCAGGAGAAGTTGAGGAATGTGTTTTAGGGGGTCTTTTTACATATACCCATGCTGGGTGAGATAAATATCTTGGTCAAATGCCAACTTTGTATAAAAAAATGGGAAAAGTTGTCTTTTGCCAAGATATTTCTCTCACCCAGCATGGGTATATGTAAAATGACACCCCAAAACACATTCCCCAACTTCTCCCGATTACGGAGATACCAGATGTGTGACACTTTTTTGCAGCCTAGGTGGGCAAAGGGGCCCATATTCAAAAGAGCACCTTTCGGATTTCACAGGTCATTTTTTACAGAATTTGATTTCAAACTCCTTACCACACATTTGGGCCCCTAGAATGCCAGGGCAGTATAACTACCCCACAAGTGACCCCATTTTGGAAAGAAGAGACCCCAAGGTATTCGCTGATGGGCATAGTGAGTTCATGGAACTTTTTATTTTTTGTCACAAGTTAGTGGAATATGAGACTTTGTATGAAAAAAAAAATAAGCATTTTCCACTAACTTGTGACAAAAAATAAAAAATTCTAGGAACTCGCCATGCCCCTCACGGAATACCTTGGGGTGTCTTCTTTCCAAAATGGGGTCACTTGTGGGGTAGTTATACTGCCCTGGCATTTTCCAGGGGCCCTAATGTGTGGTAAGTAGGTAAATGACCTGTGAAATCCTAAAGGTGCTCTTTGGAATATGGGCCCCTTTGCCCACCTAGGCTGCAAAAAAATGTCACACATGTGGTATCGCCGTATTCAGGAGAAGTTGGGGAATGTGTTTTGGGGTGTCATTTTACATATACCCATGCTGGGTGAGAGAAATATCTTGGCAAAAGACAACTTTTCCCATTTTTTTATACAAAGTTGGCATTTGACCAAGATATTTCTCTCACCCAGCATGGGTATATGTAAAATGACACCCCAAAACACATTCCCCAACTCCTCCTGAGTACGGCGATACCAGATGTGTGACACCTTTTTGCAGCCTAGATGCGCAAAGGTGCCCAAATTCCTTTTAGGAGGGCATTTTTAGACATTTGGATACCAGACTTCTTCTCACGCTTTGGGGCCCCTAGAATGCCAGGGCAGTATAAATACCCCACATGTGACCCCATTTTGGAAAGAAGACACCCCAAGGTATTCAATGAGGGGCATGGCGAGTTCATAGAAATTTATTTTTTTTGGCACAAGTTAGCGGAAATTGATATTTTTAATTTTTTTCTCACAAAGTCTCCCGTTCCGCTAACTTGGGACAAAAATTTCAATCTTTCATGGACTCAATATGCCCCTCACGGAATACCTGGGGGTGTCTTCTTTCCGAAATGGGGTCACATGTGGGGTATTTATACTGCCCTGGCATTCTAGGGGCCCTAAAGCGTGAGAAGAAGTCTGGAATATAAATGTCTAAAAAATTTTACGCATTTGGATTCCGTGAGGGGTATGTTGAGTTCATGTGAGATTTTATTTTTTGACACAAGTTAGTGGAATATGAGACTTTGTAAGAAAAAAAAAAAAAAATTCCGCTAACTTGGGCCAAAAAAATATCTGAATGGAGCCTTACAGAGGGGTGATCAATGACAGGGGGGTGATCAATGACAGGGGGGTGATCAATGACAGGGGGGTTGATCAATGACAGGGGGGTTGATCAATGACAGGGGGGTGATCAGGGAGTCTATATGGGGTGATCACCACAGTCATTGATCATGCCCCTGTAAGGCTTCATTCAGACGTCCGGATGCGTTTTGCGGATCCGATCCATCTATCAGTGCATCCGTAAAAATCATGCGGACATCTGAATGGAGCTTTACAGGGGGGTAATCAATGACAGGGGGGTAATCAATGACAGGGGGGTGATCAGGGAGTCTATATGGGGTGATCACCACAGTCATTGATCACGCCCCTGTAAGGCTTCATTCAGACGTCCGGATGCGTTTTGCGGATCGGATCCATCTATCAGTGCATCCGTAAAAATCATGCGGACATCTGAATGGAGCTTTACAGGGGGGTGATCAGGGAGTCTATATGGGGTGATCACCACAGTCATTGATCATGCCCCTGTAAGGCTTCATTCAGACGTCCGGATGCGTTTTGCGGATCGGATCCATCTATCAGTGCATCCGTAAAAATCATGCGGACATCTGAATGGAGCTTTACAGGGGGGTGATCAGGGAGTCTATATGGGGTGATCACCACAGTCATTGATCATGCCCCTGTAAGGCTTCATTCAGACGTCCGGATGCGTTTTGCGGATCGGATCCATCTATCAGTGCATCCGTAAAAATCATGTGGACATCTGAATGGAGCTTTACAGGGGGGTGATCAGGGAGTCTATATGGGGTGATCACCACAGTCATTGATCACGCCCCTGTAAGGCTTCATTCAGACGTCCGGATGTGTTTTGCGGATCCGATCCATCTATCAGTGGATCCGTAAAAATCATGCGGACGTCTGAATGGAGCTTTACAGGGGGTTGATCAATGACAGGGGTGTAATCAATGACAGGGGGGGTGATCAGGGAGTCTATATGGGGTGATAACCACAGTCATTGATCACGCCCCTGTAAGGCTTCATTCAGACGTCCGGATGCGTTTTGCGGATCCGATCCATCTATCAGTGGATCCGTAAAAATCATGCGGACATCTGAATGGAGCTTTACAGGGGGGTAATCAATGACAGGGGGGTGATCAATGACAGGGGGGTGATCAGGGAGTCTATATGGGGTGATCAGGGGTGATCAGGGGCTAATAAGGGGTTAATAAGTGACGGGGGGGGGGTGTAGTGTAGTGTAGTGGTGCTTGGTGGGACTTTACTGAGCTACCTGTGTCCTCTGGTGGTCGATCCAAACAAAGGGGACCACCAGAGGACCAGGTAGCAGGTATATTAGACGCTGTTATCAAAACAGCGTCTAATATACCTGTTAGGGGTTAAAAAAAACACATCTCCAGCCTGCCAGCGAACGATCGCCGCTGGCAGGCTGGAGATCAACTCTCTTACCTTCCGTTCCTGTGAGCGCGCGCGCCTGTGTGCGCGCGTTCACAGGAAATCTCGGCCATCGCGAGATGACGCATATATGCGTGACTCTGCGCAGGGCTGCCACCTCCGGAACGCGATCCTGCGTTAGGCGGTCCGGAGGTGGTTAACCCCTTAAGGACACAGCCTTTTTACACCTTAGGAC